>NW_027555736.1:25162990-25900490 GCF_003287225.1 Phascolarctos cinereus | reverse complement strand
ATTCCCACCTTGAAAGTTCCCTGTAACTGATAAAATTACAGGTCTGTACAAAAATAAAAAGGAATGGAGAAATTCAGTAGAGGAAAAGGTGCATGAAAATCCTTTCCTGATCACTCTTCCCTCTGATCCTTTCAAACCGCCACTTCCATCAGGGTGGATCATTTTGTGACATCCAAGAATCTATTTTCATTTGCTGGGAAATACTTGATATGAGTGTTACTGAGTCAAGAGATCTAAGGAGCCGTTGCTATTTATGCCATCTTTGAACCAAGTACTGCAGCTCAAAAGAATGGGAGAAAAAAATCACTAGACCTGACTAATAATGAACACATCTTAACTTTGGCTTCTGTTCTCATCATGTTATTGCAGTGTTGTGCAAATTAATTGAGACAAAGTCAAATAATTCAATTGATTGAATTTTACAATAAACCTTACAACTCTGTTCACCTTTAAGATACTTTTCATATGTAATATTTCCTTTAGCAGCAATCACATTTTATATAATGTGGGATTGAGTTCTAGAGATTTTGACATGTATTCTTTAATTCTTCACCATGAAACCATTCTTTTATTGTATTGGACATTAAGGATACCTTTGATCAAGAGTCCATTTTTCTAAGTCTTCTCATTGTTGTTTTCAGTCATGTTTGACTTTTTGTGACTCTTTTCAGGTGGAGGGGGTTTCTTGGCAAAGACACTGGACTGGTTTGCCATTTCCTTCTCCAGCTCATTTTACAGATGAGGAAACTGAGGCAAACAGGGATAAGTGATTTGGCCAGGGTCACACAGCTAGTAAGTATTAGGCCAGATTTGAACTCAGACCACCCTGACTTCAGGCCCAGCACTCTCTCCAATGAGCCACCTAGCTGCTTTTTCCAAGTCTAGCCTAGATTATACGCCTTCAGTTTTCAATAGGATTTCAAACAGGCTAGGTCTTAGGTCACTGAAGCATGTTTCTCTTCATCTCTTGTATAAATTTTTTTTAACATTTTGTGACATTTAGCATGGTGCAAAGTATGCTATTCCAAAAGCATTCCACTTCTGAGTATATCTAGTCCAAATCACTTGCTGATTTGGTGACCAGCCACTCTTTTAGGCAGCTTTATTCCTCAATGACACAATCTTAATGCTAATTCTATTATACACTTGTGTCTTGTGTATTCAATAATCCCCGAGCCAAAAATAAGGGCAGCCTTATAGAAGGGGAGGTGCCGAATGCGTACAAACAGTATATCAACAGGTTGTTAGGCTATAAAGTTATGAGATGTGCATGCGTGGCCATGTACAAAAGCTACACTAGAAAGAAGAATCTGGCTACATACAGGATATCTAGCTAACTACGTATAACATAATGATACAATAAAATATAGAAGACAACTGTGGAAGAGTACGGGCATATGCTTAAGCAACTGCTGACATAAGAACATGTATGCAATTTATCACTGCGGAGGTTATTGATCACTTTTTTTGATAGAGGAAACCTATTTATTTCCTTTTTACCAAGAAAAAAAATGCTTTAAACACACAAGATGCACAAGTGAGTATTGACAGAAAAACTTAATTTGACAGCAATAATATAGATACTTTTATATTCTCTTTATATGTCAATACATAAAATATTAATTTATGCTGTAGTTTTCAGGACTGCTAAATAACACCAATCACTTCTTGACAAAGCATGGGCACTCCTGATTTCTCTACCACACCAAGAAACTTCTTCACCCTGGAAGCTCACTCTAACCTTGGAACTCACATATTGGAAATCTACTCTGTCCCTGCAGTTTTTCCCTCTGATTGGACAGTTCCTTACAGAACCACCTTTCCAAATTCCTTTTGTTGTTTCGTCTTTCTGCACTAGAATCTAAGCTTCACTCTGCCTTTATTTGCCTTCTCCAAACTTAGCACAATGTGAATGCTTAATAGATGGTTGTTGACTTGACTTAAATTTGACCATGACCCAAGCATGAGAGTTGGCCCACCAGATACAGCATCCAAAACTCAAGGTGTTATATGGACCTCCAGACCTTACATGAATCTATTTTGTCTTGTTTACGTCATATTCTGACTAAGGGGAGGCTGATACGTATAAATCATTAGGTAAATACTGGAGCAAGGAAAGAACAATCTGCCCCACAGAAAATGGATCTGAGCAGACATATACCACAAGACCAGGCTAATTCAGTAAGTAGTGTCGGGAGCAGGGAGAGAATAAACTGAGGCCAACTCCTTTGTCCTCACATTCACACACCACCAATGACCACACAAGATTAGGAGAGCCAAGGGTGTTGTTGGCATGAAAACACCCAAATGGCGGCTCTCCACACCTTCCCAAACTCTCCACTCTCAGACTGAAACCAAGAGCTGCCACAGCCAATGGGTTAGCACTCTAGCACTCAGCTTTGAGGTTACTTTCTATCCATACTCTTGCTACCAACACCAGTAATCTGCCTGCTTCCTGATGCCTCTAAACATCCTTCAAAGAACTGCCATTAGTTGCTACCTTATCCAGCCATATCCACAGTGCCAAATGGTCAAGAGGGAATTTTCCTGTGAGAGTTACAGTACCAATGTCTCTCTCTCTCTCTTCCTCCCAGCCCTGTAATATTCAGAATGTCAAAATCCAAGTTACTAAGTTGGCAGTGGAAAATCATTAGCAAGAGGAAAAAATGTAGGCCAGAAGGTTACCACTTGATCCAAAGACATCATATAGGGAATGCCAGATGAGCTGATTATGCCTAAACCCACCTGCTTCCTCAAAATTTGGCCTTTTTCACAGAGTTTGCAACTATTCCCCAACTCCATTTGGAGTGTGTTGTCCCCCAAATGGAGGACAACTGGAAAATGCGGACATTGTTCACCAACTCCACTAAAATGTTGTCTCGACATGATTGCAGGTCAATTCTGACTTATCTGTGCCAGTCAGGCCTTGGATTCAGACGTTGTGCCTTTGAGGTAGTCCCAGTAGAAATGGATGGATCTAAAAATCTCACTTGGTTCAATTCATCTAGGCCTACCTGCAGGGTTCTACAAGTGACCTAAACCTAGGAATTCAATTACTTCTGCCCCTACATCTGCCTTAATCAAACTAACCAAATATTTCAGTCATCTCCAACTCTGATGCAGTTCAGCCCAATGCTAATCACAGTTCTTGCTTCTATCACAATGCAAAGGTACCAAAGATCTGAGAGCTTCTTGGTGTCCTAGAGCAGTAGAAGCTGGCAAACTTGCTACTCAGAGGTACCTGACACATAAAAATTGCTTATTGATTGTCTATACGTTCACTGGCAGTACTCTACCTCTTCCTTGGTGTTCTTCAATATTTTTCTTCATTATCGCTGTCTGTCATTGTCTTGCTATCTGTCTTTGCGTCTTTCCAGCTCTGTATTTTTTGTCTCTTTATGTCTCTTTCTCTGCATCTCTTTGTCTCCATATCTCTGCTTCCATACCTATCCCTGTCCTTAGTACATGTCTCTTTGCCTTTTCTTCCACTCTCATTTTCTCTTCCTCTCCAGTTCTCCCATTGAAGGTAATTTGCTGTCTTCAACAACAGTTGGATTCTGCCTTGGCGGATAGGGTGCGGAAGGTATTTGCATTAATGTACCCATTGGACTAGAGAGCTTCAAAGGCTGTTTCTGACGCTGAAGCTCCATGATTCTAATCCCTTTGTTTCCTCCCAGACCTTGGGTCTGTCACCCTGTTTGTTTTGTAGTTTCATTGTTTTAGTCATGTCTCACCCTTCATGACCCCATTTGTGGTTGGCCATTTCCTTCTCCAGCTCATTTAAGGCAAACAGAATTAAGTGACATGCTTAGGGTCACACTGCCAATAAGTGTCTGAGGTCAGATTTGAACTCAGGAAGCTGTCTTTCTGATTCCAAGCCCAGGACTGTATCCACTGTGCCACCTAGCTGTAACCCTGTTACCCATCTAGGAATAACATCATCAATGGAGCTCTGTATTCTAGGGACTACTTTTGTGTCTCCAACCCTCTCTGCACACCATACTCAGAACTTCATATGATCTCAGAGGAATTTCTGAGTTTCTTGGCCTTTTGATTAACATTATAGGATCACACATTTACATGTGAAAGGAATTGCTAGTTTACATATGAGGCAATGGATATTGAGAGAAGTGAAGCAGTTTGACCAAGGTCACACATGTGGTAAGTTGCAGAGCCAGAATTTAAACCCAGATCCTCTTAACCCAAGTGCAAAAAAAAAAAAAACCCATCCAACTCTACAAAGGATGTGATCCTCCTTGTGAGAGAGATTGTAGGTTCAGGTTTCAAAGAGACCTCAGAGGTCATCCTAACAGAAGGCTACCTAAAAGTGAGTAGTGGTGAACTCTGATTGCTGGAGGGCATTCAAGCACAGAAAGGTGACTATTTGTCAGGTATGTTATTGTGGGGATTCCTGTCATATGTGGGTTGGACCAGATCACCCCTGAGGTCCCTTGCAACTCAGATTCTATGATCTAGTCCAACTTGTTCATCTTACAGAGAAGAGAACTGAAGCTCAGAAAAATTAAATGATTTGCCAAATCACACAGATAGCAAATACCACCCCCACTTCCAAGTTTCAACCCGTGTCTTTTAATTACAAAGCCACACTTTTCACTGCATATATTGCCTCCCCATCCTTGTAAATGTTGAACCCCATTGTTCACAAAGGTCATTTCCATTCTGTGTTAGTCCTCAGTCCCTCTTCTGTCATGGTGTGGCCTTCTTTGTTGATGTCACTGGGTTGTTATACTCTTGTTTTCTTCCACTCTTTTTTCTGTAGCTTTTGATTTCCCATTTTGGTTTTCTTTTGTGCCCTTTGAACATCTCTTTGATAAAATTCCATCTTCTCTCCTTCTTATAGCAGCATTTGTGGTGACCTTTTCTGTGCTCTATCACTTCCCCATCTTATATCAACCGTCCCTCACTTTTTTGTCTGCTGTCTTAATTCTCTGATATAGCTTTCTATAGTAACAACTTTCTGTCCCCATGTTTGATCACTTGATTTGTTTTCTGCTACAGGAGGTATAAATAACACTTTGAGAATCTCTGTTCCTCTCCCTGTTGCCTGTGCCTGATTATTTTAACAAATCCAAAGGTTGTATATCAATCTTGAAGCAGTCTCTCAATCAACCTGATGAAATGAAAATGAAAATCCATTGGATGAAGAAAATTGACTCAACTGGATGGTTGATGGATCAGCAATGTCCCTGTTAGCTTTTAAAAAGCAATACTCCACTCTGAGAGTCAAGAGGGTCAGCTAAGTAGGAAGAAGTCAGCTCTTGAGAATCTACTCTTTACCTCTTCTCTTGTGGAATAATAATTATAAAGTGCTTAGCACATAGTAAGTGCTACAGAAATGTTAACTATTTATTATTATTATCATTACCATTGTCATCAGCATCATTATGTGTAGTAAAGCTAGGGAGAGGATTTCCTACATTCTTCCTTCTACACTGCCCCCCAACACTTTTGGCAAAGACATATTACATCACGAGTAGATGTCAGTCCAATAGAGCAGAGCCCAGTTTCAGATTACAATTGAGTTGTTGAGAGGAGAGAGAACCAAAGCCTGGGGGCAAGACCCTACTGCTCAGGAGGCTGGAGACCTCAGGACTAAGGCTCTATGGAAGTAGAATAGGGCAGTCCCCCCCTGATTCCATGGTAAGACTCTGAATTCTTTCAAAGAAAAAAAAAGGATACTACAATAAGTATCCTGGGTGAGTGCTGCAGCAGATTCGGAAGGCAGAAATGGTGGTGACTATAAGGAAGCAGTGAAACAGCAGCCATCAGAGAATTCGAGGCTGAGGTCAGTAGGAGGAGCATGAGGTAATCAGTGGCTCTGCAACACCATAGGAATGAGGTACCCTTCTTCACCCTGGCCTTGGCCACATCTATTCCTTATTCATGTGCCTCCTCTCCCCTGGTGAACTCTGTGTGTTTTACTCTTTTCACCGACACTTCTATGGATTTCCTAGGTTCACACATGAGAGCTTTGTTGCTACATCTATTCCTTATTCACGTGCCTCCTCTCCCCTGGTGAACTCTGTGTGTTTTACTCTTTTCACCGACACTTCTATGGATTTCCTAGGTTCACACATGAGAGCTTTGTTGCTACTGCTCTTTTTATGGTATTTCAGTAAATGTCTCAGGTTTTTTTGTGAGGATTAAGAGATAATATTTGTAAAGCACTTAGCATCGTGCCTAGCATATAGTAGGTGCTTAATAAATGTTCACTTCCTTTTTTCTTTCCTTCCTTCATTCCTTTGAGCTACTCGCATCCTGTGGACACCTAGAGACCAGGTAAGCATACCAATGGGACCAGGGGACTAGAGTTTTAGGAGTACAGATCCAGTGAGTTCTTGAAACTGAAATATTCATCCTCAGCAGGAATCCAATCTATAAGTTTAAGAAGAGCTAGATAGCTCAAGGTATGGAAGGAGTACATATTTTTAACATTCTTCCTTTCAATAAGTGGTATTATTTGTGTCCATAATATCTCTTTTCTGGGATTACGAGTAGGTTTATGGTTCTTCATTTTGCCTTCTGGATGATTGTCTATTTGCCCAAATAAATCCAACAATTTCACTCCAGAGTTAAGAAGAAAAATAAATCTTCTCTTTTTCCACACAATTTCTCCATTTGTCCATTCCTCATTTCCTCTAACCTCTCTTTTATGGCCAATCATGAGAGTAAACTGAATTTAAAGGAGCTATTCAAGATGCTTTGAGGAAACTACAGTATATAAAAGTGAGAGATGACCAAGTATGAGAGACTTCTGCTAGGCTCTGGATTTCATTAACACAGAATAATAGGTTACAAATTTCCATGGAGACGGTTCAGTTCATGAATTTGATCAGCAACAGTGAAACCTTCAGATGGGCCTCTTTGCTAAGAGTGATGCATGAGAAAGAAAAGATGGTGCTTCAGGGTCAGCTGATGCCCTCAGGGCTGGCCTGGTGGGGGGGCATGGTGACTCAGTCAAGAGTTGTCTCTGGTGCCCATCTAATTCAAGGAAAAGCAATGATTTGGATTTGGCAACACTTCAGGACAGCCTCTTCCTGGACATTTCTCCCCCAAGGTCTTCTCAGACTGAATGGGTTCTCAGACAAGACTAAAACTCAGCTAAGTTCAATTAAAATGAATTAAATGATGCGATTAAATGCATATTTATCAAGCCCTACAGATAGAAAGGCAAGAGGAAATAGTCCCTGCACTCAAGGAGCTTACATTTGAGAATTGTCAGTGCCCTGGTACCAGCTTTGCTGATGCAGCGTTTGTATAGTACCTACTATGTGCCAGGTACTTTGCTAAGTACTGAACAAATATTAGATCATTTTATCTTCGCAACAATGCTGGAAGATGGGTGCTATTGTGATCCTTATTGCACAGTTGATGAAGTTGTAAGAGCTGGAGAGCTAACAAAGTCAATTGTAAACAACTCCAGTATCTTTGCCAGGAAAACCCCAAATGGGGTCATGAAGAGTCAGAGATGACTGAAAAACAACTAAATAGAACAGCTGAGGAAATAGAGGCAGACATCAGTTAAGTGACTCGCTCAGAGTTAGTAAGTGTCTGAGGTCAGATTTGAACTCAGGTCTTCCTGAATCTAGGGCCAGTGCTCTATCTCTGCACCACCTAGTTGCCTCTGTGCCAAGACTGAGATATTTCCTAAACTCTCCTGTCCAATCAAAAATTACCTTGTCAGCCCTGTTTCCAATTTCATCAAGACACACTAGGCCACTAAACTTCCCCTAATAAACCAGTTCTCGATAATTAATGACTGATAATAGATTAAAATGCTACCTCTCCTATTTGCCTTTCACCTGAGCTCTTTCATGCCTAGGTCAAAGTGGCCAATTATAGAAATATCAGGCACCATAGTAGGCCACTGGGGCTAGACACTATCAAAACAAATTCAGATTAGGTTGTAAGGAAGCAGTGGTCTAAGCAGGAAAAAGCCTTGCCTTTTGGGTGGCTCCCTATCAAATTCCCACCTCCACACCATTAGAATAAAAGGATGTAGGGCCCATCTCTGCAAATACCCATTGGGCAGACATCCCTGGGGCTATGCCAGTGGTCTTGCCTGTGCCTCTTGGAAGGAGTAAGTTTATACATTTATGATTATACCTTCTCAAGTAAATATTTCTTTGCAAAAGCAAATCTGTTAGTGGCTAAATGGAACTGAAGTACAGAAGACCCCCCCCACAAATGGGGAGACACCATTGGTGGAGGCTAAAGCCATTTTGAAAGAGCCTAGAGACCCCCCCCATTCTCTTAAGGGCCCCAGAGAATCCGGGGGGGGGGGGAAGGAGTGAAATCTAACCTACATGGTCTTCAGGAAATGAGGGCTAATGAAGCAAAACCTGGGTTGGTTAAGATCACTACAGGAATTGTCTGTGATGATATTTTTATTTTATTTATTTTATTTTTAATTTATAAAATAAAACAAGCATTTCTAGGCCTCAGGAACTTTCACTTCCCAAACTTCCACCTAAAAAACCACTAGGAATTCAGGAAATTGTGGTCATATTTTGTTTAGGACCTTATGGACTGATAGATAGTGAAAAATGTGATTTTGAGGAGACCCTTCCCCCCCCACCTGGAATGTGATACAGGGAGAGAAAGCTAGAGTTGACAGGTATTTTAAAGGAGCCTTTTGGCAGAGCTGTGACTAAGGACTTTTTAACTGGGGCAAAAAGAGTTTTTATGAGGTGAGAGATCCCACCTTTGGCAGGAGGTCTTTGCTGGTTCTCCCACCCTCTACCCCCACCTTCTATCTACTCTGCATATATCTTGTACATAATTGGTTGTTTGCATATTGCCTCACCAAGGTTGCATGTGAGCCCACTGAAGGCAGCAATAGTTTTGCCTTTCTTTATATTTACCCCAATGACCCCAACTTTACAGTTACTAGCACATAGTAAGCTCTTCATAAAGACTTGTTAACAGACAGATCAAGACTGCTGGACAGACAGCTGAAGCTATGTCATTAGAAGTAGTGGTACTACATTCACTCTCAGATGAGTTGGGGCCTCTAGACAATAAGATCACAGGGTTTATAGCCTGGGAGAAGTTCCTCCATGGCAGCAATTGGGCCCAGGGACAGCAATTCCCCAGGAAGAGAAAATACCTCCTTCCCCCAAATAGGTGCAAAGTCCCTGGAGCAAAGTCCCATTTGTCCTATGCTAGAGTAACCTGGGCTTGTTAAGAATGCCAAGTTTGCCTACTATGGAGGCCACTGTGTCCTCTGCTGTGAGAGTGAGGGAATCCAATCCCTTTTATTGGCTGCCTGTGACATTTACAAAGTTGAGAGATATGATTTTCTCACTTTATTAACAAGGCTTGCATGTTTCTTAATAAAATTAGGCCAATGACACTCTTGAATGCCAAAGACCCCTCATGGCTGTCGGCTCACAGTTTATATGCTCTTGGAAGAGTAAGTGTTCCTGAGGGTGACAATCAACTTTGATTGGTTAACAATTAATGAGAAAATGAATAGTATAATGAGAGGCTGGGCTATATTACAATGAGGGTCTTGGGGCACGTGACTTGGATCACTCAAATCTTGGTCAAAGAAACTTAGCAATTTCCCTATTATCTTTCTGACAATAGGGAGAATCAACATTTTCCCAGACCTGAGTATAAACACAATGAGCAGGAATCCTCCCACTGGCCCAAACTTGGAATTTCTTTTACTGTCTGATTAGATCTTGGCCTGGGTAAATCTTTGAGAAAGATTTCCCATACTGGCTTATTTCTGGATGAGAAAGTAGAAAAAGGGAAAAACCTTGGTCCTAATACAATAATCAGTTATTAAATATGAGAGACACAACCATTTCTCTCATGCTGATGGCTTTAAAATTATCAATACTAAGCCATTCATTCTCTCTTCTGCTGCTGTTTTTCCACCTGTTTTCTGGCCACTCTTATCTGCATTATCCAGAGGGTAATGATCCCAGTTCACCCACAGTAAGGACTCCATGAATTGAACCTGTGAGAGGGGAAAGACTTGAGAAATGAGCTGAGGGGTATTAGTTTCTTATTTGTGCTGTTTATCCTCAGTTACAGGTCCTAGAGGTGATCTTCTTGGGACTGGGGAGTTCAAGCTATGGTTACCTTGGAGCCAGGATTGCAAGTGGGATGATGAGACCTTTGGAAGTTCTGAGAAGCTGGGGTGCTTGGGACTTAAACCTGAGAGGGGATTTTGAAGTAGAAACAGAGGCTGTGCTCTAGAGAAACCAAGCTAAGCAAAGAACCCAATCCCTTTTCCTTCCCCAAGGTGGTACAGGGAGAGAAGGAGGATTCCATGTCCCCCATGCTGGAAGAAGTAAGTTTATATATTTGTGATTACACCTTCTCTAGTAAATATTTCTGCATAAAAACTAGTCTATTAGTGGCTAAATGGAACTGGAGTGCAGGGGACCACCACACACATGCAGTTAAGAAACAACATTAATGAGAGCTAAAGCCATTTGCAAAAACCCTAGAGACCCCCCCACCCCCTCCCATTTCCCCTAAGGGTATCAGATAATTCTGGGGTGAAAGGAACAAAATCTAACCTACATGCCCTCCAAGAAGTAGACACTAGCTGGGATAGTCTGTGTTATACTAATTACATTTGAATTTTAGTGACCCTGAAATTATACTATGTTGGCAGCTAACTGCTTTATCTACATCAAGGGTGAATTTTTCTTTCTCCAAACTGCAAAACTACTCTGCATGCTTGCTGTAAGCCACTTTCTGGCCTAATCTCTATGAACTAATAATCCTTCTTTAACAACTAAATAAGAAAAAAAAAACTCTGGAATGATGGCAATCTTACACTATTAGCTAACTCCCGGCTAAAACAGCAGGTAGCTCTCTGAAGGAAGATCCAGTGCGAAGATGATTGCTTATAAATCACTAAAATGAGTGGTTCGTCATTTCCATAGTGTTTGAGAGGTTGAAATTTATAATTCGAGCTAATTCATTCAGCTATGGCACTTAAGAAAATGGAATCACAGCAAAGGGACTTTTATCAAATGATAAGTAGATCAGAGAAAAAAATGCTAACAGGTCAACAGGAGTTATCTCAAAGTCTGAGTGCCAAGCAAAGCCTTGGCAATAGCAGAAAGAGACAAAGGAAGGAGCTGATAGACTGTCGGGATCAAGACAGAGCAAAGGATACCTACAGCTAATCACACGTAGAACTGTGGGACTCATGGGGCTATTTTGATAGGAACAAGGTTAACAGCCAGTTAAAGATTAATTGTTATTTCCCTGGGAAATGTATTGAGGGTACAGAAATGTGAATGTTGAAGGAGCAGGTACAGGGTTTGTTAGAGATTTATCATTACATGGTAATGGATGAAAGCCTTCAGAAGTGAATAATAGGATTTTAAAGTTGAGCATAAGGTGCATTAAGTAGATCCCTGCTTATTTTCTCAGAAAAATGATGGCTGATATACAGGGGAGGGTTTTGCTTAAGGTATAGTGGTTAGAGATCAGCCGGCTATTTCAGTCTGAATTTCAAAGGCTTTGTGTATTATGGGAAGGTCATCATCAGTCCCTGGTCAGGATCTGAGGTCAGGAAGTTCAGGGATTCCAGTATATTTATCTATTCCCCAACAATTGAGTTCATGGGATCATAGATTCATAGCTGAAAGGGACCTCAAAAGCTATGGAATTTGATTCCTTCTTTTTGCAGATGGGTGAAACTGAGGTCCAGAGAGGCTGAGACTTGCCCAGAATCACACCTGAGAGATTATAACCCAAGTCTTCCTAGCACTCTATTCACTACACCATACAGCCTGACTCTAAGTATCTGTTTCTTAATTTTTTCTAATCAAATTATTCTTTATTCAGCTCATCCAGTGCTGAATGGACTCTGACAGGATTGACTCATGTCATGGAAATTGACATAAGGACTCTAGGGAAATGTCTCAGAACTTTTTTTGCTTCATGAAGCCTTTTGGAAGTCTGTTGAAATCTATAGGCCCTTTTGTAGAATATTGTTTTTATATGCATGAAATAAAATACATGGAGCACAAAGGAAACCAAAGTTAATGAAAATGCAATTTTTTTCCCTATGCAGTTTCACAGACCCCTTGAAATTTATCCACAGACTTCAATGGTTTATGGACTCAAGTTAAGAGTACCTACATTAAGAAGACATATGGAGGGGGCAGAGCCAAGATGGCAGAGTAAAAGCAGTGACTTGTTTGAGCTCTCCCCCAAACCCCTCCAAATACCTATAAAAAATGGCTCTAAACAAATTCTAAAGCAACAGAACCCACAAAAAAGACAGAGCAAAGCAAATTTCCAGCCCAAGACAACCCCTGTGCTGGGCGAGGAGAGGAGCGCAGTGTGGCGTGGGCACACAGGCCACAGTGAACCTGGGGAAGGCCTCAGAGGTCTGAATCTCAGGCCACTGTGGTGGCTTCCAGACCACTCAACCCACAAACACCAAGGACAACTTAGAAGGTCAGTGGGAAAACTCTGTTTCTGCGGTGCTGAGAGAGGAGCTAGGTCAGAGCCAGCTCCAGAGTACAGAGTGCGGGCACCAGGGCAATGGCTGCATCCTGAGCTCCAGGCCCACAGACTGAGGGGGAATCTAGTGGCTGATCAGAAAGGAGATTGCAGGGATCTCTTTGCCAGTGCTGAGGCAGGAATCACTTGCTTTGCCCGTGCTTGGATCTGGGTCATAGTTCTGGGCAGCAGTCCTGGGGCAAGGAGGAGTGCTGGCCTGGTGGAGCTTGTGTCAGTGGAGAGGAAACCTTCTTCACAAGTCCAGGACAGAAAGGAGTACTTCTGGTCACTAATAGACAAGAGCACAGGCCAGGAAAGGAGTAAACACCTCACCCCTTATCATACCACCATGGAAGAACTGAAAATTTACAGGTCCCTACAAGTATCTCTGAAAATAGCTGCACAAAACCCTGAAGCTTGGGACAGTACATTCTCCATATTGGAAGCAGACTCTTACCTTAACAAAGAGTTTAAAACTCAATTAATTGGCTGGGATCATGAGCAAGCAGAGCAAAAAGAGTCAGACTATATTATCTTACTTTGGTGACAAGGAAGATCAAAACATACAACCACAAGAAGACAACAAAGTCAAAGCTCCTACATCCAAAGCCTCCAAGAAAAATTTGAATCAGTCCCAGGCCTTGGAAGAGCTCAAAAGGGATTTTCGGAAGCAAGTAAGAGAAGTAGAGGAAAAACTGGGAAGAGAAATGAGAGTGATGCAAGAAAATCATGAAAAACAAGTCAACAGCTTGCTAAAGGAGACCCAAAAAAATACTGAAGAAAATAACACCTTAAAAAATAGCCTAACCCAAATGGCAAAAGAGGTCCAAAAAGCCAATGAGGAGAAGAATGCCCTAAAAAGAAAAATTGGCCAAATGGAAAAGGAAGTCCAAAAGATTACTGAAGAAAATACTTCCTTAAAAATAGATAGAGCAATTGAAGCTAGTGACTTTATGAAATCAAGACATGTAAACAAATCCAAAAGAATGAAAAATTAGAAAACAATGTGAAATATCTCATTGGAAAAACAACTGACCTGGAAAATAGATCCAAGAGAGAGAATTTAAAAATTATTGGACTATCTGAAAGCCATGATCAAAAAAAGAGCCTAGACATCATCTTCAAGAAATTATCAAGGAAAACTGCCCTGATATTTTAGAACCAGAGGGCAAAATAGAAATTGAAAGAATCCACAGATCTCCTCCTGAAAGAGATCCCCAAAGGAAAATCCTAGGAATATTGTAGCCAAATTCCGGAGTTCCCAGGTCAAGGAGAAAATATTACAAGCAGCCAGAAAGAAACAATTCAAGTATTGTGGAAACACAATCAGAATAACACAAGATTTAGCAGCTTCTACATTAAAGGACCGCAGGGCATAGAATATAATATTCCAGAGGGCAAAGGAGATAGGATTACAACCAAGAATCACCTACCCAGCAAAACTGAGTATAATCCTTCAGGGGAAAAAATGGTCATTCAGTGAAATAGAGGACTTTCAAGCATTCTTGATGAAAAGACCAGAGCTGAATAGAAAATTTGACTTTCAAACACAAGACTCAAGAGAAGCATGAAGAGGTAAGCAGGAAAGAGAAACCATAAGGAACTTATTAAGGTTGAACTGTTCACATTCCTGCATGGAAAGATGATATTAATAACTCATGAGACCTTTGTCAGTATTAGGGTAATTGGAGGGGGGGAAATTATATGTATGTATGTAGATAGATAGATACATAGATACATAGATACATGGATAGGTAGAGGGCACAGGGTAAGTTGAAGATTAAGGGGTCATATCTGGAGAATAAAATTAAGGGATGAGAGAAGATTATACTCGGAGAAGAAGAAAGGGAGAGATAGAACAGGGAAAATTATCTCACCAAAAAAAAAACCCAGAAAAGAAAAGGCTCTTACAGTGGAGGGGAAATGGGGGAAGGTGAGAGGGAATGAATGAATCTTATTCTCATAGGATTTGCTTGAGGAGGGAATAACATGCACATTCAATTGGGTATAGAAATATGTCTTACCCTACAGGAAAATTGGGGGGAAAGGGGACAAGACAGCAGGGGGATGAGAGAGGAGGGCAGATTGGGAAAGGGGGTAATCAGAAGCAAATACTTCTGAGGAGGGACAGGGTCAAAAGAAAGAATAGAATAAATGGGGAAGGGCAGGATAGGATTAAGGGAAATAGAGTTAGTTTTTCACAAGATGTCTACTATAGTAGTGTTTTGCACAACTGCACATGTATAACCTATATTGAGTTGCTTGCCTTTTCAATGAGGGTGGGTGGGGAGGGAGGAAGGGAGAAAATTTGAAGCCCAAAGTTTTAAAAACATATCTTTAAAAAAAAAAGTTTTCACATGCAACTGGGAAATAAGAAATACAGAAGTCTATCCTGCCCTACAGGAAAATAGAAGGGGAAGGGGATAAGGGGGGCGGGGAGAGATAGAAGAAAGGGCAGACTAGGGGAAGGGATATTCAGAATGCATGCCATCTTGGGGTGGGGGGAGGGGTGAGATGGGGTGAAAATTTGGAACTCAAAATCTTGTGGAAATAAATGTTGAAAACCAAAAAAAAATAAATTTATATTAAAAAAAGAAGTTATATGAGGACAAGTATACTAAAACACTTTTGGCTAAGTTGTAAATCAGTTCAGCCATTCTGGAAAGCAATCTGGAACTGTGCTCCCAAAATCACTAAACTGTGCTTACCCTTTGACCCAGCAAAACCGCTATTAAGTATATGTCCCACTAAGGTCGGTGTAAAATGGAAATGATCCATCTGTACAACATCATTTATAGCAACGCTTTTTTATTGCAACAGATAACTGGAAAGAAAATGGGTGCCCATCAACTAAGAAATGGCTAATCAAACTGTGGTGTACGAATGTAGCATCATAGTATTGTGCTATAAAAAAATTAATATGAAAGACCCAGGGAAACATGGCTGTCCACAAAAGGCTTTAAATGACATGTGGTGTTTAAAGGACATTCACCCATTGAGGTCTGGCTGAAGCACTTCCTTGAACCAAAAGGATATACCACTATTTCCCATATCATATTCAGAAAAGGTCTCAGAAAGATCAAGTGACTGCCCTGGGAAAGCCAGCTTCCTATTAATTTACTCTCACCACCCTTAGGCATCATGGTTCCTTTTAAGATCAAGGGCAGTCCACTTGGTTGGCACATGATGACAAACCATATCAGTACAATTTCCTTATTCCTCTTAGTTGAAATGCATTCTAGTGCTTTTGTACTCAATTGAGCCCAAGTCTAATGCCTCCAGTGTCCTTATCCCCATCAATTTTCCCCCTTGAACTTCACATAACACACTGTTTTATACCTTCTCTCTATGGTACTTATTAGATATTACCATGTCTTAGTGTTAACTGGGCGTCTGATCCTCTAGTAAATGGTAAGCTCCATGAGAGCAGGGACAGTGTTTTATCTAAACTATAAATGATACTCCCCTGAAGACATATTTCTATACCCAATTGAATGTGTACGTTATCCCCTCTTCTCCCAAATAGGCATTTGATAATGAATAAACAAATGAATGAATGATGCCTTCCTCTGGTTTTCTCCAAAATACCCCAGGAGCCTCTTTATCCTGCAAGGTTACTTCTGCCTTGGACTTCACACCTTGTCAGTACCCCCTGGAAGATCAATTCAACCCTGGACTTCACATCTCCTCAATACCTTCCACCTCTGGAGCCCCTCTGTTCCTCTGATTGGATGGTGGACAGGTGAGAGCCCTTTGCAGGACTTTCATTTAAGGGTCATGCCAGACCAACCATCTCTGCATTTCTCACCTGCCTGCATTCCTCTGGACTTTTGTGTGCTGTCTTTTCCCAACAGATTGTAAGCTCCTTGAGGTCAGGAAAAGTTCTTTGCTTTCTTTATATCATTTCGTATATGGTACATGCTTAATAAATGTTTACTGACTGACTAACTGATACCTTTGCTTTCACTCAGGCCATTTTTCTCCCATGAAGCTCTACTCCATCCTCCATGCCCTACTAGACATTCCAACTCCCATCTCCAAGAGTGGCATCCTAAGTAGTGAAAGTTAACATCATCTAGGTGCTCCCATACCCATAGTGATGCCCTGCAGACATGTCCCTGCCATACCACCTGTATGCATTGACAAGTAAGCGGCAGATTGGGCAGAATGCTAGAAAACCTGAGTTTGAGGATTTACTCAGACATTTAGTAACTATCTCTTAATTTCTTTGAACCTCGGTTCCCTAGTCTACGAAATGGGAGTAATAATAGCTGCCTCACAGGGTTTTCCGCAGTCTGGTGCAATGACACTAAGAACTTGAGGATTCTAACAAGTGATCCATTTTATAAAAATGGATTTGAATCCCCAAAATAAAACCAGTTCTGAAGGCAATTAAAAGCAATTTAAGAATATAAAGGAGAGAGTAGCCACCTTCAAGTTAAGAGCAGTAAGCAACACAGTTCCCCAGGTTCAGGAGCTACAGGCAGGTTCCTCCTGCCTCAAATGGCCCACAACTGGCTCCCAGACCCATCCTCTTGGGGGCAAAATTAAGCTAAAGTACCCCATATGTGGACTACAGCTTCCTTGCTCACTCTAGTCCTGGCTAGCAGTATTGAGAGTAGGAGAAGGATTCTGGCTCACAAAAGGGGTACAGTGAGGATAGCATGAGATAATATATGTAAAGTCCTTTGCAAATAATAAAGCCATAAATTTTGTTAGTTATGATGATGATACTTTTATTTTCTTTCCATTCATATTTCTGTAGCCCTTTAATGTTTGCTAAACACTTTACAAATGTTATCCTCACAATAACTGTCTTAGGTAGATGCTATTATTTCCCTCAGTTTACAGATGAGGAAACTGAGTCTCCAAGAGGTTAAGTGAGGCTTCAGGTGACATAACTACTGAGTGTCTAATAATACAGTCAAACTGAGGCTCTCCTAACTCCAAATAAAGCATTCCACCCATGATACCACTGACAGAGTATTTCAAGTATGGGAAGAGTATGTATTTGTATGTTGGAGTGTGGGCAGGAGTTGAGTGGAGTGTTGAAAGACCAGCAGCCCTAGCATTTGAACTAGGCTTTGCAGAAAGGTTGGGAAATTGACCACTTCAAACTTATATGAGTGAAGGGGAAAGCATGAGTCAACAAAACTAAAGAAGAAGGACAACTTTGGGTTCCATCAGGGGAACAGTGAATAATAGTCTGGCTGTCTAGAGCACAGGATTAAAGATTTAGACCTGGAAGGGACTTAAAGGCCACTTCATCCAAACCTGTCATTGTACCAATGAGGAACTGAAGTGCAGAGAGATTACCAAGTTAGTGACAGAACCAGGATTCAAACCCAGGACCTCAGACTCCAGATCTGGGCCCCTTTTCACTGCCCATCCTAGAAGGGAACAATGAAACAGACAACTGGAAGAGCACCTACAGGCCCCATCACAGAGGGCCATGAATACAAAGGCATTAGAAGTTTATTCTGCTGGCAGGCCGAACCATTGTAATATTTTGAGCAATTAGGCTGTGCTTTCAAAATACGAATGCTGGGTAGCTTTGTATAGGCCATACTGAAGAGAGGACAGATGGAAGGCAGCACAACTGAAAATACTGTTAAAAGGTCAGGATGAAGACTTTTCACTCTCCCTCCAAAGGGGTCTCTCTTTCCTCTTGCCTCCCCTGTGTGTCCCAGGGCCAAGAACTTTGTATACCAGGCCATACAATGGTCCAACAAATTGTTTAAAGGATAAGCAAAAGGAAAATGAATTGGGCTCCATTACATTCAAGAGGAGCTCCTCTACAAATTTATTTTACCTTGATCTTGGCAACCTCCAGACTGCCTTCCTTCCAACTCTAAATACATGATCCAGTGATCCTTCTACCTTTCAAATGACTTCCTTGGCAAAAGGGGAGAACAAATCAGGAGCAGAAAAAAGAGAAACAAAATGAAAGGAGGATGGGTTTGATAGCAGCAAACTCCGTTCTTTGTTCTCTGCATTTACAAGATGATTGAAAGATCTTGAATTGGATGCCAAAGCTGGATCCCCCACGCAGCATTCTTCAGGCACTTAATGAGTATTTTTATCATTGGCGTGAGAAGTTTGTTCAGGAAGATCTTTCTTTCATCTCAAAGGATGTTTAGCCTGCATCCAAATGGACCAATCCAGACACTCTAATTCACGATTTCCTCCACCCACCCCCTTGCCTGTCCACCCACCTTTGGGAATAGAAGCGGAACAGTACGTGTATTTCCTGCCAATTCAGTTATACAATTTCACCGGAAGACCATGAAGTCTATATGAGTAATTACTGATCAGCCTGAAGAAAAGATACTAAAATATCACACATCTTTATGCACTTTGGTTTGGACACTTGAGCTGAATAAAAAATAGTTATCCTTTGTGTCCCTCTAGGTATATCCACCTGCTAAAATAAATGCAACTGAACATGACATTTTTCTCCCATACAATGTTCAAGCAGAAAACTTCCTTCAGCTCATCCTACCAAAATAGGATCATAGATTTAGAGACGAAAAGGGCCTTGATGATTATCTGGTCTAATACTTTACTTTCACCTATGAGGCTATGGAGGTCCAGAGAGATTAGATGGGGGCCACACAGGGAGGCAATGACAGAGTCAGATTTATAATCTTGGTCTCCCAATTTAAACTAGAGAACCACAACCAGAGAAGCATCATGGCATGACAGTTAGAGGTTCGGCCTTGGAATCAGAATGACCTAGAAAAGTCCTGTCTCTGGCACTTACTAGCTGTAAGACCTCATGAGCAAAGTCTGTGACCTCTCCATACCCTAGGCAACCCTCTGAGTTAAGTTATGTGCAAGCTAGAGGGAGATCAGTATCTGGAAGGGAGATGAAATCACAGGCATAGACCTTCTGCAGGAAGCCTTCCCCAACCCTTCTTAATCCCAATGCTTTCCCTCTATTATTTCCTACTTATCCTATATATATATATATATATATATATATATATATATATAGCTTGTTTTGTATACATTGGTTAGCCTTTTATCTTCCCTTGTTAGACTGTGATTTCTTCAGGGCAGGGACAACCTTTTTGTATCCCCAGCACTTAACACAGTGCCTGGCACATAGTAAGCACTGAAGATAGATAGATAGATAGATAGATAGATAGATAGATAGATAGATAGATAGATAGATAGATAGATAGATAGACAGATAGACAGATATGTTGATTGACTGATAAATAACTGCAATATATGGAATGGAAATAGGTCTGAGATTTCACTGATATAGAGTTTTCTGAAATCTCCCAGCACCAAAGCAAATCTCCACCTTCTCTGCAGCTGAAGGTATGAGAAAGCTGTGGAGGGCACTGAGAGATTAAATGACCTGCTCCATTCAGGCTACCAGTATTTGGCAAAGGTTGACTTAGAACCCAGGTGTCACTGACTCCAGGGAGGACTCTCTATCCTTTCTACCTCATAGAATCATAGATCTAAAGTGAGAAGGGAGGGGCAACTAGGTGGTGCAGTGATTAGAGCACTAGCCCTGGAGTCAGGAGGACCTGAGATGAGTCTGGCCTCATATACTTGACACTTACTAGCTGTGTGACCTTGGGCAAGTCACTTAACCCCATTGCCTCAAAAAAAAAAATAAAGTGAGAAAGGGCCTCAAAAGCCTTATAGTCAAACTTTTTCCTCTTACAGATGAGGAAACTGAAGCCCCAAGAGGTTAAATGTCTCTCTGACAGTGACACAAGTAGTAGGTTTATAAGAGAGGATTTGAACTCAGGTCCTCTGACTCCACAACCATTGTTCTTTCCACTATAGAGCACTGCCTTACTGACTCTCACCTGTCATCTACATAACACTGCATAGATTATCTCACTTGAGGATCACAGCAGCCTGGAAAGGGCAGGGACTACAGTAGCATCCTCATTTTACAGATTAGAGAACTGATGCTCAGAGATGCTTAGATCATTTGCCCATGCTACCACCAGCTAGCAAGTGTCAGGCAACAATGGAATTCATCTTTCTGATGCTAATTCCAACCATTTAGCCCATCTCTGTACCTTTGCACAGCCAGAATGCTTGGTTCCTTCAGTCCACCTATTAATTTCCCTTTCTTCAAAACTCAGCTATTCCAAAGGGCCCTTTTTCCAGTCCCCCTAGCTGCTAATGCCTTCCTCTCTGAGGCTGCCTCCCATCTATCTTCTCTGTATCTTGGTTATTGACATGTCTCCACCATTGGGATGGGATCTCAATAGCAAGGATTGTTTTGGCCTCTGTCACCCCCAGAGCGTAGGGTATGGTGTCTGACACATAGTAAGCACTTAATAAATGTGTGTTGGCTTGACTTTGCTGGCCACTATGTCACACCTGTCTTAAAGACTTTAATAATTTGGTGTCTGTGTTTCAAGACATTTAGCCAATGTATTTTAGAGCAACAGATAGTTTGACCATGACAAAGCACCCTAAAACTATTTATTGCTTGAGTAAAGGAAATGCTTTGATCATGTAATGC
Source organism: Phascolarctos cinereus (assembly GCF_003287225.1). Classification (NCBI taxonomy): domain Eukaryota; kingdom Metazoa; phylum Chordata; class Mammalia; order Diprotodontia; family Phascolarctidae; genus Phascolarctos; species Phascolarctos cinereus. The sequence continues at coordinate 25,879,480 of NW_027555736.1, read as the reverse complement.
ATTTATAGCCATTGATCCTCAAAGGCATGAATAATCAACTTGTATTTAATGATGTTCAATAAATATCTAATGGGAGCCCCTCCACAGGGAATGCATTTCAGGGAAATTGATACTTGAAACTCCACTCCAATTTTCTAATACCTCACTGAGAGCTGATTTCAGTCCTAGGTTGTCAAAGGCTATTCTGCCTATTCAGTGGTATAGCTTTTATATGCATCATAGGTTCATAGGTTCAGAGGTTCAGAGCTGAAAGGGATCTCAGAGGCCATATACTCTAATTCCCCTAATTTTCCAGATGAGAAACCTGGGGCCAAGGAATGTTAAGGGGCTTACCTAAGGTCCCATGAGCAGTAAATGGCAGAGGCTAAGTGTGAATCCTTGTATTCTAAATTGACTATTCTTTCTTTTATACAGCAGGGCAGAAGATATAGCTTGAATTCTCCCTCTACTATTTATTTCCTCTGTGGCTTTCAAAAAATTACTGCCTCAAAAATGAGGGTATTCAATAAGATGAAGAATTCCTAACTAAGGACCATGAATTTTTTTCTTTTTTAAAACATTTGTATAAGTATATTTAAATATTATTGGATTCCTTGATAATCCTATGTATTTTATGCTAAACATTAAAATATATTATTCTGAGAAAAGGTCTATAGGCTCCACTATACTGCCAAAGGAATCTAAGACTGGGAGTGAGGAAAGGGAGAGATTAGGAGCCCCTAGATTCAAATCTTGAAGGCTCTTTTCCAACCTGAAACATATAAAACATATGTGATAATAAATATGAAGACATTTTGAAAACTTTAAAGGGCAGTAGAATTGTAGGGTGTTTTTTATTAATATACAAAATGATAATCATAGTGTGTGTGTGTGTGTGTGTGTGTGTGTGTGTGTGTGTGTGTGTGTCTATGCATGAGAAAACAGGATAATCTGACAAAATAACTCTACTGAGCCAGGAGGCATCCTGGTCTTTAGAATGGATAGGGTCTCATGGCCCCAAAGGTGATTGAGGTATCTCCAAAGATTACAAGAACTAACCCAACCATAGAGCAACCAATTAGCCTGTGACAGACCTGGTGTACAACAAGTGATTGTTCCACAGGATAGTTTGTGGTCTAGACCAGTGGTATCAAACTCAAATAGAAATGGATCCCTGTGGGCTTCATATTGATCAAGAAAAAAACATAAATTAACATTATCTTCATTGTACTGAATTTTTATTTATTTGTTAAAATATTTCCCAATTACATTTTAATCCAGTTGGACCTTGCAAGTGAGTTTTGTCATAAGTTTTACTCTTCTCGTCTAGCCCACCTTTTTGGTGTTAAGGAATGTTAATGAACACATAGTTGATAGCTAGCGAGGTGATATACCAGGCAGATGATAGGGCTCAACTAATCTCTGCCTAACTGATTTTTTTCTCTGCTGAATCCCCACAGGAAACATAGCCTTCATTGTGTATTATAGTATTTAATTGTGCCCTATATTAGTTATTATAATTTCATAGGCATGGGCTTGTTTCTCTAATTAGCTTGTAAGTACCTTGAGAGCAGAATCTGTGTCTACTGAGCATATAGCAAATTTTCAATAAACATTTAGCATCCTACTTTTAGAGGTAGAAAGGTTGGGGCAGCTAGGTGGTGCAGTGGATAGAGCACCAGCCCTGAAGTCAGGAGGACCTCAGTTCAAATCCAGCCTCAGACCAAACACTTGACACTAGCTGTGTGACCCTGGGCGAGTCACTTAACCCCAATTGCCTAAAAACATTTTTTTTAAAGTAGAGTTAGAAAGGTCCTTCTAAACCACCCCTCCTTATAAAGATGAAGACTATGAGGCCCAGAGAGAGTAAATGATTTACTATAAACAAGGCCATTTGGATGGAAAGAATCATAAAGTCAAGGTTAGAACCCAAGTTCATTACTCTTTTCAATGATTGATTTCGTGCAACCATTCTTTTCATATATAACAGTGATCTTATCTAAATGAATCACCATGGTGATGGCCAACTGGTTTATAAGTGAGGAGACTATGCCTATTTCCAAACAGCTTGGTATGTTTCCCATTACCCCACACTGACTCCCAATGTCATGAACTCAATAAATGCTCAAAGATGTTGACTATAGTCAGTCTTTGGGAGCCTTCTGTGGATACAGAAATAGTCTTGTAACTTATAAACCAGTTGGGAACAAATATGGGAAATAGCTCCAAGTCAATGGCAGTGCCAAGAGATTCCCAAAAAAGGCATAATGACATAAGATTTTGACATATATTCTTTAATTTTTCATCATGGAACTATATTTTATCATATTGGTTATTAAGAATACCTTTGATGAGTAGTCCATTTTTCCATGTCTAGTCAACTATAAATCATAGCTTTTCAATGTGGTATAAATCAGGTCAATTCCTAGGTCGTTAAAGCCTGTTTATCTCCATCTCTTGAAAATATTTCTTTACCTTTTGTGACATATGCAAAGTCTGGTATTCCAAAATAATTCTGATTCTCAACATAGTAATATATTTTGTCATAGTTTATCAGTGCTTAATGGGGACAAGACTTCCGTGCCTAGTGGAAGTAAAAAAAAAAATAAAAGCCCAAAACATAGTTTGGATATTTTGCAATCTCAGACAGATGCATGTCTGGATCTTACAGATTCGTTTAAACTTCATTGGACAATGGTTTGAGGAACCTTTTACGGCAATAGGACACTTCACCAGAAAAATAAAATTACCTTTTTCTAATCTTTAGCATTCCAGTCATTCTATTGTCTTACCCACAGCGAACTTTTTTCCTTCATAATTACAGTTGGCAGCTACATGTTTCTTTGTCCTTCCATTATTCTTCCTAACTTCAAGAAATTTACATTATACTATAGAGAAATCAATAATCACCCCCTCTAGCTGCTGGGTGCCTTGGAAGGCCTTTGCTTAGCTTCTAAGGCCTTCCTAGGCTGTTTTATAACAACTGATCATCACTTCTCAATTGTTTTTTTATTTCTGTGCTTCATGCAATGATGCTTGAAATTCTTGGCTTCCCCACACCAATAACCTCTACAATAACACTAAAATTCATTGAAGTGTGCTCTTTAAGAATTGAAACTTTTATACATTTCCTTACAGTGACACTACTGTCTTAAAAGTCTTAGAATTAAAAACACACCAAAAGAGAACAATGAAAAACATGTATATAATGTGGAATTCAGCACTCAGATGACAGAAAACTAAGGAAAAATGAGGAAATCAGCTCAATCTAGTTTGATCTGGAGTCAAAGTCAGGCAATTTGAGCCAGCCTAGTGTCTATAGAAGAATACCTTCTGAGTTCTGAGGTTCCAAAATTAAACCTCATCAAAATGTTTATTTGTCACAACTAGTTTGCACACTCCTTGTAGTTTACAGATCCCTATTTGTACATCCCATATGCCCTTAAGGTACATGCTATAGTAGGGAGCTAGACTGAAGACCTGGGCTGAGTCCTTTCTCTACCTCATATTTGCAAAGTATGGGACCACAGGCCATCCTTTTCCCTCTTTGAAGCCCTATTTTCTCATTTATAAACTGTGAATGACAATACTTGCACTGCCCACATCACAGAATTATTATAAGGAAGGTGTTCTAGAAACCTCAAAATGGTGCAAAGATGCCAGGAGTCCATTCCATTTTAACACTATACATTGATCTGATTTCACTCCAAAGACGGTGTTACTATGGCAAAAGGGACAAGTATATGAGATTTTTTTTGGGGGGGGAGGGAAGGTTGGTGGGGGTCATCCTATACCCCCACAAATAACATCAATCCAAAATATATTCCTTTCCCAATTTCCTTGGTATCTCAACAGGAATTCCAATTCAATTCAACTTAAAAAAATCTTTATTAATCATCCATTTGCACCAGGGATATAAAAATGAAAATGAAAACCATCCAGCCCTTAAGGAGCTTATAGCCTCCTAAAGGGACAGGACGTGTACATAGATAATAAGACTAGGTATCCACAAAATAACACAAAGTTGTTTCAAAGGGGCGCTCACATCAATCAGCACAGGGAGCAGGGCGGCGGCACACTTGAAGGAACAAAAGGATTCCTTTGCAGAGCTGAAGGAGAAGAATGATCCAGACTTTGAGGATTATTTCTGCAAAGGTACAGAGACAGGCGATGGAATGTCCAACATGAGGGACAGCAAGCAGACTGGTTTGGAAACACAAAGTACATGAAGACAAAGTTTAAAGCTAATCAGTTTGGGTACGCAACACACAACTCCGGAAGAAAAAAGTACCCTTTTGCCTAAAGGCTTCAGATTGTCCACCAACAAGGGCTAGAATTTTCTAAATAGGTGGGTCAGTGTTGCTTGACAGGGATTGTGTCCACCAAGATGACACAGTAAAAGGAATGAGACCATTCTGTATCTATTAGCTAAGAATTGGCGTGTTCAGAGAAGATTTCCCATGTTGAAGGCTAAGTAGATTGCCTTAGAGACAAAGATAACTTTATTCCCTGTTTTTAATAAATTGATGTATTTTAATGTTGAATATCTGACCATAAATTATATTAAAAGCAATACTAAATGTATGACCACTAATTCTACTTATGATTTACATTCTCCCAGAGGCTAGAAATGAATCACTATCCTATTTACCGTATCTTATAGCATCTAAAAAGGATGAAAGCGTCTGAAACCCACTGATAGCTTTCTATCGTAGACAGAGCAAAGTATGTTGCACTGAGAGGACCAGTGACTATTTGGAATTTGGACTTCACCATTGCAAAACATTTCTAACAAAATGAGACCCTGTACACAAAAAGGCTCTTGGTTCTGAATTGATCTAGAAACATATAGACTCAAGAACCTCAGATCTTGGAGAGATTGTGTAGGTCATCCATCCCATGCCATATTTATTCCATTCTACAAAATCCTAAAAAAGTGATTCTCTAACCCCAGCTTTAATACTTCTAATAAATACTGACTCACTACCTCACATAGCAGACGATGTCAGCTTTTACTGTTTAAGGCTCTTCCTTCAATTGAGCTATCTGCCCCCTCTAGCTTTCACCCCCAGGAACTGGTTATCCCCTCTCAGCCTATCAGAACCAGTCTGTTCTGCCACCATGTGACAGCCCTTCAAATGCCTGAAGACAGAAATTGGATTCTCTCTATATGTTCTCCAGAATAAACAAATCCAACCTTAATACTGTAGGTTTCAAGTGAAAAAAAAAAAAACTTAAAGGTCATCTAATTCAGGGCAAAGCCAAGATGGTGGAGTGAAAGCAGTGACTTGCTCGAGCTCTCCCCCAAACCCCTCCAAATACTCATAAAAAATGGCTCTAAACAAATTCTGAAGCAGCAGAACCCACAAAAAGACAGAGTGAAACCAATTTCCAGCCTAAGACAACCTAGATGGTTGATCAGAAAGGTTTATCGCGCTGGGCTGGGAGAGGAGCACAGTTTGGCATGGACGTGCAGGCCTCAGTGAACCTGGAGCAGGCCTCAGAGGACTGACTCGTTGGCAGCTGTGGTGGCTTCCAGACTTTTCAATCCAGGAACACCAAAGACAACTTAGAAGGTCAGTGGGAAAAGTCTGCTTCTGCGGTGCTGAGAGAGGAGCTAGGTCTCAGAGATAGTTCCTGAGCGCAGAGTATGGAGTACTGCCCCGGGACAGTGGCTGCCTCCTGAGCTCCTGGCCCACAGACTGAGGGGGAATCAAGTGGCTAATCAGAGAGGGATTGCAGGGACCTCTTTGCCAGTGCTGAGGAAGGAATCTCTTGCTTTGCCTGTGCTTGGATCTGCATCACAGTTCTGGGTGGCAGTCCTAGGGTGAGGAGAAGCGTTGGCGTGGTAGAGCTTGTAGTGGCTGTGAAGAGAAAATCCTCCACACAGTTCCAAGACAGAAAAGAGAGCTTGTGGTCACTTATAGACCAGAACACAGGCCAAGAAAGGAGTAAATACCTCGTCCCTTATCATACCACCTTGGAAGAACTGAAAATTTACAAATCCCTAGAAGTATCTCTGAAAACAGCTGTACAAAACCCTGAGACTTGGGGAAGTACATTCTCCACACTGGAAGCAGACCTCTATCTTAACAAAGAGTTTATAACTCAAGTAATTGGCTGGGATCATGAGCAAACCTTGCAAGAAGTGTCAGACCATAGAATCTTTTTGTGGTAACAAAGAAGATCAAAATATACAACAAGAAGAAGACAACAAAGTCAAAGCTCCTACATCCAAAGCCTCCAAGAAAAATATGAATCAGTCCCAGGCCTGGGAAGAGCTCAAAAAGGATTTTAAGAAGCAAGTAAAAGAAGTAGAGGAAAAACTGGGAAGAGAAATGAGACTGATGCAAGAAAATCATGAAAAACAAGTCAACAGCTTGCTGAAGGAGACCCAAAAAAATACTGAAGAAAATAACACCTTAAAAAATAGCCTAACCCAAATGGCAAAACAGGTCCAAAAAGCCAATGAGGAGAAGAATATCCTAAAAAGAAAAATTATACAAATATTAATGAAAGTCCAAAAGCTGACTGAAGAAAATGCTTCTTTAAAAATTAGAATAGAGCAATTGGAAGCTAGTGACTTTGTGAGAAATCAATACACTGTAAAACAAATTCAAAAGAATGAAAAATTAGAAAACAATGTGAAATACATCATCGGAAAAACAACTGACCTGTAAAATAGGTCCAGGAGAGACAATTTAAAAATTATTAGACTATCTGAAAGCCATGATCAAAGAAAGAGTCTAGACATCATCTTCCAATTATCAAGTAAAACTGCCCTGATATTTTAGAATGAGAGGACAAAACAGAAATTAAAAGAACCCACCGATCTCCTCCTGAAAGAGATCCCCAAAGAAAAACTTCTAGGAATATTGTAGCCAAATTCCAGAGTTCCCAGGTCAAGGAGAAAATATTACAAGCAGCCAGAAAAAAAAACAATTCAAGTATTGTGGAAACACAATCAGGATAGCACAAGATTTAGCAGCTTCCAAATTAAGAGACCAGAGGCATGGAATATGATATTCTGAAGGGCAAAGGAGATAGGATTACAACCAAGAATATCAATTGACCTTGGAAAAATCATGGATGACTAAAAGAATTGCAGGCAGGATCCAGGGAGTCAGTCACCTGCATCATTTTCTTAATTCAGCCTATGATTGGAATAACTATTGGAGCAGCCCCAATAGATAGGAGCCTAGCTGTTTCTGAAACAGGGTTGTGATCTATGAAGAAAGAGTCAAATGAAGGACATGAAGATGTTGTTCAACCCTTCAAAGGGAGAGGTGTCAGGGCAGGCCCTCAAAAGTAAGCTTTAAATGGCAGGGAAACATTAGACCAACCTCTTGAATCAATTACCCATGTCATCACTGGCAAGCAAAAGGAACATTTTCTATCTTGTTGGGGAAGGCAAACACAATTCTTTTAGTCATCCATGATTTTTCCAAGGTCAATTGTGATGCACTCCAATCTTCACTGAGCCCTCCTGCCCTCTGGATTTTATCCACATACAGCCCAGCCCCAACCAAGCTATCTTCTGCCACTTCCTGAACAGATAGCAAATGTAGGAGAAATAGAAAGAGGACAGAAACATGGCTGGCCAAAATCAAGTCCAGTGTTGTACCAAGCTGGGTAAATTTGCTACAGTATGGTACAGTGGAAATGAAGGTGGATTTACAGTAAGTAGATGTGCTCACAGTCAGGTTCTGCCACCACCTGAGTGAATCTGGGATAGTCAAGGCAAAGGAACATGGTGAGCCTGAGTTTCTTCATTTATGGAACAAGTGGGCTAGACCACTTAATCCCTGTGGCTCCTTCTAGACTTAAAATCTAATTATTCTAGTCCTTTAAAGTTGGGTTACTAATTTTGGACACTGCTTGGTAAATTGAGGACTGGACTGAAAGAATAAGAAGAGGATGGGAATGAAGGGGAGAAGAGAAAGGAGAGGAAAAGACAGGAGAAAGGAGAGGAGGGGAGCAGAAGATGACATCACAAGATTTCACACATATATGTATGTATAACACATGAAAAGTTTGTGTGTGCACATGCATACACACACACACATCACACACAAACACACACTTTTCTTTTTGAGAGGCAGCCCAAGATTAGTAGAAGAATAGAGAGGTTCTCAGGGAACAAAGGAGAGCAGTGTTCAAGTTCCATCCCCCAGGCATACTGGTCATGTGATCATGGCCAAGTTCAACCTCTCAGTGCCTTGGCTCTCTGACTGCAGCTGCTGATCTGCATTGGTAGAGGGAGTTTCCTCATAGGGACTTCCCTATAGCTTTGAAATCATAGGTCAGCCTCCTTTCTCTACTCCTCCTCAAATTCACACTTTATATTTATTGATATATTTATAGCCAATCTCTACAAGGATAGGGTCTGACTTCTCTGTATAGTTACATCCCTAATTCCTAGTATAGAGCTTTGCACATGGTAGATTTTTTTTTTTACTATTTTCTCATAGAAACTGTGCCACATTCCTTTGCATCTTCCCCATCTCCCAGTGTCAAAGCATAGGACCAGGCACATCGTTAGGTATCATCATTTAATTAGACCCCACATCTGGACACAAAGATCACTGCTAGGTCAGGCTAAGGGAAGAAAAGCAGGAGAATGAGGAGCAAGGGCAATTTCCTAACAACCAAAGTAAGAAAGATGCTGTGTTCTAAGCCTCAGCAGTGATCAGTCATCTAGGAAGCAGTATGTGATAGAGGATAGACAATTGATCTCAGAATCAGATAAAGCTGAGTTCAAATTCCACCTCTGATCATTTCTAGCTGTATAATCCCAGGTAAGTCACTTCTTGTCTCTGTGTCTCAGTTGCCTCATCTGTACAATGGAGGTAACAAGAGCACCTTCTTCACAGAATTGTTGTGAGGCTCTAACTCAATTATACATGAAAAGCACACAACAAGCCCTAACACCCAATAGAAATTTGAGCTACCAAAGTCTTTGTAGTTTCACATTAGGCTGGGCCCAGAAATTGACTAGGAAAAATCGAAGGTATTTTTTAAAGATTTTTATTAAAATATTTTGATTTTGTATCACCTGAATTTTCCTCTTCTCCCTCCCAGAGTATCATCCTTTACAGCAAAGAATTTATTTTAAAAAATCAGCAAAATAGATCAATGTATCCAAAAAACTGGTAATATGTGGAATTTACAGGAAATCACTCTTTAACCACCACCACCACCACAGAGAGAGAGAGAGAGAAACCTCTGAAAAGGAGTAGAGAAAGTAGCTTCTCCTACCTCTCTTTGGGGCCAAGCTTATTCTTTTTATCTTAGCAACATTGTCTTCAGTTGTTAGTGGCTGTTCCTGAAGAATGACAGGTGACTTTTACATAATGTTTTTCAAGTAAAAAAAAGCATCCTCAAGTCACTGTTGCCTCTTCACAACCCCCAGGAAAAGAGACTAGAGGCTTAATTAATTCCATCTAATACATGATGAAATGGAGAGCTGGCTAGTGCAAGAGGCAAGATTTGATCCCAGATTTGATTGACTCTGAGTACAGCATGCCACCCACTGGGCCAAGCAGCATCTTAAAGCTAGCTTCTTCCAGAGGAGGCCTATGCCATTCACCCCTTCAAACATTGGAAGTAGGGTGATTGGGAAAGAGGGAGGAAAAGGAAAAGAGGTGACAAGCTGGAGATTTAATCTATGAGCTTTAAAATGAAATTCCAGCTGCCTGGCACCACACTCTTAGCTCCATGTTTCATTCAGCCAAGAAAAGTTACACCTCCCAAAATTTGCAAGCTTTCAGGTGGTGTCCACAAATAATAGCGATTTCAATTTCCACCTATTTCTATATTCATTTTCTTAGGTTTTTCAAACAGTTTTAACAGTTGATCTAGATATCTGAGAGTAAGCTGTTAGTTATTGACTCCCCATATACATTTTTTTTTTCCTTCTTGCAATTCAGGGACTGCATTTTGAAACTAAAAAAGCAATTCAAGATTCCCAAGGGAGCCAGCAAAACTGAACAGAAATGAGCATATTTCCACTGAAACATACTCGTTATTCTTCCAGTATCTCATTGCTGCTTATGAATAATTGTTATAAGACAAAGAGGGCTTGCAGGAAGAAAGTATCTGTATTTTCCTTCAGAATAGACTACCATCCTGAAAACCATCAGCATGTTTCTGTATTTGCTTTTAATATGCTTTGCTGTGGTTTTTTTCTTTAGTTTACAATCAGGGATTATCTCAGACTCAGAAATCCCACGGGAAATATTTACCAAAATTGTCCAAATACAGGCAAAATGAGCTGGGGGCTTTTTTCCATTAGATGGAGGAGTGTGGATTTAGATCAAATGATAGTAGGTAAAGAGAGTTGATTGGAATAGCTAGATGGCTCAGTGGACAGAGTACTGGGCCCAGTCAGGAAGACCTGATTCAAATCCAGCCTCAGATACTCATCCAACTGTATGACCTTGGGCAAGTTACTTAACCTCTACCTAGAGGGCAACTAGGTGGCTCAATGAAAAGAGTGTTGGGCCTAGAATCAGGAAAACCTGAGTTCAAATGTGGCCTTAGACACTAGCTGTGTGACCCTGGGCAAGTCACTTAAACTCTCTTTGCTTCATTCTGCTGGAGAAGGAAATAGCAAACCACTCCAGTACCTTTGCCAAGAAAACCTCATAGACAGTATGGTCCACAGGGTCACAAAGAGTCAGACATGATTGAATTGACTGAACAACGACAATGAGATTAAGGCAAAGAATTCTGAGGAAACCTCAGTGCCAGAGAAAACGTATTAGATGGGTAGTCAGGCCACCTGGACTTGAATCTTAACTGTCACTTACCACCTTGGAGAACCAGCAAGTCATAACCTATAACAGTTTTAGTTTTATCATGTATGAAATTGGACTAGACAACATCTATGGTCCCTTTGAGATCTCTATCCATACTTCTGTGACTTATAATCATTGTTTGATGATTTGTGATGACACAAAACCATAATGTTCACCTCTTAAAATCAAAGAGATTTTATATAGCCAACTCCCATGCCATATCAACTCCCTCTTCTGGAATTCTCATGTCTATTCTCATCAGCCCTATCTCACCCCCGTCTTACTGATATGTGATTCGCCCATCACCTAACCCATTCTTCTGGGAGCTCTTTTTGTCCAAAAGCCACCTTTTCACATAGTTCAACCAACCTTCCTTCCATCTTCTCTCTGTATCTGAAACTTGACTCCCAATTGAGAGTAGTAGTTCAGCCTTATGATCCCTTTCCCTGAGACACTTCTCAAATATCCACAGATTCATAGAACTAGGAGGATGGGCAGGTGTGTTCATTGCTCTTCACCACTGCTTGGAGATCATTCCTCCACTCCTATCTTTCTGGGCCCTTTCTTCTCTTGATTTTCATACAATCACCCATTTCCATGCTTTTGCCCAAGATATCAGGCCTGCCTGGAGTGCACTAGCTCCTCCCCATCCCCCTATAGAAGCCCTAGGATCCTTCAATGCTCAGCTCAAGTACATTTCCTGATTCTCCCAATGGCTAGTGTCTTACAAAATTATTTTGGTGAGACAGACAAATAAAGAGAGACAAAGACAGAGTCAGAGAGCTTAGATTTACTCACGTATATATGTGTTATTCAAAGCAGATGTCTATCAAATGGAGAATGGATAAATTGTGGTGCTTGAATGTAATGGAATAGTACTGTACTATAAGAAATTGCATACATGATACAAAAAAATTGGTAAGACTCGATGAAGAAGAAAACAATATATACAATGACTGCAACAATACATATAGAAAGAACAACTATATCTTATTTTTATCTTTATTTTATCTAATCCATAACTAGAAGTTAGCATTTTCTTTGACTATTTAAAAAGTTATTTTAAGAAGGAGGCCATAGGCTTCATCAGATTGCCAAAGGAGTCCATCACACACACACACACACACACACACACACACACACACACACACACACACACGTTAAGAATTCTTGTGCATTCTTTTAATGGGTGGGGGGATAGAGGGAGCTCTTCCCCCTTGATTGCCTGGATTGCGGAAGTATCTTTCTATTCACAATCAGAATAGGACCCCTTCAATTCAAAGTTGACTCTAAACTTAGAAGAGAGACTTCATGTCCACTACCCTTATAAAGTATGATACTATCTTCAACTCTCAAGATGTTAGAGTTCAGGCCACCTCGATCTGAGTAAGAAGGAACATGGCTATGGCATGTGACATGAGCAGACAAGAAGGTGTAGAGGGGAATTTAAGACATGGTTCTCTGAGTGATCTCTCTTGGTCACACTCTCTTTATCCTTCCCGGGGAGCTAGGACATCCCAGTTTACACCTCTTTCCCATTCCCAGGAGTCAGAACAATAGTTCTAACTTAGTTCTTCTGCTGATCTGAGGGCCTGTGAGGCAAATACTGCTAGGTCTAGGATAGGTGTTTATTCATAATCCATTTCTACTGTCTGACCAACAAAGATCTCTAAGTGAGAGCCGAACTAGGTAGTTTTTTGATCTGGAGTATTCTCATTAACATCAGATTCCTAGACTCATTTCTATTGTCTCAGTCCATCTTAGTCACTTCCCAGCCTTGAGCTCTTAGCTATGTTGATATATCCAGAATGTCTTGACTTGCCTCCATTCCCAACTTGCAAATCCCTATCCCTGGCTAACCCCTTTCATTGATTTTTCAAATCCTACTTCTGAACTGTGGATACATCCATCAATGGAGAAAACAACAGCACTGTTCTGCCTTTACATCCTGAAAATTGATGTTGTATAACCTTTCTTGGCCCTAGATGCCACTTGAAAGTCCCTCTATTGTATGTTTATTGACTCCCTATCTCATTTTCCAGAGAATCTGTTTCAAATGTTCTCTTCTTTATTCTTTCCTTTAACCTCCCACTTATAGGAGATGACCTAGCCTGCTAACTCATTGAAAAGCTTGAAGCCATCTGACTTTTGTTTCTTCAGTATCCTCCTTCCTCCATCACCCAGACTTTCTCAATATCATCTTTGGTGAGCTGACATCTCTTGTTTTATTCCTTGCTTAAAAGTAATGATCTGAAGAATGCCAAACAGAATCATCTCTATTGTTGCATGTCAAAAATAGGATTTTAATATATTTATGGTCAATATGTTGTTTGTTGGAAGAAAGTATTTAGGAAGACATTTTACTCTCCAGAATCAAATTATGTTTTTTAGAGTCAATAAACCTTCATTCCAATTACATTTTGTTATCTACCCTGGTCCTTGTGTCAACTGCCTTGACACTGATGTCCTTCTCTTCTTTTAGATCTACCTTTACCTACAAATCAGACCTTTTTGAAAAAAGATATGCCACTAGTCTGAAGCGAAGGAAATCCATTAAGATCTATACAATGATTTCTGATGTGGAATTATGCTCTCTTCATTGGTAAGTATGTAAGCACAAAGATAACTACCCCATTCTATTAACATGGTTCCAGATGACCAGATGAAACCATGAATCATGTCATATGTAGCTATCTAATCTACTTATAGCTACCTTGCCATTTACCCTCCTGCTACCAAAGTTTCCCATTTTCACCCCACTTACACTATCATCTATGGCTTGGACTAAAAGAGAGAAACCCCTCCTCTCCAAAAGCATTTTTACCTTTTTCTCTGAGAACAGTAATCAAATCAGTATCACCAAACCACCATTATTCCAGAAAAGAATGGGTCAATTGACTCCCCTATGGGTCAGTTCACTGTCCATGTGACTCCCCAGATGTGCCCTTTCCCAATCACCATTTTCACATGTGTGTTGTCTACTCTATTAGAATATACACCCCGTGAGGACAACAACTATCCTTTTTTCATTAGTAATAGCATCTGTGATTTATTCTTAGGGGATATCATCTCCCCTCTTTCAGATATTTTGAGAAATGATACCTTAAAGCCATTAAAATTGTATTGCTTATAGCATACGTGTGTGTGTGTGTGTGTGTGTATATATATATACATATATATACATACATACATATATATCATATACATATATATATAGACATATAGACATAGCAGTATAGCATATTGCCTTTTGCATGTATGTCTGGTCCAGTTCAGCAATTCTTCTTAGCTTAGTCTTAATCATTGCTATTTCTACTTCCTTGCATAGCACATTGGCAACTGCAATGTTAGAGTCTAAATATGGTGGCTCTGCTGTCAGTGAAGGAACAAAGAGGTTGTTAAAAAAGTTTTGACAGATCTTTTCTACTTTTCCATGGTTTGCTGTCCTCTTTCCAGTTTTGTCAACATTCTAGGAACAAGTGAACTTAATTGAGCCTCTAAGCTTTCTGTAAACTTATTTTTTGCTTTCCCACTTCCCATTCATTTTACAATGCAATATTGCTCCTAATCTTCCAGTTTCCTCCTCCACAAGATTTTATAAACAAGTTTATATTCTAAACCATGCTTCCCTTGGCTGACACTTCTCTACACTTGGCAGGGAAATCAAGGATTTGCTGAATGAGGCTGTTTCTAGGTTCCTGTACAATTCTACTAAAAAAAAAAATCTCTCCCTCTATTCATACATAATCTGATCAAGAGAGCTTTAAGCCAAAATAAGAGAAGGAAAAAATCCTAACATGTGCCAAATATGATACTATAGAAAGTAACAGGTAAAACATAAGAAGAACAGCAGAAGAGACCCAGTATTGCTTGGGGGAAAGTTTTCCAAGAAGAGAACCAACAATAATATCAGATATTTGGACGCAGGGTTCAGAATTAAAAATGACCTTGCATATTAATTAGCCCAGCCCCACCACTTTTTCAAAAGGGAAACACAGAGATGCTGGAAAGGAAGGAATTTACCAAAGTCACATAGATAGTAAGTAGAAGAGCCAGAATTAGAATCTATGGCTCTTTCCATGGCAACACCTATCAGAGTTGCAAAATAAAGGTTTTTTGAGAGTTTTTAGTGGGAAGGATTTTACTGACTGTTCAAGGATTCATAGTAGTTGCAGTAGTAATAGTAGTAGCAGCAGCAGCAGTAGCCAACATTTATGTAGTGTATGCTACATGTCAGGCATGGTACTAAGGACTTTAAAATTATTACCTCATTTGATCTTCACAACAATCCTAGGAAGTAGATCCTATTATTATCCCCATTTTATAAATTAAGAAACTGAGACAAACAGGAGTTCAATAATTTGCCCAGGGTCACACAGGTAGTAGACAGTAAGTGAGGCCGAATTTGAACTCAGGTCTTCCTGACTTCAGGCCCATCATTCTACCACTGAGCCACCTAGTGATCCAAGGAAGGCTTTCTGAAGAAGGTGCCATTTGAGGTAGATTTTAAATGCTTTCATAAGCAAAAATGGTGAAGGGAGGGCATTCCAAGAATAGAGAATAGTATGAGAAAAGGTGAAAAAATGGTAAAGCCATTTCTACCCTTCATTTCTGCTTCTCAACACATCTAATCACTTTTCCCTAGGAAAGACCTTCAGATATGTCATGCCTTACCTCATGTCTTCTTCCAGGCTAAATGTCCCCAATTCCTCTAGGCAAACTGATATGGTTTACTTCCCAGCCCTCTAGTGAGGTTTATCACCCTTCTCTGGTTGTTCTATCCAGTTTGATAACATCCTTCCTAAGATGTAGAACCTAGAACTAGCCACAGCACTCTAGATGTGGTCTGATCAGCTCAGAGTACATTGAGATTTTAGTCTGGCACCTTAGGCCACTTGGCCAGGAATTCAAGGATGCCTCCATTGTCCATCTCTATAAAGGTAAAGGAAGCAGATTGTCCTGTGGTAATCACAGAGGAGCCTCTCTCTCTTAGTCATTGATGGCAAGATGCTTGCCAGAATCCTCCTTAATAGGCTGATCCTTCACCTAGAAGATGGCCACCTAGCTGAGAGCCAGTGTGGCTTCAGAAAGGGCCACAGAACTGTTGATATGGTGTTTGCTGCCCGACTACTCCGGGAGAAATGCCAGGAGCAGAACAGAGGTCTGCATACAACATCTGTAGATCTGATCAGAGCCTTTGATATTGTCAGTCGTGAAGGCTTATGGAAAATTATGTCAAAGTTTGGTCACCCAGAGAAGTTCATCAGCATTGTACGTCAATTTCACGACGGCACGCTTGCCCACGTTCTGGATAATGGATGATGCTCTTGTGCTTCCCCAGTCACCAGTGGAGTGAAACAAGGCTGGCTGCTGGCTCCCACGATTTGTAGCATGATGTTTTCAGCCATGCTGTCAAATGCCTTCAATGAGGATGAACATGGCATCGAGGTCAGTCACCATTCTGATATTAAATTCTTCACCTTAAAAAGACTGCAAGCCAAGACCAAAGTGGAGGGAGCGTTGGTGCGTGATTTTCTGTTTGCAGATGATTATGCACTCAACGCGGCCTCTGAAGCTAAGTTGCATCAAAGTATGGATCGAATAGGTTGTGCTAATTTTGGCCTAACAATTGACACCAAGAAAACACAGGTGCTCCATCAGCCACCACCCCCACACTATCCGTAGGTGGAATCATCAATTACAGCAAATGGAGAAGTTTGGAATGCTGTGGACAAATTCACTTACTTTGGTAATGTACTTTCCAGGGATGCACACATTGATAATAAGGTTGATGCGTTTGGGAGGCTCCAAAGGAAAGTATGCGAGAGAAGAGGTATCAGACTGACTATTAAACTGAAGGTCTACAGAGCCGTTGTGCTGACCTCATTGTTGTATGCCTGTGAAACTTGAATATACCAGCACCATGCCAGGAAACTGAATCACTTCCATTTGAATTGTTTTAGGAAGATTCTGAAGATCACCTGGCAGGATAAGACACCAGACACTGAGGTCCTTTCTGGAGCTGAACTGTTGAGCATTCAAACTCTACTTCAGAGATCTCAACTCCAATGGGCTAGCCATGTTGTTCAAATGCCAAACATATGCTTGCCTAAAAGACTATTTTATGGAGAACTCACACAGGGCAAGCATTCACATGGTGGTCAAAGAAGTGATACAAGGACACTCTCAAGGTCTCTCTTAAGAACTTTGGAATTGATTGGCAACATGGGATACGCTGGCACAGGACTGCTCATCATGGCATGCCCGCTTCAGAAAAGGTGCTGTGCTCTATGAGCAAAGCAGAATTGAAATATCTCGAGAGAAACACAAGATGTGCAAACTTAGAGAATGCACACCCAAGGTTCCCATGGACTGTTTGTGCTCGACCTGTGATAGAACATTCTGACCTCATGTGGGTCTGATCAGCCACAGTCAGATGCACTACAACTTGATTCTAGCATAGTGATGTAATTTTTGTCCTCTTCGGAAATGAAGGACAACAGCATTGAGATCTGATATTGCATCACATGTCCTGGGCCTGATGCCTCTGAGATCTCTTCAAACTCTGAGATCGCCCTATAAGACAGTAGGCTCACGAGAACAAAAGTTGTTTCATCAACGTGTTATAATTTCCCCAGTAACTGCCACCATACTCTCCAATTGAATAAAGGGTTGCTGAGAGAATGAATGAATGCTAGTTAACCAATACATTCTTTCATCTTTTGAAAACTAAAAAGTTACAACATCAAAAACGGATTTAAAAAAACAGATTAAACCAATTTATGATCCACGCTCCCATAATCCAAACTCTGGTGAGTTGACTTTGATAGCCCCCACTTTCAAGCAATAATGGCTTTAATGGGAGCACACTTGGAAGTCAATTTCAGGAGAATAAAGAAAAAATCATTTGTCAGAGTGATATGATGGACTGTTTAAAAAAAAATACAAACTACCCAACATAATAGTGTTATTTTAAAGAGTGGGATTTAGAACTGAGTTCCCAGGGATTTATATGCACCATTATGGCAATGCACCCCTTTACTCCATGAATTTTAAACCGACCAAACAGCACTGAATCATTCCTGACCTCACGAAGCCAGCCAGCCACAGCTTTTATGGCTTCTGCAAATGCAGTTTCCTCAAGCACTACCAGCTCCACTGTCACCTTTTGCACTGACTTCAGTTTTCATGCCTTTCCCCCAATAACACAGACTATTAAGAAAAGAAAACTGGTCACAGGAGCTAAATGTGTAAAAGGCAAATGAGCATCTACCCCTAAAATATAGTCATAGTCAGTTCTCAGCACAGATCAAATGATCTGGGCTCCAGAAGTTGATTTGGAAATCAGCAGCCTAGAAGTGAAGGTACATTTTCCCAAAGTCACTTAACCTCTTGTGACCTCAGTTTCCTCATATGTAAAATGAGGGAGTGGGGAGAGTTGCTTCCTACTCTCCATCCTGTGCTTCAATACACTTCCAATTTAGCCATTCATCTAAAGAAAAAAATTGGTATGTCCTCAATAACCTATCCCTTAAATAGACTGAGAGATGGGATAAAGTACCTACTTCACCCAATTTTTTAAAAATGTGCAAAAATACTTATCACTAAATAGAGCTTTTCAATCCTACCTCAAATATGGAATTTTTTCCCTCTATGGATACTATGTTTCAAAACATTTCAACAATAACCACCAAGATTTATTCTTTAGTTTTCCATCTTGATTTTTCTAACAATTGATAAACATCTTTAGACTTTTATGGGTTCTTCTATTACTTGAAGATTGGCTCCTGTGATGAAGATCAGACTCATGTGCAGACCTCATCAGCTTCCATGATTGATGCAGCTTCCTCAGGAAGGGAAGCTAGGACACCTATTTCCAGGAATCTTGATGATGTGCAACGGAGGTCTTGGAGAGACTATAGAGCATGTAAAGAAATCCTATGACTGGCTGCAGTGGGCAGACCGTGTAGTAAAGAAGAAGCATGTTGACTGGCTATAGAAGTATTCAAATAGGTCTGCCAATATAACCCACTTTCTAGTTTGACTCATTTCCTCTTGGGAAAATCAGTGACTTTTTTTTCTCATAATATCCAGTGAGAATACGTGTAGTAAGAGGAAAGGCCATTAGGCCTTCCACCCTTCTAGGCCATAAGGCCCTGAGAAACAGGTCATGTTCTTGGGCATTTTTGTTTGTTCTTTTACTCCTTGCATAAAGAGAGGGGAAAGGTGGGGTGGGTGTCTCCAGCCTTGCAGGTCTCCCCAAAAAATGGAAGAATGAGCCCCAGAAAATTGAAAGTTGGAGTGCAGATTGGGTTTTGTAGTCAGCACAGCATCGTGCCTTAAGGAGAAAGGAGTGACATTTGAGAGTGACCTTCTGGACTTAGCACAGTATAATCTGAAATGAGGACTCATCTGTCAAGCTTGCCACCTTCAGATTGAGCTTGGTGCAATCAAGTCTTTGTGGCTTCTGAACTAAGTTTTGAGTCTACTCTCTCTGCTCCCTGAGATGTCCAGGAAAATGTGATGCTATGTCTCTAAAGTAAATGTACTTTTATAAAAGGGAGTCAATGTTAAATGGTTAAATGAAACTTAACACAGTAGAGAGAAGAGAATCTCTCCTCTCAAAACCAGTTAGGTTACTCCAGAGCCCTGAGAGGCAGTTGTTACAACTTGGCTATGGGAAAGCAGGCCAAAGCATACTTGCTGCTAAGCATACTTACTGCTATGTTCCCATTTAGAGTTCTGTATACAGTTATAGGCATTGTTAATATATTTCTCTGTTTCTACAAATTTTACCCTATATCAATTCATAGAAATCTTCCCAAATTTCTCATAATCCTTCATGTTTGTCTTTTCTTATTGCTCAGTAATATTATACCATATTCATATTGTATGGTTGGTTTCTTTGTCAATTCATCAACTAATGGGCATCCATTCTGTTTCTATGTCTTTGCTAACCCAAAAGGTATTCTAAAGATTAGTTTGGCATACATGGCATCTTTTTGTCTGTTTAACCTCTTCATAATGTACTATAATCACCAGCCCACTTATAAACCCTGGCATGGGAAAAGGTAAACATTTCCATATTTTGACAGATCTAGGTTTTTACTGATGTTGGTATTCCCTCAAAAGAGGGGCTAAATGCTACTGATCCATACTGATGCATAGTTATAGGACCCAGCCTTGACCTCTCTTAACTCACACACTGAGCAAGGACCTTCCTCGTCTTCTCTTGATATAGTATGAATGATGCTAGGCACATGGGCTGTTCATTAGATATCTCTGGCTCTCACCTCATGACATACCTTCTCTCCTGGTCATATTTATGCATTTATGACATTAATCTTCAGAAATACTTTATCATCCTTGCCACAAATTACAGCCTTGCCATGACACTGTACAAGACATTGCTCTATCTTCCAAGCCATCTCTTAAAATGAAAAGCCAGCCCTAAAGCTATACATTTAGAACTCCAGGAAATAATGAGTGAGGCACCATGGAATAGTAGAAAAAGCACTGAATTGGGGGTCAGAAGATGAGGGTTCAAATCCCAGCAGTCCCGTTCCATACTGTGTCCCATTGGGTAAGATGCTTGATCATTCAGGAGTTCAATTTCCTTATGTCTTAAACAAGGGGGTGACACTGGATGGTCTCTAAGGTCCCCTGTAGTTCTCAGTCCTATGAGGCAGCAACATGCTATAAACATGTCATTTTGAACAAAGAATCAATGAAGCCCAAGCCTGGGCTACCAGTCACCAAAAATAGATTGAGTAAGTACACAAAAGCAATAAGAAAGGGATTAGCAATCATTGGTGCATTTTTTTCCCTACAACTACATTCAAAGACATAGTAAAAAATACCATCACCACGTCTGTTCAAAGATAAGACTCTTACTTCTACCAAGTACTGTGTCTTCCATAGCCTTAACTCTGTAGGAGTCATATTACCTTTTGGTCATAGCAAGTCTACAGTGCTGAACCTCACAAAATGAATGAGGAGAGGGACAGAGAGATAGAGACACAGACAGAGACAAGAGATAAAAAAGAGAGGCAGAAAGATAGAGGTAGAGGAAGATCAGGGAGGGAGGGAAGAAGGGAGGGAGGGAGAGAGGAAGAGAGAGAGAGAGAGAGAGAGAGAGAGAGAGAGAGAGAGAGAGAGAGAGAGAGAGAGAGAGAGAGAGAGAAATTTTAATGGACACCAAGAAATACATAAACTATTAGAAGAGAAAGAATCATTAAATTAGTAACTAGCTGCTAATTTATCAAAAGTAATTCCTACATAAGGAGTAGCAAGTCCTCACCAATGAGAACTCTCCAAATAAGGTATGTAATAATTCCTAATAAGCAGATGACAAGGATAACCATCAATAGCTACCTTAAGCCCAGCAGAGCCCTCTTGGACATGAGCAACCACAGACTTCTTGATTCCTAGAAGACTTAGAGAAACATTGAAAATGTGGATAATAAGGCTACAAAAGCAGGCTTATACTACATCAGTTCACTCCAAGTCAAAACAGATCCAGGAGAGCAGGTAAGCCTGGAAGAGAAGGAGGCCCAGAGCCCAGACAATGACCATAAATCTGCCAAGAGCCAGCAAAATTAAGAAGTATAGGAAGAGTCACAAGGTACCTACTACTACCTTGGCAGCTGATAATCAAAACAAAGACAGGAAGAGAGGCCAAGGATCAAACCCCAGAAGTCTTACCCACTACAGCATATGCTTATAGTCATTTGCCATCCTAGTACCCTCACCTCAGCTCCCTGACAAAGCTGAGAGTGTCTCCTAAGCTCTAACCCAAATCAATAGAATCCAGTGACACTCCATCACCTCTAGGATCAAATATAAAATTCTTTATTTGGCTTTTAAAAGCCTTCATGATATGACCTCTTCTTGCCTTTGCAGGCTCTTTACACCTTACTACCCTTAAACACAAAAACAAACTCTTGGCTTTCTTGCTTTTCCTCTATAGGACATCCCTTCTCCCAACTTAAAGAATTGTTATTGACTGTCCCCCATGCGTGGAATGTCCCCCTTTCTTCCTCATCTCTGTCTCCAGGCTTCCTTGACTTTAAATTCCAATTGAAATCCAGCCTTCTAAGAGAAGCATTTCCCAATCCACCTTAATGCTAGTGCCTTCTCTCTGCTGATTATTATCAATTTATTGCATATATATCATTTGTACATCTTCATTTCCATGCTGTGTCCTACCATTGGACTGCGATATTACAACCTCTCCTTTCTCTTCTTCCCCATGCCAGTGTCTAGTATAATGTCTTGCACTAAATACATACTCAAATACTGTTTCATTTATTCATAGGAACCAAAGTCATCAATTAAGACAGAGTTTCACACTTGGAATAATACATGAGTCTTGAAAGCATGTGTATAAACAGGAACCTAATTCCTAGATTTGATAATTTCTTTTCTCCAGTAGCAATATTTGTTCTATTATCTTTAGCTGTGCCATGCAGAAGTGCCTCACTTTCCCAGGAGATAACCTACAAGAATATATTCTAGATGTATCTCTCTGAAATGCCTCAGTTCTAGGAATGGAGAAAACAGTTCATTCTGTCGCATCTATTTTCAGCAAAATGTGCAATCTGGATACTAATGAGAAGCTAAAAATGAATTTCTTCTTCTTGGAGCCAATTTTACTAGGACAAACTGTGTTAATAACAGGACAGAAAAAGCAAAAATTAAATGGTATAGTTGCTTTCCTAATGCTGAAATCCAAAGGTTAAGGCACAGGCATTTCTTCTTCTGAAGTTTTCTCATTTGGTCATCCAATTCTAATGTATATCCACAAGGGGAGATTTAAACAATAAACTAAAAATTGGGAGCCCCACTTAGGTGTCAGTGGGGCTTAGCAATGTCTTTAATGCCACAAGTAGGCCAAGGCAGATAAGGCAGAAGGAAAAAGAGGGGACCAAAAAGAGAAAGAGGAGAAGAGAAAGGAAACAAAAAGGCAAAGATTCATCGATCAACAAGTATTTATTAGGTCTCTGCTGTATACCAGGCACTGTGCTGAAGCCTGGGAACACAAAGATATAAGTGAAAGAGCCCCTACCTCGATAAGCTCATATTCTATAGGTAGGGGAAAAGTTGCATACATATAAAAAATTCAAATTAAAAATTTACACAAAATTAGTAAAAATTTAATTGGTGCATTAGGAACTGAGAGGCAGAATGTTCAGGAAAGGCCTTGTAGGTAATATTTGAACTGAGTTTTGCTGGAAACCAGGGGTTCTAAGAAGTGGAAGAAAAGGGGGGAAGTTAGGTAGCTCAGAGGATAGAACATCAGCCCTGAAGTCAGGAAGACCTGAGTTCCAATCTGGCCTCAGACACTTACTAGCTGTGTGACCCTGGGCAAGTCACTTAACCCAACTGCCTCCAAAAACAAAGAAGTGGAGGAAAAGGGAAAGAGTTCCAAGCAAGAGGGACAGACTGGGCAAACCCCCAGAGATGGGAGATGGGAGATGGAATGTCATGTATGAAAAGAGCAACAAGGTCACATTGGCTGCACCCAAAAATGTGTGAATGATGGTAATACAAATGATAAGGCTAGAAAGGGAAGTTGTAGGTCATGAAGGGCTTTAAATGCCAAACAGAAGAGTTAGAATTTTATTCTAGAAGTAATAGGGAGCCACTATAGTTTTTTAAGTAGGTCAAACATGAGCATGTCAAACCTGAGTTTTACTAATGCTACTTTGGCAGTTATGTTGAGGTTAGATTGGAGAATTCAAGCAGGAAGACCAATGATGGGGCTATTGTGATGGTTCAGGTGAGAGGTAACAGGTCCTAAACTTAGGCGGTGGCTATGTGGTTGGAAAGGAAATTGTGAGAAAGGAGAAAGACTCCACAGCTCTATGAGGGCAGGTGCCTCATTCAGTAAACTTTGTATCTCTCCCAAGTACTCACTCAGTGCAATGATCTTCACACAAAAGGTGCTGAATAAAGGTTTATTAAAGGAATGAATGAAAGAAAAAACATTTACCAAGATCTTAGTATGTACCAAGCACTGTACTGGGTACTGAAGATGCAAATAGAGAGCCTTCCTCTCAAGAAGCTCACATTGTAATGGGAAGAGATCTAGCTAGCTAGCTAGCTATCGATCCATCTATCCATCCATCCATCTGTATATATGTGTGTGTGATTACATATATGCATATATATGTACCTATATAGATATACATGTACATATGGATGGATAGCTAGATAGATAAATAGATAGATAAATAGATGACAAATACAGGATGAAGGAAGGAAGGTAGAGAGAAGCAGTAGCAGAGTTCTTTGATATCTCCCAGGGCATTGACTCTGTAGGTGGCCTCCCCTCCTCCAACCACCCCCCTTGTTTATACTCCCCCATAGAAGAGAGACGAGCCCACAAAACCCAAGCTAGAAATAAGCTTGTGCCCAAAGCCTTCTATTCCTTCTCTCTGTCCTCTATTGGCCTTTCTTAACCCTTCCAGTAAAGACAAGAAAGAAAGTGCTGAGCTGTGTGTAATAAATTAGAAAGAAGGTCCAGAAGCTGCCTTCAGCAATTCAATGAATCCAGCCTTCACACATTATAACTCTTAGAGCTGGCATGTTTATAGCACTTTATGTTTTGCAAAACATTGTACAAACATTGTCATACTTGATTTTCAGGATAACCCTGTGAGGGAGGTCAAGATGGTGGCATTATGGCAACACGGAGACAGCACTGGCCTGGGAGTCAGGAAGACCTAGGCTGCAATCAAGCCTCATCTAATGAATAACTAGTTGACCATTTATAAGCCATTTAACCTACCTGAGTTTTAGTTGCTTCATTTGTAAAAATGGGGGGAGGGGAGGTTAGCATCTATATCACAGGGTTATTGAGGGCATCAAATGAGATAATGTATATAAAGTTCTTTGCAACCTTAAACCACTATAGAAATGTCAGTTATTATTATAATTCCCATCTTATAGATGATGAAAAAATAATGCTGGCCAGCACTTTACAACATGCTTTTATAACATGCTTTACATTTGTTAGCTCATTTTCTCCTCACAGCAATCCAGCAAGGTAAGTGCTATTACTATCTTCATTCTACAGATGACGAAACTGAAGCAGACAGAAGTGATTTCTCCGAGTCACACAGCTGGTAAGTACTGATTTGAACTCAGGTCTTCCTGACTCCAGATCCAATGCTATAGCCCCCGAGGCATCGAACTACTTATATCAAAGCTCAGAAGAGGTAATACTGATCACAGGGACACTAAGTCTACGTGAGCATTGAGGTTGCAGTCAAGACTAGATTTAAATTCTAGTCCTGCTACTTACGGGCTGTATAGCCTTTGCAAGAGGAAGGAGGCGGGGTGTGAGGTGGCTTTGTGCTTCCTTTTTGACCCTTCCCTTTCTTTGGCCTCTATTTTCTCATCTGTAAAATGTGGAGGTAGAATCATATAGTCTCTTCTATCCCTCCCAGCTCTAAGTCCTATGTCCCCTAGACAAATAACAAAAATAAGAAGCTTTATTAATAGTCAGAGAAATGCACCCGTTTGTGTACAAATGAATTATAACTCTTTCTCATTATGGTTTACAATGTCAAAAATAGTTAATTGGCAATTTTTTGCCTCTGTCCTCATTTCTAGTGGCAAAAAATTACAGGATAGAAAATGTGTGTGTAATAAAGGTTTCTCTAAATCCAGGTAATTTCCTCCTTAATTAGTGTTATCTGGAATTCATCACCATCATAAAATTAATTGAGTACCTGCTCTAAGCAAAGCATGGTACTCCTCCTGCTAAGGTGGGAAGAATGGGTAGGGGCATAAAGTGCAGGGACTTGTTCCCTTGGCCCAGGGAGCTCTCCTGGGTAGTACAGGATGGAAAGAACTGAATTTGGAGTCCCAAGATCTGGGTTAGAGTTTTGGCTTTGCCACTTACTACCCGTGGGATCTAAAGCAAGTTTCACTTCTTTAGGCTTCAGTTTCTCACGTGTAGAAGGAGAAGGGTGGACTAGCTGATCTCTAAAGTCCCTTCCAACTTTAAATCTGTGAGGTTATGATGCCATGATCCTATGATCCCTAGCAACGTTTTCATCTCTATATCTGGAGACTCTCCTTCCTCTTCCCTTTCTGCCCACCAACCAGATGGGTCAATTACTGTCTCAAGATCACACTTTATACTTTTGATCGAACCCAATCCAAAAAGAATTTATTGATCACATACTATGCACCAGGCATTTTGCTGGGGGTACACAGATAAAATAAGCTTACATCACACCGAAAAATAGAACATGGAAACATATCCTCTGATCTCTCACTCTTTCGGGCTATACATGATGACTTATGTTGTTCAGGGTGGAGTAATAGAGGCTAGTTATATGTATATATTGGCCCTTTAACTAGACTACAAGCCCCAACATATCAGGGATGAAGTCTGAGACATTTTTACATTCCCTGCAAAACCAGCCACTATGCCTTTCCTATGGGAACTATTTGGTACATACTTGCAAGGTTGTTTAGAAAAGTCTCAGCTCTGTAACTTCATTCATATAACATTGGCACTCTAGCCCTTAGTTTCCTCACCTGAAAAATGGAGAGATTGTTCTAGGTGACACCCAAGGTCCCTTCTATCTCCAAATCCTGCATCCTATGACCCTATGAGCCTTAGGATTATCTCATCACTGGATTTCCATCCCTAGCACCTAGAACAGCACCTTGTACCTAGTAGATGCTTAATAAATAATTATTGATTGTGGGATTCAGAATCGGAAGATTTGGGTTTGAATCCTAGCTATGAGACTTGAGGAAGTTGCTTGATGCAGTGGATGGAGCACTGGGCCTGGAATCAGGACGACTCGTCCTCTTGAGTTCAAATCCAGCCTCAGACCCTTACTAGCTGTGTGACCCTGGGCAGTCACTTCAACCTATTTGCCTCAATTTTCTAATCTGTAAAGTGATCCGGAGATGGAAATGGCAAATCATTCCAGTATCTTTGCCAAGAAAACCTCAAATGGGGTCACAAAGAGTCAGACATGACTGAAAAACAAAAATAATAACATTCAATAAGTGTCTATTATCTTGAAGGCATTGTGCTAGGTGCGAGGAATAGAAAGACTAAAACAAAATGTTTCATGTCCTCAAGGAGTTTGTATTTTCCTGGGGACTGAGAGAATGTAATATATGCAAGAAACAAAAATACTATGTGTGTGTGTGTGTGTGTGTGTGTGTATGTGTGTGTGTGTGTGTGTGTGTGTGTGTGTGTATAAAGTAAATTCAAAGAAATTAGGAGGGTAGGGGAGAGAAAACACTAGTGATGGGAAGGATCAGGAAAGGTGCCAGGTAAGGAATGGCATGGGAGATGATCCTTTGAAGCAAGATAGGGATTTTTAGATTCAGAGATGAGATAACAAAACATTTCATGCAAGGGAGAGGGAACCAGAGGGAGAAAGTTAATGCAGGAATAGCAGGTAGACTCATTTGTACCTCAGTATCCTCATCCCTAAATGAGAGGATTGGATTAAATGATCTCTAAGATCCCTCCCAGCTTTTTGTGTTTGAGCAAGTCATATAACCTCTTTGTGACTCAGTGTTCTGCTCTGTAAAGTAAGAAGATTGGTCCAAATCAGAGGTTCTTAACCTGAGCCCACAATTGATGGATAGATTTCAGAGAATATATGCACTTGAATGGAAAAAAAATTACATTTTTATTTTCACTGACCTCTAACTGAAATTTAGCATACTCTTCAACTATGAATGTAGGTAACAAAACATTACTTTTAGAAGGGTCCACAAGCTTTACCTGACTGCCAAAGAGCTCCATGACACACAAATGGTTAAGAACCTCTGAACTAGATGATCTCTTAGGCTCCTTCCAGCTCTAAATCCCATCATCCTATATTTATAAACATAAATATACACACCAAACACATAAATGTCTCCCTATGCTATGCATCATGCTCCCAATCCATCTTTTCTGTCTCCCTGTCTAAGCTATATAACTTGCAAAAATTTCATCAGCTCAGTGTTTTACCTTCTAAACAATCTATGAGAAAGGAACAGCTCTGGCATGAACAGCAATGAACTACATGATTTACGTTACAGTAGCTTTAAATTGTCAAAGAAAATGTCATTGGTTAGAGTTCTTAGATATTTTTCTTCCTCATAAAGGAGGTGAAAAACAGAGGAGAGAGATTAAGTGTGTGCGTGTGTGTGTGTGTGTGTGTGTGTGTGTGCGCACGTGCGTGCAAACAGAGAGAGAGAGAGAGAGAGAGAGAGAGAGAGAGAGAAAGAGAGAGAGAGAAGACAGAGACAGAGAGTTGGGTGGGGAGAGAAGAGGTAATCACTTTAAACTGATAACAAAATTGTAATTGCCTCTTGTCTCTGGATGTCACCTCATCTAGATTGTTTAGAAACTAAAATGACAATATGTCACAAAATGAGTCAATAGTGTGATGTGGCACTCAAAAAAGTTATGACGTATTAGGCTTCATCAAGAGAGTCAGAGCTTCCAGGAACAAGTTACAGTGCTGCTGTCCTTGGTCCTCGTATCGGGTTTGGAATACAGTGTTCAGCTCTGGCCACATTTTGGGAAGGACAGTGATATGATGAATAACATTCAGAGGAGAGTGGCCAGGACAGGGATGGTCTCTGACTCTATGCTGTATGAGGCTGCACTGAATGAATTGAGAACGTCCAGTCTAAAGCAAAGAAGGCTGAGGGTAACATTATAGCTTACTTCCAAGATCTGAAAGGTTGTCATGTGGAAGATGACCCGATACTTTGCATGATCTCTCACCTCCCAGATCACATAGTATCTCCCTCAAAATTTTATGGGTTTCAGTTTGTGTATGTTTTATCTGTATTTTAATGTTGATATGTTGTATCCCTAACAAAATGTAAGCTGTTCAGGATTTCAATTTTGTCTTTGTAACCTTAGTACATAGCACATACTGCTCCCTAGTTTGTATTCTTTTCTGAGGCTAGGCTGGACCAAGAGACCACTAAGATCCCTTGCAATTCTGATATATATTTTGTGATTCTGGTTAATGGTGGTGTTGGCAAGTTTTAAGATCTTAGATCTAGAGCCAGAAGAAACGTAGTCCAAGATCTTCATCTTACTAATGAGGTCACTGGGGGCCAGGGAGGTGCTTGGCCCAGATCACATAGGTAGTTAGTGTCAAAGGTGGGATCCAAACACAGATCCTGCCCTTGAATCAAGAAGGTCCTCCTGGACCAGAACCAGTGACCAACCTGTGCTGCTGCATCCAATTCAAGTTGCCTCCACCATCTCAACCTCAGCCAAGGAGGAAGTCCTTTGTTAACACAGAGAGACCTACATTTTTGCAGTGACCGCAAATCATACATCCCAACCCTCACATTTGAATTCATTTTTAAAGCTGAAAATAATAATGATGCTAAATAAACTCGCATTTCTGTAGGGATTTAAGGCTTACAAAGTGCTTTCAAAATGCTTTTTTACAGTTAGCTGGATGATCTGCTGAAAGCAAATAAAAAAAGTTTAAAGAAACCAAGTTTTAGGCAAAATGATTAGTCTGCTTACATAAAAGTGTGTTGCTAAGCAACTGCATCAATGGAATATTTCAGTTATGATTTGAAGTTCTCTCGCTCCCCTTAGCCATAACAAAAATAGACATTCCATGGATAATGAAATCATCTTCTCATAAAATATGGAAACCTGAGACTAATTTTCTGAAACAATATGTCCCCAAAAACATGGCAACGTATTCTTATTATAATACGGAAGGGTACTTGCTAACTTTAATCTGTTTTTCTTTCCTATGGAAAATGGACTTTTTTTTCTCCTACCCAAACAAGCTCTCAATTACTCCAGCAAGTTCCTTAGCATTCAGTAAAATAATTGGACATATATTTCCTTTCAGAAGAAATCATAGCTATAGTCATTAAGAATGGGTGAGTGATGCGATCGTTACACAATCCCCCACAGCCCCACATTTCTTTCCAAATCACACATTCCTCATTTGCCTTTTACAGAAAGACCCAATTTTTTATGAGACATGAATGAATTAAGACTCCTTCTGATTAATTGTATTTTAAACCTAAGCAGCCACTTTAGAATGTTGCACACTCTTTTTTCTGGTTATTTCCCTTGCTGAGAAGTATGCAATATTGGGACAAGAATTGCAGTATCACAGGATGAGCAAGGCTTTGAGTCAGTTTTTGGCATCCTACTTTCTTCAGGTCAGGTTGAACTTGAAGCACTGCTGGAGGGACAGCTGCCAGGACTTTATTTCTTAAAAGGTTTCTCCAGAAGTATTGGACACAATCAACAACACTAGAATTGCAATTGAAAGATAAAGCAATGAAAAGAATTCTGAATTTGGATTGCAAAGATCTGAATCTTGACTCGTCTACTAACTATTTGTGAGACCTTGGGCTTAGACTCTTCAGACTTTCTAGGCCTCACTGTCTTCAACTATAAAATGGAGGGACCAGATGATCTCAAAAATCGAGAAAAACCATTTCTCAAATGGTTGGACTAAATGATCTCAAAAGTCCCTTCCAGCTCTAAATCTGTGATACTATGGATCACAGGTTTAGGGATATGGGTTCAGGTGTCTTCTCTGCTATTTAATAACTGACCAGTGGCAATTCATTTAATCATCTCAGGATTCTGCTTCCTCCTTTACAGATATGAAAAGCGGGATGAGATGACCTTTAATGCCCTCCAGAAAGCTTTAAATCACCACAACTCAGCCTGGAATTGGCACAAGAACACAACTCCACAGTTAGGAGACCTGGATTCAAATCTTATCTCTGAACTTATCTCAGAACTTATCTCTGAATCTTTGTGACCATGGACAGGTCACTTAATATCTCTTAAGGCTGTAGTTTCCTCAACTACAAAATGAGGGAGTTGAACGAAGGGACCCCAGAGGCCCTTTCCAGCTTGACATCTATGATCCTATGATTTATGAACCAATTTCAGTGAAAATGGATTAGGATTAAAATGGTCCTTGCAAAGTTTTCCTCGGCAAAATGACCCTCCTCCCACAACCTCAAGCAGTAAATGTGAACATAGCTGACTTTTTGCAAAGGCATGTAACTCAGAATTTCCTAAGTCATTTCGAATGATTTAAGCCCCATTTTAAATACTCAGTGGGAGTTTTCCATTGAAAGAAACCCTTTCATAAAATGTGAATTCTTTTATAAGCCAAAGAATTCTTTTGAAATGAGAAAAAAAACTCCTCCTCATCTATTGAGCTTACGAATTCATAGTTTTGTACAAACCTTGTTTTCATAGATTGTATCTCACTAATTAGAAAGAGTTTATTATATTTGTCATAATTTTCTGCAAGACAATGACAATGATGGTGGTGGTGATGATGATGATGATGATGATGATGATGATGATGATGATGATGATGATGGAGGAGGGGGAAGAGGAAAGGGAGAGAAAAAAGGAAAAGTAGAAAATGTTTATTTTGTGGCCAACAAAGCAAGCATAAAGCTAAAAATATTTCCTTTTCCACCATATAAAACAAAATCCTTTTTCTGCTCTGTCCTTGACTCTAACCACAGATAGACCACTTATTGGTTATGTGGTCAAGGAGACTCATTAGAATGAATGCCTTTTTAAAAAAAAATAAATTTGTATTGATAATTTTGTTTTAGATAACATGTATCCCAATGAATCTCTCTTTCTCTCTTGGAGAGCTATCAAAAGGAGAAGGAGAAGGAGGAAAAGAAGAAGGAGAAGGAGGAGGAGGAGGAGAAATTATAAAGGAAAAAAGAAATAGTTGAACAAAATTATCCAACATGACAAAAACATCAGACATCCTATGCAGTATTTCACGTCCATCTTGGCAAAGAAACAAAGAGGAGTGCCTACTCGTATCTCTTCTTTGGAGCTAAGCTTGGTCATTATAATTTACCCCCATTCAATTTCAATTGTGTTGTGACGCTTGTTCTTTCTGTTGACATTGTGATAGACAAGCTTTCACGGAGGACTGAAAATTCCACACACAGTCAGTCAATAAACATATAAGCTCCTACTATGTGTCAGACTCTGCACTAAGTGCTGAAGATACAACTCTCAAGAAACTCAGTCCAAAGAGGGACAACACACCATCAGCTACTTACAAAGAAGTGACAAGGATAAATTGGAAATAATCAACAGAGGGAAGGCACCAGAATTAAGGGGGATCAGGAGAGGCATTTACATAGAAAGCAGGCATTTCTATTTGCTCCTGGAAGCAATCGGGTACTACTGGAGTTTACTGAGAAGATGACACGGTCATCTCTAGCCTTTCAGAAAACCTCTTTGACAGTTTTCTGGAACCTGAGACAGAAAGACTGATGAGGAGGTTTTATTTATTTAGGTGATGAGGAATTAAGGGACTTTCCAAAGGTCACAGAGGAAGTAACAGAGCCAGGATTCAAACTCAGGTCCTAGGATGCCATGGTCAGCTTTCTTCCATGTAACCACACAGACTCAATCTGCTCTTCTCTCTGCTCGTCCTTGATCCATTCTCAGGCTTACTTCCCTGTCACAGCCAAGCCTGGCTGGTAACTCTGAAAAGAAAATGGCTTTTGTGAGCCACCAAACCACATCTCATTCCTTTCAGTTACTCTTCTAGGTCACTTTATGATCATAGATCTAGAAGGAAACTCAGGAACCATGAAGAGCCAACTCTTTCACTTTACAGATAAGTAAACTGAGGCCCAGAGAGACTAAGTGACTTGCTCACAGATACACAGGTTGTAAGTGGCAGGAACAGAATCTGAACCCAGGTCTACTGAGTTCAAAGCCAGTGCCCTTCCCATTGCATCAAGTTGCCTGTCCAGGGAGTTTTCCCCAGAAGAACTCCAGTCCTTACACTCACCTTGGCAGCACAGTCTAGAGATACATTCTTTCTCCCAATGCACTCTTTTAATGACTATTTTTATTCTTTTGCCATGGAGAGAAGTCCTGGAGGGGAGATGGTTTTAAGAGACACTAAGGGAGCCATGGGTAGCCTAGATGCTACGGGGGCAAAGAAGGTAGGCAGAATTGTAAAGGCTAGATTGTAGGCCCAGAGGCACAGTCATAGGCCCAGCAGGAAGTAAAAATAAGCCAAGTTGTTGGTCTGCCTTCACTAACTAATTCACTCCCTAACACTGGGAGCAGGCAGAGCACCATGAGCAATGAGGCTCTGCAGCTGAGCTGTGATCTCTCCCTCTAACCCATTTCTTTCCCAGATGCCAATTATCAGCCAGGCAAAGACAAACCAGCAAAAGAACTTTTTGCCGGTGATCATGAATTTAGACAGGCTGCTCCCACGGGCATGCCAAGGGAATTATTTTGCAGCACAATAATTACATGTCGAACAGATTTAAGAATTTCTCAGAGCCATGGACCTGGGGCATATTTATTACACTCAGCATCAATGTATAGAAGTACCTTTCCTTGTAAGTCCTTGTGTGGGAGTTCTGAGTATTTTCCTTGAGTTTGCACTGCTAGTCATAGGAACTGATTTGGAGCTCAAAGGGACCCTATAGGTCCTCTAGTGCAGAGATTCTTAACCATTTAGGGCTTTTGGATCACTTTGGAAGTCAGGTGAAGTCCACGGACTCCTGCTCAGAATCCTATTTTAAAATGCATAAAATAAAAGAGGGAGAAAGCCAATAATATTGAAATACAGTTATCAAAATATTTTTAAAGCAAAAACAAGTTTATAGCATAGCCTAAGTACCC
The DNA here is from genome assembly GCF_003287225.1 of Phascolarctos cinereus. NCBI lineage: Eukaryota > Metazoa > Chordata > Mammalia > Diprotodontia > Phascolarctidae > Phascolarctos > Phascolarctos cinereus. Next base: position 25,846,015 of record NW_027555736.1, on the reverse strand, counting down.
TGGTCTGAGCCAATCCTTTCCTAGGAGTTAAGGCAGGGGTGGAGAACCTGTAGCCTCGAGGTCACATGTGGCCCTCTAGGTCTTCCAGTGCAGCCTTTTGACTGAATCCAAACTTCATTGGATTCAGTCAAAGGGCTGCACTTGAGGACCTAGAAGGCCACATGTAGCCTTGAGGCCACAGGTTCCTCACCTTTGATTAAGAAGATAAGGTTCCTGAGACTCAGAGAAACTGAATGAATACTCTCATCTGTGTGGTGCTAGCTTCTGGACCAAGTGCCCTGCCCAGTACTGAGGAGAATGGAATTCCTCTGTTCAAGGATCTATCAAACCATAGTTAGTGGGCAGGGGAAGGGGGAATATAGCAGGAAACAGTCTGAACAACACAAATCCAAAGAACATTTATTAATCCCCTGTTACATATAGTGCACTCAGCTAGGTGCTAAGCTTAGATGGACCCTAGTCCCTGCCCTCTTGGAACTACCAGGCTAGTACAGAGATAGAATAACTATGTGGATGTCTATAATTAAAACCTGAAGGGAGGGAAATCAGCAGAGGATTCATGGAGGAGGTAGCTTTTACATATATACAGTTATAAAAAAAGGTTACTTTGGAGAAAAGGGATTAGACCTAGGATGGCAACAGAATAGGGAATTCTCAGTGTGGAACCTCCTTCTGCCAATACAGATTAGCAATTCATTTGTAACTCACACTGTCAGAGAGGCCTGGGGCATCAAGAGGCTAAGCGATTTCCCAAAGGAAACAAAGCCAATATGTGTCAGAGGTAAGATGTGAACTCTTCCTGACTCCAAGGCCAACTGTCTATACCACACTACCTCTTAAGGACACATTTTTAGAGAGGAGAAAGAATGCATGAAGAACAGAAATCACTGAGAAGTTACCTGAAAATTCATGTTATGTTGTTCATTCTTCATTTTCTGAAAGGACCAATAACATCATAGGGTGATGTCTTGACTTGGCACGAACTGGATGTAGGTGAGGCAGAGTGGCACAAAGTCACCAGCCTCACTCTCTCTTTCAGAGTCAAGGAAGACCAGATCGAGGGTAATTTGAGAATTCAAGTGAGATACTAAAGAGTACACTTGCCTGGCTAACATGGAGAATGCAGTTGGGGATACAATTCCAAGGGCACTCCAACTTGGAAAAATAGCACCAATGGAAACACCAGGCTGAATACTATGGTATCAACAACTGATGCTGGCACTTTTCAGGTTAATAATCTAAATTCCAAGTCTCTCTCCAAGTGAGTGATATTTATTTGTCAAGAACTATCTTGTGTGAGGGGCAGCTAGGTGGCATAGTGGATAGAGCACTGACCCTGGAGAACCTGAGTTCAAATTCAGCCTCAGACCAAACACTTGAAACTTACTAGTTGTGTGACCCTGGGCAAGTCACTTAACCCGAATTGCCTAAGTGAAAAAAAAAGAACTATCCTGCCTGAATACCCCCAAATTAATAACCCTATGCCACAGAGAAACAAGATTGGATAGTTACTGAAAGATGGACTGGAACAGTGTTAAATGAGCCAAATGTCATCTAAGCCCAAGATTTCATTTCTGTTTTAGGATTTTCATCATAGTGGGGCATCACGGGGGATGAATCAAGGGAGGTGAGTGGGGGGAGTTGCCCCAGACACTGGTTGAAAGAGTTTGTGAAACTTGCTTTCTGATTCATCCCAGAATCCATCCCCACTTCATTCTTACTATTGTCAAATCAAGCAAATTTAAAAAGTTATAACTAGGAATCGTATACCTGCCACAGGTACTGAAAACAGAAAGCATCAGGAAATGAGCCCTCATTTAAGAAGGAAAAGGGGAGAAGGTAGAAGACCCAGGAAAGCGGTTTTCTCATCTGTAAAATGGGAGGGCTGGAATCCATGCCCTCTGAGGACCTTTGGGTCCAGTTTCTATAATTCGATGATCTCCTGACCATCCCAGGACCTACTGAGGAGGCTGACTCATTAGGAGGAAGGAACAGGGCAGAGTCAAGGAGTAGCATGCCCAGCCAACTGTCAGGTAACTTCCTAGTCTAATGCATCATTCTTACTAAGGCATCCAGATTCTGTTGCATCTACATTATTAAAAATCTGAAAATTCTTCCACTAACTTGGCCTGAATTCTGCACCCTCTAAATTCATTTCCCAGGATCAAAGCCCTCTTTGTGCTACTCTCATGGCTACTATGCAGAGAAGGACCCAGAAAGTGCTCATTGTGCCAACAGCAAAATTGAGAAGGGGTAGAGAAAACAAAGGGGCAGGGACTGCCCTGGAAACACGGTTCCCTAGACAAGTTTCCACTGAAGTCAAGACACAGAACTCTGTTGCTGAACTAATCAAGGCATCAAACAGCTGCCTGAAGGACAGAATGCCCTTCCCATCAAGAAAAAATTTAATACAAATACCTATCTCCATGAGGGTCATATGAGAAAATAAGTCAAATTAGTGAATGGTATTGAAAAGGTGGTTTTTAAAAATATTCTACAGCTTTTCACATATTGTACCCTTCCTATCTGTCACACTGATTAAGCTTTTTATTACCTGGTACAAGAAGGAAGTTGTTTTGTGTGACTGATTAAAGCTATATTTTATCTGGCTAAGAAATTGAAGGCTCACTCCAGTCGGCATAACTGATTGCATTTGTTAACCTGATCATTCCAAGTGGGTGCTCCAAATGGCACTTTCTGTTTTTAAAAATCCTTCAGGAATGCATTTTCTCTCCTCCAGAGCCTCATCTCTCCAACGTCTTTGCTCTTCTCGACTCCTTGCTTCACAGTCTCTTGTTCCTCCCCTTCCCTGTGAGCATCAGCTTTCCACGGCTTGTAAGAAAGAGAACCAGCCCCATAGGAGCCTAGAATTTGGTCCCTTTTTTGACTCCTCCTCAGATGCTTCATTTCCCCAGCCTCGTTCTCAGTGAAAGCATCCTTTTCCCTTCCTTCTCATTAGTCTTCATTTCTCCCTCAATTTGAAATTTGTTAGCTCTGTAAATGTATTATTTATAGAAATTCAGTTAGAAACGTCTTGGGAGACAGCTTGTGGGAGACAGTTTGCATGAAAGATGTTAAACACAATCACATTTTGCTGTATTCTTTGCTATATTTTTCCTTCTTTTCTTCTTTGTGTTCTTCCTTTTCTTTTTTTTTCTTTTCTTTCCTTTTCAGTGAAACCAATATTTCAGTTAATAGTCTGGAGTCTTGGAAGTCACTGCTTCTTTCTTTTTCATTTTATTTTCTTCTCGATTAACAAGCATTAATTTTCTCTCTCCCTCACCCCCTACTATTTATAAGAGAAATTCAAATCCCTTGTAACAAATATGCGTCATCAAGCAAAAAAAAAAATCTCCGATTATTCCTCTACAGAAATGGATGTCTTATTTGGTGTGTTGAATCCAACACCTCTAGAACCATGGTTAGCTAATGCACTTAAAGACAGACATAAAACCTTCCATTTTCCAATTGAAGACTTCTAGTGTATCTGTCTTCAGGTTGTTGGGGTTTGGGTTTATCACATCTGTAACCCCTAATGGACAGCTAACTGGCACAGTGGATACAGCATTGTGCTTAGAATCAGGAAGACTCATCGTCATGAGTTCAAATCTGGCTTCAGATACTTGCCAGTTGTGTGACCCTGGGGAAGTCACTTAACCCTGTTTGCCTCAGTTTCTTCATCTGTAAAATGATCTGGAGAAGGAAATGGCAAACCACTCCAGTGTCTTTGTCAAGAAAACCCCAAATGGGGTCATGAAGTCAGAAATGACTGAAATGACTCAACAACCCCCAATGACTTTTCTTCATGTTTCTTTGTGGAAACATTAAAATCGGGAGCAAGTTGGGAAAAAATTTTATTTGGTGCATCTATTGTCTTGCTAAATTCTATTTGTGTTGATGTTATTTAATTGTGTCTGACTCTTCATGACCCTATTTGGGGTTTTCTTGACAAAGACACTGGAGTGGTTTGCCATTTCCTTCTGCAGCTCATTTTACAGATAAGGAAACTGAGGCAAACAACTGAGTGTCTGAAGCCAGATTTGAACTCAGGAAGATGAATCTTCCTGACTCCAGACCTAGCACTCCAATCCACTGCACTACCCAGCTGCCCTGCAAGCTCTAATTATAGAGACATACTTTTGTAAGCCTCAATACAAGCACTCCTTAGCGAACAAGAAGGGTCTGATTTCTTAGGAGCGAAGGCTGTCAGTAGCTCGGGAAGCACTGAGGTTAAATGGTCCCTCATTGATTACATTGGAGCATGCGTTAAGTCTCTGCCAAAGGGTCTCCGAAATTCCTCCTGTACCCCTTCACCTGCCAAAGTACTATCCTCTTCTCTAGTGGGACTTCCACCATTTAGCTCACTAATAGGTTATACAACCAAGCCAGTGTACTGTTTGCAAAATGCATTATGAAATAGTAGAAAACTAAATCCCAAGAATTAGTAGATGAGATTCCAGATACATATCATTGAAAAACATGAGCCTGGGAATGAACAAATGACACCCTAATTTTCACAAGGAGAGGAAGAGAAGATCTTGGGAACTGCTTGTCAATAATCTCAATGTCAATTCCTAGAAAAATACTAGAACAAATTATCAAGCAGATAGTTTGAAAGCCTTTAGAAAGGAACGTTGGGGTCCACCAACATGGGATTAACAAATCAAAACTAAACTAACCTGGTTTCTTCTCCTGGGAAGGCTTCCTAGATTGGTAAATCAGGGGAATAATCATTACGATGTCTTCTATTTGAATAATGTTTATAATTTACAAGAATATTTTCACATACAATATATTATTTAAACTCCTTAATAACCCTGCTAACAAAAAAAAAAGCTAATGCCAGTTTAAATTGCATTAACAGATATGTCTATATGTCCATAGCAAGAGATTTTGCACTCAGGCCTGAACAGACCACACCTATAGTGTTAGACTCATTCCTAGGCATCATATTTGAAAGGGTCTTTGACAAACTAGAGAGTAGCCAGTGCAAGGCGGTGTCTACCTTGCAAACAGAGGTGTTTACGATTCATCTCCTGTGAGCAACACAAAGTAATTCAGGAGGTTAATTTAAAATAGAAGACTTAGGAGGGACATGGGAGTGGTTTCCAAGTATTTGCTAGGCTGTCACACAGAAGAAGTATTAAACTTGCCTGTTTGGATCCAGAAGGCAGAACTGGGAGAACTAGGAGAAAGCTGCAAAAGTTAAACATAAGGAAGAATTTCAATTGTGAATGGCCCATGGCCTGCCTCTGAGTATAAAAGTTGTTGTTTTTCCCACTGAAGGATTTAGGCAGGAGCTGGGGGGCTACTTTGCCGGGATGTGAGAGAGGAAATTCTCGTTCAGATGTGGATTGGATTAGCTGACCTCTGATGTCCCTTCTGAATCTGAAAAGCTCTAAGTCCATTTTCAGCGTAATCCTACCTGACCAGGTCTTTAAGCCCCCACCCCCACTCCAGCTTCTGGAGAACAGAGGTGAGGTTAACTTCATACACAGAGAAGAGATGGGCCAAGAGCATTGGACCAAATATAATGAGTCAACACCTCACTCTCTACAGATCAATGATCTTGACATCCAAAGAAACAGAGAAAGTCTCATCTGAGCTCCTGGGACTTTGCCAAGGGAAAATTAATTATACAGAAGCCTTCCAGCTCCAGTGAGAGGAAGGAACAATGCAGTCTCATCTGTTCATTTGTTAATATTCCAGGTTCACTCTCAAAGTTCAGTCACTCTGGTCATTCTACCCATAAAACTGACATTGTTAAAGAAGAAGGAAAAATCCACTCCTTGCAATGCTACTCTGTAGAAAACCCTGACCAAATTAATTAAATAATACTCGTAGCTACTTCCTGGACAATAAGAAACAAAACCAAAGCTCAGGTGGGGCCACAGTGACTTTAGAGGGTAACAAAATTCAGAGGGTAACAACTTAAAACTGCCCTGGAAGGAAGAGGAGGGAATATGCGTTTATATAGCACCTACTATGTGCCAGGCACTGTGCTAAGTGCTTTACAAAGCTATCTCCTTTGATCCTTATGACAACCCTGTAAGCTGCTATTATCCCCATTTTACAGTTGAGGAAACTAAGGCAAACAGAGGTTAGGTGATTTGACCAAAATTCCACAGCTAGTAAGTGCCTGAGGCCATATTTGTACTCAGGTCTTCCTGACTCCAGGACACACACGCACACATGTGCACATACATACATATATGCACATATACATACACATACATGCATATACATGTGCATGTGTAATCTCATGTCATCCTGGAAGAGCTTTTTTCCCCTGACTGTATGGAGTCAGTAGCACCATCTCATGGATTCTTCCTCCCCTTAAACAGCTAAGAAATATCATGGCATCCCAGAGCATGCTTTTTCCTCTGGGGGCATTCCCAGATCCTCTCCTCCTCTCCTTCCCACATCAGTACTTTTCCCAGGAGCAGTAATTGCTAGTTATGCTAACAAAAGGCAGGTGTGAGGATGAAATTACTTTTCAGTGGTGGTAGGAAACACCTGTGACTCCTTTTTATCTTTCCATGCATAGGGCATCCAGTGGATGCATTTTCCTCCCTTTTTTCATCAGCTGAGCCTGCCAGAGGAAAGCCAGAGCTAAGGATGACATTGGTCATTTAAGCCCATGAAGATGCTTTCCAAGACAGACCACTGAATCTGGGGCGGAAGTTAGAGTTTTAATTTCACAGTAGATTTCAGCTGAGAGATTTAATTTGACTAAATTAAAAAAGCATCCCTTATAAAAACATCTGAGCCCTGAAGGAGCAAACTCAGATGAAGAAAATTTGATCAGAGGTCATTCAGAAATTAGTCAATGATGTTGGCTGACGCCCCAATTCAGAGGCTTAGGATCGGGGTTAATAGAGAAATAACCTTCCACAAAGATGCTGGCTTCATCACTGGCGAGGTCTGCATTCTTCCATCAAAGGGTATTCATCTGCTTTCATCTTGCTCTGCTGTCTGCCTTATGGCCCGTTCCAAAATAAATGTAGCACCAAGGGTACTCAAGCAACTCTTCATTACTGACTATAGCAAGGTTGTAACTAATTGAAACAATGAACTATGAGCTGGGCCCCACCACACATATAAGCTTGAAGGAGACAGGCTAATTGGTTTTGAAAAAGGCAGGAGGAAGCAGGGTAGCAGACACACTGGTCAAATAAAGAAATGTCATCCCAGATCCCAGCCTTCAGCGGGGGAAAGTCAGCCTTCTCTGTGTAGATAGTTGACACATTCAAACCCATTCAATTCAATTCAATAGATAGAGTGCTGGGTCTCAAGTCTGGCAAACCTCAATTCAAATTCTCCCTCGGATACTAACTAGTTTTGTGACCTAGGGCAAGTCACTAGACTCTTCTGAGCATGTTTCCTCATCTGTAAATAGGGATAATCCCAGGGTTGTGGTGAGGATCAAATGAGATCCTATTTGTAAAGGACTTTGCAGAGCTTAAAGTGCCATGTAAAGTGTTATATAAATGCTATATAAAGTGCTATATTAAATGTTATTAAATTCAGATCAAAAGGAATTTATTACATATGTACTAGGTGCAAGACACAGCCTTGCCTGCTAGGGGTACAAAAACAAAAATGAAACAATCCATTTACATTCTTCAAAAAGACACACCCTCCACACAGACAAGAAAATGCAAGGTAGTTTGAAATTGGAGGCAAATAATAGCAGGTAGATCAGTCAGAGAATCTTGATGAAGTAGGTGGTTTCTGAGCTGAGCTTTTAAGGAAGATAAAGGCTGTAAGAGACAGAGCTGAAGAGTGAGTGCATTTCAGGCAGGGAGACAGCCTGTGTGGATGGATAGATAAAATGTTGAGTTCGAGGAACACATGTAATCCCGTTGAGTTCATCATAATATGGGAAGTCATGGGATAATAGTTGTAGAGTTGGAAAAGCTCCTAGAGGCTATTGAATAAAATCCTCTTATGATTCACAAGTTGAGAACCTGGAGGCTAGGAGAGCACTCATCCATAATCTGAAAGGGAAGAACCTTAGTCAAGTGGCAGGGTCAGAAGCCAGTTTGCAAGGGTTTAGAAATGAGAGGAAAATAAGGAAATGGGGACTATGAGAAGAGATGACTCTTTTTTGTGTGTCTAGGCAATGGGGTTAAATGACACACAGCTAGTAAGTGTTACATGTCTGAGGCTGGATTTGAACCCAGGTACTGCTGGTGCTCTATCCACTGCACCATCTAGCTGCCCCCCCCTTTTTTTTTAGATGACTCTTTCTTAGATGACTATCCTGGCCATAGAAGAAATGAAAGATATCAAGGATCAAATGGAGGGTTTTTGTTTGTTCGTTTGTTTGTTTTGTGCTTTTTAAAGATGCTGGGGAAACAGGCATGTGTATAGGTACTGGGAGAAACCCTGTAGATCAGAAGAAATTGAAGATGAGCAAAAGAGAGGGAATAATAATGAAGAGGACAAGGTGCCAGAGGAGACAGTTGGGGACAGACAGGTGAAGTCCTGCCTTGGCAAAGAGATAAGCCTTCTTTTCACAGGATGCTAGAGCAAAGGAAGAGGAAAGGGAAGGCGGTGTCATATAGATTAGAGGAGACAGAGATTTTAGAATTAAACATCCACGCAAGAATAAAAGAAAAGGTCTTGGTGCAGATAGATAACATCAATTTGTAATGAATCCAGAAGGCAGGTTTGCATGACTTTCTCTAGCAGTGATGAACATGAGTAGTTATGAATGGTTGATTGTAAGGATCACTCGGGATTGGGATATGAAAAACATGGCTGAAGGTAGGACAAGTGAGCTAGAGATTCAAATATATATGGGAGTGTACAGTTGAACGGGTAAGTCCCAGAGGGCGAGACTCTGAAGGGAAGGAAGTGAGGCCAAAGGTCTGGTGCTGGCCTGGAAAAATAGGCATGAGTCTAGAGCCTGGAGCAGACAATAAAGATGAAGAATATGTTTAAAAGCCATGAGGTAGTGGGAAATAATAACAGATAAGAAGACATTCTCTGCCCACAACCACTTGTTTTTCCTATTTTACAGAAGACAACATGCTAATGAGCCCTTGCTTTGGATTTCTGTTCAAAACCTAGCTTTGCACTTCCTACCTGTGTGAACTCGAGCAAATCACGTGAACCTCTCAGAATTACCATCTTCTTCTACTCTATTCAATGAGGGATTTGTACTAGATGGATCTACGGTCCCCTCTACCCATAAATTGATGACCCTATACAAATAGATCTTTGGGGCCTCTTCTCCCCTCTAACCTTCCCTGATTCTAATCTTTAGGAGAGAAGTATTTTTAAGTCTGGGAAAAAAAACTTGCTACTCTCAAATTGCCTTTCATTTGCTCAAATTTAAAAAATATAGCCAGGTTTATAAATGAGGCTGACTTTTCTTTCTCTGCCAGATCATGGGTGGTCTGAATTTTATCCAAAATGATGGCCTTATCTTTTTTGTAAATCTTTTTTCTTTCCTTGCAAATCAGAGATAATGACACTCAATTACCAGGAAGGCAGTAACAGAAAAGAGCAAACACACAATGTTAACCATGGGAGGTAACTAGAACAGGAGTGGGAAAGGAAAGCTGGATTTTTGGTTTTGGATGATAGTTTTCTTAGTAGAAAAAGAAAAAAGAATTGAAGGGGACAGGGAAAAGAAGAGATGCTGTTAAAAAGAAGGTACTTGCCTTCTCAATAAGGTGGGGTAGAAAGGGAGGAATGAAGAGAATTTGGAACTCAAAGTTTTAAAAATGAATGTTAAAAAATTGCTTCTGGAGAAAAATAAAATACTAAATAAGTAAAAAATAATAAATAATAAAATAAAATAAAAAGTACTAACAACAGGAAGTATAACTGACAGCAGGGACAGTAGTGACACACTTGGGAAGATGATTCAAGAAAGCACCTAGACTATGGTCAATTACATAGGTCATCTGCAAAATCCAGTATAAGATCAATAGACATCAAAAAATAACTTCAGGGGCAGCTAGGTGGCGCAGTGGATAGAGCATCAGCCCTGGATTCAGGAGGACCTGAGTTCCAATATGGCCTCAGACACATGTGACTTTGGGCAAGTCACTTAACCCCATTTCCTAGGGGGGAAAAAAAAACCCTTCATCATACTCCTTGAAGCTCCCATGGGTCTAGAACTTAAAAGGAAAAAGTAGGACCATCTGAGACCCAGTCTATCTGTGATAGGATCATGGGATGTTAGAGCTGGAAGGTATCTTCCAAGACTGAATTGTACAGTCCATATACTTTACAGAGGAGGAAACTGAACCCCAGAGAAGTGGCTGGTTCAAGATTGTACAGAGAGTAACTGACAGATCTGGGATTCCAACTCAGGTCTTCTGATTCTAAATCTAGTGTTCCTTCCTTTAGACCATTACATCTTGGGCCATCTCCAGTCATACTCATGAATATCTGGCCACTGCACCTAGATGGCTCTGGAGGAGAAAGTGAAGCTGGTGACCTTGCACAGCCCTCCCTCGCTCAAACCAAAGTCAATTGCAAGTCATGTCATCACCTCCCTGGTGTCACGGTCCTCTTTGAGAACAAAGGACAAACACTACAACAGCAACAACCTGTGAGCTAACCCCACCCAAATGTCCATCCGCCCCAGCTGTTTCTACGTGAATTGTTAGGTTACTACCAGAATTCCGGAAGGAAGAGAATGACAAGATACATGATGAGGAGGCAGCATGTTGTAGTGTAAAGGACACTGGAGCTGTTGTCAGGGCATGTGGGTTCAAATCCAGGCTCTGCCAATTACTGCCTGTGTGACTTTGGGCTGCTCATTGAAATTCTCAGGGCCTCAGATTCATTATCTGTAAAATAAGGGGATTAAATTAGATGACCTTTAAGAGTCTTTCCAGTTCTCGGTCTGTGATCTTCTATGATTCTATAGATGAAGTTACTGACCAAATGAATATGAAATGATGCATCTTTCTGTCACCTGTCCAGCCCTACTTTCTAAAATTCTAACAACAGATGTATAACCTACAGCAGATTGTTTGCCATCTTGGGAAGGGTGGAGGGGAGGGAGGGAAGCAGAAAAATTTGGAACTCAAAATCTTATAAAAAATGCATATTGAAAACTATCTTTACATGTAATTGGGAAAAATAAAATACTATTGAAACAAAAAATTAAACAAAAAAAATGAAATTCTAGCAATGCACCTCACCATGCCTGACTACTCCACCATGCCCAACTGTATCCATCCTTCAGCTCTCATCCCTTTTCAACTGATAAACAAGAGCAAGCAGAGCGTTATTAGGTTGTGAACTCCTTGAAGGCAGGGACTATTTTGGCCTATTTTAATTTCCCCAGCAATAGCACCGTGCATAGCACATTATCGTTCTTTTCTTGTTTTTCAGTCACATCTGACACTTTGTGACCCCATTTGTTTTTGGGTTTTTGGCAAAGATACTGGTGTGGTTTGCCGTTTCATGATCCAGCTCATTTTACAGATGAGGAAAGTGAGGCAAACAGGGTTAAGTCACTTGCCCAGGGTCACATAGCTGATGTCTGAGGCTGGATTTGAACTCAGGAAGATGTCTTCCTGACTTCAGGGGCAGCACTCTATCCACTGCGCACCTAGTTGCTATAGAAGGTGCTTAACAAATGCTTGTTGACTTGAATTTTTTTCCTACTTGAGGAGTCCAAATTTGATATAGAGATCAAGTTTTCCAGACATTTCAACTGAGCACTAATTTCCAAGCCTGATTTTGACTACCATATTTATGAGAGTTTGGAAAGTCCTAAGGATCTCACTCATTATGCTCAAGGAGAACAAATAAATGATAATGATACTCTCAGAGCCCTTCTGTGAGATGTGTAAGTTGGAATGGTCACAGGATTTTTAAATCTCTCTCTGTTCTATTAAAAAGCAATCATTATTTAAAAAGAAGGGGGAAATGGTAAACAGCTTGAGGAACAGAAGTGTAGAACATGTGCTTGGTGCTCCTGGTTATGGGAGATTTGAAGGAGGATTTTAACAAGGGATCTGCAAAGAGAGACAATGGAAATCCTCTTAAAATTCTAATGGTGTTCTTTAGTTCTATTTCTTAAGCTCTTCCAACAGGATAAGTGAGTGTGTGACAGAGAGGGAGACCCCAGCTCAGTCATTTGTGTTTTGCCATATGGGCGATAATGACTGGAGCCGTCTGTTCAGGATGCTCAGGCTAGGTTAACTGGGCAGCATGCACACTTCTCACCACAAACTGCCATCAGTGTGCTGTCAATAAAATACTGAGCGTCAGATCCAAGGAGCACAACGGCAGCACTCACTTTGTTAAATAAATTTTTATTGGTATCTCTTGTTTTATACCACCTGCAATTCCCATTGCATCCCTCACCCCATCCCTGCCCAGAGAGCCATCCCTTATAATAAAGAAGAAAGAAAAAAGAAGGGAGAAAAAAATGTTGGGCAAAACTACCCAACTGAAAAAGTCTGATGATACACGCAATATTCCACACTCAGGACTACCAGCTCTTCAAAAAAGCAGCGAGAAGTATCAACTCGAATCTCTTCTTTGCACCCAAGTTTGGTCATTACAACTTCAAAGCATCCAGTTTTGATTGTTCTGTTATTCTTTCCATTTATATTGTTGTACTTGTGTATATTGTTGGCCTGATTTTGTTTACTGCACTTCGCGGCAGTTCCTATGGCTTCCCATGCTTCTCGATATTCATATTCTCCTTCATTTCTTACGATATAATAATATCCCATTGCATACATGTGACACACCCTGTTACTCATTCTCTAATCAATGGGCATCTCCATTGTTTCCAGTTGTTGCTATCATAAGTACTACTATAATATCTTGGTGTATAGGGAATATTTGGCAAAAATTGACCTCTTTAGGATATATTCTTAAAGGTGGAATATCTGGGTCTAAAGGCATGCACATTTCAGTTATTCCCTTTGTATAATTCAAATTGCTTTCCAGAAAGATAGGACCAAGTGAAAACCCCAGTTTAGATATTAATGTGCTGATCTTTCTACAATGTTCCTGCCCTTCAACAGCGACTGTTCCTATCTTTGTCATTTTTGTTTATTTGCTAGGTGTGAAGTAAAATTTCTGGGTTATTTTGATTTGCATTTCTCTTATTATCAGTGATATAGAATATTTTTTTCCTGTTCATATAGTTTTTTAACCACTTCATGATTGGGGAATGGCTTTGGTCTGCTACATTTCTGTTATCTAGACATCTTGGATAGACCTTTGGCAGAGATATTTGCTACAAAGACTTTTTCCCCAATTGGCCACTTCCCTTCTTGTCCTAGTTACATTAATTTTGTTCATTCAAAAGCTTTTTAATTCCATGTAATTGGAGGAACATCTGTTTCATCTTTTCTAACTGTCTTTATTGCTTGTTTGGTTAAGAATCCACTCATCCCCTACCTGTAACTTTGAAAGATATAGCATCTACTTCTCTTCTGACTTTCATGATATGATTTTTAATACTCAGGGTACGTATCTATTTTTTATCTATCTAAATATTTTGGTCTAAATCTTCATTTTTGCCAGACTTGTCCAGTTTACCTAGTAATTTTTAGCAAATACGGAGTTTTTTTCATAGGTAACATATGTTTTGATTATCAAACACTAGGAAATTGACTCCTATCATTTGATTCAAGTCAACAGTCAAGTCTCCTTTTCTATTTTTAAATAAATGCCAAAATGTTTTTTTTAATAGTTATTGCTTTTGGGGCGGCTAGGTGGCACAGTGGATAGAGCACCAGCCCTGGAGTCAGGAGGGCTTAAGTTCAAATCTGTCCTCAGACACTTACTAATTGTGTGACTGGGTAAGTCATTTAACCCTGATTGCCTCCTCCGTGTGTGTGTGTGTGTGTGTGTGTGTGTGTGTGTGTCTGTGAGTGTGTGTGTCAGTGTCTGTATAGTTATTGCTTTATATTATATTTTAAGATCTAGGAGTACTAATGCCCCCCTTCATTCCTACTTTTTCCACTATTTTAAATAATATTTTAGATATTCTGTTCCTCCAAATGAATTATGCTGTCATTTTTCTTACCTCTATAATGTATGTCTTTCCTAATTTGATTGGGATGGCCCAAAATCTGTAAATTAATTTTGATGGTATTTCCATTTTCATTATTATAACAGCACAAGTACAGCCATGTGTCCTGACTATTCTTCTAGCTACTTAGGTTGATCTTCATTTTTAAAGGTTTTTTTTATGCTGAATTTAGTGAAAACTACATCAAATTTCCATATGCAAATTAGAATATAAAAAGGGGACTCTTATTATGCACATAATAGTATAGTTTTGAGTATAAAGTCAGCATTTTACTTTTGAAGCTATCCTGTTTACCTGCGTATCCTTCTGAGCTTCTATCTCTTCTCTCCTTTTCTCTTTTTTAATAATTCAATGAATACGCAGTCTTTCTTTGCAACACTACTACAACTCCCCTCTTTCCCTTGACTCCTCACCTACATTTGAAATAAAAAAAAAGAATCTTCCCAACAAATAAGTAAAATCAAGTAAAGTAAATTCACATAGAAACCACATTCAAAAACACGCTTCATTTTTTACCTTGAGTCTATTACCCTGAGTCCCCTGTGTTTCATTGATCAGACTCCTTGAGTTTTTCATCATCTTTTTTTTCCTTATATACTAGAGGTCCATCATATACACAGAGTCAATCAACATGCTCAGCGGATGCAAATTTCCCACCTGGAAGAGGTTGAGGAGTCTGCTTTTCAGCAAGTTGTGAAGACATGTCATGGAAATATACTAGAAAGACTGTCAAGCAGGTGTAGACCTACCATGACTGCTTCTTACATAATTAGTAGAATCCTTATCAGTTGGCTAGCTAACTAGAACTGGAAGTACTTCCACTAGTCCTTAGTCACCAGAGATCAGCCATTCAATTTCTCAACTCTCTCTTTGTTGACCTCGTCCCTTGTGGTATCCAGTAAATGGCAGGGCTCTAAGGAAAAGGCACTGCGCTTCTTCCTATCCAAAGCATGCAAAATAAGCTGGGGTTCTTTGCCTGTCTCAGTACCTAGTCTGATAGATTTATTTTAAGTGAAGGGATTTTGAGTTTGGAAAGTCCCAGAAAACATATGGACCTCTCGGCATCCCAGCGTCCGAGTTTTGCAGCCAACTCACGATTGACAGCCTGAAGAGGAAGGAGGAACCTTTGGGACTCAGACTGCTCAGGTGAAGTGAGCAGAAGCAGGAGACTAATTTATATAACAAATGATATATTTGTAAAACACTTAGTACAGCACTGGCACATAGTGGGTTCTATATATGTGCTTATTCCTAATAACCACATTGTAAGGGAAGTGAAAATGTTCTCATTCACTCTCCCAGAGCCAGATCAGCTATATCACTTCCCTCAAAGTCGCTGGGGCTATTCTGAGGAGTTTGAAGTGTGGCTACTCTCTTTTACCGTTGATTCAAGCATCTACAAGTTGCATTCACCCCACTATTAGCCATGCTTAGGGCCCTGTTACATTTAATCACTTAACATCAATTAATTTTTATGAAAAGATATTTACTTTACAAATATAATTGTTTTAAGTACAAACATTTCCCTACCCCAGACTTTTGGAGCACATACTTTCCTATACAGTCTTGGTCCCTGAGGACACTCACACTGAGCACACAGCATTGGTCCTATCAAGTTTGCACCTAAATGATGCATGACTGCCACAATTCATCAGTTCAAATTTTCCCAAATTTATCTGAAACTTTCCCTTTACTAATTTCTTATAGCTCAATTTCTTTAAGGAGTTTTTTTTTTTAATTTATAGCTATGCAGGTGTTGAACATGCTTTGATGTATAGACTCCCAGAAAATTTATGCATTTTGTAGGGGTTTTTTTTAATCAGACTGTCCCTTCCTATTATTACTATTAGATTTTGTTATTATTGCTTTAAAATGCTGTGGATCCACCTATCAGATTGCCTAACATGACAAAGCAGGAAAACAATAAATGTTGGAGAAGATGTGGGAAAATTGGAACACTAATGCATTGTTAGTAGGGTTGTGAACAGATCCAACCGTCCTGCAGAATAATTTGGAACTACACCCAAAAGGCTATAAAACTGTGTGTACCCTTTGATCCAGCAATAGCACTACTAGGTCTGTATCCCAAAGAGATCATAAAAAAAGGGGAAAGGATCCACATGTACAAAAATATTTATAGCAGCTCTTTTTGTAGTGGCCAAGAATAGGAAATTGAGGAGATGCCCATCAATTGGGGAATGGCTGAACAAATTGTAGTACATGAATGTAATGGAATACTATTGTTCCATAAGAAATTATGAGCAGGAGGATTTCAGAAAAACCTGGAAAGACTTGCATAAACTGATGCCGAGTAAAATGAGCAGAACCAGGAGACCATTGTACACAGTAACAGCAACATTGTGTGATGCCTAACTTTGATAGACTTATCTCTTCTCAGCATTGCAATGATCTAAGACAATTCCAAAAGACCCATTATGGAAAATGATCTCCACATCTAGAGAAACAACTAAGGAGTCTGAATGCAGATCAAGGCATACTATTTTCTCTTTTTTTTTGTTTGTTTTTTGTTCTTTCCTTCTCTTGGTTTTTCCCTTTTGTTCTGATTCTTCTATCACAACATGACTAATGTGGAAATAGGTTTAAGATGATTGTACATATATAGCCTATATCAGATTGCATGCCATCCTGGAAAGGGGAGAAGGGAGAGAGGGGGGAAATTTTAGAACTCAAAATCTTATAAAAGTGAATATTGAAAACTCAAAACAAATAATTTTTTTTTAAAAAAATAAATAAATAAATAAAATGCTATGGATTTCAGTAAGTTTATTTTGTAGCCTACAACTTTACTGAAGCTATTATCTCAATTAGCTTCTTTTCTAATTCCTTTAGGATTTTCTAAATTAACGATCATGTCATCAATAAATGAGGATAATTTTGTCTTATCTTTGCCTGTTTTTATACTAAAAGCAGCACTCAATCACCAGTCAGGACATTCATTTGTTTTCATTGGGTCAAGATCTAAAAACCATTAACTATTCTTCCATGGTATAGAAACAAGCTCCCACAATTTACCCAAACTTCCAAGGGCAATGGGCTTGGAACAAATCTTTTCCAAAGTGGATACAGTGATCTAAATACATTTATTATCCTCTCTCCCAGCATCATCACTGAAAAAAAAAATGGACTGAGCTAGCTAAAATAAAGAATTTGGGACTTGGGTTTTGTTTTTGTTTTGTTGGGGGTAGGGTTCACGTAATGGATAAGTAGAACAATGAAAAGAGGGAAAAAGGGACGAGGAATTATCTAAACAGGAGGGTTCATTCTTGTTTCATGTGTTTTTGAAAACCAAAATCATTCAAAAGAAATATGAACAGAAATGTATGACCAGAATAAAAAAGAAAGATAAGTCAGAGTTACAAAAGTGAGGGATAACTGATGGCACCCACTGGAATCCATGTAACGTCGAGAGTATAAAGGAAGGCCCCAGAATGTTAAGTAGACCCGCTGTGGTGGGCTCTCCAGACATAATGAGCAAAAGGCAAACAGGATGGTTAGACAAAAATGGACTGCCAACTACATCATTGTGGTTGTCTCCACATTGGAGTATTGATTTGGGAAACCAATCATGTACAAAGAAACAAAATTTCACAAGTAGAAAGGAAGAAAGAGCATGATTTGAACTCCCCCAAGACAGAAAGAGCAAATAGAACACTTCTAAAGAGAAGGAATTACTAGGATAGATAAATGGAACAGAAGAGATAAATACTTGCATTACTTTTCAACACTCTGATGCAAGAAGCCATAAAGAATGATTCCAACAAAAAAAGCATAAATGGCAAAATTTACTGGAACTATTTTAGCAAATTCTCTCTCCTTTTCCCAACAAAATTATAAAATAAAATCCCTGCTCTAAATTTACAAGGGTTTTGGTACAGAAGTAACAAGGCCCCAGGTGGGACACATTAACAAGAATAAAATGCTGATTGCTGGGGGAGAAAAAGAAGGAAATGCTGAATGTAGTGGTTTGGGGTCAAAGAAACATAATATGTCAAGCTGGAAAGCAGGTGTAATCAGTTTCACTAAATGTGAGCTTTTGTAGAGATTGTCCAAGAACCTCTCCATGCCTTGTGCCTGAATAATTACATGCCCTAAAATGTCTGGTATTTCCAAAAATGAGGCAAGATGAAAGAGAGAGAGCTTTTTTACCTTGGTCCATTTCAGAATCAGAGATGAAGAAAGTCAGCCAATAGCTTTGAAGAAGCCATCTCTGCTACAGCTCCCTACTCCTAGCAATTCTGGGGAGTATGTTTCATTTTATCTTCATTCTGCTCCCCTTAACTCTGAGAAAATCATACCTGGCCCTGAGAACCCCTTTCTCCTCTTCCTACTTTAGGGACCAAATTGACAGATGGATTTGAGCACCTGGTAAAGACTGAGGCACTAGGTCATGGCTCATTGGTTTTGAGAACTAAAAGAGACTTCATCAATCATCTAGATCTAGGGTAACAAGAGTTTCTCTGACATCCTTCCTAGAGTACCAAGTATGTTACATTTCACACTTCACCCAGGGTTCTCCTTTGCCATTAAGGGGTTGGGGCTGTGGGGAGGAAGTCTCTCTTCTTTTCCATTGGCTAGATTCCCCACTGATTATGTTCCCCCTATTTTAGAAGATCAAAGCATCCCAGCTCATTTAACCACTTAACAGATTAGCTTTTTCAAAGGAATATTTACTTCAAAGGTAGCAAGTAAGCAAACATTTCCCCCAACCTCAGGGGCATAATTTCTCCTTATACAATCTCCATACGGGGGAGAGATATTATTTTCACAATTTAGCTTAGGTCTTACATAGCATTAGTCCCACCAAGTTCCAAGTACAAATTCCCCCCATCTCAGTCCACTAATATCCAAAGACTTAGTTTCTTCTGCTGGCTATAACATCTCCTGCAATCTGGAATTCCTGACTCCGAGGTCCCCATGGTCTGAACTTTCAGATTGATGACTCCATTGCCTGCACCCAGGACTGAAAAGGATGAATGAAATATACAAATTCTCAGGGCCGCATGGCCTAATGATAAGAGGAGGTGACTCTCAGACCTTTTCCCTGATTACTGCACGGTGTCACCTACTGTGAGTGAATGAGTCCCTTATCCTTGGATGCCCAGAAAAGAGAGACTGCCCCCCCCCACCATGTAGTTTTGAAGACACAGCCAGTTCTGACTATAAAGCCAAAGGAAAAATGGCTATTCCTAGCCATTGCAGTATGTCCATTCACATGCCAGTTCTCTTGTCTTCCAGATGCAGATCCATAGAGTTTTTCACATGGGTAGCTTCTTTTTAGGTCATCTGGGCATGGACTAAACCCCCATAGATTATACTAGTATCATAGATTTACAGTTATAAGGGACCTCCTATGTTATTTAGTCTACCTTTCAACCTCTTACTTTACAATGAAGAAACCGAAGCTCTAACATGCAAACTGACTTGCCCAGGTAGTGAATAGCAAAGCTGATATTTGAACCAATATCTGTTGGCTGATATTCAGCTCTTTCCATTATACTGCGCAGAGTTGGTAGTAGGAGAGAAAAAAAGGGTCCTATTATTCATCGTTCTTTACTTACTGTAAAGGATTATGTACAGTCCAGTCACTAGAAAGTAAGCCCCTCAATGGCAGAAATGCTCTTCTTTTTCTCTGTATATTCTCAGTCCCTAGCATAATGATTGGCACATAGAAGATGATTAATAAGCGCCAAATGAGTTAAATTGAATTGATTTGCAGACCATTAACACTGGTCCCAAGAACATAAAGTAATTGCCATGATTAAATTTTACAGTAAGAACATTGTGCCTATAGCATATCTGATAATACCAGAGTTCCATTATACTAATTTAGATTTTGGAGGGAAGAGAATAAGGAGGAAGAAGAGAAGACTGTGGAAAGGAAGATGGGAAAATGAGAACAACAGAGAAGACAAGACAGAGAAGAGAGGAAAGGGATTGTGCTTTAGAGTCAAAAGGAGTCCAGCAAATGAAAAGGGGGGAGGGGGGGAGATTGATCACAGGAGTGAAATCAACACGATAAAATCCACCTCTCATCTTCTGTCATTCCAGTATCAATGAATCACCTAACAAGAGAGGAATTGAGCATTTTCCTGATTTTCCCTTTCAAAAATATTCACTAATTGATGAGGCATGAATTCAGTACTACAGTGTTTACCTGTAATGGCATCAAACGGTGGCTTTGGGGATTCAGCTCATTAAAGGATTACCAGGGATAGGTCTCCAAGAAATCAACCCATTGGACTTGGGTTCTGGCAGCTATTTGTTCCTACTGTTCCCAAGGCCAGGCTATTCAGACAGCTCTCATCCCTAAATACTTTCTGAATTGGACTCCCATTTATCCAATGCCATCTGGGGCCATTATGCTCTGAAAAAAAGCTCATATCAACTCCAAATAATTTTCCTGACCATTGGCAAATCTTTATCAGGGCATGAGTCAATATCATTTATTCATTCACCTAAAGCATCATTCCATTGCACTTCAATTAACTCACCAATCAATGAGCTTGTGTTAAGCCCCTACTGTGCACCAGGATTCTGTTCTACATGCTGGCAAAGACAAATATGAAACAGTCTCCATCCTGACTCATTCATTCAATCAAGAAGTATTTATTATATACTAGGCATTGTGCTAAGAGCTGGTATACAAAAAAAAAGGCAGGGGGAAGCTGTGTGGCACAGTGGATAGAGCACCGGCCCTGAAGTCAGGAGGACCTGAGTTCAAATCCATCCTCAGACCAAACACATAACACTTACTAGCTGTGTGACCCTGGGCAAGTCACTTACCCACAATTGCCTAAAAGCAAAAAAAAAAAAAAAGGCAAAAACAGGGTACCTCACGTTCTGATGGTGAAGATAGCATGAAAATTGCTACACACATATAAGTCAGCTATAGAATAAATGGGAGGTAATCTCAGACAGAAGGTGGGGGGGTAGAGGGAGGGAAGAGATTTGGGATGGAGGGTGACCAGGAAGGCAGAGATGAGGAGGGAAAGAATTTCAAACATGGATGAAAGCCAGTGAAAAATATAGGAAGATAGGAAATACAATGTCATATGTGACAAACAGCAAAGAGGACAGAATTGCTGGGTCATAGAGATCGTGGAATAAAGTGTAAGAATAATGGAAAAATAGAGAAGTTCAAGTTATTAGATGGTAATGGGCAAAATGAACCCCCATCCTAGAGTCCTCACACCCACTGAAGATACTCTCCATGCCATAATATTAGCACAGTCCTCCCCATACAGTAAACACTTAAGAAATGTCCCATGAATGAATGAATGAAGACTTGTTCAACTTAGCCCCAGAAGGCAGATCTAGGACCAATGGGTAGAAGTTGAGTGAGGCAGATTTAGGCTTGATGGAAGGAAAAGCTTCCTAACAGAACTGTCCCAAAATGGAACAGACTGCCTCAAGAGGTAACGAACATCTGTCTGGGATGTTGAAGAAGAGATTTTCTTTGAAAGGTGGGTTAGTTTTGATTCATGGGGTATGAAGCCCCTTCTAACTCTAAGCTTCTGTAATGCTCACAGAGGTGGTTGTTATTTCACCTTCATTCTCGAAGGTACCATGATATCAGGGAGGTGATGCCATGACATGCAAGTGAATTGGATTTAGGTGACAGAGGGCTGTCACCAGCCTCACTTTCTCCTCTGGAGCCATCTGAGTCCAGTGGCAAGATATAGATCAGGATGACTGGAGATCACCCAGGATGCAGTGGGAGACCTTGGTCTTTTTAAGCTAAGGTATTTAACCAGTCTCAGTTTGACTGGGGCAATATCTATTTAGTGATTAAGGCTAGGTAAGAAATGAGACGAAGAATGGCCTCTTTACATATTAAAAATAAATAAATAAATAAACAGTCTCAGTGGGGAAAAACCTGGGGATTTCTGGCCCAAACAGAAACAACTGCTATTTATATTTACTCTCAGCCAATCTGGGCCCAAACAATAACCAAGTAGGGCTTGGCCTTGAACCTATCGTTGGTCAATCAATGAGAGCCAGAGTGATTTGGGTTTAAGGCACAGTCCTCTGAATTACCAGGGGGGAGAATTTGGCAGGGATGGCCAGAGAAACAATCAATTTTCTAGGTATCTGAAGAGATGGACATATCAGAGACATTGGTTCTTGTGACAACTTTCCTGATTTTCATTGGGGGGAAAAAAAGAATTAATTTAAAGGCAAATGAAACAAATATAGTTGATAGTGTTGATTTTCAATATTAATATTAATAAAACTTTTAAAACATATATATATATGTATATCGTTGTGAAGAATGGTGTGGTACTGTGGAAAAAGCACTGGCTTTGTAATTAGAGTGCCTGGTTTCAAATCCTGTCTCTAAAAATCACTTTTTCTGATGTTTAGCAGGTGACTTAGCCTCCCTGGGTCTCAGTTTCCTCAATGGTAAAAATAAGAGGGTTGTACTAGTTGACTCAAAAGTCTCTCCTAACTCTAAATCTATGGCCACTAAGCTTTTCTACCCTTCATTCACAAATCAGAAGAAGAGATCATCAGTGCCTGAAAGCCACTGGGAGGTTTCCAAGTTCATGCTTGTCCCTGGTTCCTCCAATTCAAGCAATCACAGGCAACAAAGATATCCTTGGGAGATGAAGACACAGGGGAATCTACAGTGTTGGAGATAATATTTTCACTTTCACTCTTTATTATCAAGAAATGCACATATTTCCTTCCTCTTGTTTCTCAAGTGCCAGTGTTAATCCAAGGTGATTTTGTGGGATGTGGTTGCTTTGGCCCAGAAGCTAGAATGAAAAGCAATCAGGCTACCTTGCAAAGAGTGGCTGGTAGAGAAGCTGTAAATATATAGTTGTTTATCTTTTAATCATTCCTTCATCCCCACAAGGTCTCCCCAGGCAATGTAAAGTGTTTATCTGAACACTTTGGATGAATCAGCAAGTAAAGACTAACTCCAGGACCACTTCTACTCCTGAACTTCCATGTTAGTAATGGGCTATGATAATCATAACAGCAGCCCCTTACACTACCTGGGGGAAGAATGTGGCAGGGATAGAGAGAGAAACAGGCAACTGTCTAGGTATCTGAGGAGATAGGCATATCAGAGATATTGGTTCTTCTGAAAACTCTCTTGACTTTTAGTGGAAAAAAAGAAATTGTGTTTTATAGACATTATCTCACTTGCTCCTAGTAATAACCGTGTCGGATAAGTACTGCTAGCATTATAATTTCCATTTTACAGATAAAGAAACTAAGGCTCAAAAAGGGTCAATTATTTGTTTATCAAGCTAATGTCAGAAGTGACACTCCAATTTGATTCTCTCCTTTCTCCAAGACCAGGATAAGCTATAACAATAAATATTTATTGCCAATGTATGTCTATTGCATTGAATTTAATCAGTTAAAAGAACTATGACAGTACATCCTTGGGAACAAAATATTAGAATAAGGACTAGACAGAATGCTTGCCTTAAGATACTTGGAGGACCTTATCACTGGTACAGTTGTCACTGTGGCGATAACAGCTGACACCTAGTAGGTCTGCCAGTTCTTCACCTTTGCAACTGACTCATGACCTTGAACCTGAGGGCTGGAGACCTCCCTTTTTCAGCATTTCAACCTCATTCAGTAAGCTTGTTCAAAAAGAGTTATTGTAATTTTTTTAACCAGCTCCCATATTACCTTCTCTCTCCCACTTTCAATGCATCACCTTAGCTCCACTGGTCTGGAAAATGAGAAAAATCCTGAGGTCTCCCCAAATGTCAGCTGTTGGACAGTAACCCCTGGATAAGCTGCCAGAAGCATCCTGGCATTTTTGTCAGACATTAGATAGTTGCTGTTGAGAGCTCTTGCTCAGCATCCGCTTGAAATATTCATGAAATTCATGAAGAGTTTTGCTAAGTCCGATCTGATATACTGGCCAGGTGAGTTGATAGGCTATCTATTCAGTGATTAGTAAAAATGATCAAATCATAGGGAGGCAGCATGGAATCACGAGTAGAGGGCCAACCTCCAAGTCAGGACAACCTGGCTTCAAGACCTGCCTCTGTCACACATGGTCTGTGTTACCCAAGACAAAACACTTACAACCTCTCAGTGCTCCAAGGGAATGATCTAAGCCTCCTGGTGAGCACGAAGGAGTAGATCTATAGATGCACATGAGTAGGGGGAGTTTTGTTCCGTGGAACACCTTACACTGATGAAATCACAGTGCCAAACTAAACGGTGCGGGGGTGGGGAGGGAGAATCATGCAATCATTAAAATTACGTGATTTGTAGTTGAAAGGGATTCTAGAGATCACCAAGTCCAACCTGATTCAGCATGCATTTATTAAGCACCAACTGTACTAAGTGCTAGGGATTCAAAGGGAGCAAAATAGCTTCAAGAAACTTACATTCTACTGGTAGAGGCAGGGAGAGAGATAGAACAAGGACCATAACATGGAGTTCAAATACCTCACCTTAGAAATGAGGAAAAAGAAGTAAAACTTACGTGAAGGGAAACAGCTAAGTGGCTCATCAAATGGAGTATTAGATTAAGTTCAAACCTGACCTCAGACACTTACTAGCTTGTGTGACCCTGGGCAAGTCATTTTCTACCTGTTCCTCAACTGTAAAATTGGTATAATAACAGCACCTCCCAAGGTTGTCAAAAGGATAAAATGAGATGCTTATAAAGTGAAACACTTAGCACAGTGCCTGGTACAAAGAAGCACTATGTAAATGCTGCTTATCGTTGTTTTTGTTTGTTTTCCCAAGTTTTATTTCATTATTTTTTTCTAGCTCTTATAAATTTTAACATATTTTCATATAGTAGTACATATTTTTCTGGTTTCCTTTTTTTTTTTGCTATTCATTTTCTCTTTATCCCACCCACCCACAACTGAACAAATTACAATTAAAAAAAAAAGAAAGAAAGAAGGAAAACCTTCATCACAAATATAAGGAGTTTATTTTGTAATAGAAGGAAACAATAAATATATGATAGGGAGTAGTGAGAGGTAGCCAAGAAAAAGAGTTTGGAGTTGAGTCACAGTAATGGTGAGAGGCCACATGAGGCAGTCAGCCATCATAGTCTTTCTAGTAAAAATTGTAGTATTGATTAAAGAATAATCACTGTTCCTAGAGAAAGAGATAGAAAGTATCTGTTTGGGATGAGGGTTGGGAAAACAGTGGGGAGGGGCAGGATAAGACACATGGTAAGATGCCAGGGTAATTTTTGGTTTTCTGGTAAATTATGAGATATGAAGTCTAGGCTGGATAACTAGAAAGGGGTCTACCGTGGAATAATGACAAGTCAACATATTTTGGCCATGTTGGTCTGAGATGCCCACAGGATTTCCAATATTTACTGAGAGGAAATTAGTCTCTCTGTCTTCCCTAGTCCAGGGTGAAGGGTATGCATTTTCCCTTCTTACAGAGCCCCACTTAAACAGAATCTCTCTAAAATCCATGCTATTTTAGTGATAATGCAAATTGAATGTGAGGTGTTTTTTTTTTCTACCATGAAGCTAGATCCCTTAAATAACTGAAAGTCAGGGATAAGGGGTTTGGAGAAGCCTAGAGTGAGTAGCAGTGTGTATCTCCAGAAAAGCCTTGCTCTAATTTTTAGATCCAGGTTCAGCTGAGATATGAGAGGGTTTAAAACTCTGAAACTCCTTGATTATTTACATTCAAGTCAAGAGGACTAGTGAAGAATAATATAATTACAAAGGACAATTTCCAAACCAAATGAAATTACTTGTTATGTAATAGGTCTGTCAGTGAGTGACCTCTGGAAATCCAAAAAAAAAAAAATCCTTGTGAGATTTAGTTAGAAACAAATTATATGTAAACTCCCCACTCTGAGGTCATCAAATGAGAAAGTTGAGGCAGTATTTGTTTTGGATAGGCCATTTTCTTTGCTATTTGCCAAACTCGGGAAATGGTTCCAAACAGTTCATTTTCCCCATCAATATGTCTTTTCTTTTTGCCAGCACAGAATTTGAAACCAGCTGCTTCTGAGTCAACAGGCTGATGTGGCAGTCATGTCCACCAAAGCAATCGTGGGTCATGCTAGGAGAGGCTGAGTGCCCAGGACCATGGAGAAGAGAGTCTTGTTATGTTCATCCTTAGTCAGATCATGGAGTCTAGAGCCTAGAGTATCACTGTTTTTATCTGGAGGTCATCACTTAGGAAGGACATTGACAAGACAGAGCAGCCAGCTGGACAGCAACCACAATGGTAAAGGGCCTCTAGATCCTGTCCTAAGAAGTTAGTATGGATATCCAAGGATAGAGCATGGGACTACAGGGGGAAGAAGGTCACAAGGACCTGGATTCAAATCCTGCCTCAGTTACTTGCTATGCAAGCTCATCATCTAACCTCTCTGAGCTCAGTTCTACAACTATAAAATGAGGCTAGCAATAGCACCTGCCTTACAGGGTTGTCGTGAGGATAAGATGAAATAATACATAGAAAGTACAAATCTTACATAAAGCACTATATCCATGTTAATTCTTTATGAAATTAGTATTATCTGTAAAACAGAGTTATAAGGGTACTTGCTTCAAATTGAGCATCTACTCAGATAACAAACTCTATAAGGTGTGTAAAAGTACTTCAAAAACCTTAGAGTACTATGTAAAGGTGAGTTATTATTAGAAGAACCTGAGGGTATTTAACCTAGGGAAAAGAAAATTTAAGAGGAACCTGATAGGTAAATTCAAATACGTGAAGGGCTGTCATCTGCAAGAGGGATTCGACTTTTTTCTGCTTAGTCTCAAGCTGAAGCCAGAGAGAGACAAGGTTAGTTTGCTCTAAGTATCTGGATGACCCCTTGCCAGTTATGTGACAATGAGGATTCATTTCATGGATGGTTTGGACTAGATATCTGCTGCGGCCCCTCCCAATCTCACATCTATGTTCTGGGAAATACCTTCTAATATAGTTAGAATGTAATTAGGTCCCCTAAATTGGAATGGATTAACTCAGGAGGAAAGGGATTAGTCCTATGGGTCCATGTCCTCATCTGACAGTAAGCTCTATGAGGACAAGGCCCAAGTTATATCAGTTCTTGTATTCTCCATGGCTAGCCCAGGTTTTACACAGACCAGATGACTACATTGAGTTTAATTGCACTAGTGTGCTGAGTTGAGTCTTAATAAATGCTTTTTTTCCATTAATAAGGAGGAAGCATGGGCCCCCTGTACTTCAGTACCCTGAGCCAAAGCCATTCAAACCCATGATAGTGAAAGAAATTAATATGTTAATAACTAATTATTAATATGTAATACACCCTTTTCCCTTCTGCTAAGGTCCAAGTCCTAAAAAAAGGTCAGTCAGTCTTTCAGAAGGGCATGGCTGAGTGAGATTGCTCCTACCCCTCTAGGCACTTGCTCCTTAGTTGGGCAAGGACCCCACTCAACCGGGAGACTTAATTTCTGTTTAGAATTATAAACAGAATCCAGTCTGGGTGAGCCTTTGCCTGGAAGAGGAATGCTATGTCCTTTATCCCTTCCATTAGAGTTTAGGGCAACTCAACTCATGAAGGAGAAAACTAGCCGCCCTTGCCCAGATACCTTAAGGCTGCTGAGTCTCATGATCAAGCCAAGTTCTTTGCAAGAGGAGCTGAAGACTTTTACACACCTCCTCATTAAATATCCACCAATCAGGGTTGAGTTTCACTTATCAGGAAAGTTCCCTTTCTGAAGGGATTTAAGGCATTTCCATGTTTCCCTTGGTGTCTTTGGTTACTAAGAGAAACCACTGACCACCAATTTATTGATTGCCAACTAGCCTAATTAATAAAATGCTTATTAATTATCCCAAAACTCTGTCTCTTGTGGTTTTCATTCATCTCATTAGTTATAACTCTGCTCCTCACTGAAGAACATAGTTCCCTTATCTTTCCATTTGGCCTCTGCTAGAGTATTGTTTCTTAAAAGGCCTAGTACTCTTTTATTTTTCTCAAAGCCATTTTTTTTTAAAGAATAGAACATTTTAAATAGATATAGAAGGTGGAAGTGTGGAGCAGAGCGGGATAAGTTGCCCACAATCTTCTTTGAAAGAGTGCATTCACTCCTTGGAATTACCACAAATCACAAAAACACAGTTGCTTTTGGCCCTCAGAGGCCATCTAGCCCAAAACATCAATAAAGGCTATTACTGACACTTAGGAAATTAACTACTCCACTCCATTAGTTGGCATCAAGGTGCACCCAAAGCACAAAGCTCTAACTCATTCTCTTAATGACAGAGGGCAAAGGTATGCCCATTACAATTTCTACATTACTTATCAAAGGTTCAGTAAAGATTATTGGTTTTCTGCTAAAATTTTATTTCCCAAAATGCCATCTATACTCTATATGTTCCATATACAGTATATTGTGAAGACTCAGTATTGTCTAAGGTATCATCAATCAACCAAAAAGCATTTATTAAGCACTTGCTGATAACACAATCATTTCTAAGCAGCACTTTTAGAAAGGACCTTGATAAGTAGGACAGTGTTTGGTGAGGGCAAGCAGGATGTTAAAGGGTCTTGAATTCATAATTCTCAACACAAGAATAAGTTGAAGGCACTGGGGGTATTTAGCCTGGAGAAGAGAATACTTGGGAGAAGGTAGAGGTGGCCATGAAAACTGGAAAGTATTTGAAAGGCTGTTATATGGAGAAAGTTTGGACCTGTTCTTGGTGCTCAAGAATGTGAAGAAATGGATGGAAGAAACAGAAGCTGAAGGGAAAGGAAAGGAAAGTAGAATGGGCAGCTGGAGGAAGTTCTCCCCCATTGGAAGTCTTCAGGTAAAGGTGGGACTATGGCCACCTATCAGAATAATAGACTATTTTTTGGGTGTGGGTTGGGTTAGATGGCCTGTGTGACCACTTCCAATAATAAAATTGTATTATTCTGATTCCACTATGACTATTCTTTAATTAGTGAGTCCTTTGGCCCCTGTGAACTCCCTTGAGAGGTCATGGACAATAGATATAAGGTCACTGAATCTGGTATTATAGGTATATATAGGTCCAAATTTTGTCTTTGCCCCTTAATTGCAAGGTGGCCTCCAAAAAGTTGTTTGACCTCTCTTGGTTTCCTCATGTATAGATTAGGGGTAATAGTTCTTGTCTTTTCTACCCAACAGAATTGCTTTGAAGAGTTTTACAAATGTTAAAGATCTTTAGAAACTCAAACTTTATTATGAGAATACAATGAAACAGCATTCAAGTTGAGGATCATACGATTGCCCTACAGTATCAATAAAAACAAATCAAATATGTAACAAAACAAATATAGCTAGCTAAATTTAATGAGCACCTACTATGTGCCTGGCATTGTGCTAAGTGCTTTCCAATTATTATCTCATTTGGTCCTCAAAACAAGGTAGGTGCTGTTATTATTCCCATTTTACAAGTGAGAAAAAAGAAGCAAACAGAGATTAAAAGATTTTCCCAGGGTCACATACCTCATAAGTATCCAAGACTGGATTTGAACTCATATCTTCTTGACTCCAGACCTCAAACTCTCTCCACTATACCACCTAGCAACTTTTGCCTTAGCTGTCTGGATATACCCTTCAGAACTGAGTCTGCTAAGAAACATCCAGTCAGCTTCTACAATCCCCTTACTTACTTAAGCCCCACCCTTAGCTCACCACATTCGCCATCATCCTTAGCTAACAACATTAACCCAGTATCTCCTTAAAGAAAATACCCAAGAAAGGTTACCTTAGACAATGTTAACACAATCTATTCACCTGTTTATTTACACAAGTGACATCCTCAAAGCCTGTTAAGATAATATGATCTCGAATTTACATACAAAAGAACATCTCCAACTGAGCATTTATGCTAAGTTAATGCAAAGTTCCTTTTATGTTAATTTCTATCAAATACCCTCTTGTAAAACACTATCCTACCAGACAGCAGACATTTATTTATACAATTTCTAAACTTTGCTCAGTATAGCTTTGGGGCAGTGGCTCCAAGCACTGGTATAATTGAAATTCTGGGCCCTTTTCCACAAATAACACAGAACAGACTGTAGGGAAAGAAGGTCCAAGAAGGAAAATTAATGAATCATGGAATATAATTTGGAAAGGATCTCAGAGGCTAACAAGCATAGCTCATACCTGGAAAGTAATCCCCAGTGCAAATGTTTGTTTGGGGTCCACTTATGGATCTGCAATAAGGGGGAACTATGATAACCCAGAATAGTTGCTGTATAGAAGAAGGAGCATGTGTAAAATTACAGTGCTAAGTCTGGAACGGGCACTCTTTAAATGCTGGAATGGAAGAAAAGTGAAAATGAAAAATCACAGCTATAGATCCCAAAGACAGGTTTCTTTTTGCAACCAGATTGACTATGGAACACCATCATTTGTACTTCTAGACACCTTGGTGTTGATAAAGAGATAAAGCTTTTATTAAGCACCTACTATGGCCCTGGCACTGTGCAAAACACTGGGCATATGAATATAATCCATATTACCATCTTCCCAGCCACCCAGAGGCTGGGATATGGATATGATATGGACATTGAGGCATGACGGGGAAGTGGCCAGAAAGTGATATGAGAGCCTTGTTCCTTGCCTATCACAGCTTGGTGACTAGGGTCAGAGTCCAAGGTCAAATGGGAGGGATGTGACAATGATGGCCAAAGTGTAGGCATAGTATGGAGATGGCCTAGAAGTTAAGTCAAGCGCACAAGGATTTATTAAGGCCTTACTATATTCCAGGTATTGTGCTAAGCTCTGGGTATATCATGATTGTCAAAAAGATAGTCTCTGACCTTGAGGAATTTACATATTAATTGAGGCAATTCCATGTAAACAAGTAGATGGATATAAGATATAGAGGAAGTAGGTGGAAGGTATTCCAAGAGGCAAATGTATTAGCAGCAGAGGAAAGCAGGAAAGTCTTCATATAGTATGTAGGCAGGATATGAGCTGAGTCTAAAAGGAAGTCAGCTAAACTAAGATGTCAAAGTAAGGGAACAGAACATGCCCAATATGGAAGATGCCAATATCAAAGGGAGTGGGTTGTCCTAATCAAAGAACTGCCAAGAGGCTAATATAGCTAGATCATGGAATGTTTGGAGGGGAGCTAAGTAGTAAGACTTGCCAGGTTGGAAGGGGCAGCTTGTGAAGAGCTTTGAATGCCAGAGTAGTTTATATTTGATTCTGGTGGTATTAGAAAGCCAGTGGAGCTCATTGAGGATGTGGCTGGTATGGTTAGATCTACCATTTAGAAAAATCACCCTGGTAGCTGAGTAGGAGATGGATTGGAGAGGGAAGGACTTGATATAAAGAGACCAGTAAGAAGGCTATTATGATAGTTCAAGGGAGACATGATAAGGCCCTGACCTAGGTTGATGCCACGAAGGTAGAAATGACAAGATTTAGCAACATGGTAAGAAAGAGGGAGGAGTCAACAATAACACCAAGGTTGTAACTCTGGGTGACTGGAAGGATTGGGGTGAAGATGAAGAGGTCAGAGCACAGTGAAACTATCGTTGTTGGGTCATTTCAGACTCTTTGCAACCCCCTTTCAGGGTTTTCTTGGCAAAGGTACTGGAGTGGTTTGCCATTTCTTTCTCCAGCTTAATTTACAGATGAGGAGCTGAGTCAAACAGGGTAAAGTGACTTGCCCAGAGTCACATAGTTAGTAAGTATCTGAGGCCAGATTTGAACTCATGAAGATGAGTCTTCCTGATTCCACACCCAGTACTTTATCTACTGCACCATCTAGCTGCTTGTGCTACTATCATAGTGAAACTATAAACTCTTTATTCATTGGAGCCATGCTCCTCAAAGGATCCCATCACCACATCAACCTTATGACTCAAACTGAACTTGCAGTCCAATAAACCCCCAAGATCTTTTTGAAGACAGCTGCCACCAACCACGCCTCCCTTATCTTTTGCTTCTGAAGTTGATTTTTTTGTACCTATGTGTGAGACTACATTTATCCATATTACATTTCATCTTATTTGATTCAGCCCAACTCCCTAGCCTGTCAATAACTTATTAGAGCCTAATCCCGTCATCCACCCAACTTCATGTAACCAACAAATTTGATGAACATGTTATCTATTCCTTTATCCAAGTCACTGATTTTTTTTAAAAAAATTCCATCACAATGCCAAGCACAGATCGCTGGGAGGTGCAACTGGAGACCTCCTGCCTTACTGACATTTCTATCTGATTCTAATCAGAGATTCTTGATTAAACTCCTACCACTAATACAACCTATGTGACCTTGAGGAAGTCACTGAACATTTCTGGGCCTCAGTTTCCTCCTCTGTATAATGACAGGGCTGAAAAAGATAGCTTCAGGTCCCTTTCAGTTCTACGTCTATGATGTTAGGATCCTATGACACTGAACCATTAAAAATTTGACTTATGGTCATCTAGCTAGCTCTGACTCTAGCTAATTGTATTTTCATCCAGTTCACGTCTCTGCCACTTCTCCACAAAAACAATAAGCTATTTTATCAAATAGTTTTGCTAAAATCTAGATAAATGACATTTCTGGCATTCCTCTCATTGACCAGTTGAGTAGCCCTATCACCAAAACAATGCACTTAGTCTGGCATTACCTTTTTTCCTTGATGAAGTCATGCTAAAGAGGTCTAGAGGTTTGAGGGTGCTTCTGGGAACCCCTGAGATTGAGATGCCAGGCCCTGCCTGAATGAATTCAACTAAAATCTTCCAGCCAGAGAAAAAGTTTATTAGAGATAAAACATGTAGGCTGGACGCTTAAGGAATCTGAACATTAGTAACGCCCATGTCTGAATGGGGGCCAAGGTAGATCTTATATACGATAAAGTAACTTTGGGTGGCCAGAAGAGGGGGCTGGGAAAAGGGTCTAGGTAAGAATTCCAGTTGGAAGGTCTGAGAGATTGAATAGACAATGGGAATAGATAATAAAGGGAACTGGGAGGTAGAAGTTTGAAAGGCATCTGCATAAGATCAAAATGTGGGGCTGGGGCTTTCAAAGGGACAAAAGGGGAGTCAATAAGGAACCTTTTGAGACCAGAGTAAGGGCTTTCTGGGGCCCATAGACAAAAGGGATCCAGATTCTTTTTAGGGCAAAGGGCAAAGGCTCATCTGAATAAGATTAAAAGGTAAGGCTTTCAAAGGGAGATGAGGGGTGGGGCCTGTGACAAATGAGACTCAGATTCCCTTTGGGGCAAGGGGCTAAGATCTCGGCTTGGGCCTACACCCCATCAATGCTGCAGCCCTTGGATATTCACCAACCATCCATTCTAGTTTGCCTATCCTGAAGGGATCAAAAAAGGGGAAAGGAGCTATCCGTACAAAAATATTTGTAGCAGCTCTTTTGTGATGGCAAAGAATTGGAAATTGAGAGAATGCTCATCAACTGGAGAGTGGCTAAACAAGTTGTAGCATATGATTGTGATGGAGTATTATACTATGTTATAAGAAATGATGAGCAGGATGCTTTCAGAAATACCTGGAAAGACTTACATGAACTGAGGCAAAGTGAAAAAAGCAGAACCAGGAGAACAGTGTACACAGTAACAGCAACATTGTATGATCAGCTGTAAACGATTTAGCTACTCTGATCAAGACAATTATCCAAGACAATTCCAAAGGACCCAGGACAAAAAATGTTCTATACCTCCAGAGAGAGAAGTGATAGAATGTGAATGCATATTGAAGCCTACTATTTTTCACTTCATTTTTTCAGGGTTTTTTTGGGAGGAGAGGGTCTGCATTTTCTTTCACAACATCACTACTATGGGAATAGGTTCTACATGATTGTATATGTATGACCTATATCAAATTGTTTACTGTCTCAGGAAAAGGGGAGGAAAAAGAAGGGAAAGAATTTGGAACTCAAAATTTTAAAAAACAAATGTTAAAAATTATACATGTAATTGGAAAAAAAATATTACTTTAAAAAAAAGAAGTTTCTTTCATTCTCTTTCTATGGAAATCAACAACAGGAGTAGTAGGCATTTATTTGCATTTATTATGTGTCAAGTAGAGGCAGTTAGGTGGCTAGACCTGCAGTTAGGAAGCCATGAGTTCAAACCCAACCTCAGACACTCAGACACTGTGTAACCCTGGACAAGTCGTTTGACATCTGTTTGCCTTAATCCACTGGAGAAGGAAATGGCAGACCAATCCAGTATCTTTGCCAGAATAAACCCACGTAGGGTCAGGAAGAGTCTGACACAACTGAACAACAAATGTGTCAGGCATTGTGCTAGATTCTAGGAATGCAGAGCTACCAATGGAAACATTAGCTGCTCTCAGAGAGGTTATATCATCCTAGAATGAAAATCTTATGTTGCTCATTCCAGCTCCCTAGAGGTCAATGGATCAACAAACATCTGTCAAGCACTTACTATGTTTCAGGCACAGTGCTAAGTGTTGGGAATACAAAGAAAAAACAAAATCAGTCCTCGCCCTCAGAGGAATTTAAATTCTACTGAAGGAGACAACATCTACATAAATAGATGGAGAGAATGTATACTTAGAGAGGATGCAACTTAACCTTAAATTGGAAGACACTAGCAGATGGAGGGAACAACAAAGGACTCCTACAGAAGAAGACATTTGATCTGAGTTGTGAAGGAACTCGGGGGTTCTAGGAGGCAGAGGTAAAGAAGTAAAGCCTTCCAGACATGGGTGACAGTTAGTGTCAAAGCACATATATAAAAGATGGAAAGTCATAGATGAGAAATAGTAGCAGGCCACTAGCAGGATAGATCATACATAGAGTTTGCAGAATGGAATAATATGTAAGAAGATTAGAAAGATAGAAAGAGTCCAGGTAGCAAAAACCATTAGATCCCAGAAGTATCTATATTTGATCATTGGGGTAAGAGGGAGCCATTGCAGTTTATTGAGTAAAGGAGTGACATGATCAGACATTGTGCTTTTAAGAAAACAATTCTTTTACTTGTGTGAGACATGGACTGGAATGGGAGAAAATTGAGGAAAGGAGATAAATTAGAAGGCAATAGTCCCAGAAAGAGGTCATGGGAGAATCACAGTGACAACTGTGTGAGTGGAGAGAAGGGTACTCATGGGAGAGATGTCGCAGAAATAGGAATGGTAGAATGACAACCTCCCTTTCTGCCTTCTCACACACCCACAAGGATCTTCAGTGGGTCCCAAAGTATCATTCACTTGTCACCAGTGGCATCCCCCTGTCACTAACCTGAACTTACATAACATTCCCTTCTTCTACTGGCTTTCTGCCAGTGTCTTGATTCTAAGTAAAGGCAGAATCTTTGTGAAGAAATTCACCTAATGGAAATGCTATACTTAAAGTAAGTACTTTTAAGTAACCTTAAGTATTACACAGTACTTAGGGATAAGTACTTCCCTATCTGTCCCACAATCTCTTCAAAAGACTGGGCCCATCAGTCAGATTTCCACTACATTCTCCCTTACCCCATTTGATATCCAATCAGTTATCAAGTTTTGTCCCTTCTACTTCCAAAAGATCACCTCTTTATTTCCTATCAGGGCCCCACCTTAGTCCAGGCCCTTATCACTTTTATTAGTGAAGAACTAAGGAGTGTGTATTTGTGTGCCTCTTCATTTTTCACCAGTTTGCACACCTTGAACTGGGCTTTACCAAGACCCCTGAAAAACTCCTCAAGAATTTTGTGAGATTGCAGTCACTTTGGACTCACTTCTTGGTGCCCTCTGCCTCTGTCATTGGAAGGCTGGAGGGAAAAACAAAGAACTCTTGCCAAACCTGTATTTAAAGAAGTAAAAGGTCAGGGCTGCCCATCTACTTTTGGTGTCCACCTGGCACTCAACATCTCACCTATGGCTCCAAGAAGCTGTAACATTTGTATCAGCCACATCCTGCTACAACCATCTGGGCTGACGGGATAAACCAGGCTAAGCATAATTGACATTGGTGAGTTAGGGAGATGTTTACCCCCGAGCATGGGAAGACTTCCCTGGCAGAATGGACATGGGAGAACAATTTGATCCAATGGCCATGAAGGTGGCTGAAGCTGCCAAGGTCATCCACTGCTTCCCAGGTCATCACGCATTGTCTTGACTTTTGTCTTGCCACTGAACTGTGACTCTGGAAGAGAGAGTGAGGCTGATGACTTTACACAGTTCTGCCTCACTTAAATTCAATTCACTCTGGAGTCCAGATATCACCCATGATGTAAACTAGTCCTCTTCAAAAATGAAGGATGAACAATTTAAAGAGGGCTCCCAAGGTGGATGCCTCCACTATGTGCTCAGACTGGGTACCTTCTTCCTCATCCTGACCTCCACTTTCCAGTTTGATTTTCTATGTCATCATCCCATACTAGATTGTAAGCTCCTAGAGGCCAAGAATTGTCTTTCTTTTTTTTTTTCAATATTTGTATTCATAATGCTTATCATAATATTGATTGATTGATTGATTGCCTGAATAAAACAAGAATCTCCTAGTTGGATTCCTAGATTTCAGTCTCTCCCATCTCTAAACCACCTCATTTATGCCATGTTTGTGTGTGTGCACCTCTCTATCCACTTATTATTTATAAATATTTACTTATAGAAATTATTTGTGTGTATGTGTCTCTTTTGAAGGCACACACACACACACACACACACACACACACACACACACACACACAAAATATCTTGGGACAAAATGCTCAATTTATTTCTCCTGTTCTAGATTCAGTCAGTTAAGTAGCATTTATTAAGTGCCCATTATGTTTCAGGTGCTGTGCTAAGATAGACCTATAAAATCCAGTACATCCAATGGTCTAGACCATGCAGGGGTGGGGAACCTGCGGCCTTGAGGCCACATACGGCCTCTAGGTCCTCAAGTGTGGCCCTTTGACTGAATCCAAACTCTTTGACTGAATTCAAACTTCACTGTGAAATGAGGCTGGTACCAGGGTCTCCCAGGTCATGAAATCAATTCCAAAGTTCTTCAGAGAGATCTTGAGAGTATCCTTCTATGGCTTCTTCTGACCACCATGTGAGCACTTGCCTTATGGCAGCTAGGTGACACAGTGGATGAAGCACTGGCCTGGAGTCAGAAACACTCATCTTCATGACTTTAAATCTGACCTCAAACCCTTACTAGCTATGTGACCCTGGGTGAGTCATTTAACTTTGCCTGTTTCCATAGATAGCTGCCTGGGGCATTGAGTGGTTAAGTGATGTGACCAGGATTAAAAAGCTAGTATATGTCAAGGGCAGGACTTAAACACAGGTCTTCCTGACTCAGAGAATAATGCTACCTGAAATGATAATTCAATTCCAGAAAGTTTTTACTGAGTGGCTGCAGTGGGCCTGGTTCTGTATTAGTACTAGGAATAAAGAGCAAAAGTACAACAGTTTCTGCCATCAGGAAGCTTCCATAATTTTCAGAACTTAATAATAGATGTAGGTCCTTGAAGTTTTTAACATTACAAAGGGATGATCCTAATATTACAGTTATCTCTTCCACATTGAGACTTTCCCCATTGTGGTTCTGATATATCATGGGTAGGCATAAGAAATTAAATGCGAATTTGGGGGGAGTTTTGCCAGGAGCTGCCAACGACAGGTGAAGGCCAGTAGGTGACACAGAAAACATTTAGAAACTCAGAGATACATAAAATATCTATATGGAATTGAATAGTATCAACATATTTTATCTTTTAAAACCATAATAATTCAGACTTCTCTGGTACAAATGTTAAAAAATTTTATGCAGATTTTCCAGATTGCCAGGTTGCTGCACCCCTAATCCCTGAGATGTGGAAGTAATAACTGTATAGCACTGATCTAAGAAAAGTGGAGGATGATACAACTAAGCATGAGGCAACAAGCCAAGCTCTTACTGTGGAGGACCATGAAATGTGAAATTAATTTCAGCTGGCATTTTATGTACACGAAAGACTCCCTCTTCCTAACTGAACTTTTTTTCCTTTTACTATACTTATTTGTGGAAATATCATCTCCATCCAGTAGGCTGTAGGCTCCTAGAGGATGGCAATATTTCATTCTTGTCTTTGTAGCCCCTTATCCTGAGTGTCAAATGCATAGGATTTGTAAGACATAGTAAGACAGCTAGATAACCTAGGAGATCTATATTGAGACAGCTAGTATAGTGGATGTACTGCTGGCCTTGGGAGTCCAGTGAACTTGAATTCAAATCCTGCCTCAGATATTTACTAGTTATGTGGCCATAGGCAAGTCATTCAACCTTTCTCAGCCTCAGTTTTGTCATCTGTAAAATGAGGATAATT
This sequence comes from Phascolarctos cinereus, assembly GCF_003287225.1. Lineage (NCBI taxonomy): Eukaryota > Metazoa > Chordata > Mammalia > Diprotodontia > Phascolarctidae > Phascolarctos > Phascolarctos cinereus. The sequence goes on along the minus strand of NW_027555736.1, from coordinate 25,807,769 downwards.
ATAGCACCTACATGACAGGGTTGTATAAGGATCAAATGAGGTAATACATAAATAAATATAAAAATATATAGCATTATATAAATATATAATATAAATAAAATACAAAAATAAATCCTAAATAAACTTATAAATATCTAAATAAATAAATATAAAATAAAATGTATACATAACATATAAATAAATAAGTAAATCTCAAAGGGCTATGTAAAAGTCCTCTTGTTATTGGGTACTTAATAAATAATTGTTGAATTGCATTTTTGACCCTACTGTATTACAACCACTCCACCCCAGGAGAATATACAGCAGGGATTCCTAACCTTTTTTTTTTTGTATCGTGGTTCCCTTTGACAGTCTGGTGAAGCCTATAGATCCTTCCTCAGAATTATATTGTTAAATGATCAAAGGAAATACTAAAATTCAATTAGAGGTTATTGAAAATAAAGCTGTATTTTTTCCCATCCAAGTTTATGAACCCTCTGAAATCTATCCATAAATGATCCCTTTTGGACCCCAGGTTAAAACCCCCTGATAATAAATCCCATTTGTCCATCAGTTTACTACCTTATTTCCATCATCTCTCCCTCCGCAGAGTTAGGGTTTTATGATGTACATGAAACAAAGCAGTTGAATAAGACACAAGGTCTGTTAATATCCAGATTTCTAATACATTTTCTGAAGTACAATTGAAAGCTTGCAGAATAAACACACCATAGAGGTGGCAATTAGAACAGAGCCTGCCAATTTTATTTGTTCTCAATCCTTGCCTTCTTTCCCCACCTCCTGCCCATCCCACCTTCGTGACCGGCACCACATGAGCTTAATGAAAATTATGAGACTTGTCTTTTATGAAGAATCACAGTCCTTTCTTTAAATAACACACACACATATACATACACACATATACATACACACATACACATATACATACACACATACACACACACACACACACACACACACACACACACACACACACACACACACGCAGTTGACTTTTGAAAAAACAGTGCCAGTGCTCAGGCTTGACAAAAAGCAAGGCGTGCCGGCTAAGGAGGCAGCCACCTGGCAATGACAGTTCTTAAACAGATGGTACAGCAACAAATTAGCCCAAATACAAGACTCAAAGCCTAGTCCTGGAGAAACGTGCACAGATGTTTCCTAGGATAATCCAAATGACCCCAACTACTCGTGCTGTTCACAGTTGGCTTCCGTTACAAATGAAAGAGGCATTTTTTTTGAAGGTGCCTTTTTGCCCATTATAAACCAAATTGAAAGAATGAAAGACAGCTTTGTAGATACCATAGAAGTCTCCTCTAGGCTGGAATGACCAAAGGCTTTTCATATGGTTGCTCTCCCTTCCTTAAGAGTGGCATACTTGGTTTATATTGGAAAATAGATCAAGTTATGAGACAAGTGGTGGGTGTGGTGTTGCCTGGCATGTTATAGCATATTATGACATGACATGGTGAGAAAAGGATGTGAATACTTGTCATGGCACCTGGATTTTCATTTCTACTCTGCAATTAACTTGCTTCTGAATTTGGACCATCAATTTAATCTTTCTGCATAGTCCTAATGAATGAGTCCAGTGCTGGAGTATCACAGCATGGGCCTGGGGAAAGGGTGGGAGAAATCTGAACACTGGCTACACATAGTAGGTGCTTAATAAATGCTGGTTGACTGATTCCCTGCATAACTCCTTGCAATGTGGCTTCCCTCTATATCATTTTATTGAAGTTATCATTTCCGTGACCTCATTATCAGCAAATCCAGTGACTTTATTTCATTCCTCCCCTTCCTTGATTTCTCTGCAGTATTTGATACTATTGACAAATCCCACCTTACTAATGACATCTTCAATCAGTGAACATTTAATGAAGTACCTACTATATAACAAGGCACTGTGCTAAGTGCTAGAGATACAAAAGAAGACAAAAGATAGTGCCTTCCCTCAAGGAGATTACAATTATTTGGGCTTCTTACTTAGCTATATGACACAAAATTCATGATTCTTCTCCTACCTCTCTGCACTCCTCTCTTTTGCTGACTCCTAATCCTTTGTAAAGTGCTTCACATCATGCCTGGAACATAGTAGGTTGCTTAATAAATGTTTGTTTCTTTCCTCTTAGTCCTTCAATTCTCTTCTCTATATATAGTTTATGTTGGAAGTAACATCCATTCCTGTAGTTTCAGTTATTCCCTTGATGCAAAAGATTCCCAAATGTATATCTAGCCCCCTAATCTCTACAGAATGTTCAGTTCTGTGTTTTCAGCTTCCTGTTTAATATCCCCACTGATCTGCCCCACATGTTGAAATATTGAGGCCTAAATTCACCATCCTCCCTCATTAAAAAAAAATGGCTATCCTCATTTTTGATCATGCACTTCTATAGATACATCCAATCAGGCTCAGCTTTTGTCACAGGCTCATCTTTGAGTCTTATCCATCATTCCCAAATTCCACCCATTTTACTTACCAAGATTGTACCTCTTATCTTTGGCCATTCCATTTTAATCCTTCTTTAACCACCCACTTCAGGTATGCAACACCTTCCACATAAGTCCTAGGCTATTGTAAGAGCCCCATTCACTGGTCCTCTTCCCTCCAACTTTGTTGTTTCATTTCTTCCACCTGCAGATATGGTCTGGTTTTCAGTTCATCCTTCACATGGCTATCTGAGTAACCTTCCTGCATTGCTCACCTTACATCAATCACTCCTCTACCCAAAGCCTTCTGTAGCTCCCTAGTATCTACTAAACAGTCATGATGTTGATGGTTTTCTTAATTCAACCCTAATCTACCTTTCCACCATTTCTGCATCTACTCTATTTCACATTGTCCATTTCATAAAAACTCAACTACTCTGCATCCCCTTTTCCATCACTGCCTTCTCTTTCTTCATCTCTTTCCATGATGCAGCAAAATAGTGCAATACTGTTGGAACTGGAGTCAGAAGAACTGAGTTCAAATCCTGCCTCAAATATTTCCTAGCTGTGTGACCTTAGGCATGGCACTTAAATCATCTTTGTGCTTCAATTGCCCCATAGATAAGAGGGAGATATCAATAGCACCTACCTCCCAAGATTATTGTGGAGATAAAATGAGATAATATTTATACAATACTTTGCAAATCTTAGCACTATGTTAATGCTAGTTGTTACTTTTAAATATGCCCAAAATGGACTCCTTCCCATTCCATCCTCTATTCTGATCTACTTAAATCTTTCAAAGCCAAAGAGAGCCACTTTCTCCTAGAAGCCCTCATTTATTCTCCTAGATCACTGCATTGGAAAGGGAGCTCTCCTTCCTCCAATTTCTCCACTTTTTTTTTCCTGGACCTCCCCTATGTATACATTACTTTATCTCTTACGTCATAGTCACTTATAAAATGTCATTTCTGTTAGAATGTAAGCCCTATCAGAAAAGGGGCTGGGACCTGTTTCTTTCTGTATCCCCAATACCATGCCCTTCATACTGCAGGTACTTAATAAACGAGGAAGAGGCTGGGGCCAGAGGGCTGGCTACTCTGCTCTCCTCAGAAAGAGGATGTACTGGGCTAGAATTAGATCTTCTCCAGTAAATATTGTTAGTCTGGGAGAAATAATTTTTAGGCTCAAGCTGCACTCCTGACTGCTATCCCTTAATGGGGAAAGAGTGCCTCAAGCTATATATCCAAGGCTTGGCTCCCTTCCCACCAGATGCTTTTTCCACAAGAATACACATAACAAATGGCAAATAAACTCATTTATCCAAGTTGACAGCAAAACAGAAATCAGAGAAATTATGGCAGAATATATACCAGACAATGCAGAGTGAATGCGCTCTCCTATTGGGAGTTTGAACAAGAGTCTCAGATCTCGCCCAAGGGGAAATTCCCTGGGAATGGGGACATGTTCCAAGTGCAGTCTCCTCTTCTCAATCTTTCCTCCTCCAAGATAGATATGGAATGGCATAATTTTTCTCTAGCAATGACAAGTCCAAAGATCAGAATTGCTCTTCTCTCTAGCTCCCACCAACTTGACCCCTCATGCTGACATGGGGCTTTGAATAATCAGTCTCCACCAATGAGAAGAGTTTCATGCAAAAAGCCTTTGAGTTAAGGGTTACATTCATATCTGGCAGCCCTTAGAGAATGAGGAGGGGAAGGAAAAAGGCATTTAGATAGTACCTGTGTGCCAAGCACTATGCTGAACACTACAAATATTATCTCATTTGATCCTCACAACAACCCTGGGAAATAGATGCTGTCATTATCTCTGTTTTACAGTTGAGAAAACTGAGGCAAACAGAAATTAAGTGACTTGCAAAGGTTAACACAGCTAGTATCTGAGGAAGGATTTGAACTCATCTTCCTGACTGAAGGCCCAGTGTGCTACCCACAACACCCCCTAGCTTCCAGTGTCTGGCACATATTAGGCGCTCAATAAGTGCTTCTTAGCTTTCTGACAGACTGTCCCTACCCTTAACCCTTTTTTGCATCTGGGGCTTGATCCTTGACTAAGGCACTAAGATTTAAAGCAGCCTGGCTATTGCCAATAATGAGGTCATGGTTTTAGCCTATGGGCTATATGGCCTAGATCTACATGGATCCTTTCTTTCATATTTTAGGAAATTTTTTTTAATTGTATTTTATTAATAAAATCATCATAGCCTAGAGCTCTAGATCAGAATCCAGGTCAGATCACCAAAAAGAGAGTTGATTAGAGGTTATTTTTTGCCATTTCTTGCATCCCCAGCACTTCACCTGGCACATAGTAGACACTTAATAAATGCTAATTGTCCAACAATTTGAATTCTGTATATTCAAGCATCCTGGAATTTTTGCTTTGGATGCAATTAAAGGTATCTGATTCAAAAGCAATTAAGACTTATCTTATTTTAAAAGAAAGCTGATTTTAAAGTACTATGAAAAACAGCAAATGTACAACTTAAAAGAAAAAGAGAACTTTGGGTTTAAACATCTGCCCACTCAATCGCACCTGAATTTGCTCTCTTCCTCACTGCTTCCGGGGCCATCTCCAGTCATCCTGATCTATATCTGGCCACTGGATCCAGATGGCTCCGGAGGAGGAAGTGAGGCTGGTGACTTTGCACAGACTTCCTTCACTTAAATCCAATTCACTTGCATGTCATGGCATCATTTTCCTGATGTCATGGTCCTCTTCAAGAACAATGAACAAACAACAATAACCACTACCACCTCACTTACTACATTGCCACAATGGAGGGCCTTCTGCCTTGAAGCCTTCTTATTCTGATTACTGCTCCACCTTCCTGCTCCCACCCAGAACTGCCATTTTAGGAAGGGCCCAACCATACTTCATTTCACTCACATCTGGATTCTTTCTTGATTCCTCGTCCTTCTCTCTGCTACATTTCCCAGCTCTTCTCTCTTTACTCCTGCTTTCCATGTGTTGTCTTCCCCACTTTAGAATATAAACTTCTTAAGGATAAAGATTGAATTGTTTGCTCCTGTAGGCCTCCTCGGCACTTAGCACAGCACCTGCCTCATATTAAGTCCTTAATAAATGCTCTATCTATCTACTATATTGAACAAGAAGGAGGAAACATTTTGCCAGTCACTTGAACTCTGAAGGAAGATGAGCTCTGTCACCTCTCAAAAAGAGAGTTTCAACGTGCAGGGTGGTTCTAGCCACTCAAGACTCACCCCGCCCCCCGGTCCCATTCAAAGCTTTCTCCGGTCCCTGCTATTGTTGTGGGTGCAGGTCTCTCAGGATTGTGCCTGATCTCTCCATCATAGAGTGATTTAAAATGCCCCTGCTGAGACGGTAACTCCACCTTCCAGCCCAGTGTCTATAATGGATCCATCTCTCCCTGGCCTGTGAAGACTAGAAACCCCAGGATTCCTCAATGATTTGAGTCCCTCTTTCAAGGCAGTCAGTTCAAGCCCTTGTTATCATAGAATAGGAAGCAAGGAAATAACTTTTTATTAAGGGTCTTGTGCCAGTTACTGTGCTAAGTGCTTTATATTATCTCATGTAATCCTCACTGTAAGCCTGGGAGGTAAGTTCTGTTGTCATCCCCATTTTACAGTTGAGGAAACTGAGGCAGACAAAACTTAATTGATTTGCCCGGGGTCACATAGCTAGTAAATGTCTGAGTTGGATTTGAACTCAGATCTTCCTGACTCTGGGTGGGAAGGTGGGGCAGTGGATAGAGCATTGGGCCTGGAGTCAGGAAGATTCATTTTCCTGAGTTCAAATCCAGCCTAGAACAGCCCTAGGCGTGTCACTTAACCCTGTTTTCCTCAGTTTCCTCATTTGTAAAATGAACTGGAGAAGAAAATGGCAAACCACTCCAGTATCTTTGCCAAGAAAACTCCAATGGGGTCACAAAGAGCTAGACATGCCTGAAAAGTGACTGAACAACAGCTTCTGACTCTATCCACTGTGCCACCTAGCTGCTTACAGATTCAAAGCTAGAAGGCACTTCCAAATTCTAGTGCAGCTCTGTACTTAGAAATGAGGGATACAAAGTCCAGAGAAGCCAACAGACTTACCTAGATGGTCACTTAAAACTAGTACTAAGTAGCAGAGCCATAATTTGAACCTTTCTGGAGCAGAGGATCTGTGTTCAAATCGAAGACTTTGCACTTTAGTTCCCTCATCTATAAATTGAAGGGCTTGGTCTAGATGGACTCTTAGGACCCTTCCAGCTCTCAATCTTGATTTCTTTGATTCTAATTCCATCATTCTCCCTCCCCCCTCCTACCTCTCTTATTATGATTCTAATTTAACTAATTCCAGATATTCTTAAGGTTACTAACTGAACCATTAATTCTTAGGAAAGATCTAGTCTACACCATGTTATATTATTAATGGATACAGGAATATTAGTTAGCAGATTTAATTATTCATAAGCTCATCTTGGCATCTGCCCAGTGAGCTGTCAGTGGCACCATTTTGACAAATGAGGTATGTTTTTATGCACTAGCCAGCATGTACATTAGTGTTCAAGAAAGCAAAGCTCATAAATTATTATTATAGACTTCTATTTCAATAAATGTAATGAAGTACCTACTATGGGCAAGGCTCTGTACAGGCACTGGGAAATTTAAAGCAAAAACAAGATGAGTCCTACCTTCACAGAGCTAATAAGAGATGGAAACAGACATACAGGTAAGGAATTACATGATAATGTGAGGAGGAAGACAGAAGTCATGACAAGGCTGGTCAAGAAGGACTCCCTATAGGGGGTAGCGCCTGAACTGAGTCTTTTTTTTAAATTTTATTAATTTATTTTGATTTATCAACAATCACTTCCATATGCTTTTGAGTTGAAAATTTTTCTCCCCCTTCCTCCCCCCCACCCTCCCCCAGATGGCACACAATCTGATATAGGCTTTACATTTACATTCCTATTAAACATATTTTCACATGAGTGAAGTTGTAAGTAAAAATTAAAACCAATAGGAGGAACCATCAGAAAGATGAAACAAAATTCATCAGAAGGTAAAAATAAGTGATAGTGATTCGACTTCCATAGCTCTTTCTTTGGATGTGGACAGCCTTTTCCATCCCAAGACCTCTGGAGATGTCTTAGATCCTTGTAATGCTGAGAAGGGTTCAGTATAACAATATTAGTCATCGCATAAGGTGGCTCTTATTGTGTACAAAGTCCTCTTGGTTCTGCTCACTTCACTCAGCATCAACCCATATGAGTCTTTCCAGGTTTTTCTGAAGTCAGCCTGTTCATCATTTCTTACAGCACGATAGTATCCCATTACATTCATATACCACAACTTGCTCAGCCATTCCCCAATTGATGGCACCTTCTCAAATTCCAATTCTTTGCCACCACAAAAAGAACTGCTATGAATATTTTTGTACATGTGGCTCCTTTTCCCATTTGTTTGATCTCTTTGGGATATAGCCCTAGAAGTGCTATTGCTGGATCAAAGGGTATGCACATTTTTGTAGCCCTTTGGGCATAGTTCCAAATTGTTCTCCAAAATGGTTGGATCATTTCACAACTCCACCAACAATGTATTAGCGTTCCAATTTTCCCACATCTTCTCCAACATTTATCATTTTCCTGTTTTGCATTGTTGGCCAATCTGATAGCACCTGAACTGAGTCTTAAAGGAACCTAGTGATTCTAATGGACAGAGATGAGGAAGGAATGCTGTCACCCAGATACAAGCGAGTTTGTACACGGTGAAGGGGGATGGGAATGTTGGATTCAGGGATGGCAAAGTAGGCCAGTTTGGCTGGAACTTGGAGTGTGGGAAGAAGAACATTATGAAATAAGCCCAGAAAGGTGGGCTAGAGCCAAAATATTAAGGGTCTTAAATATCAAGCTGAGGGGCTTTTATTTTATCCCAACATAAAAATAAGGAGCCACTGATGCCTCCTAAGCAGAGGACTCTACAACTTGGGAACAGAGATTCAGAACTGGAAAATACCTTTAAGGTCACCCAGTTGAACCCACTCATTTTGTAACTGAGGAAACCAAGGCTCAGAGAGATTAAATGACTTACTGAAGGAAATGGCTGAACCAGGATTAGAACACATGATCTCCAAATCTAGCCCTCTTTCCACCTCTATTCTATTTAATCCAATCTCCTTGACTAAAGTCCCTTGACTGTGCTAATATCCATACTCTCTCTAATCAAGAGGCATTTATTTATTAAGCATTTACTGGGTGCTAAGCATTAAGGGATACAAGAAAGGCAAAAAACAGCACTTGCCCTCATGTGGCATACATTCTAATGGGGGAAGAAATATACAAATAACTACATTGTAGAGTACATGGGAGTCAGAAAGGAAAAGGCATTGGCAGCAAGGGGAACAGGAAGAAGTCTCCTAGAAAAGGTAGGATTTGAGCTGAGGCATGAAGGAAACCAAGGCAGCTAAGAGTAGAGGCTAGGGACCACAGCAGTACAGGCATGGATGACAGCCAGTGCTATAAAGCACAGGAATGTAAGATGGAGTGCTGTATTTCAGGCACTGCCAGTGGCCCAGGGTAACTGGATTATAGAAGATATAAAAGGGAGTACAGCGTAAGACTCAAAAGGCAAGAAAGAACCAGATTGTGAAGGCCTTTCGATACTAGAAGGTTTTTTCAGTTCATCCTGGAGATAATACAGAGTCATTGGAGCTCATAGAACATGACAGTGATGTGGTCAGACCTAAAATAAAAATTACTTTGGTAGCTAAAGGGATAATGAGGTGGAATGCTGAAAGACTTGAGGAAAGGAGGATAGTTAGAAGGCCATCACAATAATCCAAGTGAGAAGTAATAAAGACTGAACTTGGGTTATGGATGTGTGAATGGAGATAAAAGGGTACATACAAGTGATGTTATGAAAATAGAAATGACAAGATCTGGCAATGAGTTGCATATGTAGGGTAAATGAGATCAAGGGGCCAAGCACGACAATGAGATTGTAAGCCTTGGCAACTGAGAAGGTAACGGTACACTTGACGACAATGTGGAATTTCAGAATGGGGATGGTTTTGGGGGAATGATAGTTCTGTTTTCGACAAACTGAGTTTGAAATGCTTTAGGGGACAACAGTTTGAGGTGTCTGAGGTAATTAGAGATGTTTCACTCAGGAAGACTCACTAGGGCTGAGTCTACCAATCTGGAACTCATTCGTGTAATGATGATAATTAAACTCATGGCATCCCATGCTATCAATAAGTGAAATAGTATAAAGCAAAAAGAGGCATGATATGGATGACGGCACCAGCAAAGGGGCAGTTGGACATGTGATAATAGAACCAAGAGAGACAGACAGAAAGTAGCGCCATGAAAACCCAGAGAGGACAGAGCACCTAGGAGGAAAAGGTGATCCACAGCATCAAATGCTGCAGAAAGGTCGAGGAGGAACAGGAATGAGAAAATCCCATCGGACTTGGTAACTGCGAGACCATTGGTAACTTTGAAGAGGGCAGTTTCAGTTAAATGATGGGGTCAGAAGCCAGACTGCAGAAGATTCAGAAGAGAGTAGAGCAGAGGAAGTAGAGGCACTGATTGGGGATGGCATTTTCAAGTTTGGCCATGAAGGGAGGAAAAATTTACTATAATACTTAGCAGGTGAGTAGGATCAAGTGAGAGGTTTTTTTTAAGGATGAGATTGACATGGGCACATTTATACACATCAGAATAGAGAGAATAGACAGGGAGAAATTGACAAAAAGATAAAGAATGGGGATGATAGAGGGAACAATTTAGTAACAGAAATCAGGAGGAGATGGGCTCAAGGGACCGTACAGAGAGGCTCGCCTTGGCAAGAGAAAAGGAAATCTCATTTGAAACCAGAGTGAAAAAGGAGATAGAAAGATGACCAAATGATGTGACATGAAGAAGAAAGAAAAGGGAGGTCTTGGCAAATTGTCTCAAGTTTTTCAGTGACATAGGAGGCAAAGTCCTCAGCTGAGAGAATGAGTGATAGGGGTACCATGGAAAGTATGAGGAGAGACAAGAAGATGTGGAAGTCATGGTGGAGAGGCAGATAGTGTATCAATTAGGGAGAAAGAAAATCTTTGCCTTGCTTTAGTGGGGTCCCCATTGTGAGAAGCTGACATTAATTTACAGTGGACCATATGTTGCTTAAAGATCACATGGTCTCATCACCTCATTTTACATAACGGAAGTCTGAGGCCAGAGAGGTTAAGTGATTTGTCCAAGATCACGTGTATAGTAATTGTTCTGAAGTTGAAACCCAGGTACTTGATCCTAAATCTAATGTAACTGCCACTATTTTGCATTGCCCATCATTTTCACCCTTTTAAAATAATGAACTTGTCCTTCAAGATTCCTTCAGGTCTTTGTATGCTATCATATAAACATTTGTAATAATAATGATACCTAGCCTTTATATATAGCACTTTAAGTTTTTCCAAGCACCTTACAAATACCTCATGTTCCCAGCAATCCCAAGAAGTCGGTACTATTGTTATTGTTCTGCTTTTACAGATGAGGAAACTAAAGTACAAGGATGTTAAAGGTCTCACAGCTAAGAAGTTTCTGTGTCAGGATTTTTGAACTTAGTTTCCTGATTCCAGGTCCAGCATGCTATCTGCTATGAAAATATTTGAAACAATGCTTCTTTTTGTATAGCATAGGAAATAAGTCTTGACTGGTTTATGATCAAACAATTAAAACAGTTTACATGAGATAGACCACAGTGGAATTTCACCAAGTCTTATATAAACAGCCTTTACAGAGCAGCCAATATCAGAAGCTAAATCTTCTTCTTATTCTTCCTAAGCACTTAGCTATGTAAATTCTCTTTAATCCTCCTTAGGTTGATTAATTGTTCAAAGGCATGCTTTCAACCCTGAATGCCTGAGAGTTCCAGCCTTTGATGGATGCACGATCATCTCATTGATGCAGGATGAAGTTAACTAGCCAACCATGCCTGCCCATGGTGAACCTCCCAAGCCATCTGCATGTTCTCCTTCAAAGGTACCACAAAGGGCACCCAAATTCTCCTCTTCAGCTCTTATTGTGGGAAAACCATTGGAGCACAATAATTGTCCATCTGTTGTCCCTTGCTCTCACTGATTCTGGTTGTACATCTTTCTGACTTACTTAACAGTGTTTCCTTCGCATAATGCCCATGTATTAATGAGTTGCAGCATCCTCACACCCCCATGCACCTCTACATTGTCTTTAATCCTTTGGAGATTGTTTATTCCATGACTTGGGGCATAGGATAACTCTGGAAGAATATCTTTGCAGAAACAAAACCAAACCATAAGCCCTTGTTTCAGGTAGAACTTCAGGGTCACTAATGTGACAAAAGGTTCAAGAGACATAGTTTCTGGGTAATTTAGTCATCGTATTAATAAGGCCATCATGTCATTAATAAAAGGATGGGCATTTGGCCATCTCTCCCCCTCACGGTGGTGGGCTCACAGTTTATAAGCCTTTCTAAGAGTAAGCGTTCCCAAGGGGTTCCGAATCAGCTCTGATTGGTTAACACAATGGGAAATGGGCTATCTTAGAGCACGTGACTTAGGTCACTCAAATCTTGGTCAAAGAGACATCAATTTCCATATCACTTGTCTTGAGAATGAGGAGGATCAACATTTTCCCAGACAAGAACACATTCATTAGAGCAAACTTAGAATTTTTTTTAATGTCTCATTAGATCTCGGCCTGAATAAATCTCTAAGAGAGATTTCCTACACTGGTTGGTTTCTGGATAAGGAAATAGAAAAGGGGAAAAACTTCGGTCCTAAATTCAATAATTAGTTATTAAATATAAGAGAGAAATATTCATTTCTCACACTAAAATCATGGAGAAATTTTTCAGGGGTCGTCCAGGTCATTAGAGTTCTAGTTAATCCTGGATGCATCTCATTGTCCATCTACTCTCTATGACCCAAGTTCCTTGTACTGATAGTTCAACTATGTGAATAATCCATCCAAATGCTAGCCTAGTGTCAATAGGCTGCCCTGTATATTGTGCATAGGATAGTGGGGAAGGAACAAGCTATAAATACTACCTATTATTAATTAGGGTTCTTGAACATCAAAAAACAACTGACTTGAGAGGGCTTATAACCTTCTCAACAGTGCAAAAAATTAGTCTGCCCTTCCCTCAAAAAATCCCTTAGAATTGGCACCCATTACCTCATAGCTATTTTGTCTTAAAAGCCAATTTAATTTCTTACTATCCTTTGAAGCTGGTACAAAAAACATTATGTAGAGATAGCTTTATTAGCATTGAATTTCCATGATACATTTTTGTTTCAGATTCAAATCTAAAGATGCCCTGAGCCATGTTTTTTATTACTGTTAGAAAGAAAATTTGCAGGGCCTTCTTAGCCTTATTGAATGGTAGCTCTAAGACTATGAAGCTTCCAAATATCCCAAGGAAACGGCTCTTAATCTGAGGTAGGAAGGGGAAAATAGAAGAAATCCACAAAGATCAGCCTGGCTAATGGTTTCAAAAAATCAAGAATCCCCAAGAAATTGATTTCATCTTTGTTATCAACTGGGTATCTTTTACAGGTCTATTTCATGCCTTTTCAAATTGTGGAGACAACTTTTGGTTATCAAAGGCTGTGCCAGGGGATCTAAGCCTCCAGCATCTGCTGACCAAGCTGAAAGGCTTTGAATATGGGCCTAACCATGGGTTCGTCACCAAAAGATCTGACTAATTATGCAGAAGCTTATCTCTGAAGAGGTGGGCATGCAGTGATGGAATTTCACTCCATAGAAATTTACAACCTAGTCCATTTGCTAAGTCCTAGAGGAGCTACAATCTGATTCAATGGAAGGAGTACCCTTACTGACAAAGATCACAAATCCTTGGAACATGAATTAGGCCCATTCCCATCGAAGCTTCCTAACACCAATCTCCCAGCCATTCTCAACTTGCCCTGATTTTTCTCTTTAAGTAAGTGCACCATCCAGCAGCACATAACACTGACTGGAAGGAGAGAACCTGAGTTGAAATCCCATCTCTGGGGACTACTATCTGAATGATCTTGGGCAGATCATTTCATCTTTCAGAGCCTCCATTTCTTCAACCTAACATTAAGAGAGTGGAACTAGATGGCCTTGGAGGTCCCATCTAGGTTTAGATCAAAGATCTTAACTTGGGATCTGTGAATTTGTTTTTCTTTAAATATATATTTTGATCACTATCTCAATATAGTTGGTTTCCTTTGCAATGCTATGTGTTATGTTTTATATATTTAAAAACATGATTCTAAGAAAATATCCTTCATAGGCTTCATCAGAATGACTGCCAAAGGCATCCATGACACACAAAAAAGGTTAAGAATACTTGTTATGTTATGATCCTATAATCTGCTTTCTGCCAATGAATTCATTATTTCCCTAGAAACATACTTTCTCAGGAAGATCAAAATAAAAGTAAAGATTCCATTTTTGAGTTCTAAGCCTCAAAACCTCAAAGCACTCTCCTGTTCCCTATACCCCAAGTACACATGTGCCAGGGTTGTTTCCATGGTACAACAGATGTAAAAGATGTGGAACCAACACGATACCTTGAATTTTTGTTGTTGTTTTCAATAAACCTCTTGCCAGTGTTCATATCCCAACCAGAGTCATTTCAGTGAGCTCCTCATTCAGGTGACATTTGGAAAAGGAGCTAATGCCGTCCATCATTTGGCCTCAGACAGAAAGGTGGTATCAATGTCAAAGCAGAGGAAAGAAGGGAAATACAGTTCAGAAAACAGCTAAGTATGAAATGAACCAAATGGGAGTGAAATGTAGGGAGAAATAAAGACAAATGTTAGAGGAAAGGACATGACAAAATTTAAATTTCTCTCCCAATTTTTCACAGATGACATTTCCAGTCACCTCCATCCCTATCAAGATAGCTAAAAATATCATCCAGTATAGCACATGACTTTTCATTGAATTTGGCTGCTTTTATTGAATTTATTGTAAACCAGTCACTAATAAACTACTGTTATCATGCTAATGAAACAAATACTAGTGGGTCAGCTCCATACCAATGGAATATCCAAATGTCTAAATCAAATGAGTTTTTATATAATATATTAAAATATTGCATTGAGTGCTAAGCATCCACTAACAAACTTTTGCTATGCTAATAACCAAAATATTAATGGGTTAGCTCAGTCAAAATGTCCAAAACAGTTCAGTGTATAGTGCCAAGCTAAATGTAGCCTATTTGGTTTAATTAGACAAATGTTTATGAAGTGATTTCTCTTGGTTAAGTTAATAAAGATACAAACATGAAATAAGCAGCAAATCCTGTCCTCAGATAGCTTACTATCTGATGAGGTCATAAAACAGATAAATTAACTATAGCACAAAGCAGGAGGTATTCCTGGCTCTGAGTCTGCTTTTGAAGGATATAAATAACAATAGAAAAGAAAAAAAGTAGAGTGATACAATAGTACAATAGCTGTAACAAAGAAGCATATAATTGTCAAATGAGTGATGCAATACAATAAGAAACATCAACATCATTATGAAAAAGCATGTATTAGGTGCTTAGTATGTGCCAGGCACTCTGCTAAGTGCTAAGGACACAAAGAAAGGTGAAAGAAAAACTGTCCCTGTCCTCAAAAAGCTCCCAATCTAATGAAGGAAGACACTGACAGTGGGGGAATCTCAGAAAAGCTTCTACAGAAGGTAGAATTTGAGGTGAGTCTTGAAGGAAGTCAGGAAAGCCAGGAGATAAGCTTAGACTGAGAGCATTCCAGGCTTTCAGAATGGCCAGTGAAAAGGCATGGAGTGAGGAGGTTGAGTGGCAATGTTTGAAGACCACTGGCATTGGATTGTATACCATACAATTCAATCTAGATTACATGGATGGAGTAAAGTATAAAAAGACTGGAAAGGTAGGAAGAGACCAGGTTAGGAAGGGCTTTAGAAGCCAAAAAGAGGATTTGTTTTTATCTTCTAGGCAATCAAGTTTTTATCTCTTAAGTAATCAATTTATACTAGCTTGGATTTTATTGAGTAAAAGGATGATGAGGAAGAGGAAGAGGAGGATGATAATATTTACATAGTATTTTAAGATTTGAAAATCACTTTACATACATTATCTCATTTGACACTAATAACAAGCCAATGAAATGGATACTATCCCCATTTTTTTTCTAGACTTGCGATTTCACTCATGAAAATTTTTGGAGAAAAAACTCTTTCCACCTAGACAGATGAGTAGTTATTATCATGGTTATTCATCAACTTCTCCTCTTAGGGAGTTACCAAGAGACATTGATGGACTGGCCCAGGGTCACAGAGCCCATATGTGTCAGAGGTGGGACCCCCTAGTTCTTCCTGCCTCCAATTTGTACTTTACATCATGGTGCCTCTCATTCTCAGTAAAATTTTTGGTAGCTCCATAAAATGGGAATAACGATAGCACCAACCTTCCAGGGCTGTTGTGGGGATCAAACAAGATAATATATGTAAAGCACTTTGCAAAGCTTAAAATGCTATGGAAGCACTAGCTAACATTATTATTGTTATTGTTATTAGTTGGGGAAGACTACATAAACTGTCCTATTGTACTAACATGGTGTACCACTCTTTCTGGAAACACTTGGACTAGCTGCCTTACAAGGGGAACCCTACAAAGAAATACAACTTCTAAGCTACTTAGTGACTTGAACAAAAACCTGTTTCAACCCTTAGGATTACAATAGTCTTCCAGGATAGTACGCTATTGAAATCCAGGAAGGCCACAGTTTATCCTTAGTACTATCCATACACATATCAGGTGCTCAATAAAAATTATCCATTTGATTTTTATTTCATTTCAGCACAAAGAAAATGAGGCTTGACCTTTTGAATCTCCCAGAGAAGAGCATTTGCATGCCAAATCCAGCTCCCTGTCATTCACTTTGTTGACTTGCCATCCTTCCTCACCATCCCAGGATTTTAATTGTAGCTCACTTTTATCCACAATGGAAACTCACTAGGGATCAGCCAATGGTTATTAGGAGTTGATGTTAAGTTGGGCCTCCTTTAACAAAGGTGTTTGCCTTACAAGCTAATGGCAGGGGGCCCTTTCTTTTAGCAGTTGTCAGGACTGGGGGAAGAAGATGCCCAATTAATTAGTCTTTGAAAAATACTGAAAGAGAAAATGAAATAAAAGAGCTGCCAAGCATTTCTTCCTGGGTATTTTTCTAGTTTGAGAGGCAGCATGATGCAAAGCATCATGAGCAGGCATTGGAAGAAAAAGAAACTAGGTTGTAGTCCCATTTCTAACACATACTGGGGGGAAGGGGGGAGGGGACCAAAAGGTCAAAGGTCCAGAATCCCAAGAGAAACAATGGAAACAGTACTGGTCCTCAAACTATACTATGAAGCACTAATTAGCAAAACAATTCAGCACTGGTTCAAAAATAAGAGTCTGATCAATAGAATAAATTAGGTACACAATATACAAATGCAAACAAACTTACCAGCCTAGATTTACCCAAAGACACCCCCCCCCCCCCCCCCCCCCCCCCCGCTACTGGGGTATGGATTCACAATTTAACCAAAGTGACTCACCCAGGCTTTTTCAAGTAATACATAATTGAGGCAAGATTCAAACTCAAGCCTTTCTGACTACAAATTAAGCCCTATAACCCCAGGGAGGGTCATCTTCTCAAATCTCTTTTTAAAAAATATATTTTTTTATTTTGTCAAATATTTCTAAATTACACAAAAAAAATTTTTGACCATCAATTTTTTAAATTGTGAATTCCAAATTCTCTCCCTCTCTTCCACCCCTCCCCCCTCCATGGGAAGGTAAATAATTTGATATCAATTATACATGTGAAGTCATGCAAAACATTTTTCCTAAGAGCTATGTTGCAAAAGAAAACACAATAAAAAAGGAAGATTTTTTTTAAAATATGCTTCAATTTGCATTCAGAGTTCATCAATTCTCTCTTTTCAACTCTTCTCTCAGGTCAAGATTTTTGGTTACTGTAATTATGCACTATTCAGTTATTGTTCTTTCCATTTACCCTGCTGTAATATATATTGTTTATTTATTTTGACAAACATTTATTATCCCACCCTCCAATTGCCTCCCTCCGCTAAATAATTAAAAAAAAATAAAACTCTCATAACAAATATGAATAGACCAGCAAAGTAAATTTCCTCATCGGTCATGTTAAAAAATGCATACCTCATTCTTCATTTTAAATCTATCCTTTCTGTGGTAGGAAATTTTTAATGTTGTTGTTGTTGTTGTTTTTAATGGAACAACCAAAAATGTACAGAAAAGCCATTTCTGTTTTTGGCCTCTGATAGCTTTACTTTGGTTGAGGGGGTCACTAACCTGATTAAATTGCAGATCGCGCATCAACCTCATGAGATCCTAAGAGGCATTAAGAGAAGCAGTGTCCACTAATAAGAAGACTGTAGTCCCATTCAACCCTGCCCTGGTCAAATCATACCTGGACTATTAGGTTCAGTTTGGGGCAGCAATTTAAATAGAAAGGACATTTATAAGATGTACTGGGAGCAGAGGAGGCCAACCAGGTTGGTGAAAGGTCTCCAGTTCATGCCAGATGTTGATCAGTTGAAGGAACTGGAGTTATTTAGAGGTGAGACAAAAATAGCCTTAAGAGGCATAAAATTGCTGTTTTCTTCAAGTATACGAGCGGCAGTCATGCGAAGGAGGGATTAGACTAGTCCTTCTCGGCCCCAAAGCACATAACTAGGAGTAGTAGGTAGAAGCCATGGAGAAGAAGACAAGTTTGATATGAGGAAAAACCACTGGCATCACATAATAATTAGGATAATTAGAGCTCCCTATCCCAGTTGGAGATCTCCAAAAGTGGAATGGGCTGCCCTGGGAGGTGATACACTGCTGGAGGTTTCCCAGAAGATGCAAGATTCCTGGGGAGGCTGCAAAGGGGAATGTTGTTCGTGCTATGGATCAGACAAGATGGCAGCCTCTGGTATCTCTCTTTGTCACTTAAAGTGGTGAAGTAAAGGCTGCCCTCCAGCATATGCAGTTTAACATAGGATTCCACTGTCCATTTTTAAGCAAACAACGTACTTTGAGAATAAAAATATTGCTCTACTCTACATGACACCACTTGAAAGTGCATCACTCAAATAATCTCATTAACCTTCACAGCATCTCCATTAAGACACAAGCCTTATTACCTTCACATTGCAAGTGAAGAAACTGAGGCACAGAGCAACCCAACATTCCATCTCTTACCTCCATGACTTTGCACAGGATGTCCCCCATTCCTGCAATGTTCTCCCTCGTTATCTCCACCTCTTGAAAACACCAGCTTTCCCCAAAGACTCAGCTCATGTATTAGAAATGTACCCCTACAGAATTCCTTTTACATTGACTTTGTATACATTTTGTACTTACTTATTGTTTGTAAATATTGACTCTATATACTTACAGTTTGTAATATATTCATGTTGCTTATGTTACATTGTATATATTCACTGTTATCTACTGTTGTTCTCCCCAGTAGAATCTAAGTACTTTGATGACAGGCATCAGGTTTTTTTCCCTCTTGAATTTAATTAAATTGTGAGCGATCACATAAGTAGCAAAGAGACAATGGAATATTCTTTATTACATACCATAAGCTTGAATTACATACCGCCAAAATTCATTTCAACTCAACAAATATTTAGTGAGGTCGTTCTAATGATGAGACACATCTCATTGAAATGGTTCCACAGGGAATAGGATTAAGGTTCCAAGGCCTCGATCATTCACAAGGCCAAAAAGAGACATAAAAATTTAAATAACCCATTCTTTGGGTCTTACTGAATCTACATGTAAGGAACCAGACTTATCCTTCATTCCTAATTCCAGTATGGAGAAGTTGTCAGGACCGACGAAGGCTTATTAACCATAGACAATGTGACCACAAGAAGCCTGAGCAATCCAACAAGATTAAAGGATGAAATCTTCATCTGAACATTGAAGATGTCTCCCTGTAAAACAGGAAGGCATGCCCACTGACGCCATGTTGGAGACATTCATAGTATCTTCTTCATAGATATAGACGTTCTTCTTTGACAACACATTGAGACTATGTGTGACAGTTCCTACTTGAAGATTAGAACATGAGCTGAAATTTGTCTCTGAGTTCTCATAGTCCCACTACCACACTTTTATAGAGGAAGAAACTGAGAGTTGGAGAGGTTAAAAGATTTGCCTGAGGTTGCATAGTTAGTAAATGGAAGAACCAGACTTCAAACTCTGTTCCAAAGGTGACTGCAAATTCAGAATTCTTTTCATTCTACCAGGGTGCCTCAAAGTTCTTTGACAGTGCATGAAGAATACCCTGGGCCTGAATACTCTTCAATGAATCGACATCATATTTCTGTCTTCTCTTCCCAAGAAGTGGTGTTGCCTAGTTTCTGCCCCCACATAAGTTACAGTCCCTTGGTCTACCCACCAAGGGGTCATATGGCACAAGGTTCATGGTTTCTCCCTGAGTATTTTCTGAACATTTCAACTAACTTTGCCCCAGTTATGTTTTGGGGTATTTGCTCACCCCATCACAGTGGCAGAACTGCCAGTTAAGGTTCTCTCTTTAAGGTCACCAGGGTCACCTACTGGCCACAACGATGAATGAGCAGAGGACTTTAATAGAGGATCTAGAATGTTATATTCTGGAAATATTTACAGATTTCCTTGTGGTTGTGCTAAATGACTTTGAAGTGACATCCTTGCAAAGAAGAAATTAAAGCAATCCATTAACCTCAGTAACATTCTTAAATGTAGCATTTACTTTCAACATGCATAATAAATCTGTACATTAAAATACTGGGAAAGAATTTTAAAATCTTAAGTGTACCAACTGAAAAAGATCCCATATAAGATCAATTCTACATATTTTTTTATCCAGTGAATTGCCAATTCTTGTCAATATCTATGATGCCTTTCACCCCCTCCCTTTTTCTCCACTCATGGAACTGCTATCCTCATACAGGTCATCATCACTTCTCACCTGGACTATTACAACAGCTTTTTCATTTCCTTCCCCCTCACCAAACCTGGCTCCACAAAGTGTTCCATGTCACTGCTGTACCCAAGAATCTTCAGTGGCTCATTATTAACTCTGGATAAAATACAAACTCCTTTATAATCACCCAAACACTGAATTTCAGAGTTGACAAGAACCTCAGCAGCTCATGGGGTGTGCGCGTGGGCACACACCCCATACACACCCACCCACACACACACACACACACACACACACACACACACTGGCCCAGTAATCATCTGGTCCCAATAAGAAGAACACTACTACCTGAAGAGGAAAACCATTGCCTGTTTTAAAAGCTCTAATGGTTAAGATACTCCCCCCCCCATACATCAAGTATAGATTTGCTTCTTTTTTTTTCTCCACTTTCACTCATTATTCTTTATTCTGTCCTCCGGGGCCAAGCAGAGGAAGCCTAATCCTTTCAGGTACACCTGGAGTCTTCTTTTCTCCAGTCCACACATCCCCCATTTCTGCAATCAGTTCTCACTTGACATTAACTAGAGAGCCTCCATCATCATGGCTGCCCCCCTCTAGTCTCTCTCCAGCTTATCAATGTCCTTCTTAAATGTGGTCCCTGGAACTGACCACAATATGACTCATACAGTCTGACCAGAGTAGACTATCACCTCTTATCCCACTATTCCTGGAAGGTATACAATACATACCAAGAAACATTTATTAAGCAACTACTATGTGTCAGGTTGGGAGCAGCTGGGTGGTATAGTGGATGCAGCACTGGGCCTGGAGTTAGGAAGATCTGAGTTCAAATCTGGCTTCAAGTGCTTACTAACTGTGACCTTGGGCACATCACTTAACCTCTATTTGCCTCAGTTCCTCATCTGTAAAATGGGGGTGTACTGGAGAAGGAAATGGCAAACCGCTCCAGTATCTTTAAGAAAACCTTATGGATAAAGAGTCCATGGGGTTACAAGGAGTCAGACACAATGGAATAACTGAACCAAAAATGTGCCAGGCACTGTGCTAAGCTCTCATCTGTGCAGTTCAGCCCCAAATTACATCACTCTTTGGTTCTGAGTTGGATTTGCTGCTCTTTTTACTGTTAGCTCATACATAGTGAGGTAGCAGGGCATTAAGCCTCAGTTTCATCACCCAGCTAGCCAACTGTCTCTTAGCTCATACTTGTCATGTTGATTTTTTTTAATCCAAGCATAAGTCTTTATATTTATCTCTACTAAACTTCATCTTGTTTGAAATGGTTCAGTGTTCTACCCAGTCAAGATGATCTTCTTCCTCTGTTTAGTCATTGCTTCCAGCTTTGTGGCATCTTACAAAGACTTTCCCTATGCCTTTGTCCAAAGAACATACATAAAACATCAAAGAACAAAGTCAAGCAGAGTCTTGAGGCACTCCACCAAAGACTGCCTTCCAACTTGACATTAAACCATTAATAACAACTATTTGTGTCCAGCCATCCAGCCAGGTCTGACTCCATCTAATTAAGACACCAGGGCCTAGAATATAATAAATACTTAACAATTGCTGGTTGATTAAACTTGACTTTCTCTTTTGTTTTTCTAAGTTTTCCTGACTAATCTTAGCTGCTTCTATACTTTTGCCCTCCTGATTTTTTTTTAACAGCATATTGGGTTTTTTATATCCATCTTCTATTCCCTGACTTTGTGTCTATCCTTTATGAAGATGATAGATAGATAGATAGATAGATAGATAGATAGATAGATAGATAGATAGATAGATAGGTAGATTTGTGAGTCTTCTATGCATTTATACTGGTCATTTTAGACAGCCCTCACTTTCACCTCTTCAAAAGAATTGCTTATCTTTGTGATTTAAGAATGTAATTATTGAGAGTTTCCAAGGCTGACTTCCCCTGTAAAATGTCTGTCTTTTTGGATCCTGACATCAGGGGTGAATTCCAGATTTATTCCATATTATTCCCCTCTGTGCATTACATGATTGAGCCAAGTTCCCCAAACTTGACATTAATTTTCACCCCTCTATGTCTTCATACAAGCTCTTTGCCATACACTCCTTCCTTATCTCTCGACTTAGAATCCTTTGCTTCCGTCAAGGCTCATTGTAGGTCTCACTGTCAATATGGAACCTTTCCTGATCCTCTTGGTTAACACTCTGTCTTCAAGTTATTTTGTATTTACTTATCAGTGTACATGTAATCCATAGCGTTGGGAGAATATCCCTACTTACATTTCAGCTGAGTTGAGTCCCCAGATATTCATAAAGGGCTTAGCCTAGTGCCTGGTACATTTTTTCCCTTCCCTTCCTTTACCAGATCATAGCTATCAAATACATCTCTTGGGGCTCTAGGGGTAGCTCTATGGCATCAGAGGTTTTGCTAATACTACACAGTTCAGGAGTTCCTGCTGGTATGTTTCTCTTCACAATTAACAATTATATCAATTATTCAGACCTAATTAGTTTTTAGAAAGGGTCTGGGTTGGTTTTGGGGAAGGAGGAGGAGTTGGGCTGACACTATAATAACAACAGGTGATACAAATATTCACTTCTCCAACAATCTGGGATATATTGTCACAAATGTAAATTCAAAGCCTAAAGGAAAGTGAGCTCAGGCATAGAAAGCAATTGTGGAAAAGGGGTACTCAGCTCCTGGAATTCCTTTTATTTGAGCCTTCAAGATGTCCCATTTACATCTGGGATAGCTTTTTCTGCTGCCAACTTTGCAGAGCCCTGAATCTGCATCCAATCTTTCCTTGGCTCTCAATACAGACAGTGGATGCTTCTAGAGGAAGTAGAAAGATGGGAAGATAGTGGGAAGATAAGAAGTCCAAAGTTCTCTAACATCCTGAAGTTCTTAAGGTACAAAGAGGAGTAGGAGACCCAAGCTAAGGTGTCCTTCATCCTCCCCGCAAGGTATTCCTTCTCAAATCAGCTCTCTCTTTTCTCTGCCTCCAGATACTAGAATTGCTTGGGTTCTCAACTAGCTCCATGGTTTTTACACAAGGCCCTTTTGGCATTACCAAGTTCCCTACCCAGTTATATCAGACTTCCTGTCCCATTTAGAAAAGTGTCCCAGCCATCTTCATACCTAATAATGACTGGTTGTTTCTATGAAGAAGTGTTCTCATCAGATGAAGGTAATTACTTTGAAGTACAATGGGGTAATCAATATACTTCTACACTTATGCACATCACATTGCCCTAGCAGATCTTAAGTTCTTCCAAGAACTATATTGCTTTTCCTTTTGTCAATCTATTCCTAGCATCTGACAGTGTTTGCCACATAGTACTGCTCATTCGAGGCTTATTCAATTGAACTTGTAATTAAAGCATCATGAACTGTGTGGTACTGCAGGAAAAATCAGAGGACATGACTTTGAATCCTAGCTCTGACATTTTCTACATGCATGACCTTGGGCAAGTCACTTGGTCTCCCTGGCCCTCAGTTTCCTCAGCAGCAAAATGAGGGGGGTTTGACTAGACAACCTCTGATCTCCCTTGCAACTCTATATCTGGGATATTACAATAAAGAATGATGGAGAGAAGAGAGTTAACTACAACTGATGATTTTCAGGTCAGGGTCATTTTTTGATTCTAAAAGTTCAGTTTCAGTTAAAGGAACTAAAAACCTAAAAACTCTTCATTAAAATAATTAGCCATTATCAACAGGGAACATTCAGTATCACAGTTACATTGTTGAATAATGAGAAAGCACAAATGCACAAGCTTTAATTTCTGGAATTATTTTCCCCCAAAGGCCACAGCAGGGTCTCCAAGCAAATTCTCTCCCTTTTCTCTGTATTTATGACTATTTCATCATCTATTAAGAGACAGAGTAGCCAAGACCAGGGAAACAATAATCCCAGTGTAATCTGCATGATCAGACCACCTGTAGACGCTTGTGTTCATTCCTGGACACCAAATTTTAGCAAGGACATTGATATGCTAGGCAGGTGTAGGGAACCTGTAGCCTCGAGGCCACATGTGGCCATCTAGGTCCTCAAGTGCAGCCCTTTGAGTGAATCCAAACTTCACAGAACAAATCCCCCTAATAAAAGAATTTGTCCTGTGAAACTTGGACTCAGTCAAACGGCCGTACCCAAGGACCTAGAAGGCTACAGGTGGCCTTGAAGCCACAGGTTCCCCACTCTGAGAGAAGGATAAGCTGAAGGAGAGAGGGGGCAAAGGATGCTGAAGGGACTAAAGGTCCTGGCATGTGGAGTTAAAGGACATAGGGTGGTTTAGTCCAGAAAAGAAGACTTAAAAGTGACACAATTGCTATATTTCAGTATTTAAATGGCAGTCTTATAGACAAATAGTTGGACTTACTCTGTCTCACCCAAAGGGCAAAACTAGAAGAAAGGAAGTTTCGGGTAAGTGTATTTTGGTTCAAGATAAGGAACACTTTGTAATCATTAGAACTGTCCAAAGGGAAATGGAACGTGTTGGAAGGAGGTCTTCAAGCACTCTCTGGATGACCACTTATTAGATACATCATAGAAGAGTCTTGTTCAGGTCTGAGTTGGATTAGATGAGATCCCTCCAACTCTGATGTTATGTGAAATGACATCATGAGTTTCTGTAAGCTCACATCTCCAGGCGAGGTGCCATGCATTAAGTCAAACAGAAATGACAACACAAAGCCAACATAAAAGCCAAAACCTCTGGATAAAAGGTCATTAATTTTACTCGTCATCCAGATGTTTTGCCACTTCCAAATAACTGGACTGGTACCAGGGAGACAAGATATTCTATTCATGTCTATCTGAATGTTTTTCGTATTTCAGTCACATTCTAACTTTATATAGACCAAGCCAAGGGTTCTCTCTACTGGCCACTTATATTCTAATATCGAATAATGAAATGGCCAGACCAATGAGAATGAACAAACTGTACTTTAAGAAGCTGCACTAACACGCAGCCACCCCCCAAGACACACCCATCCTCCTTGAATACATCAAGCATGCATAGCGACTCTTCTTCCTGGTTCATGTCTCTCATTCACCAATTTGACAGGAAAAGGAAAAGTAGCCATCCCCTTTGCTCATTTAAAAAGATCCCCATCGTCATCAATGCAGGAGAGCAGAAAGAGTCAGAGGACCTAGAGTTCAAAACCTTCCTCCCATGATTACTGTATGACCTTTAGCAAGTCTTGTCAGCTGCCTGGGCCTTGGTTTCCTCATCTGCAAAATGATGGGGTTGGGCTAGATGGCTTCTGAGTTCTCCTCCAGTTCTCTGGGATCCTAAGAGCCAATGATGATATGTGCTCTCGCCTTGACTTGAGTGAAGAAACGAAAAGGTTTATTACTGTCATCTAATGGCCAGCCTTGGTAATGGCAGCTGTGCTGTTATTCTGTAAAAAGTCAAAGAATTTCTAAAACTGGACGGAACCTTAGAGATCATCAGTCCCAACCTTCTTTTTTTTTTTATGAATAAACTGAGATCCACGGATATTGCATTGGGCTTAAGTTGAGGGGGATCATGGCCAATGCAAAAGAACCTTTTTTGGATATCTCTCTTTAAACTTTTTTCACTACCCAAATTATCATAATCATTAACAATAACTAGCATGAGCCAATCATGTATCATTTACCTACAAAGGGTTTTTGATCCTTCAGGAGGGATATTGAGGTCCCCAGATCTTACCATCCTCCATCTTACCTGCCTCCTAACTATATATACACTGTTGGGGCATGAAGGCCAGAGGCCCCATGGAAATTCAGGTCAGACCCCAGGAAGCACTTCAGGAGTCAACCAAGTTCTCTAGGAGGGAAGAAGAATGGAATGGGAAAGCTTTCCCTCTCTTTCTCTGATAAAAAAAAACATAATAACAGCAGCAGCAGCAGCAACGACTTATGTTTCTATCTTTCTTTAAGGTTCTTAAAGCTTTTTTCTCAGAATCACCCTGGAACACAGGTAGGAAGAGTTTAACCCTGTTTTATGAATAGAGAAACAAAGGCTGAGGACCCATAACTTGGATACTAGCCCCGGGCTGCTAAGCCCAAACCACTGCTTCTAAGAAGTTTCACCAAAGGAAAGTCTTCTATGCTACCAATGCCTCATCAAAAAGAGCCCTTCTATTCCATTTCTAGTACGGTTAAAGTATTGAATAATAAAATGAAAATAGATTTATGTCAGTTATTGACTAATAGACCAGCCAAATAGCCTAGGACCATGCTAGCAATAATATGCTTATGTGAAGTCTGTTGGGATGAAATATTAGCATGATGCCTGGCATATAGTAGGTGCTTAATAAATGTTTGTCTCCTTCCTCCTTTGGGGGGATATATTATGCTTTAGGGTATATTATGTTACATGAGGTTACATTGTACTACATTGCTATGTTACATCTCATCAAATTTCTTTCTGTCGCACTGTTATATCATACAATATAGCATTGTTATCTTAAAGAGTAAATCCAGCAGCTGATTCTAAAAGGAATATCTGAGTATATTCTGTAAAACACAAAATAGCAGTATAGAATGTGAGCAGAAAAAAGTCATTCAAACAGGTGATGAACATTTACTAAATCCTTACTAGGTGCTAAGTGCTAGAAATAAGTGGGAGCCAAAGTGAGATAAAAGGGAACTCTTTCTTGAGAGGCTGTTGGCATTGTTCTCAGGGGTCTAGAGGCAATCAACTGCATTTGACCTCATCCCACCAACTAGAAAAATTCTACCTTGATATTTTTTTTTCCTTCTGGTGGTTCAAATCACTGTATCCCTAGGACCTCAACTAGGGAAGCCTTGATGGTAATAGTTCCACCAGTTTAAAAAAAATACATAAATAAATAGATAAATTTTTTAAAATAAAAGTTAATATTATGTCCTACAAAATTTGGCATTCCACATAAAAGAAACAGACTATAAGTGCTAGTCGAAAAGCATAGACTTGGTTTCATTTCAAACTATCTGTGACTTTTTTGAAAGCTTAATATAAAGTAATATTTGGAGAAAGTGGGTGTAGGGAAGGAAGGTGAGGAAAATAGGGTGGAGAGAGCACTTTGTGACATTCTGAAACCCATCATCCCTGGGAAATGATCACCCCAGACACATAGAGAGGCAATCAAGAGTTAATTCCAGAAAGCCTTTAAATCTGATATGAGAAATTTCTCTCTATAAAAAGAACAATATCCCCAGGCATGTAATTATCTGCTGAAATGAAAACAGAAAGACAAGCCATAGGATAACAGTCTGAAACAGGCAAGAACAAAAATATTTATCAGCAGTAATTTAAAAATGAAATACATAAAATAGATCTCCAAGTCCTTCAGGATTCACTTTCAATTCATTCCGTGTTTTGGCCAGAATAACACAAAGTCCGTCAACCCAAATTGTGGGCAATTTGACTAGTGATGGTGACAACAAGGACTCACTTCTACCACACAATTATAACAGGAAAATTGAGAGATGTTATTTATTGCAGATCAAGATATGTTTCTCATGAAGCAACCTGACTTTCTGGAATAACTGTCCCTTTTGAATGCTAAAATCCAAACCACAAAGAAATAAGCACACAATGACTAATAACATGCAATTGCGTAAGTTAGGACTTCACATGGCTATTGTGGGAATAATTGTCCAATTGAGTTCATCAGGAATAACTGTCAGTCAAATGGGATACTGGAGAAATCAATTGCTCGGCGCTAGAGAAGTGGTGAAAACCAGGAATCTTACTTCAATTTGGAGCATCACAGAATCTCAGAGACAGGAGGAACCTCAGGAACCACCTTGTCCAACCTGGACCAGGCTAATAGTCCTCTCACTATCATATGCAACCTCTACCTAAAAGCTTAAATGACTTCCTTCTGCCGCCTGCCAAAACAGCCCCTTCAACTCTGAGATGGCTCCAATGGTTTGTTTGTTTTTTCCTTATATTGAGTCTGTATTTGTCCCTTGCAACTTCAATCAAGCAATAAACATTTTTTAAGCATCAGCTATGTGCCAGACGTTGTACTAAGATCTGAAGATACAAAGACAAAAGAAAGCTTATAGTCTGACATGGGGGACAACATGGACATATATTTAGTGTTTATAGAATATATACAAATTCCACCAATTTCTTCTTGTTCTACCTTCCAGGGTGAAGGAAAACAAGTCTAACCTTTCTTCTGTGTAACAACCCTTCAAACACTTCAAGATCACTTTCATGTCCCCACTAAAACTTTCTGTGTAGCTCAATTTCCTTAACTATAAAAAGGGATGATAGCATTTACCACACAGAAGTGTGGTAAGGATCAAATGAGACAATATTTGTACAATACTTAACCCATTCCATGGCATACAGTAGGTGCTTAATAAATGCCTGTTTTTTAAAGGAGGGACTATATTCTAGATATTGGGTAAAGTCAAGAAATCAGGAGATAGGGGGCCCATATTAAGGAAAACAAGAAAGCCAGTTAAATTGAGCATAGATACATAGATGTACATTGAGTATGTATGTGTGTATGCATGTATGTATGTATGTGTATATGTGTATATGTATGTATCACTGATATAATGAGGCTAGAAAGGTAAATTGGAGTCAGGTTGTTAAGGGCTTTAAATGACTGAAGATTTTATATCTGAACCTAGAGGTAATAGGGAGTCAGCGGAGTTTATTGAGTAGAGGAGTGACATGGTCAGATCTATATTTTACGAGAAATCACTTTGGCAGCTGAATGGAGGATGAACTGGAGTACAGTGAGACTTTAGACAGGGAAACCAATTAGGAGGTCATTGCAATAGTTGAGGTCAGAGCTCTGTAACAGCACAGTGGCAGTGGATTCAACAGATGATGTGGAGGTAGAATAAATGCGACTTGGCAACAGATTGGCTCTTGGGGAAAGGGAGACTGAAGATTTAATGATAACTATGAAGTTGGGAGCTTTTATGACTGGTTAAAAGGTTGATGCCCTCACCCGTAAGAGGGAAGCTTCAGAGGAAGGATGATGAGTTCTGTCGGGGACTCGTTGAGTCTGAGATGCCTCCTGGATATTCAGTGGGAAATACCCAAACAGCAATTAATGATGTGGAACTAGAGCTCAGAAGACATGGGTTAGTTGGGGGTGTATTCAAAAATCATCTGTGTAAAGATGAAAATAAACCCATGTGTGGTGATAAAGATACCAAAAGAGGAAATCTAGAGGGGAGGAAGCCAGGACAGAGCCTGAGGGTACAGTCCCTGTTAAGGGGAGTAATATGAATGATGATTCAGCAAAGGAAACAGCATGGTCAGATAGGAAGGAAGAGAATCTAGAGAAATCAATATCACAAAAACCAAGAGCTAGGAGAGTATCTAAGTGCAGAGGATGGACAATGGCATCAGCTACTGCAGAAAGGTCAGGAAAAATCTATTCAATTTGGAAATTAATAAATCACTGGCAACTTTGAAGAAAGTGATGAAATGGGAAGCCTGAGTGCAAAGGGTTGAGTAGTGAGTAAGTGAAAAGAAATGAGTATGGAGTGGACACATGTTTGGCTAAGAGTTTGGCTATGAAAGGGGGTACCTAGGACAATAGCTGAAGGCAATGATTGGGTCAAATGAGAGCAGTTTTTGTGTAGGGTGGGTTTTTTTTTAATTGAAGGAGACTTGGGCATTTTTGTTGTCAACGGTGGAAGAATTAGGGGAGAGGGGGACAATGATAGTGGGTGCAATCTGCCAGAGGAGATAGGAGAAAATTGCCATTGGTATTCACTTAATGATGCAAGATGTTAAATAGTTATCCAGAAGCAGCCTATTTCAGAGAAACTATCTGGAACATGGCCACAGAGATGGAAAGGCTCTTCTTCACCCTAGACTCTGCATCACTGACTCCAAAAGAGAAAGGTGCCATTTGCCAGGCCATGGCAATTCTCAAAGTCTGGAAGCAAACCCAAATGGCTTTCATTAGCACTTAAATTAATTACATAAATTTAATGTCATTCCTTTACAATCCATTGTCTTCCTAGGTTTCAATTCTGGCTGCCTGCTTAATAAGTTAAACTATTATAGCAATAGGGCACATATCTTTGTCATTTGTAGAAATATTGAAAAAAACCTAAGTGGTTAATTTGTTGCTATTTTGTCCAATCAATTAGCTTGAAAAGACTCCCTTGTCAAGGAGAGACCTGTTTGCAGAATTAAAGGTCTCCTTGTACTTCAGGGCAACAGCTCTGCTGGCAGTATAAATGTGAGGGTCAGTCTATATATAGTGCGCTAATTGGCTTTTCTTTTTTTTTCCAGTTATAAATTGTATAAAATTTGGGACTGTTAAACCTACTGACTTTATAGCCTGGTTCCATAGATCCAAAACTCCTCCTGGAAAATGAAAGTGCATCCACCTTAAGCTCACTCTCTTTACTCCCAAGTTCAGCCTTCCATGTAGGTAACCTAGTGTGATTGGAGGGATCACAGGAAAGCTACATTTCTGTCCTTGTCTTCCTCCATCCAAATATTTAATTTGTCAGTATCACTAAGAGGAATATGAAGAATAGGTCACTACTACTATGCATACATCATGGTCCTAAGCCTCAATGTGAAATGACATGTTGGCTGGCTGTCTATGGACCCAAGGGTGAAAGCATTTAATCAAAAGCATTTGAAGGCATCCAGCTGCAGAAAACCAACATTTTTAAAGGATAAGGAAACATTAGGGGGGGGGGGGTTGGCAAGGTAATGGGGTTAAGTGACTTGCCCAGGGTCACACAGCTAGTAAATGTCAAATGTCTGAGGCCGGATTTGAACTCAGGTCCTCCTGAATTCAGGGCCGGTGCTCTATCCATTGTGCCACCCAGCTGCCCCCCAGGAAACATTTCTTTAAATGCACCCAGCTATGTACTTTTTAAACACTTTACACATCATATCTTATTTGATACTCACAACAACCCTGAAAGGTGGATGCTATTATTATCATCATTTTATGGAGAAAGAAACTGAGGCCAGTAGAGATAACAGGACTTGTCTAGGGTCACACCACTAATAATATATGAATCAGGATTTGAACTCAGGGCTTCCTGACTCCAGCCCCAGAGCTCTGCCTATACCCCCCACCTAGATGCCTTCCAAATTTATATGCTAAAAATGTTGAAGTCAGTGAACTCAACTCCCTAGGTACTGATCAGGGCAGCTCAAAGTGCATGCCTGAGGAATCGGAGCTTTGCCACTATATTTACATACCCATTGGTCCTGTTTATCAAGTTCTTCCTTCTTCTACTTGGCAACCCCACCAAGGAGCTGGCTGTTAGTTTTCGCTACTATTTGGTCAGGGGGCAGGAAGGGGAAAAGAAGAATCTAGTGTAGCCAACATGGATATACACAAATGACTCAATTCTCCATTCTCAATGAAAATATTCTGAGCAACTTGATCAGCCAATCCCACAACATCTAATTGCCTACTGTATGCCAGGCACAGAGGATACAAAGAGAAAAGTGAGACAGCCCCCATCTTCAAGGAGATCATATTCGACTTTGAGGGGAGGTGACAACATGTACATAGATAAGTAAATTATTTGTGTGTGTATACACACACACACACACACACGCACACAGATGCAATATAATCTGTTATACATTACAGATATGTATTCACAAATATTGCATATGTGTATTATGTTTTTGTCTGTATTACATGCTACATATATGTATATATCTCTTAATTGATTTGATTGTGATTCAAATTTATCCGATTTTTTTTTGCCTATACCAAAAAAAAAATCAGGTGCCACTTAATTAGTGATTCAGATATGACTTTATCGTTAATCAAACTCAAGGGCCAGCAGAACTTTGAAAGCTTAAAGTGCAGAGGATAGAGGATAGCCTTTTGGTCATGAAGACTGAGGTTCAAATCCCACCTCAGTTGCATCCTAACTGTGCGACCCAGGGCCTCGTTGCAATATTTTATGACTACAAATCGCAGAGCAGATTCAAATTGTTATTAACAAGGACTTTCACACCAGGCATCCAGCATACCAATGAAATTAAAGGTCTGAACCAGAACACAAACCAAAGTGACATGAAAACACTTGCAAGAGGTAACCTTCAAACATGTAGGAAAGTAATCCAAATCAGTAGAAATTCAAGAGAAGACATTAGAATATTTCAAGTATGTTCTATCCTAGATTCAGAGCACTGTCCTGTTCTCCACTGAAATAGTTCAAATCTGATGCCATGCATCAATGCATTAGGGGATACCTACAACAGGACCTACTGCTTCCCTTTTGCCTGGACCAAGCAATTGTGGTGGGCCAGCCCATTATCCAGAGAACAATGCCATCCACTGGAAGCCACTAAATTCATTTAAGGTCAGGGAGCATCTCATGTTTTATTTTGTCTAAGCAGGCCTAAGTCCATTTCATAAAAGCCAAATCTTTAGACCTCCAGGAAAAGTGATTTATTTTAAAGTAAGTTAAATTTTTTGGTCTCAGCTCTTAGTGACACCAATAGGTGAATGACAAGGAAAGAAGGAAGGAAGAAAAGGAAGGAAGGAGGGAAAGAGGGTGAGAGGGAGGAAGAGAAGGAAGGGAGGAAGGAGGAAAGGAAGGAAAGAAAGAGGGAAGGAAGGAAGGAAGGAAGGAAAGAAGGAAGGAAGGAAGGAAAGAAGGAAGGAAGGAAGGAAGGAAGGAAGGAAGGAAGGAAGGAAGGAAGGAAGAAGGAAGGAAGGAAGGAAGGAAGGAAGGAAGGAAGGAAGGAAGGAAGGAAGGAAGGAAGGAAAAAGAAAAGGAAGGGGGTCAGTTAGATGGCACAGTGGATAGAGCACCAGCCCTGGAGTCAAGAGGACCTGAGTTCAAATTCAGCCTTAGACATACAACACTCACTAGCTGTATGACCCTAGGCAAGTCATTTAACCCCAACTGCCTCACAAAAAAAGGGAGGGAAGGAGGAAGGGAAGAAGGGGATGAAGGAAGAAAGGAAAGAACGAAGGAAAGAGGGAAGGAAGGAGGGAATAGGGAGGAAGAAAGGAAGGAAACATTTATTAAGCACTTCCTATGTGTCAGACACTGTGCTAAACACTAGAGATACAAATACAAGCAGAAAGAAAGACAGTCCCTGTCAGTACCAAATGTGGAACATGATTTTGAAGTCCAAAAATCAGGTACAGGAACAGCAGGGGAATGAAGGCCAGCCTGGATCCCTCCACATAATGGAGGCTTCATCGGTCCGTCCTTCCTTCTTTCCTTCCTTCCTTCCTTCCTTCCATCCTCCCTTTTTTCCCGTCTTCCTTTCCTCCCTTTTTTCCTTCCCTCCCTACTTCTTTCATTTCCTCCTTCACTTATTCCTTCCTTCCCTCTCTCCCTCCTTTCCTTCCCTCTTTGCTTCCCTCCCTCTTTCCTTTTCTCCCTCTTTCCTTCTTTTTCTTTCTTCTTCCCTTCCTTCCTGAATTAGGTTTCTTCCAGGTCACTCACCAATCAGAGGGCCAGCCTTTTAGAGAGGAGTCTCAGGTTGAGAAGACTACAGGGATGGTTAGGTGTGAGGAAGTGATGAAGCCCCAGGAAGAGAGTATAGTTTTGCACTCTGGGAACCAGGAGGAGGACCAGGAGAGGAACAAAGACCTGTCTGGGCTACAGACTAGAGTTACAAAAACAAAAGTGATAAATTCTCCTAGTCTAAAGGAACCTAAATTCTACTGAAGAAAATGGCATACACAAATAAAGAAAAACATATGCAAAATATGTTCAAAGTAATTTGAGTGGAGAACACTAACCAGTGGCAGGAGGAGGGAAGAACAAAAAAAGGTCTCATGAGGGAGGTAGAATCTGAGCAGAGCCTTGACAGGAGCCAAGAGTTTCATGAGGAGGAAGTGAGGAAGAAATGCACAGCAGGCATCAGAAACAGCTGGTGCAAAAGCACAGAGGCAGGAAACGGAATGATAGATACCATGTCAACAGCTGGAGCCATAGCGTCAGTGTTGGTGTTTAAGGTGTTGGATTTTTTTTTTAATTTCAACACTAAATTGCAATAGAATATAGGCTCCTTCTGAGCCAAGACTGTTTTCTCCTGAGGTTTTCTCTTTGTACCTCCTCACACTTGACACAGTGCTTGGCACGTAGCGATGACTTATTAAATATGTGTTAGATGAGATTGAATTGGATATTACAAATACAGCACTCATGGATTGGCCTCTATTTTTTGAAGATTCCTTGCTTTGTGGCATAGTTTATGAGCTGGAGCAAACACAAGCCCAGAGAACCAGTGAGGAAGCATGCTATTTACCTTCTGACAGGTGATGGACTCAAGACTGAGTTAGACATTACAAATTTGAGCTTTGGAAGAATGAGTCATGAACTTTTGGACGTGGTCAATATGGGGGTTTGTTTTGCATAATCATGCCTCATTTGTTACAAAGATTTTCTTTTTCTTTTTCAATAGGAAGGAGTGAAGTGGGAGGGAAAGGAAATCAATGCTTATAATTTTTTTTAATTTAATTAAAACATCACAAAAGAACAAATATGGTAATCATGTACCTATTTCTGGTCTAGTATCTCTTCCTGCTTATAGACTCAGTCCACAGCGTTTTCTAATCACACATGCCTTTAATGGAGTCTTTTACATCTCTTAGGTTTTATTTTCTGCAAGACGACTGAGAATAACTTATTTAAATTCCAATCATTCCTGCTGGATTCTTTTCAAGCTCTCTTGGTGTTTGAACTAGGCATTTTTTATTTCAATGCTTTTCTTTTTCGTACAATGAAAAAATTAACTTACCAATGGTATTCATTGCTCTTTCCCCCTGAAGGCATAGTTTCTTTGTAAATAATAAAGCTTACTACATTTTTTTCAGAGACTTTCCAAGTGAAAATGTCCCACTTTCAAAGATTTTTAAGTTGTGATACAAAATACATTCAGAAGCATATGTACAGTCATTCTAAATGAAGATGCTTCTTTGCCTCTCTCTTTTCTAATAGAAAGAAATAATGTCATGTGATTAACGGAACTGAGGAGTTTGTTACAAACAGTGTGGTACTCTGGAAAGAGCCCTGGATTTGGAGGTGGAAGGCTCTAGCTCCAGCTCTGTTATTTACTGTGTTATCTTAGGCAAGCCATTTAACTGCTCTGAGACTCAGTTTCCTATTCTGAAGAAAGGAAAAGAGGGGCACTAGAAAACCCCTTCAGTATCCTCTAGACCTAAATCTATGATCCTAGTGGAAAGAGGGATGAACTTGGAAAGAGGAAAGACCTGAATGCAAACCCTGCCTCTGACACTAGCTGCAGGACCTTGTTTCCCAACCTCACTCATCTGCAGATTTCTTATCTATAAAACAAAAAGGGGAATCAAATGAGAATCAATTTGTGCAAAAGTTCTGCAAACCTAAGAGTACTATGAAATGGCAGCTGTCACAATTCACATCATTGCTCTGTAAAATGCTCAGTACAATGGCATGTATGCCTCAGCATTTATTGTTATCTGAAGTCATGAGGTAGGTACCAGATGGGTCTACAGAGTTGTCACAATGGCTTTTTTTCTGCTCTTGGCACACAGTAGGTCCTCAAAAATGCCTTTTCAGGCATTTCTCCTTTCAAGCAATATTCGTGTGCCTTTCATATAGCACATCTGCTTAAAGAGCGTGCAGCTTGCTCTCAGCAGTACAGAATTTGAGATTTGGAAGGAACCTCACGGTCATATAGTCCAGTGGTGTCAAATTCAAGTAGAAATGAGTCCCTGTTCATCACAGATTAACTTAGAAAACCTCAATTTCACATTACTTTTATTGTATTGTATTTTTATTTTATTAAACATATCCTCATTACATTTTAAGCTGGTTCAGACAGTTAGAAGTTTTGCAGGTCACAAACTTTAAAACTCTTATCTAGACTGACTTAAACAGAGAGTCTTTACCTAGAGTTTGATAATTTTTTTTAAAAATTGATAACTATATCTTAATATAATTAGTTTTCTTTGTAATCTTATGTATTTTCTTCTATGGATTTTAAATAATTTTTAAAATTGCATTTAAAAAATGCTATTCTGAGAAGGGATTCATAGGTTTCATCCGACTACTAAGGGAGTCCAAGACACATACCCACATTAAAAAAAAAAGGTTAATATCCCAGCACTAAAGAAAGCCAATAACATATTTGATAAATAATTGGTCAGCCTCTACTTGAAGACTTCCAATGAAGAGCAACTTAATGGCTTTTGAGGTAGCACAGTCCATCTTGGGAATATTTGCTTGCAGAGCAAATACATTGCAACCAATATTTCAAAGCCATAGCCCCATGGGTTCAGTGTGTAGTGAACCTAGCTGAATCCAGCAGGGAGATTCAGCTGTCCCAGAGCACAATAATTCCTGTGACACCCCTTCCTTCCTTTGGAAAGGGCTTAGCAAGCCCCTGGGGATGGCATGAATGAAGGAGCAACTCTCTCTATCAGGGCTTGTCCAGGGGTTAACAACTGTATCAAGCATCATATCCTCTCGAGTTCTGGGATCTCAGCCTTGGTCATGAATCTGAAATGAGACAGAACCTTGAACTATTTCCTTCCTTACTAATGTCCAATTAAAGTGGCCATTTAAAGTGTCTGCATGACCTGCAGACGATGCAGAGGAAAGGGAGGGGAAAAAAATCATCCTTTCACCAAAGTCCTTATACAGATGTTGCATTTTTTTTCAGTTTAGTCATTTTAAAGTCTTCTTTTTTAATGCAAGCAATCCATCCTAGAGTTTCTAGCAGTAAAGGTTTATTCTCTAGTGCTGTCCCCACACTGGGTCAAGCTTTAAAGCGTCAATCTCTGGGTTTTCTTGACATCCACTCTAGCAGCTGGGAATGAGATTCACTGCTGTTCAAGGCCTTGAACCAAAATGGAAAGATTGATTTTCAGAGCACATTATAGGCTATGGAAGGACTTGGCTTCATCTACATTTTGTAAAAGTAAATGACTATCTCTTTTATGTGTTTGAGTCCACAGTGGCTGGGCACAGTTCCTAAGTGTTATTACTTTCTTTCCTTCTCATCAGCATGCATATAGTGCCAGGGGGTAGAATGGAAGGTAGCTTTCAAGGGTGTCACAATTTCTTAGGCAACCATTAAAATGAGAAAGTACAATGCCCCAGTTACTAATCCAATGAAAAGATTTGAAGTGAAGGGTTTAATGAACCCACTTTAAGTTCACCCAAGTGTTGATGTATCCCTATCAAAATGTTACTTGGGAAGCTGAATTATGGGTACTGAGTTCACAAAATCATTAATCTAGACCTGCAAAAGAATTCTGATGGCATCTAGTCCAATGCCTTTCATTTTACAGATGCACTGAGGACCATAAAGGTTAAGTGACTTGCCCAAGGTCACACAAGTTGTAAAGATCAGAAGTAGAATTTGAAAATAGGTCCTCCGACTTCAAAGCCAGTATTCTCACTGTTGAGAAAAAATTCTTAATTATAATCACACGTGAGGTGGTGCTAACCACACACACACCCCCCCCCAGGCGTGTTGAGAGAATAAGAAACACTGATTTAGAGGTTCACTCAAAAGTCAGATCAGTCATGTAGGATTCAGATAGGACAGTGTACTTGGTCCCAACATTTACCCAACTTATGATACTGCTGGGCTCTTCACTTCTGATGACTTTATGAGGATCATTCCTCCTTAGCCCCAGACAGGCAGTTCCTGTGACATAACTTTTGGTGTACTGAGGCTGAGTAGATCTCAGTGTAATATCTGCCTGACAAAGGGCTCAATGAGGGTGTCTTAGAATCGTAGAATCTTTGAGGGAGAAGAGACCTAAGATTGTTTAGTGAAATTTCCCCTGCAATATTAACAAGCAGCCATCCAGGAGCCTCTACATAAAGACTTGTAGTAATGGAGAGGGGCAACTGGGTGGCACACTAGTTACAGTGCCAGGCCTGGAATCAGGAAGACCTGAATTCAAATCCAGCTACAGACACTTACTAGGCATGTGACTGTGGGCAAATAACTTAACTTTGTTTGCTTCAGTTTCCTCATCTGTAAAATGAGCCAGAAAAGGAAATAGTTAAATGTTCCAGCGTCTGCCAAAAAAAACCCTAAACGGGATCACAGAGTCAGACATGACTGAAATGACTTATTAATCATATATCATTACTAATATTAATAACAATCACTGATACTTCACTTCAGAGATGGCCAAGTTCTTGTAAGCAATTGAATGGGTCTTAAGCATAATGGAAAGGAAGTGTGTTGAATATGCTTATATGGATAGAAGTCTAGTGGAAAGAACACTGAGATGAGAATCTTGAGACCTGGATTCTTCTCTCGGCTCTGCTCACTAGCTGAATGGCCTTGGAAAAATTCCTTAACCCCTCTGAGCCTTAGAAATGAGCTAGCCAGACAAGATGGCCTCCGGGGCCTCCTTCACCTCTGAAACTTCATGATGCTAAGAAAGTACTAGGCTGCCAAAGCAGCTGCTCCTACCAAGAAACAGACCCATTTTCCAGGACACAGCAAGACAGTTTTTCCTGCTTCTGCATAGGGATCAACAGAGAAGCTTGAGAGCTATAAGGCAGTGGGAAAAGTTGAATATATTTTAATTGTTATTTAAGTCCCACAGTGCTGGCCTCTGTAAAGAGTGCACCACAAAGACAGTCCCTCACCCAGAAGAAATGGTAAGGCCAAAACAAACTCCCATTTGGGATTGGTGTAATATTTTCTATGGCTGGTGCAATAGGGCATAGGATTGAGAGCTGAAAGGGATGTGAGAGGTCCTCTAGTTGAAGTATTCTTATCTTATAAATGAGAAGACTGAGTCTCAGAGAGGAGAAGTGGTTTTTTCCTGAGTCACATGGGCAGGAAGAGGCAGTCAGAGTTTGAACCCAAGTCCGTCAGCCTTCAAAGGCCAGTACTCATTCTAATACACTGCACCCTCATTGCTCCGATGAAAGGTAATATGTATAACATCAATGTAAAAACAAACTTTGAAAGACATAAGAACTCTAATCAACACAAAGGTTAAGAATGATTCCAGGGGACCAAAGATGAACTCGCATAGAATCCACATCCTTACAGAGAAGTGATGAACTCTGGGTGCAAAATAAGACATATTTTGGATATAGCAAAAAGGAGAATTTGGTTTCTTGGACTATACATAATTTTATGAAGAGTTTATGGTTTTTTTTCCTTTTGTTCCCAATTTGAGGAGGGATAGGTAGGTAAAAGGTAAAGAAAATAAGTACTTGTTAATTGGGGGGAAATTGATTTTGAAAAAATTAAAGGTGGCATAGTAATAATAATGATAATAATCACTAACATTTATATAGTGCCTTAAGGTTTGCACAGTGCTACACAAATATTATCTCATTTTATCCTCACAACAACCCTGGGAAGTAGGTGCCATTATCTCCACTTTACAAATATGGAAACAGAAGCAGACAGAGACCGAACAGCTTACCCACTATCTCCAAGCTAGTAAGTGTTCAAGGCCAGATCTTAACTGGGTCTCTCTTGAATCTATGTCCAACTGATTATACCACCGTAATGGAAAACCTATTGGAATTAGAGCTATGAAACCTTAGCTTGAATCCTGACTTTACTATGTATTGGCTACATGGCCTTGAAGAAGTCATTCCACCTGAGCTTCTGTTTCCATATCTGTAAAATGAGACTAGGATTTGATCCCATCCGAGATCTCTCCCAGCCCTAGAGCTAGGATCCTATGATCTTAAATGGCCTCTGAGATTCTCTTTAGCTCTGGAGTTATGATCTTTGCCCATTTCTCAAAGTCCCCATGAGCCATTATACTGGAATCTTCCTCTAATACTACATATATGACCATGGGCACATCACTTAATCTTTCTAGACCTGAGTTCCACCATCTATAGAATTAAAATAATGATATTAACATTGACTCCTTCATAGAGTTTTTATAAGAAGAGCAGGTTTTGATTAGTTGATACTTTTAGGGTGATTTCTTGTAACTATTATGTTTGTCAAGTGTAGATGATTCACCAATAACTGAAGATACCTTTCTACCACACACAGTACCATCATCCACCCCATATGCACATACACACATAATAATAGTTTGAGACTCTTCATCTCTTTTGATGGGTGGAATGAAACTTTATCTTCACAAGTATCTGTTCCAGGCCAGCTAGGTCCAAGGATGGACTCCTTCTGTGGCTGCCTACATGAACAGCATGCACTATACTGGATGGCGATCACAGTGAAGAAAAGGTAGTTACATTTTCTCATTAGTTTAATGAAAAGATAGTCTCCCTTTCTTCAAGATAAAAAGTTGACCTCGGGATCATTCTTCAGAGGGCAACCTGGCAATATTCCTACACAGAGAGAATTAAAAGAAGTTGATGTTGGCAGGCACAACGAGTACAGCTATAGACATTTCACAGTGGGGGAAAATATGTAAAAAAGTCCATTACGACTTGACAGTTCTGCCTTCCCTTAATTAGGATGCTGAAAGGCAGTGTGGCCCAATCTGCTTGTCAACTGTCCCTCACAGAATCTAAATCTGGGCTTTACTGGCTATGCGTTACTTACAACATACACCCACCTTGTGACTCTCTGTTGCCCTTTGGGTCACAGGCAATTTTAGCTCTTCAGAGCCCATGGTATTTCATACTTTACAGGCATTTAGTAATACTAGCCAAATGCTGATGTTGGAAAAATGGACTCGATCTGGGAGCAATGTGGGATCAATGAGAGAGCTACACATTTTCCCAAATTCATAGCAGCCGATTCTCCAACTCCTATCAAATTTTTGATGCAGATCATTGCCCAGAAATATCAATATCTGTCCAAGATCAATGTACTCTACCAAGACACTGTCACTTCTCCATGTCACTGTCCTCGTAATAGCCAGCATGACCATTGTTAAACCCAAAAGTCCTTTCTCGTTCCCTACCCTGTTGGACTTTTCTTTTTGTGAGGCAATTCGGGTTAAGTGACTTGCACAGCTGGTAACTGTGAAGTGTCTGAGACCAGATTTGAACTCAGGTCCTCCTGACTCTAGGGCTGGTGTTCTGTCAACTGCACCACCTAGCTGCCCCTCCTATTTGACTTTTCTGATGCATTCAACACCACCTGACTAATCCTTCCTCTTGATGACTGCTCTCTTCTCAATCTCCTCTTGTATGTCTGACTTTTTCTCACTTTTTCAAGATCATCTTCCTCTTTCCCTCAAATGTGGGGCTTTTCTAAGGGTCTACCCTTCTGTACTTCCTCCTTTAAAGACTTCATCAACTTTCATGAGTTTGAGTATCACCTCTATTCAGACTACTCC
The DNA here is from genome assembly GCF_003287225.1 of Phascolarctos cinereus. Classification (NCBI taxonomy): domain Eukaryota; kingdom Metazoa; phylum Chordata; class Mammalia; order Diprotodontia; family Phascolarctidae; genus Phascolarctos; species Phascolarctos cinereus. Next base: position 25,766,185 of record NW_027555736.1, on the reverse strand, counting down.
TAGATTAGAAATGCAGCTTAATATAGTAGAAACCCTGAACCTGCCACTTGATACTTGTATAACTTTGATTGACCAAATCTTTATATCTCTGGGCCTCAGTTAACTCATCTTCAAATTGAGGAAAGTAGACTCTCTGATGCTAAAGTCTCTTCTAGCTCTAAAAGTATGGTTCTACTAATTTTATGACTTGTATATCCAGTCTTCATCTCCAGTTCCTGGCAGGATATCTCTACCTCAAACTCAATATGACTAAAATGGAATTTGCCAACTTCTCCTCGATTATATCCTTCTCAACTTCTTTATTTCTACTGATGGTACCATCATCCTTTCAGTTACCTCATCCTGAAATCCTGGCATCATCACTGATTCTTCCCTCTTCTTTACTCCTACTCCATGTCAAATCAATGCTAAGTTCTATCCTTTAGGAATATCACATTAGCAGCTGTGCAGAAAATGGGTAGGAGACTGGGAATAATTTTAAACAAAGAGGCCAATACAGAAGCTATAGAAATAATCTATGCGGAAGGGAGTGAAGTTAGTATCTACAAGAGTGGAGAGATGGAGATATGTAGAGCAAAATGTGGAAATTGAATGACAAAACTTGAAAAGTGAGTGCATATGGAGGAGGCAAAGGAGGGAAAAGAGTACTGAACAACTCCAGGTTGCAAATGTGGATGAACAGAAGAATGGTGACTATCAATGAACTCCCCAGGAAAAAACCTCCAGGGCCAGAGAAGGGTGGTGATGCCCTGCACAGAAATAGGGAGCCTAGGAGGAGAGATTGGTATATGGGAGGAATGGTGGGCTCTTTTGAGTTTGACACACCTACAAGACATCCAGGGGGGATATTCGGTAGGCAGCTAATGATTTAAGACTAGAGCTTGGGAGAGAGATAGAGGCTGGATATGGAAATTTCAAAACCACATATATAGAGATGATCATTGCATCCAAAAAAAATCAGTACCTTGGGGCAGGTCACTTCTTGTGGAACATGTTGTAAGATTTGGTCTAACCCTTCTCCCCTTTTTTTAGCCAAACTGTTCTCCAGTTCCCAACAGTTTTGTCAAGTAGGGAAGTTTTCCTCAATATAGTTAAAGTTATTAGGCTTACTGAACACTGGATTATTGAGTTCAATTGTTTCTGATTCTAGCTTACCTTATCTCTTTCACTGACCTATTTTCTATTTTTTGACCAGTTTCAAGTAGGTTGGGAATTATTGCTTTAAAATATAATTTGGAAAACGAATGTGCTATTACCTCTTTTATTCATGCTTTTTTCCTATTATTTCCTTGTTGCCTTCAAGATATCAAACTCTAGAACTATGTCCCAGAGTTTCCCAATATGAAGACATCTTGTCTAAATATTTTGAAATTAATTTTCTTATCAATTATATAAGGAGATGGGAAGGGATTTGATCAAGGTCACTGGTAGTGGAGTTACCCTCTGCTTCACAATTGGAGCAGAAAAGATGATGAACAACAGAATAAAAGGCTTTTGTCTTCCACCAAGAATTTATGGAAAATCCACTGCCATTTTCAGAAATACTTGTGAACCTCATATTTGTAGGGTGGTTATTTTAAGGATTTTTTTTTCATTGTAGAGACTTTTGATGTTTGAACTGACCAAGGAAGAGTACTAGTGGTCCACAGGCTTAATTATTCCCCATTCAGTATTTCTCCATCTCACTAGAGCAAAGTTATATGTTTGCTTATCTTTAACTCTCCATTCTCCCTCACATACATGTACCCATATCCAATCACTTGTCAAGTTTTGTCATTTCCACCTTCACAAAAGCTCTGATATTCATCACCTTCTGTCTTTCCATATAGCCACCACGCTGGTTCAGACTCTCATCAACTTTTGTCTGGACGCACAGTTATTTTATTATAGATGTTCTCTATCTGCATCAAATCTTTCTCTTTTGTGATTCATCCTCCACACATCTGCCAGACAGATTATTCTTGAGTGCAGGTGTGACCAGGTAGCTCTACTACTCAAGACAATACAGTAGTTTCCTTTTGCCTTTAGGATCAAATATGAACTTCTCTGTTTTGGCATTTAAAACCCTTCAAAACCTTGCTCCGACTTACCTTTCCTATTACATATATCTGTTTTCACATATTCTATGGTACAAAAACACACACATGTTCTTCTCACATGTAGATTCCATCTCTTATCTCCCACCCTTTGCTCTAGATGGTACTCATGCTTAGAATGCACTCCCATCTCATTCCACCTCACAAAATAATTAGTTTCCTTCAAGACTTGGCTCAAACATCACTTTCTACCTAAGGCTTTTTCTAGTCCTCCCCAGCTTCTTCTGCTTCCCGTAGCACATCCCCCAAAGTTATTTTATATTTCTGTATGTAGTTTTTACACATTTATATGTGTTTGTATGTGTAAAGCTCCTTAATGGCAGAGACTGAGGTGGTTTGTTTGGTTTTTTTTGTTTGACTTTGTATCCCCAGTGCCTGACACATAGTAGATGCTTAACAAATTTTTTCAAAATTCATAAGCATATAATCTACTGTATGTTCTACAGGTCATTGCTTTAAAAAAAAATTGGATCTCAAGGTGGAAAGAACTGGTTGTTTTCATATTTGGGGGTGTTTAGTCTCGTTAACAGTTTCTAGTGGAAGTGATAAGGACTTAGGGAGCTTAACAGCTTCTTGGTAGAATAACATAGAATCACAGATCATGAAATGGAAGGTTATTTAGTTTACTCTGTTCCTTCTAGAAGTGAGGAAAGTGAAGGAGGTTAAGTGACTTGCTCAAGGGGACACAAATAGCAAATCGAAGTCTAAGTATTTAGGTCCTCTGATGCCAAATTCATCACCCTTTCCACTGTGCCATACTGCCTCCCATGGGGAGCATCTCACTGAAACTTTAATGATCTAGTGGCTAGAGTAGATCACTGATGGAGAAAATCAGGCAGTTTCCTTAACATTATGCTTAGCTGCCATAAAAGTTCTTTTATTTTAAAAAAATTTACTTAAGCAATGGACTATTTCACTCTTCCAGAGCATTTTTTGGGAAAAAATGGGCTCAGCCATGGCCTGAGATGAACTAAGTGACCTGAAATGATACACAATATTGGAAGAGCCTGGAACAACGAGGGATGGCGACTCCATAAAATAAAGTCAGCCAATGTTTTCATCCTCTGCTCTAATTTCATCAACTGCAGCTTCATGGTAGAAGGAGAGGAAACTGACTGTTAATCTTTCTCCTCTGAGTAGGACTCCCATGAATATCATTTGCAGGGACAATAACCTGGGCCATTTTTTTCCTGTTTCTTCAATCTTACTGTAAGCAATTCCACCCACTATAGTCATAGATCTTGAGGAGAGAAAAATGAGTATATATATATATTAACTTGAGTAATGTTAATAAAGATTTCCTCTAGCTTGCTGTGACAAAGCAATGGAAAGGAATTAGTTTCCTTTTTAATTTCTACATCCTTCTTTGATATGCCTGGGCACCACCCGCTAAGCATCTGAAGGAAGTTCATCTTCCAGGTCAAGAGAAATAGCTAAAATAAATAATTGCTTTCTGTTTCCAGTTAGGAAGTCATTTTCTCAGATTCTCATGCTTCTACAGTAACAATGCATCAGACATTCTAACCTTAAACTACTGATTCAGACCATTTAGGGGGTCAGGAAAGATCTGTTTACACAGCCATAAAAAAAAAAAAAACTATTCCTAAGAGCCAGGGTCTCTTGACCTCTGCAGAAAGACTAGGCTCAGAAGGTGTTCCTAGCAACACAGCTTTTACTAGTTTTGTGGCATAAATTCATCATTGTGAAATTCCTTCATTTCTGCTTCTGTGCCCAAGATCTGGGCAGACGGTTGCACAACTTAGCAAATATGACTTGTCCACGAAAAACAAACATGAACACACATGGAAAAACTGCCTGGGAACAAATAAACCCCCAAAGACATGGCTCTACTAAAAAGAAAAGTTCTCCATCTGCTTCTTCTCTCTTTCTCCTGTGAAAATGGTCACCTTAGTTCATGAGAACCTATAGGCACCAGCTTTTTGCTCTTTTCTCTGCTTGCTGCAAGCAGCTTTAGAATGAGTGGTTGGTGCACTCCCCAGAATTACTGGGTACAACTGCTGTATAACCTTCCCATAATTCAAACTCTTGCTCCCTAATATGGTACCGCCATGGTCATGATGCTTTATCAGTAAGGGCAGAATGAATGTAAACCAGGCTAAAAGCCTGCAAAGATGTTATCACTCTTCTTTTGCCTTTTCTCACACGATGTTTTCTCTTCTCTCTTTTGATCAGAATTAGGTCCAAAGTAGCAAATCTCCTTGTCTCTTCCTCTGTCACGTGGAAGATGAAATTGTCAATAATTGCCCCTGGGAGACACTTAAATGTGGAACTGAATTGGAGAATTTGTAGAATGCTCAGCTTTTAGTGGGATGAATCATCCAACAGGTAATTGAATACAAGTAATGGAAGTTCTACATTACTACTATAATCTGTCTCTGGCCAAGTATCAGGAATGCATCCACTTCCTACATTTGACCAGCTGGCCTATAGTATATACTTCCAGAGCTTGGTAATCCTGGGAGAGGAGGGGAAAGGAGAAAGATGATAAATGACCCCATCATATTTAGGAGGCAAACCACTTTGAGGTTCATAATTTCAAAGTCATGTTTGACCCTTCTCTTTCCCTCACCAGCCATCATCCATCAATTGCCAATGCTTTTGGAGTCTATGCTGCCATACCTATGGCATTCAAGTCCTCCTCTCAACCCTAACTACAAGTACTCTTGTTCAGTTCCTCATCTCATTGATACTGGTTACTATAACAACTTCCTAATAGGTCTTCCTCCTTCCAGTCTATCAATTCTCCAATCATCCTTTATACCACTGCCCAAGTAATCTAAATACACAGCCCTTATTATTCTAATCCTCTATTCAAAAACCTACAGTGCTTCATTACCTAACAAATGAAGTACAAACTGCTGATCATGACATTCAAGGCCTTCATGGATCTCCCTTCAACCTAATTGCACAGCATTCTCTCTTATTATTATTCTCCCTTTCATGGACTCGATCATAGGTTCCGCACATACTGTATCCTTATGATCACAAGCTTTAAAGAGGGAAGAAACCTGAGGAATTTAGCCCCATAACTACATTTTGGTGATGGGAAAACTGGAGACTCAGATATATAGAATGATGATGAGGATGATTTATATGGCACTTTAAAATTTCCCACATTCTCCCAACATTCCTGTAAGGTAAGAGATTAAGGGCCTTGCCCTGGGTCACACAGATAGCAAGTATAGGAGGCAAGAGTGTGAACTTGAGTGGTCCTGACCAGTGTGCTTTCCAGTATAATACCTGTCCCCTCCAACTATATTGGAAATGGCTTACCTAAGGTCACACAAGTGGTAAGCAAAAAGAGCTGGAATTAGAAATCATGCATTCTGATTCCAAATAATAATAGAATCATTGGATCATAGAATCTCAGAGTTGGAAGGAACAGAGTTGAGCCCTCCCCCAGATGGCAGTGAGCCAGCTGTTGCCTTACTTTGCAGACTAGATTCTAAAATCCTTGTGGGCAGAGATTTTGTCTTTTTGGCTTACGTATCTGCCACAATGTCTTTCATAAATTAGCTCACCTTGTCCTTGTTTATTTGGAGCTCTAAAATTTATTTAAAATACATGTTCATATTTAATGTTTATCATCTGTATTTATTTTAGTAATATAAATACATATGAATATATTCCTTGCTTTCCTTGCAGTGATCCTTTAAGTCACATAGTATAACTTCTACTATCCTCCATTACACACATAAGGAAACTGAGGCTTTGAGAATCCAAGTGGCTTCCCCAGGACTCCTGCTTCCCAAAGCCAGTACTCACAGATCATGTAATACGCAAAGCTAGAAGTAGCCTTTGACATCATCTAGTCCAGAATCTTCAAACTATAGCCAAAGAAACTGAGACCAACAGACGTTACGTGACTTGCCAGAAATAAATGGCAGAAATGGGATTTGTACCCAAATCATCTGCATCATGCGGTATACCATCTAGCACACCATGCTGCCTCCTGCACTTAGTAACAGACACTCAACAAATATTTGTTGGATTCTTGGATGGATGGATGGATGGATGGATGGATGGATGGATGGATGAATGCATGTCTTTTGAAAAAGTATTACATCCCTTTCCTCCCTCCAGTTGTTACCCTGGCAATGAAAAAAGCGATTTCTTCCTCCTCAAATTTCCCCTTACATTTTGTTGTAGTCTCTCCTCAGTCAAGAAACATTCATTAAACTCCTACTATAATCTAGGCACTGTGCTTAGCATTAGGGATAAAAAAAAAAGAGAGAGAGAGAGTTAAAAGACAATGACAGCCCTCAAAGAACTCACAATCAAATGTAGAAGGCAACAAGCAAACAGACATATGCAAATAAACTACACACATGATAGAAGGGAAATCATTAAAAGTGGGAAGGCGCTAGAATTAAGAGGAGTTTGGAATGCCTTCTCTTTTAAAATTATTTTACTCTCCCTTGTATCATAGCTACTTATATACTTATCTTTTCCTTTTAGGTTGTAAGCACCTTGAGAGCAAGATCTCTGTTTACTCCACCTCGGCATCCTCAGCCCTTACCAAAACACCTTCCCTGCAAAGCAACAAATATTTATTATTATTATTGCCTACTGTGTTTAAGGCACTGCGATGGGAACTGAGGATACAAAGACTGAAACAAACGAGTTCTTATTCAAAACAAGCTTGGAAACTACTAGGGAGAATCAACGCAGGCCCAAATAAGCAGGTATAAGATATACTCCAACACTAAGATGACGCTGATCTAATTGACATAAATGGTGCGTAGGGCAATCCACCCATGCCTGCCCATTCAGAGTAACTCTTATTCCATGTCCTCCCATATGTTATCCAGGGCTATGAAGGGATTTAATCCATCATTCTGGAAACCTTCCTCATCCTGCTACCATAAGATGTCAATGAAGTTCACATGCTGCTCAGCAGTTATCCCTCAATCTCACCGTGTAACTAACTCTGCTCCTTTTTCTCACTTTTATTTGGCCCTCTATTCTAGCATGGGGCTGATAGGTGGCGCCATAGTGCATAGAGCACCAGGTCTGAAATCAGGAAGATTCATCCCAGAATTCAAATCTGGCCTCAGACACTTACTAGCTGTGTGACCTTGGGCAAGTGACTTAACCCTGTTTGCCTCAGTTTTCTCATCTGTAAAATGAGCTGGAGAAGGAAACGTAATACCACTCCAGTGTCTTTGCAAAGAAATCCCCCAAAATGAGGTCACAAAGAGTCCGACATGACTGAAAAGTGACCGAACAACAAAATTCTAGCATGACAAGATCAAGATGCCTTTAGCTGTTCAAGCCATGGAGAGAATTTTAGCTTCCAGCCGGTTCTGACAATGATGAGTTACTAAAACCGTTCTGCCCCCCACCACTTCCTGAGGGAATTTTCTCTGTCTGTCACCCAGCAGCTGGAGCCAAAGAGAGTAAGTTTTCTCCCTGGGGTATGGGAAGAACTAAGATGATTGACACTTGTGCTATACACATCTGGTGTCTTCATTTTGCTACACTTTTGTCAATGTTAAAAACCTTGCTACTTAAGTACAGTGACAATGACCCTGTGTCACAAGGCCAGTGATCATCACCTCTTTGACAATACTTTCTGGATCCTTCCTGGTTTCCTCAGATGGACATGGTTCAGAGTTCACAAGACTTTGAAATTGGATAAATGTCTTCATCTGGAGCCTAAATTACAAATGTTTTTCCTTTCGTACTTCCTACTTAACTCTGTTCATTCCAATCCTATTGTCTGACCACAAATTGGAGATTGTGAAGTGATGGCATTATTTTTTTAAGTGGTAAGATTTAATTTGGAAAACAAATCAATGGTCCAGTCATACCAAATACCTTATCCCAATCAGACTGTGAACTCCTCCTTTAGAATGTGGATTCTTCAAGAGCGTGGACTGTCTGTAGCCTTTATCTGTATTCCCAGCATCCAGTACAGTTCCTGACACATAATAGGTGCTTAATAAATGTTTATTGATTGACTGACTACTTATTCACAAATTATGTAAGCTGAGTTAGATGATTAGAACAGAAATGTAAGGTAAGCAGTTTGTTACTACACTTTTATTTTTTTAAGTCTAGTGAAATTTTTAGTCAGTGCTTACAGATTATTTCAAAACTATGTGAGACTTAGCACCTCTAGAGACCTACAGGTAGGTCCCCCCCAGCACATAATGCAGATTCTCTATGAAGGACCCACAAGAGTAGGCAAAGTTTGATTAAAATATATTCCCTGGTCTCTTGAAACTTATGTTCTAATTATCAGCACTAGCCTGTAAGTTCAAGAGGCTACTGTGATTAAAAAAAAAAAGTATGATACGAGTGGTAGTGTAGAATTGTACAACATTGAATCTAAAGTGAAGAAGGCATGGATTTGAATCCCATTTCAAGCACTTACTAGCTGTGGGATGCTGAGCACGTCAAAATATCTCTGATCCTTAGTTCCTCATCTATAAAATGAAGGCATAAGGCTCCATTATCTCTAAGGTCCCTTCCAGCTCTAAATATTTGATCTTATCATTGTATTAGAGGAAAATGATAGATGTTTGAGAGGATATGGGAAAATCAGGACACTAGTGTACTACTGGTGGAGTTGTGAAGTGATCCAACCATTCTGGAAAGTAATTTGGAACTATGTCCAAAGAGCTATAAAACAGTGCATACACTTTGATACAGAAATATAACTGCTAGGTCTATATCCAAAAGAGATTTTTTTAAAAAAGGAAAAGCACCTACTTGTACAAAAATATTTATAGCAGCTCTTTTTGTGGTAGCTAAGAACTAGAGATTGAGGGGATGCTTGTTAATTGGGGAATAGATGAACAAGTTGTGGTATATGATTGTGACGGAATATTATTGTGCAATAAGAAATGCTTAACAGGATGATTTCAGAAAAACCTGGAAAGAGTTACATGAACTGATACAAAGTGACATGAGCAGAACCTGCAGAACACAGTACACAGTAACAGCAATATTGTACAACAAAGAACCATGAATTCTCAGCAATACAATGATCTGAGACAATCCCAAAGGACTCATGACAAAACATACCATCGACCTCCAGAGAAAGAACTGATGCTATCCAACCATAGATAGATGCATACTATTTTTCACCTCTTCCTTCCTTCCTTTCTTTTTTGTTCAAGTGTTGTACAAAATGACTAATCTGGAAATGTTTTACATGAGTTCACGTGTATAACCTATATCAGATTGCTTACCATCTCAGGCAGGGAAGGGGAGGGAAGGAAGGATAGAATTTAGAACTCAAAATGTTTTTAAAAAAAAAAAGTTAAATATTGTTTTAAAATTTAATTGGGGTTGAGAAAAATATTATTTAAAAAAAAACTGCATTAGAAGCAACTTGGCAAAGTAAAGAGCCAGGAAAATCTGGGTGCAGGTCTCATCCCTGAAACACACTTATTATACAACCTTGACCAAGTCACTTGAATCTCAGAATCTCAAGCAATTTTATAAGACTAGAGATTACAAAATAGTTCCCATTCTCTATTGGTAAAGGGAATTTTCTCACCAAGAAATGCTTAATCCAAAGAAATCACAGGACTAGACTAAAACATTTGTGAAAGAGGATGTGAGGCATACTGAAGAAGACTGTTACTGGCATGGGCTATTCAGGGAAGCCATCTTGAATAGAGGGGGTAGGATTGAAGCATGGAATGGGTTAGCAAAAATCTGGTAGAGAAGATAGGGCATTCCAGGCATCAGAAGCAATCTAGACAAAGATGTAGGGGTGGGGAAGCATAGCCCACACTTGAGGGGTAATTAATATGGACTGAATGAAGAGTAGAGCGGAGTAACATAAGGGAAAGCTGGTAAGGCAGGCTGAGATTAGAGCATGGAGAAATTTTAATTTTACTCCATAGATAATGGGCAGACATTGCTATTTGAGCAAAGAAATAATGTGATAAGGTCCATGGTAAAAAAAGATTATTTTGGCATCATGGTAAAGGATAGATTGGACTATATGACCACTGAGCTCCTTTATGATTCTGACATCTGCAACTCTTTGACATAAATAAGAGTTGTATATGTTGAGAGGAGATGGATGTGTTTCAATCTACACCACTGTAATACCCAAATTGATGAAACCACAGAATATCAAATTATTTCTAATCTTATCTGTGGCGGAGTGGAAAACATAGTACATTTGGCATATGAAGACTTCAGTTGGAATCCTATTGTGTTGTTTATCACCTGTATGCTCTTGAGGCCTTAAACTCCCTATTTATTCTTCTACTAAATGAGGAGATGTGGACCAAATTATCTCTAAGCTCCCTTCTAAGTTAGCTACCATGAACTGATGATTGAAACTTAAAAATAAAGTCACTTTCATTGGTATCATCCAAATCCCCCCAAGTGATCTTAATTTTTCCATTTCTATACCATGCCTGTGTACGTGCATATGTTTGCAGTACAATTCCATTCATATATTAAAAGGAGATGTGAACACAGCTTTCCAGGCTGCTGATGAATTCAGCTCTTACAGATGGCTCTCACTCAGCCCCCGCTAAAAATAATGGAAGGTAAATGACAATACTCGCACAATTCCACCCTCATCAAAAACAGCCGCTCTCGTTGCCTCATCTCGATAAACCTGATGGTCCCATTTCAAATGCATCCAACTAATTAGGTAATCTTGGCAGTTTAAATCTTTCAGACCTCTTCATTATATTTGATGATTTTTTGGTACAAAACAGCTGGAAATTTCCATCAATGAAAACTGGCTTTGTTTCCCTTATTATTATTTTCCTCTGCTCTACATGCCTGCCAGGATGTGCTACAAATCATATAAAAGACCTACACAAGATGGACATATTGACATTAAAATAAAAGCAAAATCTTTCGTTTGCTGATATTAAGGTAAATTATTAAATACTAAAGTTGATCCATGGAGCAGCTTAGCATAAATGACAGCTCAAATAAGCTAGGAGAGGAAAAGGTACATTGGATTATGCTGTTTGTATGTTGAGCTGATGGGGAGAGAAATATTTTTAATTCTTGGCAATAAAACAAAATTATACTTTGATACAATTGTCTTAAATAGTCAGTTAAGCAATACTGTGACCACTTGTAAAAATAAGAGCAAATAAAAGTCACACCTATATGCTTCTGTCCTTCCCATTTAGCATGAGAGAAAATGTTAATTTTCATCTTGGATGAATAGTCACAGGATATTCCCTTTAGATCAGAAATTCTTCACCTTTTGTGTATCAGGAACCCCTTGGGCAGTCTAGTGAAGCCTCTGGACCCTTTCTCAGAATCATGTTTTCAAATGCAACAAAATAAAACCCATAAGATTACAAAATACGCTATAGTGAAATATCATTACAAATTGTGAAAAAGCTTCATGGGTCCAAGGTTTTAAATCCCTGATTCAGAGGCTAAACTCAAGTACTCCAATGGATTTGTGATTTCATCAATGTGGTTGTTACTTTCAACTGAACAGGATAATTCATCCATGCCTTCCCAGTCTGTACAACATTTGTTTGATTCCTCCAATAAGCTTGCCACAGGTGGTACACCCAGCATGTCAGGCAACCTTCCTTGCTTTCTCTTGACATTGTGAGGACACCAATGGAATACACAGAATGTTGTGCTTCCATTCCACCATGTGACCAGCTAATCGTCTGTTTCACTCATACCTCTCTTTCATGATGTCCCACACTTCCCTGCTCCTTTAGAGTTCCCCGATTGCTGTGTGTTGCCTTCTAAATGCAGTCCAACCCACCCCATGTGCACTTTTGTTACCATCTGAGTGATCGTCACTTTCAGTCCTTTGTATACTGTATTGTTCCACCTCTCAAGAGACTGTAAAACTAACCATTTGATAAGCTCAAACAGGGTGAGAGTTGGAAGGAACCTCTTAGCAAAATTTGCATTCATACAAAAATGGTTAAGTCCATGGGAAAATGAGAGCAAATATTCTGCAGATTAGTGGAGAAGAACAATGCTGCTGATGCTTTGATGCTGTCAGGATTACCTTCATTCATTCTAGTCAGCTAGGTGACATAATGAATAAAGTACGGGGCAGGAAGTCAGAAAGACCTGAGTTCAAATCTGCCCTCAGATACTTTTACCAGCTTTGTAACTCTAGGCAAGTCACTTAACTTCATCCTTTCTTACTTTCCTCAACTGTAAAATGGGCAAATAATAGCACCTACCTCCCAAGAGTGCTGTGAGAAAATCATGAGATAATATTTGTGAAAAGCTTAGCACAGTGTCTGTGCATATAGTAGGCACTTAATAAATGCTTTTTTCCCTTCCTTTCTAGTCTCCAAGTAGATAAGGCAATGTGGTATTAAAAAAAAAAAGACAGTATTGGATTTGGAATTAGAGGACATGGGTTCAAATCTTACTTCTGTCATTTTATACTTGTATGACCTTAGAGCCATGTCTCATTTTCCTCATCTCTAATGAGAGAGAGTTAAAGTAGATGGCTCCAAGATCAGCTCTCTAACCATTACTTTACTCTCTCTCTCTTCATATAACCAACAAAAATTGTCATTTCTATCTTTATTTAGGTCTAATAAAATATTAAAGTATATTTAGCTCTAACAAATGAATTGCATTCATTCAACAAAATAAACATCACAGTACAATGCATTCATAAACATACCTTTGTAGACTGAATAAATTATATGTCTAACACATATATGCACTACCAATTTTCAAATGTGTGGAGATACAGTCATGATTAATAAACTAAGAATTAATTTAAACTGTTACTGAATTTACAGTAGCTTTTTGTCATGAATTTTTTCATTCAACAGATACTTAATAATACAATTACTATCATATAGGTGTCCAGAACATTTATTTTCATAAAAAGTATTTATCACAATTGAAGTATGGGAACCAGAGCCATAACTAGGAAGAGTCTGCTAGGACTTTGCCTTAGGGGATCTAAATTTAGAGGGTATTTTCACACTATCCCACCTTCTTTCCACCCCATATACCCGGTGGCCATATTCCAAAAGTGAGCCTCTCTTCCCAACTTCAAATTGATGAAGTTCTTGTCCCAGGGTACACTTCTTCCTCCTGTCAATGAGCAGAACCCTTGGCCTCGGTACATCCCGTTCCTTGCCTTTCTCCCCAACAGTAGGCCAGTCTTTTAGCACTTGACAGGGCCCCAGAATATGTTCTGTTCCCCCACAGCTGTACCCTGGGTAAGCTTCTCCTGCTATATTCCCTCTATACCAACTCTTTCCCCAAACACAGAAATTCCTAGCCTCAGCTTTTCTGAGAAACACTGCCTTAGCTATGAGGGCCCATTACTTCTCCACAACACAACACAATTAAATAAGATCAAAACACTTCACTTCTTCACCAACTACTGAAACATTACAAAAAGGTCAGCCTATGTTGACAAATCACAACACTTAGTTAATGGCCGTCTCCATGAAGCCAGTCAGCTCCAAGATAAAATCTTGAACACTTTATATGAAGGAAAAGTCAACCATTTTTAAACTGTTTCACCAACCTTTCTCTCCTATCATCACTGAGTCCCCAAACAGACTTTTCCTAAGCACATTGCTAACAAGCCTAATAATCAGTTTGTTTCTATATTTTGAAACCTGCTCAGATACCAGACTCTGAAAATTGGTCTGTTCCAATCTAGGGAAATCAGTCACCTTGAATATCTAAATAAAACCACAAAACAAGGGAAGCTACTAAGTAGGCCAAAAAAAATTATTCCTTGCCTTGAACTGGGGACTTAAATTACTTGTGATTATTTACTCTGTAGAGCTTTGAGAAAGAACAAAGACTGTGAAGAACAGACACAGAATCCAATAAGATCTGGACATGCTAGAAGACTGGGCCAATTCTAATACGGTGAGATTTAATAGAAATAAATAGAAAGTCTTAAACCTGGGTTCAAAAAATTAACTTTCTTCTTACAAGATGTGGGAGGATTAACTAGATAAGGCAGTTTGTCTAAAGAAATTCTATGAGTTTTATTGGGCTGAAATATGAAATCATTTGAATTGAATTTAGTTGAATTGAATGGGTGCTGTAGCAACCAAGAATAGGAAATATTTACATAAGAGAGCCAGGATCAAGAAGGTGAACATTCCCTACACTCTGACCTACCAAAACCACCTCTGGAGTGTAGCTTTCATTTCTGGGTGTCACATTTAGTCATATTTCTGGGTATCACGTTTAGTCAGAACATTATTAAACCAAAGGCAGGCAACCAAGATGGTAAAGAACTCATAGACTGAGGACTAGATGAAGAAAAGGAGGATGTTTAGTCTGAAAAAGTAAGGCCTTAAAAGGAGTGTGATAGCTTTTGTCAGATAATTGAAGAGTTGTCATATAGAAAGGGGAGAGAAGTTAGCTTTCTACTGCCTGGCCCTAGAGGGTAGAACTGGGAATAACGGATGAAAGGTGCAAAGAAGCAAATTATGTCCTGATGCCAAGAAAAAGCTTCCTATCAACTAGCTCATGCTTCTCCAGAAACAAAAAGTTTTATCTTATTAGAGGTCTTCAAGAAGAGGCTAAACGTGTTGGAAATATTACAGAGGAATTTGTTCAACCTACAGCTGTAGGTTGAACAAGTAGGTGTCTGAGTTCCCTTCTGATACTGAGATTCTGTGATTCTTTTTAAAATTATTATCTGTGGTCACTTTTAGTTAAAGAGCCTTTCAAAATAGCAAAACAATTAAAACCAGAAGCCAAATGTCTTTGTTTGGGAATTTCATATTAACATGGATTCCATATGAGAACAATGATAGTAAAGATAGACTCACCTGGGTAGAAGGGGCCACAAGCCTGAGGTTCAGGAGTAGATGGTGAACCAAAGCTGTCATATATGCAATCCACTAAACTTCATTTCCATGTCAGTTTCTGCTTAAAGCTCACAAAATAATATGAAAATTGATCTTGGAAATGCCCCATATCTCACAGTCTCTGCAAAATGGATCCAAAATGCTTTTGATTTCCTCATGACACTCAGGGTCAAGAAAAAATTAACAATAATAACTTCTTATGGAGAGGTAGAAGGTATTAAACTAAGGTAGTGTTTCTTAATCTCAAGCAGATAAACCTATTTTAATAAATATTTTAATAACTGTATTTCAATATTACTAGTCCCTTTTGTAAACCTATGTCTTTCATTTTCTGTATTTAAAAATATTATTCTGGGGCGGAGCCAAGATGGTGGAGTGAAAGCAGTGACTTGCTTGAGCTCTCCCCCAAACCCGTCCAAACACTCATAAAAACTGTCTCTAAACAAATTCTGAAGCAGCAGAACCCACAAAAAGACAGAGGGAAACAAACTTCCAGCCCAAGTCAACCTGGATGATTGATCAGAAAACGTATCGCGCCGGGCTGGGAGCGCAGCGTGGGCACGCAGGCCGCAGGGAACCTGGCCTCAGAGGAGTGAATCACGGGCAGCTGTGGAGGTTTCCAGATTCGTCAATCCTCGAATGCCAAAGACAACTTAGAAGGTCAGTGGGAAAAGTTTGTTTCTGTCGGTGGTCAGAGAGGAAGGCTGGGTCTCAGCTCCATTCCCGAGGGTGGCCCTGGGGGGGGGGCGCAGCTGCTTCCCGAGCTTCCAGCCCACAGCCCACAGACTGAGGGGGAATCCAGTGGCTGATCAGAGAGGGATTGCAGGGATCTCTTTGCCAGTGCTGAGGCAGGAATCTCTTGCTTTGCCCGTGTGTGGATCTGGGTCACAGTTCTGGGCGGGGTGCTGGGGTGAGGAGGAGTGCTGGCCTGGTGGAGCTTGTAGTGGCTGTGGAGAGGAGACCTTCCTCACAGTTACAGGACAGAAAGCAGTACTTGTGGTCACAGGCCAGGAAAGGAGTAAACACCTCACCCCTTATCATACCACCTTGGAAGAACTGAAAATTTACAGTATCTCTGTATCTCTGAAAACAGCTACACAAACCCCTGAAGCTTGGGACAGTACACTCTCCACACTGGAAGAAGATTTGTACCTTAACAGAGTTTAAAACTCAAGTAATTGGCCGGGATCATGAGCAAGCAGCACAAAAAGAGTCAGACTATATTATCTTACTTTGGTGAAAAGAAGGTCAAAATATTCAACCAGAAGAAGACAACAAAGTCAAAGCTCCTACATCCAAAGCCTCCAAGAAAAATATGAATCAGTTCCAGGCCTTGGAAGAGCTCAAAAGGGATTTTGAGAAGCAAGTAAGGGAAGTAGAGGAAAAACTGGGAAGAGAAATGAGAGTGATGCAAGAAAAGCATGAAAAACAAGTCAACAGCTGGATAAAGGAGACCCAAAAAAATACTGAAGAAAATAACGCCTTAAAAAATAGCCTAACCCAAATGGCAAAAGAGGTCCAAAAACTAATGAGGAGAAAAATGCCCTAAAAAGAAAAATTGGCCAAATGGAAAAGGAAGTCCAAAAGATTACTGAAGAAAATACTTCCTTAAAAATTAGGATAGAGTAATTGGAAGCTAGTGACTTTATGAGAAATCAAGACACTGTAAAACAAATCCACAAGAATGAAAACTTAGAAAACAATGTGAAATATCTCATTGGAAAAACAACTGACCTGGAAAATAGATCCAGGAGAGAGAATTTAAAAATTATTGGACTATCTGAAAGCCATGATCAAAAAAAGAGCCTAGACATCATCTTTCAAGAAATTATCAAGGAAAACTGCCCTGATATAGTAGAACCAGAGGGCAAAATAGAAATTGAAAGAACTCCACAGATCTCCTCCTGAAAGAGATCCCCAAAGGAAAACTCCTAGGAATATTGTAGCCAAATTCCAGAGTTCCCAGGTCAAGGAGAAAATATTACAAGCTGCCAGAAGGAAACAATTCAAGTACTGTGGAAACACAATCAGGAAAAAAAAATATTATTCTGAAATTACTTCACCAGACTGGTCAAACTGACTTCACCAAATTGACTTGAGCAGTTTTCACAATGGATTTCATCAGATTGCCAAAGAGATCTATTTATTATACAACAATAAGTGGCACTTATATAGTATTTTCTTTTACAAAGCAACTTAACATGTTATCTCAGTAGAATCTCACAATAACTCCCAGAGGAATGTGGCTATCATTATCCTCATGTGACAGGTCAGAAAACTGAGGACAGAGAGGTCAAGTAGCTTGCCCAAGGTCATACAGGTAGTAAGTAACTAAAGCAGGTTTGGAATTCCAGTCTTTCTGAATTTAATTCCAACTATGTCCTCTGTGCTATACCCAAAAAAGGTTAAGAACCCCCAAATTAAAGGGTTACTATAGACCCCAAAGAGCAAATGATTCTTTTGTCACAATCTTCACATGGAATAGTGCCTGACATATAATAGCCACTTAACATGCTTGCAGATTGATCTACATCCATCCTTAGACTCTGAGTTTTAGGGTAAAGTCTTTTTCCTTACCTGATAATATATCTGCATTCATAGCATATGGAGGTGGATTGGACCTAGGTGCTAGGAGTAGAAAGCCCAAATTAAAACCATTACTGCTATCTAGGTAATTCTGGGGAGGGGTACAGGCAGTCCAGAGGTAGTCAGGAAAGGTATCAGTGGGAAGAAATAGTGAAGGAGAAAGAAGAGGAGGAGGAGGATTAAGAAAACAAGAAATGGGTCAGCGAGGTGGCTCAACAGATAGAGCACTGGCCCTGGAGTCAGGAAAACCTGAGTTCAAAGCCAGCCTCACACAGTTGATACTAGCTGTGTGACCCTGGGCAAGTCACTTAACCCCAAACCAAGGAGAGAGAGAGAGTAAGAAAGGGAGAAAGAGTATGTGGACCTGTGCCAATACATATCTGTTCTAAAAGTGAGAAATGTGTCTACAGCTACAATGAAAGATAACAGCTTATAGTGTCTTCCATATATTAAAATCATTTATTGTATCTGTGTAACCTTGGACAACTCACAGTTTCTCAGGGCCTCCCATTATTACATATTTGGGTGGAGGATGCAGCTAGGTGGCACACTGAATAGAACCCTGGGCTTGGAATCAAGAAGACATCTTCACAACTTCAAATCCAGCCTCAGACACGTAAGCTGTATGACCCTGGATGAGTCACTTCGCCCTGCTTGCCTCAGCTTCCTCATCTGTAAAATGATCTGAAGAAGGAAATGGCAAACTATTCCAACATCTTTGCCAAGAAACTCCCAAATGGGGATGCAACTGAACAACAATACAGGTATTTTAAATATTCAACTACATATGAATATTACATTTATACAGACACATATCCTGCATATATGCTTATACATATAAATATTTTATACATATTATATATAATGTAATATATTTAAATAGTATTTTTCTATATATTATATAAATATGCTTTTTTTCTTCTAACTCCATCTTATAGTACCTGCTATTGGAATTCTAGAAGAGGCAAAGGCAACTTTCAAGTCTAGCACAAGCATTTATTAAGTGCCTACCACGTGTCAGGCACTGTGCCAAGTACTTTAAAAGAACACATGCACATCCTCCCTACATTTAAGTTCTCAGACTTTCAGGGGGGAAAACGTATTTTCCAATTCAAGCAGGTAAAGGAAGAAGAAACTTGGTTCCCATTCTAATCTACTTGGTGTGACTCATGGCTCTGAAGAATACCAAAGTAGCCCAGAGACCACAACTCAATCGGGCTCATCTCTTCTCCACTTGCTCAGTTGTCTGTTGCATCTCTTCTGGAGTTACATTATCAAAGGGGGTTTCAAAGACCACACCAGCATGTGTCTTCAAAGGGTTGTTTCATCTCATCAATCACAGCAGGCTATTATCTTCTAATGTGAAAACTTCAAAAATAACTTTGAATTATCATTAAGCCAATGAACATAATAGCATGTTTGAAATTCAGACACACCTGGGGAACTCATGTATTGCTCTGGTCTTTGGTGTGAGGTAACCGATCAGGGCTCTTTCTGATTGTGCCTGTCTGTAAGAATTCAGTGGTTTATTTAGAACAAAGATGGCTTGTTTTGTGTGGGTCCTTTGTGCAAATAGCACTCTGTTCCTCCTTATTTTGCTTCCTGTGGCGCCAAATTTGCTTTTTTCCCTCCAAAGGGCTGGAAAATGAAAGTAAGAGCCAACTCTTGACCTTATTAAAGATGAACTCTCCCATCATGCTTCCTTTTGGATTCAACGGGCATTCCCATTCTATCTGGGACTTTGCATGGGGTGCTTTGCAACTCCCAAACACTCTGCAAAACCTCACCGAAGCACTTTTCCCGGAGACAGCAGCTGGCCTACACTTGTCTAGTCTTACATCGCTGCTCTTCGTACTCTTTTCCTCATGCCTACAAACCCATACCTTAATATCACTTCTCATCCAGGTAGGAAGTGTGACTTTAGTCAATGAGCATTAGTTAAGCACCTGGTATATACCAGGCATTAAAGAGACAAAGACAAATGAGCCCCTGGCTTCACGAGGCTTATACTCCTAGTGGTTAGGGGTAGGTATAGAATTGCCCAGATCGGTAAATACAAAATATTTATTTAGCAAAACTCAGTGCTTCTTCTCTTAATCCACATGCAGACACATAAATGCCATGTGTTTCACTCCATAACCATCATAAATGTTTTCTCCTCCAATGTCCATCAACTTATTGCTATTTCTTCTGTATCATAAACAAATAACATATTAGCTTTTAAAAAGGCATATGTATTGGTTTTTAGAAAGAACAGAAATAAAAACACATTCGCTTTGAACTGGAGGCATACCCTCTCCCATACCACCCCACCTCCTGAGAAGAGTAGGCTTAAGCTGTTACATGGTTGCTACTAAGTATTTGCCCTTCCCACCCCCAAGTTCACTTTGGGGAGTGCCACAGCCACTGGATAAGGCATTTTTATGTCTGCAGAACATGATGGCTCAGATACCAGGTCATTTCATGGCTGGGCTAATTACCTGAGGGCTGCTCTGGGGCCTCATCTGGCTTGGCTGAGATGGCTACAGCAGTCTTTGCCGCTGATTCCTATCACTGCTCCTCTGGAATGCTCACACGTTGTTCTTTCTTCAATACTCCTTCCCCAAAGAGCAAGAAAAAATAGACCCAACAAAGAGGGAGGCAACACAGGGGCCACGTGTTTGAAGTCACACGGTAACCAAGTGGAAGAGGGGCTCCTCCACCCTCATGCTTACGGCATGTCTTCCCCTTCACTTGAATTCCCAAGGACAGAACTCATCTTGGCTTGTTCATACCATTTGTCTTTATGTTGAGTTCTGGCTGAGTAGCCAATTAAAAGTCTTTTCTTCACCATACAACAAGCACATAAGATCACAGAATATAGTGTAGGTTGTACTGCAGGACCCCAGAACTGAGTCCTTATTGACTAGTCTGAGCCTCACACATACACCCACGCCTCTATTACACTTACACAGAAACACAAAATAATTTCACATGGGAGAGAGCTGGTGATTGGAGGAATCAGTGCCCCGTGAACTGTTCTTTAAGGAAACAAAAGGCTAAAAGTATCCAATACGAAAAGGAGACCCTGGCCCCCACGACAAGGCTCATTTGGATGTGTTCGCTAGAGCCAAACTTCATAGACTAATTCTGAGCTGAAACCACCTTAGAGATCATCTATTTCATTATCCTGCTCATCAGATTCTTACGACTCCCTGTCACCTCTACTGGTTGGTATTCAATATCCTTCATCACCAAGCATGAACCCACCTTTCCAGATAGACTATAGATTACTCCCCTTCATAGACTCTACCGTCTAGCCAAATTCTCCTTCTTGCTGCTCCTCATAGCATCCTACCTGCCATCTCTATGAATCTGCATAGATCCCTCATGTCTGAAATATTCTCTTTCCTCACCACGTCTTAGAATTCCTAGCATCTCTCAAAATTGAAACATCAGTTTCTATGTAAAGATTTCTCTAATCCCCAGTAGCTTATCCCAACTCCCAAAAATTTACCTTGTATTAACTTTTTTATATTACTCCAATTTTTGTCCTTATTTTTAAATTTAACTTATTTTTAATTTAATTTAGTGGGTGTGTATGTATAACACCATACTATGCATGCTTCTATTTATCAGTTCTTCCTCTAAATATGAATAGCATCTTCCTTCATAGGTCTTTTGTGGTTGATTTGGATATTTATAATACTCTGAATAATTCATTTGTTCACAGTTATTCTTTGAACAATAATACTGCTACCGTATGCAATGTTCTCTTGGTTCTGCTCATTTCGCTTTTCATTATTTCGTACAGTTCTTCCATGTTTTTCTAAAACCAACCTGCTCATCATTTCTTATGCACAATAGTATTCCATTGAAATCATGTACCACAACATGTCTAGCCATTCCTCAATTGATAAGCATCCCCTTAGTTTCCAGTTCTTTGCCACCACAAGGAGAAGCACTATAAATACTTTGGAATATATAGGCTCTTTTCCTTCTTCCCTGATCACCTTGAAAAACAGACCTAATAGTGGTATTGCTAGGTAAAAGGGTATATACTGTTTAAAACTCTTTGGGCATAATTCCATAATGCTGTCCTAAAAATTGGTTTGATCAGTTCACATTTCCACTAACAGTGTCATTCTCCCCTTCTATCATTTTAGCCAATCTGATAGGTGTGAAGTGATATCTCAAATTGTTTCAATTTGCATTTCTCTAATCAATGATGGTTCAGAACATTTTTTGTATGACCATACATAGCTCTGATTTTTTTATTGAAAAACTGCCTCTTTATATCCTTTGACCATTTATAAATTGGGTAATGACTCAGTCTTATACATTTGACAAAGTTCTGTACATATTTGAGATGTGAGACCTTTATCTGAGAAATTGTCTATAAATTTTTTCCCAATTTTCTGCTTTCCTTCTAATCTTGGCTACGTTGGTCTTATTTGTACAAAACCTTTCAAATTCAATGTAATCAAAATTATCCATTTCACATGTCACAATACTCTCTATCTCTTATTTATTCACAAATTCTCCTCCTATCCTATGTTGCAGTCCAGCAATTCTTGTATGTCTCTCCTTGATACATTTTCCAGATCAGTTGTTCTTCTAATGAAATGTTTCACATTCTCTTCTGGTTTTTTTCCCCATTCTTTTGATTTTGCTGGTGTTTCTTTTTTTCTTGGTGTTCTATGAAATCATTAGCTTCCCCTTGCCCAGTTCTAATTTTTAAAGAGTTATTTTCTTCCATAAGTTTTTAGATCTTTTTCCAATTGGTTGACTTCCTTTTCATAATTTTCTTGATTTTCTTGTGTTACTCTTATTTTTTCCTAATTTTTCTTCAACGTCTCTTATTTGACTTTTAATGTCTTTTTTAAGCTCTTCCAAGAACTCTTTTGGGTCTTGTGACCACTTTACATTTTTCTTTGAAGTAGAAGTAGCTGTTTTGACTTCACTGTCTTCTGCATTTGAACCCAGATCTTTTCTACCCCTATAGTAGCTGTCTATGCTCAGTTTCTTTCTCTTTTGCTTACTCTTTTTTTTAACAACTTATTTCTTGGCTATTAATTTTTGTTAGACTAGTCTGAGGTGTAGAGGATAATGTCTCAAGCTTCAAGGTTTTTGTGCTGTTGTGTTCTGAGCTCTATCTAAGGATGTGACCTCAGGTACTTCTCTCCACCCCTGATCCATGAGAAGGCCCCAGCAACACTGTCACCTCAAATGCATCTTACTCCCTGTGGTCCCTCTGGTGGCTGCAAGTTTCAGCTCACCTGTCTGCCCTGGAACCAAAAGCAAAGATCCTGCACTCCTGCTAGTGGCTGTGGACAGAAGGACCCTGGACTCTAGGCAACCACACTCACTGGTGTATGCTCATTCCTCCTTGCCCATAGCCACTCCCTGGGATTGCATCTGATCGGTATACCTGGGTCCCAGGCCCAGCATTGGTGGTGGGGGCTGCAATCTTTTCCTAAGCAGCTCTCTGACCCCAACACTGTCCATGGGGCAGAAGTTCCTGAAGCTGAGGCTGCTGCTGACACAGCAGCCCCCGGGTTTCATGTTTGTTGTTTCAGTGGTATTTGCCCCAAAGTATTTGCACTTCAAATAGGCCAGACCACCAGTCCAGGAGGTCAGATCTTTCCTAATGTCTTCCCAAGTTGTCTTAGGCTGGACAACTGCTTTACCTCAACTTTTAATTATTTCAGCCACATTATTTCTGTTTACTTCGAGGCATTATTTTAAGTTGTTTGGGGTGGGGGGGAATTTGGGAGAGCCAGGTAAATTCTTGCCTTATTCTGCCATCTTCCCAGAATTTTCTTTATCCCTCATTTATATTTTTATAAAGCAGTCATGATATAGTGGATAGCAAGTTGACTTTGGAGTCAGAAAGACCTGGGTTCAGGTTCTGCCTCTGACACATAATCTCTCAGTGGCCTAGGCCAGAGGTGTCAAAATGCTGCAGGTAGGTGGTACTCTGAGTGCAGTATAATTGGGAAATGTTTAACAAAATAAGTGAATGTACAATGGATATAGGTAGCATTATTCTGTAGTTTTCTAAGGAAGTATGTAACATGCAGGAATTCTTATGTAGAGTTTAGTGGCCTCTGTTTCCATTTGAATTTGATACCACTGCTCTAAGACCATAGATTGAATAGAAGGTGCCAACCTTCATCAGAAGAGGGAGTTTCTTCATCTAGCAATTCCATATACAAATAAATCACAGGTCTAATCCTGGTATCCCCATTCCTATTATCCTATCATATTCTTACATTGGTCTCCATGTCAATATATATCTTACGGATTACCCAGTCCCTAGGCCTGCCCTAGAGTTGACAGTAAGTCACAATCTAGTAATCAAGGGCAGGAATGTGGGGATGAGAAATCATGTCTGAGAGTTCAAGGCAGGAAAAGCTTTTGCTTCAGCAGTTTGGAAGGTAGCACAATATAGATCAAATCATGAAATCATCTATCTAGAGCTAGAAATGACCTTCAAGGTTAGTCCTAATTTTTAGGATTTTTCCCCTTTATATTTAGTTAGAATCTGACATTCTTTATTTTCTATCTATTGCTCCTAATTCTGTCCTCTAGAACCAAGCAGAATAATTAACAGAGGTAAGTAATTAATGAACCAATCAACACACATTTATTAAGCACATACTATATGTCAAACACAGTCTTAGGTGCTAAGTATACAAAAATTATCTCTCAATAAGCATTTATTCAACACCAACTATGTGTTATGCTATTTGAACCTGGGGATACAAACATGAAAAGGAATATCTCTCCTGTCAGGGAACTTTCAGTCTATTGACGGGAGACAGCATGCACACATACAAGCAGATACAAAACATATGCTAAACAAATCAATGGCGATGTTGGGAGGAGAACAGAACAATATGGTTTTTTTTTTTGGAAGTGGAAATAAAGTCTCTCTAGATAGATAGATAGATAAATACATGCATACATACATACATAGACAAATTAGGACCTTGCTGTCTTTGCCATCCATATAATGAGATTGCCTGATATTGGGGTCTTTCTGGTAGTTGGTCATTCATCATCAGTTGGTTCCCATCACTTGGGAACTAAAATGTCTGAGATGATATTATTAGACAACGTTGCCTTTTGCTCATAGCTTGTGGAAATACAAAGTGAGAAGAGCCATGATTTATGTAGGATGGTACAAGGGAGAGTGTTAACTTTAAGGTCAGTGGTCCTGAGTCCAAATTCCCAGCTCTCCAATTTACTTCCCTGGTGACCTGGACCAAATCTCTTCCCTTCTCTTTGCCTTGATTTCTCTTATCCTAAGTTAGGAGCTTAGACTAGATTTCCTCTAAGGTTTCTTCTAGCTCTGAATCTATGAGTTTATGATCCTATGACCCTCAGCTTAATATAAAAGGGAAAAAAAAAAAGTCCTTACAAGAAGAGGTATCCAAACATGAAAAGGGCTACTTCAAGAAGAAGGATGTTCACTCTCCTTGGAATCAAGGAAAAGATGAAGAACCACTTATCAGGTTTGTTGTAGAAGATAATTCTGTGTAGGTGTTAGTTAGAAAAGATAACCTCTTCCTGCCGTGCTCTGTGATTCAAAGAACTGGCTCAAAGGATAATGGATTGAGAGTTACAAGGAACCTTGAAGGCCATCTTGTCTAACCCCATAATTGTAAGGGTGAGGAAACTCATTCTCAGAGAAGAAAATGACTTGTCCAAGGTCACTTGGGCTTCTTGTAATGGCATATATCAGTGTATTTGCTACTTCTTCCAGCTGTCAAAAAAAAATTCCTCATGAAGACAATGAAGACATTTGTCTTCAGATGTTCTATTCAAAGAAGCAACTACAGAGCATGATAGGGCGACCACTATATAAACACGCACGTTTATTAAATGCAGAAATGGAGTTAATGTTTCTTTAATGGTGTGCTTTTACCCTCAGTTTACATACATATACATAATGATGCCTTAAACTCAGAGCGGAAAAGTACAGCATCTGTGCAATCCTCGATTTGCAATTCTAAAATGGCAACCTAAATATTGAATTCCCAAAGGTTTTTGCATTTCATTTCCCAAGTAGGTTTAATAGCCAGGAAAGAATCCGATGAAGTAATACATGGATATTTCTAAGTTCAACTCTCATTAACTGTCCCCTAAAAGAACAACAGGTTCCTTGAAAGTGCACTATTTAGACAAGATTCTTTCAAAACCCTTGGGAAACACTCAGTATCTTTACTCAGCAACTGGTTTTGAAATTGTCATCATTTTGTGTTAGCAAAGGCTGCCGATGTATCATGGGATCATAGCAGTTAGTGCTCAAGTGAACCTTAGAGGTTATACATTTTAACCCATAATTTTGTGAAGGAAGCAATAAAGACCCTAGATCACAGATGCTGTACTTTTCTGAACCTTGAGAAGTTAAGTGACTTCTCTAAGGTAACACAGATAGGAAGTAGCAAAGGCAAGATTTTAACCCAGGATGTGTGACTCCAAATTTAGCACTATTTTCTTGACAGTAAGCTACTGCTCCCCACCCCTGCTATACCACTTTTTCTCCTCATAACAATTCCTTTGTAAAGTCTGTGGACTAGTTCATTCAGTTATCTGAAACATACGAACAATAATTGAAGAAAAAAATATATGTCCCCCCTTGCCACCTCCACAAAGAAACTTTAAATTGTACAGAGATATTTCTAAACATTCCATGCCACCTCAGATTCAGAGTTTAAAGGACTGGCCCGAACACAGATTTTTACAGATGAGGAAATGGGAGCCCAGAAAGGTTGTGACTCTCTCAAGGTCACACAGGCAGTAAATTACACAGCCAGGATTCGAGTTAAAAGGAATAAAAGAGAATGGAGTTGGAAAGATTATAGGATGCATCTCTAGTCAAACAGGAAAAAAAAATCAATTTTTTTTAGCTGAGAAGAGCTTTGCAGAACATGACAGGAGCCCCTGGAAAAAGACAAGCTGTCTCACAGGTTAAATCATAGCATCGGCATGTATTATACCACATTCTGAGGAGAAATACCGAAAAATGTTGAATCCTCTCCTCCGAGGTGAAACAATAAGGGCAGGGCTCGGGGAGGGGTCCTGACCATTTGCGATCACAAGACATGAATTCTCTCTTGTTGTCCAGGGTACATTTTTCAATATGCATTTCAGAAAAGGCAGCTATTGTCTTGTCCCTATTACCTCAAGACGGGCCCTGGAGTTCTTTAAGCTGAAAGCACCAAAGGGCAGTCTTATGGATATGGAAGAGTTTCTTGTTTAAGGGGTAAGGCTTGAAGCATTCAAAGAGAGGCAGAAACAGAAAAACAGGAGGGGGTCGGCAAAGGACATTGCAAAACCATCGCTCTGGCCTTTTTCCCTCTCTTATCTCCCCCAAGGATTTGTTTTTTTAACTCAAAAATCTGACTTTTCCCCTTCTTTGGCAGAAGTTGGAACTGGTTGAAGGAGGCTTTCTGTTACACAAGTCTGCCTGAAGCCAGGTTTCTGCACTATAGATGGGTCACAGCAAATCTGAATGAACATAAAAAGCAAAGAAATGTATGTTCAGTCCTAATAATGAGATTTGTTTTTCCACGCTGAATAGGGACTCATCCTACCCATTGGAATTTCAAGTTGTTAGAGTCTTTTTAGTGTGGAGGTCACTGAGGATTTCAACAGAGTCCCAAGCACCCTATATTTGGCAAATAGACCATCTTACAATTAAACCATTTTGATGGGCTCCTCATATCTTAACAAAATACCAAAAATCAACCATCTACTTTTCTCTTTCCCTGAATCTGTTCCCCTCCTCATTCTTCATTGTAAATGGTTTCTAAGCCAATATTCACTGGACCTGGAGTCAGGAGACCTGTTTTCAAATCCAGGATGTCCCACACACCAAATGTGAGGCTAACCTTCACTTCATCTCTTTGATACCTGCATTCCTCATCTTGAAGCCCCATAAGCATCTAAAACACAACATGACCAAATAAGAACTCATTTTCTCAAAAGTCCCTCCCCACTTCCTAACATCTCTCCTTCAATTGCCAGTAATGTCATCCTTGCAGTGGCCATGCTGCCTTTGACTCCAGACTTCATGGTCTGAAAAGGTAGCTTTGGTGAGATAGTAGATAGAGTAAGTACCAGGTTTGAGATCAGGAAGATCTGAGTTCAAATCCTGATTTAGTCATTTGCTAGCTCTGTGACCCAAAGCCAGTCCCATATCTTCATTGTTTCATCTATAAAATGAGAGAGTTAGACTTTATGGCCTCTATGGTACCTTCTAGCTCTAAATTTCCTGTGATTCTATTTAAAAAAAAGTTCTTTGTAAATCTTAAGGCACAATATAAATGAGTTGTTATTATTGCTCAGAAATGTCCACACCAAATTTCATACTTCTCTTAATTATGCTTTACCAGATATTAAAACAAATCAAACCATACTGCTATTCCCAACACCATCACACACAAATCACATTCCTCCTACACTCTAATCCCCAGCTTTCCTTTTTTATCTCTAAGAACAATAATCAAATCAACCTTCAAATTCCTGGAGAGAATGTCAATATTTCTCTATGACTCCTCTCACTATGCCTGTAAATTTACTAACAAAAACATCCCGCCCTAGTCACCACTCCTGTATATGTGCTGTCCTCACCAGTAAGAATACAGGTTCCTTGAGGATAAAAATCCTCTTGCTTTTTCCATTTATATCCCTGGCACTCAGCACATGCAAACACTTGATAAATGCTTTTGTTTCATTCATTCATTTCATACATGAAGATGACCTATGCTTTGTCCCAAATCCTACTTTCTTTCAATATGGAGGTCTACCTCGCTCCAAAAACATACCTAAATGACCACCTTTTTCTTCTATTTTGTCAAATGGCTAGTTAGTAATCAACCAGTCCTTCAGTTGGAGGAGAGAGGAATTTAAGAGAGACTGAACAGGCTGGTACAAACAAGCCAAACTTTCAAGGTAATAACTGGTCAATTTCCCATTCCATTTCATCCCATGCTTGAATTTCAATCCAAAAGTGTTGATGAGCATACTTAAAATGAAAAATAAAAAAACCTGAAAATTCAATTTTATTTTAACAATTTATCTGAATGTCATGCAAGGAAAGAAAATCAGGAGAAATATCGTTATAAAGGGTCTCTCATATCATCATTTCCTTTTTAGTGCGGTCCAAGGTTCACCTAGTTAAACAGGTCCCCAAGCAGCACAGCATGCATGAGAAGTTTTCCAGGCAGAAAAAAGAAGATCCAATTTCTGCAGCTGTCTAAAATCTGATATTCTAAAGGTATTTGTTTATTTGTTTATTCATTGAGTTATTCAAATTGCACATAAAGTCACAAAGCTGGAGTGATTTCTGGAAAAAGCAGTTTCAAAGACATGAAAACATTTACAGTATGGAAAATTAGACATCACCAAAGCTATTCTAGAAGCAAACATAATCTTGTTGCTTATTTGTTTAACATTTAATAAAACATATACTTCACATGATCCTGGTTGCCAGTAGCCACACGTATTGACCCACCTCATTCGGTGTTATAGTAATGAAGTTACAAAATTGAAAGGAACTCGTCTTACCTTGATGTCTATCTGAGTCTGAATGAGCCAGGATTAGTTAGCACTTAAAGATTCCTGGGTTTCCAATGAGAGGATTTTTCATCCCTATTTACCCTTAAGACCATTCCACCTACATTTTTAGAGAAGGTGATGGCAGTGAATAAATCTGTGGTTCTGTCTTTTTACACACACACACACACACACACACACACACACACACACACACACATACGTATATGGGTATATAACACATATTTTTGATAATTGATATCTATTTCCCTCATTCAAATCAGCAGCATTCATGGTTATTAGAGATTCCCTAGCAAAGGTAGAAATTTTCCTTCTCACTCAAAAAGTGCTCTCCAAATGGTTCTTCTGTATAAGTAAGAGGGTTACAGAAAAGAAAATTAAAAACCAATATACACTTTGGACATTTTGGAATCCCCTAGAATTCAAGATCTTCTTAGCCTTGATAAATGTGGTAATTACGTTGGGCTGGTTTGTTTTGGGTTTTTTTTTCACTTTGTTTTGTTTCATCTTCTAAGGTAAAAAGCACCCTCATTTCAACACCCACTGATCAATAACATGAACTTCCTTGCCTTGAGTTTCCTTCTGTGTGAGAGTCTTATTTATTACATGCAATTTGTCAAGTTTTGCTGATATGTGGCTTTCAATTTTGGAGGGAAGCCCTCTGCAAAAGGGTCGATAATAAATTACTTGGAGGTGCAGGTATGAGGCCCTGCCCTCAACTGATTCATCGCCAAAACTGGGTGGTCAATGAAATTCCTCTTTAAGGAAAGCAGAGGACAAAGGAAATAGAGTTGAACATTAGAATCAGAGGACCTGTACATCAGAAGAATACTGAGAGAACTCCCATACCAGTTTTGGTTCTTCTGATCACTGCATTGTAAACTTGGATACATCACTTAAACTCAGTGGATTTCCATTCTTACATTAGGAGGTTGCACTACATAACTTTTAAGGCTACTTCAAACTGCAAATTTGTGATCTTTTGGGCTATGATTAAAAGCAGAAGTAGTAATACATAGAAAGAATGTTTTTAAAATGTTGAAATGGAATCCACACGATCCATAAGCTTTGACTGCCTCCACGAACCCTCAAACAAATAGTATTCCTGGGGATATGTGATCTGGAGGTAAGAATACTTAAGGAGACAGGCTGTTTGTCTTCAAGAATCTGAAATACTGTCACCTGGAAAAGAGATTGTCCTTGTTCTTCTTGAACCCAGAGAACAGAAGTAGTAGTGATGGAGGTAAGTTTCAGAAAGACAAATTTAGGTTTGGTGGCAGGAGAAACTACCTAACAATTACAGCTATCCAAAAGTGAAATATACTGCCCTCGGAAGAGGTGGACCCCCTCTTATTTGTGACCTTTAAGCAAAGGTTGACTGACCACTTTTCAGGTATGTGGTAGAGGGAACTCTCTGGTTGCTATAGGTGGAACAAAATTGTCTCTGCTATGTCTTCCAAATTAGAGATTCAGTGATGGAGATTTGGTGCTAGACTCAAGGAAGAATTAATTAGGTTGTCAAAAACCATAATGGAGATCATGGAACCCTTTTCTCTATGTGTCTTTAAGGGTGTCTTTAGGAGTGAATCTGCCTAAAGATAATCAAAATATTTTGCCCAGAGCTAGAATGATTGGATAACAGAGGTGGGCAGAACTATATTTTCATTCAAAAGGTTGTGCTTTTTTCACATGAAGATGGTATATTTGGGTTCTAACTCCTATACTTACAAACATTTGTAATGCACTGTTGGTGAAGTTGCAAACTGATTCAACCATTCTGCAGAGCAATTTCGAACTATGCCCAAAGGGCTATAAAACCATGCACACCCTTTGACCTAGCAATACCACTGTTAGCTAGGTCTGTATCTCAGAGGAGATTAAAAAAAAAGAAAAGGACCTGTATGTACAAAAATCTTTATAGCAGCTCTTTTCTAGTGGCAAAGGATTAGAAAATGAGGAAAAGTTCATCTATTGGGGAATGGCTGAACAAATCGTGGTATGTGATTATGATGGAATACTATTGTGCTGTAAGAAATGATGAGCAGCACGCTCTCACAAAAACCTAGGAAGATTTACATGAGCTGATGCAAAGTGAAATAACACTGTGTACAAAGTAACTGTTATATTGTAAGATGATCAGCTGTGAATGACTTAGCTATTCTCAGCAATACAATGATCCAAGACAACTATGAAGGACTTATGACAAAAAATGCCATCCATCCTTAGGGAAAGAACTGCTGATGTCTGAATAAAGATTAAAGCATACTTTTTAAACTTTTTTTATTTTTCTTGAGTTTTTTTGACCATGTTTTCTTTTACAACATAACTTATGGAAATGTTTTGCATGGCTACACATGTATAACTTATACTGAATTGCTTGCCTTCTCAATGAGGGGGTGTAGGGAGAGAGGAAGGGAGAGAATTTGAAACTTAAACTTTAAAAACAAATGTTAAAAATTCTTTTTACATGTAACTGGGGAAAAACAAAATACTAAATAAAGTAAAAAATTTTTAAAAATTAAAAAATTCTATCAAGCTTTACCCTGGCTCTGGTGAAAATATGATTGGATCTAAGACAGTCTCTTCAAATAGATGAATGTGTGCATACAAGTAGGAATTGTGATTTTGGTATCATAACTAACTCCCAATGAAGGCACTTTTTCTCCAATCTAAAGCAGAATTTGTCTGTGACTTTGTAGAACTGTTCACCAAATGTGACCCTGAGGTCGACCACCTGGTGTCTATAAATGTGTTTCAGGTCCACAAGGTCAAAATTGTTTTTTTCATAATAATACTACGATGTTACAACTTCTGATATGGTGACTATCAATAAATATGGTTAATTAACATAAACAAAAGCTCTTTGCGGGTCCTAAATAATTTTTAAGGGTGTGAAAAGGTCTTGAGACCAAAAAGTTTGAAAACTGCAGGTATATCTCAAAAATAGTGTGGGTTCAGTTCCAGATCACCTCAATAAAGTAAATATTGTAATGAAGTGAGTCACATAAATTTTTTGGTTTCCCAGTGCATATAAAAGTTATGTTTATAGTATACTATAGTCTTTTAAATGTTAAGTGGTATTATGTCCTTTAAAAATGTACGTGACTTAATTAAAAAACACTTTATTGGTAAAAAAAAATGCTAGCCATCATCTGAGTCTTCAGCTGGTAGTCATCTTTTTGCTGGTGGAGGGTCTTGCCTCAATGTTGATGGCTGTTGACCGACCAAGGTGGTAGTTGCTGAAGGTTGGGCTGGTAGTGTCAATTTCTTAAAATAGGACAACAATGAAGTTTGCCCCATTGATTGACTCTTCCTTTCACTTGAATACTTAGAGGTCATTTTAGGATTATTAAACAGCCTATTGTGTCCCGGGGTATAGGGAGGCCCAAGGAGAGGGAGAGAGATAAGAGAAAAACCAGTTGATGAAACAGTCAACACACACACAACATTTATCAATTAAGTTCACCACCTTCTATGGGCCTGGTTTGTGGTGCCCAAAACAATGACAATAATAACATCAAAGATCACCAATCATAGACCACCATAATAGATAAAATCATAATGAAAAAGCTTGAAATATTGTGAGAATTACCAAAATGTGACACAGAGACATGATATGAACACATGCTAATAGACTTGCTCAATGAAGGGTTGCCACAGACCTTCCATTTGTAAAACACACACACACAGAAACATACAATCTACAAAATGCAATAAAGTATAGTGCAATAAAGAAAAATATGCCTGTCCTGGTTTAGTAGATAACCTATACTGAGTGTCATGAGGCACATAGTGGTTAAGTTCCTTACCTGAGATCACGCTTCTAGCAACTGTCAGAGGTAAGATTTGAATACAGGTATTCCTAACACAAAACCCAGAGCTCTCTCCACTATGCTGTGCTGCCAATCAAACACCCTAAGTATTAATCAGTTGACTCAGTGAATTTATGAAATGTTATGTAGAAGACACCAGTAATGCATTATTGATCATTCTCTTACTTAGATTGCTGAAGTGAAATAGAGGTGTTCTTGACAGCAGCCTTTCCATTGAAGTCAGTGTCACCTCCCCCAGTCTCATTTTCAGTCTGGATTCTTTAATTCCTGTGTTCATGGAGGATTCTAAAATGATTGCATTCGGTTGAACCAAAGGCATTCTCTGTGTATATTTACTGGTGTAAATACCAATTTATCTGGGTAACAATATTTGCTACACATGAGTCATTTGAAGTCAATTTTCTTTGCAAAACTCAGATTGCAACCCACATTAAATTATTCACAAGAAACCAAACAGAGGCAATATGTGCCATGAAACAGAAGTTTGGAAACTGTTTTGGAATGATTTTGATTACTTTGGGGACTGGAAAAAAAGTAGTAGGGCCCATTTATTTTTAAGAGTAGAATCAAGGGGATAAGAACCTGTAGCCTCAGTTTGTTGAGTGGCATAGGCAGGGCTGCTCAAATACCAGAGAATCAGAGGGATGAAAACTGGAGGAAGAACAACAAAAGAAGGTAAGTGGGATACAAGGAAAACAGACGGGGGCCACAAAGTCCCCGTAGAAGGAGAAAGGAAAGTTACTGAAGCTGTAGCATGACACGGTGGAAAGAGTACTAGTTCTAGAATCAGGGGTGAGTTCAAATCGATCTCTGATACTTACTGAATTTGTGGTCTTGAGCAAGTAAATCTACCTGGGCCTTGGTTTCCACATCTGTAAAATGGGCTAGGAGTATTGATCACATGATCTCTTAGGTTCCTCCCAACTTTAGTTCTATGCTCTTGTTATATACACTTGCCAGTGGAAGGGACAAAGGCATACTAGAGTTAAAGAAGGTCAATCAGGGAGGGAGGAAATTTTAAAAGATTTTGAAATAGCAAATAACTTGCCTATGAATGAAGCATTAGCTCTATCCCTTATCCCATAAATTCCATGGGTAGGGTTATATTGACTATTGCACCTAAGGTCCTATACTAATCCCTATACTACCAATTCCTCCTGTATTAGGCGACACCAAATAAAAGAAAAGCTGACTTACTTCCCGCGCATATACAGCCCACCTCCCAGGGGACTTCAACTCAAAATCTTTGTTTCTAAAGTCACATAAAGATAGCTCACATTTATAAAGTACTTTAAGGTTTGCTAAATCCTTGGTGTATAGTATATCCTGATTTTATCTGCACAATTCTGTGAGGTTGGTGCTACTCATTCCCTTTTTAGAGTGGAATAGTGAGGTCTAGAGAAGGGAAGATGCTTCTATAAGGTCACACGAGTAGTAAGCTGAAGGATCAGGATTAGAAGTGAGTTCTTATCACTTCAAGTCTAGGACTCATTCTTTTACTTTGTGTTGCCTCTCATCCACTCTCCCTTAATGACTTTTGGCCTTCGGGGGAATGTTGCCTGAAGTAAAGGCAAGTAGAGTATTTGGCAGCGTGGTGTAGTAGAGAGAGAAACAGGCTTCATCTCAGGAATGTAGTATTCAAATCTTGCCTTAGACACTCGCTAGAGGTGCCATCCTAGGCATGACCATGACCAGGGAAGTGATATCCTATGTGTAGCCAACTGCAGTTTAGGGGGGGGACTCAATCCTCCTCTGCCACCACTTAACCTCTGTCTGCCTCAGCATCCTCAACTGTAAAATGGGGATAAGCATAGCACCTGCTTCCCAGGGTTTTGGGGAAGATTGAATGAAATAGCATTTATAAAGCACATAAAGGACTGCCTGGTACATAGCAGGTGCTTCATAAACACTTGTTTACTTACTTCCTTCTTTCCTTCTTTCCTTCCTTCCTTCTTTCCTTCCTTTCCTTCCATCCATCTATCCTTCCTTCCTTCCTTCTTCCTTTCCTTCCTTCCTTCCTTTCTTCCATCCATCCATCCATCCTTCCTTTCTTCCTTCTATCCATCCTTTCCCTTCCTTCTTTCCTTCCTTCCATCCATCTATCCTTCCTTCCTTCTTCCTTTCCTTCCTTCCTTTCTTCCATCCATCCATCCTTCCTTTCTTCCTTCTATCCATCCTTTCCCTTCCTTCCTTCCTTCTTTCCTTTCTTCCTTCCTCCCTTCCTTTGTTCCTTCCCAGGCTCTAAGCAACTGAACTCATGAACCCAAACACTCATTCATTAGAACTTAAGTACAGAAGAGACCCTGTTCTCTAGGACTTTTCTGTCCACATAAACCTTAGTGACCTTGCTCAGTGGCAGAAAGTAGTCCAGCCCAATCCAGCAGTCCTTCAAAGACGAGAGCCATGATCTCATTATCCCCCCTTCCAGTCAAGCTACTTCCAGCCAAACTAGTTTGTTTGCTGTTCCTTGAACATAAACACTCGTCTCTCACTTCCAAATCTTTGTTTCAGCTGTTTCCCATGCCTGTAGTACTCTCACTCTTCATCTCCACCTTTGAAATTCTCTAGTTGCCCTCAAGGCTCAGTGTGCAGCTACCTGCTACATAAGGCCTTTCCTGACCCACTCCTCATTCCAGTTATTGGTGCTTCTCACCCCCTCTCAAAATCATCGTTGTATTGATTTTCTGGGTTTTGTAGCATGGTGCAGTGAAAAGTGTTAGACTTGGAATCAGATGGCCCAGCTTCAAATCTATCACTGACTTATTAACCACATTGCCTTGGACAAGTCATTTCAACTTCCTAAGCTTCAACTGCCTCTGTAAAATAAGAGGGTTGGATTAAATGGTCTTTGAGAGTCCTTCTAGCCCTAAATCTGTCCTCCAGTCTTAATTACCTGTAGACCTGTATAGAAATTCCCCAGGGCAGGTATTGTTTTTATTGCTGTCTTCAGATCACTAGCACCTGGCTTTGTACCTGGCACATTGTATGTACTTAACAGCAGCATGCTGACTCAAACTGAACTGAACTTAATCAAATTGAATTGAAGTATCTCCTTGAATAAAAGATTACATAGCCCACCAGGGCTTTCAGACTATTATGACTCCCCAGCTCACTGCAGTCTATCCACCTGCACACCACAATTGCACCCATGGTCATAAATCATCTCTCTTTGTCATTCTCCAACAGGAGGACCTAGGAGTGTGTCATAGACCCCAGGGTATTCAATAACATTAACTGATGAACAGTAAAAGGAGCACCCTGTCTGCATTTACAATCAGCTAGTCCTTTGAAAATATCTCCCCCATCTCCTGACATCCTGGTCACGTACATTCTGCTTCACCGTTCAACCCAGTTTCCTGACTGCTTTTTAATAGGGGCTCAGTGGCCTGCAAGAAATCTTAAAGATTTATTTTCTCCTCCAAATGGTGTTCTGGCAAACTGGCATGTCAGAGCAAACACGCATTCAAAGGCTAGTTCATTTATCCAGTCAACAAAGGGAATCATCAGCCTCAGGGCCTGTTCTTTTCTATCTTCCCAATAAAGACGTTTGATATACACACTATATCAGGAAAAATAAATGTTCCGTATTACAGCCTATGTCTAAGCCTCTGAGCACTAAGGTAAGTGGAAGAACCTCTCACCATTTGTCATTAGGGAATCAAAGAATCTCAGTTAGAAGAGGCTTCACTGGACATGTAGGCCAACCACATTTGACCAAGAATCCCTTCAGCAATATGCTCAACCTATAGTTATCTAATCATTGCATCAAAACTTCTAATGAGGCGAAATCCACTCTTTCTAAGGCCACCGAATACATTCTTGAAGAGCACTAAATTGTAGGACATTTTCCCTTCCACCAACCCTAGATCTCACCCTCCAAAATCTCCACCCTTTGCTCCCAATCTCAGTTCTCTGGAGCAATGCAGGACAAGTCTAGTCCTGCTTCTAATTGAAGGTCCTTGGAAAACTTGCAGATATCTTGTCCCTACTAATTCTTCTCTTTTCTAGGCATGGTATCCCAGTTTCTTCAATTGATCCTTATATAATATGAATTCAAGACTTTTACCATCCTTGTTGCTTTCTTCTGGATTTATTTCCAGCTTCTCAGTGTCCTTTC
Source organism: Phascolarctos cinereus (assembly GCF_003287225.1). Taxonomy (NCBI): domain Eukaryota; kingdom Metazoa; phylum Chordata; class Mammalia; order Diprotodontia; family Phascolarctidae; genus Phascolarctos; species Phascolarctos cinereus. Next base: position 25,729,176 of record NW_027555736.1, on the reverse strand, counting down.
TAAACTGGAGGGCTCAGAATTGCATACGGTATTCCATGGCAGACTGTAGAGCTAAGCACTTTCCTCTCTCTGGACACTAAGCCTCTCTTAATATAGCCTAAGATAACACAGACTTTTTTTTTAAGGTGGGGAGGGCAGTATTATATCATATTGTTTGGCCCCTTGACTTAACTATTCACACAGGAAAAAACAAGTGGATAAGGAATGTGTATTGCCTGGATTATGACAAGTTGTTAGATGTATAATCTATAGAGCTTGTCCATCAAGTGTGTGTGTGTGTGTGTGTGTGTGTGTGTGTGTGTGTGTGTGTGTGTGTGTGTGTGTGTGTGTGTGGTATATATGTAGATAGATAGATAGATAGATAGATAGATAGATAGATAGATAGATATTATATATGTGTGTGTATGTGTATGTGTGTGTGTGTTAGGATATGCAATACAGATGGGAAATGAATTAGGCTCAGACTTAAGCATGAGGAGAGCAGGCAATTCCAAAGCTCTTTTAATGACCTCAAAAATCCTCCCAGAAATAAAGGCCCACCTCTTTAATACCTATTCCACTGGTGCTGTATAGCTAAAACATGGGAAACAACATTCTCCAAAGAATTGAGAACAATGGAGAACGGTAAAATAGGTGTGCACAGAATGCATCATATAGCAAGAAAGAAAATTTAAAGAAAGTCAAGAATGAAGGAAATCATTAAGGAAATGTATTCTAGAAAAATAAGCTGGTTAAATGGCGAGGACAAAGGATAGCAACTTCTGGCTTCTACAGTGTGCATCATTATCCTTAAGATGTCAGGAGAAATCAAGAAAGGACTCCTGTGTGTTACAAACTTCTGAGGGGACACAAACAGAGTCATACAGGATGGGTAGACATGGATAGACTGTGATCTGTATCATAATTGGTGAAATCATTTTTATTTGAGTTGAATATCAATATTAATAACTCATGTAGAGTTAGACATTCACTAAAACCACGGGTTCTTTTTCATCTGTATTGTGAAATTGATTTTCAACCCAAATATAAGATTGTATATTTAACCATATTAACTTTGGTTCAAACTTCTAATGTGAACAGAACTTTTGATTCTGACCTCTATCCTTCCTGTTTGTGTAATCTGCAGATTAAATCAGCATATCTATGCCTTTATACAAGTCATTTATAAAAAAATACCATTCAGTATTGCTTGAATCACAGATCCCTGGAGAATTCTATTAGAAACATTCCTCCAACTGAACATGGGGTAATTATTAACCACTTTGTGTCTGCTTATTCAACCAGTTTGGAACCTTCCTAAATGTCTAATCCATAGCTCCCCATCTTTTTAAACCATGCTGGCATGAGACTTTAAAATACAGAAACAGGAATTAGGACTAGATACCCCAGCCAAAATAAGTGGATGAGATATTCAGGTAGATGTTATGCAGGTTCAGAAGCTGCCACTTCCTCCCTACATGGAATTAATCCAGTTTGATTTCCCACCTCCATGAAGCCTTCTCTGATCCCCACCATCTCCCAGTTGCTAATGTTTATTCCCCCCAGAAAATTGCCTTACATTTATTTTGCACAAATTTTGTATCTACTTCAGTGTTTTCACGCTGTCCTCTCCTGTAGGTTAGCTGCTGGAGGGCAAGAATGGTTTCATTTTTGTCTTTGTATAGCACAGTGCCTGGCAGGGTACACACTAAATAAATACTTGCTTATTGACTTACTGACCAGCTGGTAGACCTGCTCATCTATATCAAACACAGGGAATTCTGGGGAATTCCACTCTGGGAATAGTAGAGGAAATCAGCAAAATGCAAGTTGATGGCTTCATTTCAACCTCTGACTGCTGCTGAGTCACGGGCGCTGTTTTCCTTGATTAGCCAACCTATCAAACTGTATACTGTTTATTAAAATGTATACTACTAGCATCAAATCATGTTCCTCAGGTCAGACTGGCATTCCTCTGCTCAAAAATTATCAGAGACCCTCCATTGCCCCTCCTCACACTTTACAATCCAACCATACTGGATCACTCAGTGTTTTGCACACAAATGTTCTGTATCTTGTCTCTGGCTTGTTGAAATAGACTCCTATTCCTGGAATGCATTGCCTCCATCCCTTTGCTTCTTAAAATCCTTGGTTTCTTCCAGGACTTGTCTCAAGCTCCACTTTTTAAAGCCTTTCCTGATTCTTATCCCCCACCCCCTAACTGTGAGGGTCTGCCCTTCTTTATCTAACCACCTTGTGTTCATTTTTTAAATATTATATCTATAGTTACATATGTTTATAATGTCTCTTCCACTAATATGTAAGCTTCTTGAGGGCAGGAACTGTTTTTACTTTTTCTTCATTTTCTCAGCACTTGGGAGAGTACCTGAAATATAGTAGTTGCCTTAAATGAAAAGTTTGATTGATAAAATACAAACTCTTCCATCTAACATTGAGGGACTTCTACAATCTGGCTCCCGCCTACCTTTGCAGGCCTTGGTTCAGACTATTCAGCTGCATAAACTCTGAATTCCACCCAAGATGGACTGCTGGCAGGACTTGAAACTTAATATTCCCTCTCTTACCTCTATGAATTCCCATGTCTGATATACACTCCCACGGCACATGGATTCCCCCAATCTCCCCCTCTCAGAGTCTTTGTCTCCCGTGGAAAGTCAGCAAAGGAGCAACTCTTCGAAGAAGCCTTTCCCCAGTGCTCCATTTGTTTGTGCTCTCACCCTTCTTAATGTTTTTTTACGTGCTGATTGTTGTTCAGTTGTTTTCAGTCATGTCCATCTCTTCATGACCTTATTTGGGGTTTTCTTGGTATAGATACTGGAGTGATTTGCCATTCCCTTCTCCAGATCATTTTACAGATGAGGAAACTAAGGCACACAGGGTTAAGTGACTTGCTCAGGGTCATACAGCTAGTATCTGAGGCCAGATTTGAACTCAGGAAGATGAGCCTTCCTAATTCCAAGCCTGGCACTCTATTCATTGTGCCACCTAGCTGCCCTTTCTTATGTAATACTTATTGCTGTATTTGTACCTCAGTATATGAGCACCAGAGAAATGTAGGCTCTTTAAGGACAAAGACTTCCATTTTTATCTATGTATCTCTGATACCTTGCATGGTGCCTGGAATAGAATGGGCATTTAATAAAGATTTGTTGAATTAACTAAAACAGAGGCATAAAAACAGGACCTGCGATCTTGTTGGTAGGGGGAATCCTCAGATGACATTACCTTCTCTTCATGTTGGCCCCTTCTCTGCAATTTATCATCTTGAAAATTTTCTTGCATCACTGAGAACTTAAGCTTTTATTTACAATCACATAGCCAGTATATGTCAGAGGTAAGATCTAACCTTGGTGTTCTTCCTGGCTTTGAAGCCAGCTCCCTACCCATGATGCCATGCTGCATTTGGACACATATCCAAACTTCATGAAGGCCCTGCTCAGATGACACATCAGGACAAAGAGGCCACCCTGGCTTGTAGAAGATCATGCCAATGGAACCAAAGCTCTAACACACCCTTTCAAGGTGGAATGCTATCAGTACAGACATAGATATATCCTCTAAGGACCAAACTGAATGCATAGATTTGTAGGGGGGAATCCTTTTAGCACATAGGATGTACTAGATGGATTCTGAGGTCTTCCTAAACTCTAAAATTCTGTGTTTTTAAGAGCTCCATCACTGGAGCATTGGGCCATTTAAGGAATTGTGAGTGGTTTTGCTGTTTGTTTTATGGAGGCAACGTAGCATCCTTCCTGGAAGTGAATGAGGCAACAACTACTGTGAACTGTCAGGGGCAGGAGGAAAGGCCCGGTGCCCTATCTCCAGTCGTGTGCTCTTGCTGCTTCTGTTTCTTTAGTGTTTGTTCTTACCTGATCTTAAGTGAGTAAGTATCCTGAGAGGGAAGTGTCCTGGAAACAGTGGGACCAAGGACATCCAGCAAAACCACTGGAGGTCCAGCCGGCAGCCGGAACAATAGAAGCAGCACCAGATTTCAGTGACGAGACAGTGCTGCCGTGCAACCTTCTTGACTCGGCTCAACAGTGGATTGGCCCGTCAGCTGAGGTACCAAGCCCTGGGAAGAGCCAGCCCAGGTGAGCAAGGGAAAACCCAACTATCGACCGTACTACAGAACACCTGAAGAAACTTGACGGCAACTCTGCTACGACATAAAAGGATTCCTAGGTCAAGTTGCTGCAAGGTACCCTCAACCCTGTGCTCTCCCTACAGGCAAGACGTTGGCATTTTCATGCTTTCCGTTTAGGTTCACTCTCCACAAGGACCATATGAGTGCAAGGGAAAAAGGCAATCTCCGTTTTGAACCTACATGTTTTGTGATTTCTGTCCTTTCTATACCATCACATTAAATACCCCTTTCTAGCAACTAATAAAGTTCAATTGATGGAATGATATGAGGGGATGCCAGATGGTGGCTTGTGAGCAAGGTTAGGAACCCCAAAACCTCAGGGTTACCCCCAAGGAGTCATTGCTCTCCAGCTACCCAACCCACTAGTCTAGTGGCACTAGGCCAATTGAGGAAGTGACTCTAAAGGAATTGCTACACTTATACCACTTGATCTTCATTAGTATGAATAATGAACCCAATGAAGTGATCACATGTATTAAAATTCATATAATATAAAGTCATAATTATATAAAATATGTTCATTTGTTTCAGCCCAATGGAAATGTATGAATCCAGATAAATGAGACCACTGCATGGGATTCATTATTTGCACTAATCATGACCTAACCATGTTTGTACACGTCGTTTTCCCTGATAAAATAGAAATTCCTTGAGAGTTAGAGATTGCTGCATTCACTGTATTTTTATCCTCTGCACTTAGCACAGTGCCTAACACATAATAGGCATTTAATAAATGCTTGTTGATTGACTTCTCTGGATTGGCAGAAGGAATGTCCTCATGAGAATTCTATATACCAATGTATTCACAAGTCTGTAATGAAACCACCATAAAAATGAACTAAAAGAGATCTGCTAAGAATTCAATATTCCATTAAATTAAACAAGCATTTATTAAGCACCTATTATGTTCCAGGTACTATAATAAACTGATAGAATACAATGACAAAGGGGAAGAGAGCCCACCCCCTCAAGGATTTTAACTTTTACTGGGAAGGGATGGAATGCAACATGTACATAAAATACATGTGAAGTCAATGCAGAGAATCAGTGAGTTAACTTGCAGCAAAGGGGTTGGAGTTAGGCAAAGCAGAAATTTTCCCAACTGGCTGAACAGGCTTACAGGTAACATTCTCAGAACTTGGGCAGATCTACAAATTGATGTACGTTAAAAATTCTATTTAGCTTGGACAATTATGCTGCATTTCTTGTCTCCAAAAAAGAAATACCAAGGTAATCAAGGAAGGCAAGTCTTCCTCCCTCTAGAGATACTCCTTGTTGCAAAGCAGAGGAAGAAAAGCTCCACTTTGCGATCACCAAGAAGCCAAAATGATGCTTGGGCACTCTCTGGGGTTTCTTATTCAAAAGACAAAAATCTTGTCAAGCAACATAGAGCCAGCAAATGAGCCTGTCCATCCCACAAAGCAGAATGCATCTTTTAAGTAAGCTTCCATCCTGCTCCCTTTGTCACAGGAAAGGAAGTGCAAATTGGAGAGATTATAGGTGAGGGATATGTATAAAAGTGAGTTAAGATGCAAATGTTTTTTGCATTAACATACTCAGAACAAATACCAATTTCAGGATTCTTCTAAGGGGCATAATTAAATTGATTTTATATCATTCCTAAGTGAAATAAGTCAGGCTGCACCATATAGATACAAACAGCATTAGCATTTCTGTTGGCAAATGGCAACATGGTTGTCTGGAAACTTATATTATCAGCAAAACAAGAAGCATGACTAACTTACTCGGATATAAATGGGCTACTCAGAGCTCTGAATTATTAATTTCATTGTAGTCATGAATGTAATATCCTCTAAAAGACCAAGTTGAAGGGAAAAACTAAAAGGTGTTTTTGGTTTTTTTAGTAAAAACTAAGGCAGCAAACTTACTAATCATAGCCTTCGATAAATGTTAGCAGAGGGGAAAATAAGACATCCTCATCAAAGTGAGATTGCCACTCAGTTGGAACGCTACAGAATGACAAATGAGGCTTTTCCATTTCCTTTTTTTAGAAAATGCATGTTGAGAAGTCATTCTCAAGTGAGAAAAACACACAAAGGGGTTGAAAAACAGACGGTTGACAAATGCTACCAGCTTTCGTCTAGAAGTTTTCTGGAAAAGATAATGCCTCTGCATTATATGAATCTGAGATTTGAAATAAGATGCTATCATTCATCTTAGGCCAGCCTGGTAGAATGGAAACAGCCCTGGTCTTAGAGCCAGAAGAGTCAAGGTCAAGTCCTCTCTCTGAATTTTATGAGCTGTATAAGCCTAACTGGGAAATCCACTTCACCGTTATGAGCCTCAGTTTCCCCACTTGTAAAATGGAGATGACAATGCTTGTACGGCCTAGCTCAAGGTGTTTGAGGTCAAGCAGGATACAGGACAACATGGCTGGAACTAGAACCAGGAAATTTGGTTCAAATCTCACCTTGAATGTTTATTGGCAATGTTACCTTGAGCAAGTCACTTAACTTTTCTCAGTTTCTGCTTCTTTATCTTCAAAATAGACAGGAAGAACTCACAAGGCAGTTGTGAGGATCAAAAATCACAGAATCATAAGATCATAAGATGTGGAGCTGAATGGAACATTAGAGGTCATTCAGTCCAGATGCCAGAAATGAGGCTCTTCCAGACTTTTGGGGTTTGATTTAATAATTATTTCTTCACGGAATTAAAATGATTCACAAAGAGAGTTGATGTTACCCAATGGTATACTAGAAGATTGAAAATGAAACAGCTGTAGTCAGATGACCTGGGTTCCAATCCTGGCTGATAATAACTGTGTGACCTCGAACAAATTATTTTGCTTCTATGGGCTTCACTTTCCTTATCTGGAAAAAAAAAGGGGTGATAAAACCACAAGTCCTTGCTTCAGATCTATGTTCTTATGACTAGATGGTCTCTAAGATTCCTTCAAACTCTAAATCTGCGATTCTGTACGGAAGAGTTAAAGCCCCTCCCACAATAATGTACTAGGAAAGAAGAATGACCCAGACCTGGGATTTCAGTGGTGGATGGAACTCCTGGTAAGGAACCTCCCTTTATCAGTGTAAATCAATAGCTAGTGTGCTAATTACATCCTTACAGTTACCTGATGCACAGAAAGGTAAAGGGACTTGCCTAGGACTCTGTAGCTAGTATGAGATAGAAAGAGGACTTGAATCTTCTTCACTCTGAGACAAATTCTCTACCTACTATTCCCTATCACCTCTAACAATGTTTTGTTATACAGTCATTTTGGTCATGTCTGACTCTTTCTGACCCCCTTCCCCTTCGGAGTTTTCTTGGAGTGATTTGCCATTTCTTTCTCCAACTCATTTTGCAGATGGAGAAACTGAAGCAAACAGTTAACTGACTTGCCCAGGGTTACGTGGCTAGGAAGTGTCTGAGGCTGGATTCGAACTCAGGAAGATGAGTCTTCTTGACTCCTCGCCCAGAGCTGTATCCACTACACCACCTAGCTGCCTCACCTCTAATAATAACTAGCATTTTAGGTAGAACAGAGGATAAAATATTGGGCTTAGAGTCAAAAAGTTCATTTTTTTCCTCTAGTTGTGTGACCTGGGGATCGTCACTTAACCTTTTGAGCCTCAGGTTACTTCTATATAAAATGACAGATTCAAAGTCCTTTAAGGCCCTTTCTAGGGCAGCTTGGGGGGTGGGAGGCAGGCCATAGTGTCTAAAGTGCCTGGCCTGAAATCAGGAAGATTCATCCTCTTGAATTCAAATCTGGCCTCAGACACTGACTAGCTATGTGACCCTGGGCAAGTCACTTAACCCTGTTTGCCTCAGTTTCCTTATCTATAAAATGAGATGGAAATGGTAAAGCACTCCAGTATCTTCACCAAGACAAGCTGAAATGGAGTCATGAAGAGTTGGATATAACTGAATGACTGAACAGCAACCAAGGTCTCTTCCAGCTCTAACTCTGTGCTGTTTACAATAACACTATAAAGTAACTACGAGAGGGATTTTTGTCATTATTTTACAAATGAAAAAACTTACATTTCAGAAAAGTCATAGTGATTTACTCAATGACATATCCAACTTCTTCTCATAGGAAAAATGTCCCAAAAATCAAAGCCATCTGAAAGAGCAATTGACTACCTGTGTAGGCTGCCCCTGCACAAGACTGATGACCACTTGTCAAAGCTAGTGAGAAAAGGTTGTCATTTCATATGAGACAAGATGGTCCAGAGCTACCACTGAGCTCGGAGAGGCTGATTGAGTGGGCTAGCACTTGAATCTGGGTTTTCTGATTTCAGCATGACTCGTCCACTGCTGCATTGTACTGGGGTCTGGATACAGGGCACTTTAATTCATGATTGAGCCTTGGTAAAGTTTGAATTAAAAGAAATGGAATGCAGTTAAAATGTATGTCCTCTAATGTGCATTGTAAACGCCAGGAGAAGAGAGCTTAAATCTACCATGATTCTTTTTTACTTCCCAAAATGATTGGGCCTAAACAAGGCCATTACTTCCCCATGATTAAGGGCTGGAAAGCAAAAGTGTTTGTCTTGACTACAACAACCAGAAGAAAGAAAAAAAAAAGCCCCAGTTTTTCGATGAAGAAAATGTGAAAAAAAAAAAAAGAAACATGCTCTTTAAATACCAACTCTTAATTGCATTGAAGTGAATATGTAAATTCAATTATGGGCATTTAAGGATTAGGCATTTAATTAGATCTGCCTTGATGTAAATTGCACAATCATTTTCTTTTATTAAGACCAATCTTCACTTTGCATTCTGGCATTTGATAAGAAAGGACAAAATAACAGGGAGCCTCCAGTGTGTCCAGATTTTACCCAGATGATTCTGCAGAAGAGCTTGGTTAAAGAGAGGTCAAGTGGTGACCTGGGAAAGACATTCTGGTTGGTTTAAATTCCACATCTTTGACTTGACTGTATGACATTAACCAAGTCACTTAAACTACAAATTCAGCTTACTTGATCCACTAACTTGAACTCAATTCAATAAACATTTAAATCAAATCAACATCCATTTGGTAAGCATCTATTAGGTGTCAGGCATTATATGAGCCGGCTGAGGACACAAAGAAAGGCCATAAAAAAAACCAGTTTCTGATCTCAAGGAGCTCATAGCCTAATGGAGGGGACAACATGTATTCAACTATTTAAAAAAAAAAACAAGACATACAAGTACTTCCTACTGACACTGGCACCAAGGGTTAGGGATATAAAAACAAATCAATTAAGCCTTTATTAAACCTCCACCATGTGCCAGGCACTTTTCTAGGTGCTTGAGATGCAGAGACAAATCAATCAATTAACAAACATATATTAAGCCCCTCTTTGTGCCAGCCACTTTTCTACGGCTGGGAATATGAAGATGAATCTTTCTATCGACAATCATATATTTTCATGTACTCCAGGCACTGTTCTAAGTGTTTAGGGATGGAAAGAGAAAAGTCAGTCTTTGTCTTCAAAGAGCTTACATTCTACTGTGGGTGTATGACATATTCATAAATAATTTACAGAAAGGTCCTAAGTCTCAAGCATCTGCATTCTCCTAGAGAGTTTCAACATTTATACTGATAAATATACTCTAGATACTTTGAGGAGAGAGAGTACACCAACATCTAGAGGGATTTCTAAGGGTCTGTGATAGGTAGAGTGAGACATTCTCAGTGTGAAGTTTGGATTCAGTCAAAGGGTCGCACTTGAGGACCTAAAGTGCCACATTTGGCCTTAGGGCCACAGGTTCCCCACTCCTAGTCTAGACAATCTCTATTCTTCTCATTCTCCATTCCACAACATCCTTTCATAACAAACTCCAGAGAAGATAGAATATTGAGTTAATATTCTGTGCAATATGGACAACCAATAATCTTGTCAATAACTCCAATGCAATAAACATGTGTTAAGCACCTACTATGTACTTTGCACTGTGCTAAGCACTGGGGATACAAATGATAAAAAGATAATCCTTGATCTCAAGAAGCTTACAATCTAATTGGGGGAGACAACACACAAAAGAACATACGCAAAATGAATATAAGGTGGGAGCCTTATAAGCTTATTTGGGGTGGGGGGAGGGTGTAGAGAGAGACCAGGAAAGATGTCATGAAGAAGGTAGTGCATGAGCTGAGTCTTGACAGAATCTAGGGATTCTAAGAGGTACAGGTGAGAAAGAGGTGCTTCCCAGGCATATGGGAACAGGACATACAAAAGAAGCTGTAGAGATAGAAATCTGACAACTGATTTTATGATACATGGAGGAAGTGAGAGTCAAGAGGCAAGGATGAGACCCAAGTAGCAAACCTAGATTATTGGGAGAGTGATAGAGCTCTTGAAGAGTAATAAAAAAAAATTGGGAAAAAATGGATGCTTTGGGGAGAAAGATAATGAGTTCTGTTGGGACATGTTGAATTTGAGATTCAGTTTTAAGAATTCCACAAATGGTTATTGATATAAAACTGAAGCTCTAATGAAACAATAGGACTAGATATATTGACATGGGAGTTATCTGCCTAGAGATAATGGTTGAATCCATAGAAGCTGATGACATTTCTGGGAGTAGAGAATAAAGAGAAGGCCAAAGACAGAGCCTTGGGGACACCTACAGTTTTGGGGGTGTGATATCAATGATGAATCAGTTAAAGAAGACTGAGGAACGGTCGGACAGGTATTAGGAGAAACAGGAAAGAACATGGTCCCAAAACCGAGACAGGAGATTGTAGGCAGGAGGAAAGTTTAGTAATACCAACAATTGTAGAAGAGAATTCAAAGAAAATGAGGATTAAAAAGAGACCATTGGATTTAGAGATTAAGTGAGCAGTGGTCATATGGAAATAGGAGTTTTAATTAAGTGACGAAGACAGATGCCAAATTGCAGGGTTAAGAAAGTATGGTTAGTTAGATAGATAGAAAGTGGTGCAGCAGATAGAGTGCCAGGCCTGAAGTCAGGAAGACTCATCTTCCTGAGTTCAAATCGGGCCTCAGACATTGACTAGCTATGTGACCCTAGGAAAGTCATTTAATGCTATTTGCCTCAGTTTCCTCATCTACAAAATGAGCTGGATGAAGAAATAGCAAAGCACTCCGGTATCTCTGACAAGAAAACCCCAAAAGGGGTCATTAAGAGTTGGACATGACTGAAACAACTGAACTACAACAATAACAAAGTGAAAGGAGAGGAAGTTGACCAGATTTTTAGATAAAAGGGATAAGAAAGGTATAAGGCAAAAGTCACCAGGGATGGTAGAATTCAAAGCTTGTTTATTGAGGAGGGGGAAAAACTGGATATATTTATAGGCAGCAGGGAAGGAGCCAGAAGATATAGATGGGTTGAAGACTGGAGATAGAGAGGGAATAGAAATGAGGCAATATTCTGAAGAAGACAGGTGGGGATTGGATCAAGGGTAGCTGTAGAGGGATGGGTCTTGGTGAGGAGAAGGGTGACTGCTTCATCAGAGTTGGATAGGAAAAAAAAGGAAATGGTAAAGAGTGTGGTGTTAGGATATGGCAAGAAGAGGGGGAAAAAGGAGTCCTCAGTTGAAAGCCAGGATATTTTAGGGAAAGTAGGAGGAAATGGCTTCAACTGAAAGGTTGTGGGAAGAGGGGTGCAGCTGGAGGCTTAAGGAGAGAAGGTTTAAAATAATCACTGTGGAAAGTGGGATTGAAAATCAATTGCGGTAGGGGCCCAGTTAAGCATAGATAACATAATGTGTTCAGTCAGCATAGTTTCAGGACTTTCTCCAGCTCTATTAATAGCATATAAATAGTCAGATGATAGGAGTAATACAGGTATGGGGTTTGACAAGGCATGCATGGTCATAAGGTAAGGGAGCAAGGCATTCAGGAATAAAGGTGAGTAAAGCATGGAACTGATGCCCAATGGGATCAGAAGAGAAGGGTTCACCATGGGTTACCAAAGGAAGAGAGTATGACCAGAGTAGGGACAATGGCCTGGCAAAATATTGATGGATGGAGAGATTGATGGGCATGATGAATAAAAGAAAAAAAGATCTGGATGGCATAAGGAGAGGCAAAAGATAGGAAACTGTCATCAGATAAAGGCATTCACTCATTCACCAAAAATATCCCAAGATATTCTGAGGTAAACCCCATACTCTTTCTCACTAGCTTCCATTTCAAGAGGATTACCACACCATGATAGCACATAGGTGAATAATAAGATACAACTGAAAGACACCTGGTAGCTCATCTGGTGCAGTCTCACATCCAGTGCAAGAATTCCCTCTCTCATATCACTGGACAGAAGGCTACCTCATCTCTATTTGAACACAGAGTGATAGAATAATTCTAGTAAGAAAAAAGTCATGTACACATATATGAAACGGAATTGCAGAATATTTAACCTGGAAGCTTCCCTAGTAATGGGATGATGAGGGTGGAAATAGAGAAAAGGTAGCATGGTTCAATTCTAATTTTGCTTGTTTTTCCTGACAAGGAAAATGGCTATTGTACTGGAAAGAACAAAAAAAAAATTGATAACAGGGGGTGACATCCAAAGTAAGTAGGGAGAGTAAAAGAATGGGATGAGGTGATGACTGGGTCACTGTCATCTCATTTGGGGCTCCAAGGAAAGAGCGTAGGACTCCTTGGGGGGAATTTTGAAAGAGATGTCGCACAGATTGGATTAGACTGCCTTTCAGGTCCCTTCTACCACTGAGATTCTGTGATTTTGTGAATCCATACCATTTAATTATACCTTATTTAAAAATAAATGGATACTCCCTGAAATTATTTAGATCTTCCTCACTTTCTCTCCCCCCCCTCTTTTAGTATTCTCTTATATATTGTCTGACCCCCATTATATTGTAAGGTCCTTGAGGAGAATAACTGTCTTTCTTTTTCATATGTGTATCCTCTGTGTGTAGCACAGTGCAGGACACTTAACAGGCATTTAATAAATGTGTATTGATTATTTTAAACTATATCTCTTAGTTATGACATAAAAGATAACATCCTCTGTTAAAGAAATTTCAAGTTACAGGTCAACATTGGAAAGAAGAATTGAAATGTGGGGAGGGAGCAAGAGGGTCTTCTTGATACTCAGGGGATCAATAAAAATTCAATAAATTAAATTTGTTTGCTGAATGAAATAATACTACTGAAAAGTCACTCCTGATTGGTAAAAGCCTCATGTGTCCGCCATATAGAAGTAGCCCCTGCTCATGCTCACCTTATGCCCTGGCCATCTTCTCCCTACCACAATCCCCCAGCTCTTTCTTTCAAATTCTGGAACCATAATCAAATCAATATTGGCATTGCAAATAAAAAGGCTGAGTCCCTCTATACCACTACTCACATCCCTATAACTTTGCAAACCAAAAGGCCTGTCCCTGACCATCACTCCCCTATGTATATTGTCTTCCCCATTAGAATGTTTGATTAGTCAGTGCTGGGTGCCGAGGAGTGCCTGGGGTGTAATAAAAGCTTTTTTCAATCACTTGCTCATCACAAATTTCCACCTCAGTCAATATGGGTGATTTTTATTTCATAACACTTGGATAATACTGAATTAAGCCCTCACAATTCTCAGACCCCATGCTAACCATGATACTCCACCTCTTCATTTCCTAGCTGGCTTCACTCCTTCAGATTTCTTCATCCTGCCCCCAGGAACTTTGTCATCCTCCAAGATCACATCAGCCTTGGTACTCCGACCCCATCAGAACCTTCTGTTCCTGGGACCTCTCCAAATGGAAGAGGAGAAGACAGCTTCTCCCCAAACCCCCACTTAAGGAGGGTGCCCAGGGCTGCCACCTCTTCATTCCCTACCCACTGTACCACTTACATTTCAACATACTCCCACACTGGTTACTTTTGTTTCCCCCTTTCAGACACTCCCTCCTTTTCTTCCATTTGGAGTTAGAAGTTTTCCCAAAGGTAATCTGGTCCAACCTCTTTATTTGAGGAAAATGAAGACAAGAAAGCCCACATGATTTGCTGCAAGTCATATAGAAAATAAATAATTGATCTAGAATTCAGAAAGTCCTCTGACTCTCAATACAATGTTTTTCCCATTGTACCATGTTATCAGAGACTATAAAATGCTTTAAGCTCCACAGAAAATGGCATTCTATACCTTTAGATGAAAGGGGTTTTTTTTCCTCAGAAACCCAATCACAGATTGGCAGGGACCCCAGATTCTCCAAGGTCTCACCAGCAGAATGCAGCATTTGGGAAGTTCTTCTATTTAAAAAGAAAAGAATTCAAGAACAGGCCCAGTGAAGCATGGGTGTGGCATCTGAATTTTGTTTGTCCTTAGTTCTCAAAGAGGACCAGGACAAGGGGAAGGTGGTGTCAAGACTTGCAAATGAATCGGATTTTAAGTGAGGGAGGGCTATGCAAAGTCACCAGACTTTATACTCTCTTTTTTAGCCTCTCCTCCAGAACCACCTAGGTCCAGTGGCAAAATGAAGATCAGGATGACTGGAGATGGCCCCAGTTGCAGTGGGAGACCTTGCCTTTTTAATCTAAAATCTTTCCCAGGTCTCTCTCAGTCTGGCTGAAGCAACACCCATTCAGTGATTGAGGCTAGGTAAGAAATGAGGCCAAAAATGGCCTAGTCAACCACAAAAAATGAAATAAAACAAAAACAAAAAGAGATCTGGGAAGGGAAAACCTCAAGGTCAGAAATAATTGCCATTTATATTACTTTGAGCCATCAGAGCCCAAACAATGACCAAATGAGGCTTGGGGTGGGACCTATGTTGATCAATCAATGAAAGCCAGAGTGATTTGGGTGGTGGTGGCATCTAAAGACCAGCATGACTACTAAGGCAGGGGAGGATCATCCTCACATGAACCACTGGACAATGAATCTTTCAGGCACAGAAACTTGGGAAGGTGATCTCATAAGGCCTAAAGGAGTTCCAATCAATCATGGCAGGAGCCCTCAATCCATGATATCATGAACCCTTGAGATATTTAAGTGTGCTATGTATATGTAAGTATGTTTATGTGTGTTTTGGCATACGTAAACACATAATATACGTTGGCACTACAAGGGCTCATGATTCCATGAATTAGGGGCTCACTCCATGGCCCAGACTGTAACTTTTATGCACATTGTGAGATGATGCATATAGATAGGGCCAGGGGCATGGACACAGACATAGTAATAGGTACAGGTGATGTAGCCAACTATAGCTGTAGCTAGAGATGAAACAGATGACCTAGAAATTGGGATTTAGTTATACCAATAGTTAAGCCTATCTATATGACATGGATATAGTCATGCATGATAAAAAAAAAACTGTGTATAGAGGTAGAGATAATAAAGAAATAGTGGGGCACCAAGAGCTGAGGTGCCTGGCC
Source organism: Phascolarctos cinereus (assembly GCF_003287225.1). Lineage (NCBI taxonomy): Eukaryota > Metazoa > Chordata > Mammalia > Diprotodontia > Phascolarctidae > Phascolarctos > Phascolarctos cinereus. The sequence continues at coordinate 25,713,720 of NW_027555736.1, read as the reverse complement.
CAGGTTACACAGCCAGTGTGTGCAAGAAATAGGAGCTGAAGGGGCAGCTAGGTGGCGCAGTGGATAGAGCACTGGCCCTGGATTCAGGAGGACCTGAGTTCAAATCCAGCCTCAGACACATAACACTTACTAGCTGTGTGACCCTGGGCAAGTCGCTTAACCCCATGGCCTAGCAAAAACAAACAAAAAAAAAGAAATAGGAGCTGAACCCAGGTCTTCTTGACTCCCTAAGGCATAAAATTCTGCCTCCTTCTGACTCTTTCCAGCTTTATGACCCTAATAAAGTTTCTTAAGCTCTCTGAGATTTGGGCAGTTTCCCAGGACTCATCTACTGAGTCATAGATTACTTGTGACCTACATTGGTAGAGGGAATTCCAAGGTTAGGAGTTCCTCTACACAGATAAAATCCTTCCCATATTCACATGGATAAAGGATGAGAATGAGCTAGGCCTATTATTTCATAATAGGTGATGTATGAAATCTCCAATAGGGAAACACCATCTCCAAATGCACATCTGTACCATTTCTGCAGGTTATAGTCTTAAAGGAGGCTACTTAGGACAGTGAGAAGTTATAAGACTTGCCCAGGGTCACACAGCTAGCATCAATCACATCAAACACAGATGTTCCTGACTGAGGCCAGTTATCTCTCTTCCCAATGCCATGGCACCTCTTTTCCTATGGAAACACACATATACAAACATAGACACACATATACACATGCATACTGGCAAATTTTTCTCCTCACATAGATAAGTGAGAAGCAGGAAGTTTTCTCTGCAGCAGTCGACTCGAGTGGGTACATTCTGAGGTGACTGTAGCATGCTTTGAAAAGCAGGAGTCCTGCTAGAAAAAGCAGCACTCATCACCTTTCCACAACACATGAAAAGGTTTTTAATATTTAGAAACTCACTGACATTCCCCAAGAAAGAGTCATTTCCAAATACCCTTTTAAAAAAGCGAACTAACAGTAATGGGAAAGTTAAGCTTCTTATTCACTGCTTCACTCCACTCTGCTTCCTTACTTTTGAAAATCAATAGAAGCTATTAATCATTTTGCTCCATAGCCAGGAAATTCCACTGTTTTAAAGGTGAACTGCAAAATTGCAGAGGGGAGGGGGCTTCTCTGCCCTTTGTGGGGAAAGGGCTGTGTAGGTGGAAGAGCAATGTTGAGGTATATCTTGACCATGGTAGAAAAGAAGATTAAGTGAGCATTGCAGAAGACTTGCAAATTTTGATCACCTCAGCCTGGGTGCCTAAAGAAGAGTGCTAGATTTGGAGTCAGGGGACCTGAGTTTAAATCTCAGCTCTCCTGAGTTCAAATATGGCCTTAGAAACTTACTAGCTGTGTGACCCTAAGTAAGTCGCTTAACATCATTTGCTTCCTATGGACTGAATGAGGAGTTGACTCCTCCCTCATCTATAAAATAAGTTGGAGAAGGAAATGGCAAGCCACTACAACATCTTTGCCAAGAAAACCCCAAATGAGGTCACAGATGGTCAAACACAACTGAAACAACAGAATTTTTTTAAAAAGGCAACCTACTATTTAACAGCCTCATGACCTTCTTCTGAGGGTGTCCCTTTGCAGGGATGATGGTACCATCACCATCATCCTTGACTCTTTCTTCTCCTTAACTTCTCAAACAGAATCATGCTCCAAGTCATCAATTCTGCCTCCACTAACATTTTTCACAGATGGTCCTTCTCTCCACACTATCCTAGTTCAGCCCCTTACCAGCTCTTTCCTAAGTTATTATAACAGCCTCTTCTTTGGTCTTCCTGCCTCCATTCTCTCCTCTCCAATCTATTCTCCACATAACTTTTAGAACAATCCTACTAAGGGACAGGCTTGGCCATGTCCTCGCCATTGTGTAACTTCTTCTGTGGGTCCTACTGCTTCTAGGAGAGAATGCAGCCTCTTCGGCTTTCCATTCAAGGCCCTCTCTAGCTCAGCCTCTATCAATCTCTCCAGTCTTATTTCACATTACTCTCTTTCACATGCTCTATGTCCGTTAACTCCCTAAGCATTTATTAGCGGCTCACTGAGTTTCTTCTAGCACTATTCTGGGCATGGGGGTGGGTGGGTGGGGTACAAATGCAAGCAAAAAGAAAGTCAGTCCGGGCCTTCAAAGAGCTTACATTCTAATGGAGGAAGATAACACCTAAATGGGAGCTGAGAGGATTGGGGAGAGTCCTCTGCAGAGTGAACCGTGGATGGTCCGGACCCTTCCTCATAATGGAGGTTCTGAGTTGAATTCCCCAATGGGAGAAGGTTGATGCACTACCTGGGATAGCTTGTCTCCCAAACGTGAAATTTTGTCTCCCACCTCCATGCATTCTCACCAACCACCTCCTCTGCTTGGAATGAATTCTCGCATCCTCTCCACCTTTCAGAATCTTTATCTTCTTTCAAGGCTCAGTTTCATCTCCATATCCTCTGTGAAATCTTCCTGGAAAGTTTTTAGGATTTTCTGCCTCCTCAGTTGCCGTGTATTTACTTATCATTGTATGTGTGGTAACCTCTAGTAAAGTATAAGCTCTTTGAGGGCAGGCACTGTCTGAGCTTTACATGTTTATCACCAGCACTAAGCACAGTACTTGGCATGTCACAGTAGGTGTTCAATAAATGTTTGCAGAACCGAATTGAATTGGAGTCAAAGGATCTGAGTTCAAATCCCAGCTCTTCTACTTATTCTCTCTGTGACCTTGAGCAAGTCACTTACCCTGTCTAGGCCTCAGTTGCTTCACCTATAAAATTAGGGATTTGGACTAGATGATCTCCAAGTTCCCTTCCAATGTTTGATCAATAATCCAATGGTCCTTTTACTTCCCTATTAGATCTTGACTAGATAATGTTAGACCAAGTTAGATGATGGAATGGAAGCTTCTCCAGGGCAGCTGCCATTTTCATTTCTGCCTTTATTTCCCAAGTACCTAGCACAATCCACGATACATATTCAAATACATCTTTGGTCACCCCATCCCTTTCATAATGTAGACCATATCTGCCCATCCTATATCACTCTTGGCCAAGTCTTCCTCTAAGTTGACCACAAAGTGCCCATCAAACACCCCAGGGGCCTTCTTCAATTTCTCCTAACATGGCAAGTACCAGTGGATCACTCTGACCACCCACCTACCAGCCTTCACCCTCACCCCATGAGTACTCCATCTTGTCTTACTCAATCCCTATTCAGTTCAAGGAAGAGATGATCTTTCTGTTATATTCATTTTTAATTCTTCAGAGCCCACTGCATTCTATGTCTCAAAGCTTTGTAGCAATGCCAATAGAATATTGGTATTAAAAAGATAAGCCTTTGTTTCTGGGAAAAGCATGTAGTCATTAAAGGAGCTTTGTAACTTCCTGAAGGCAATACAGTCTGTTTTCCTTCCTCTATTTAATTCTAGGTCCAACTCATCAAATTGTACTATCTATTCTAGAGATGCAAAATGAATGACAAGCTGTGGCGATCACTTATTGACCTGAATGGCAGAAGCAATCAGCAAATATGTATTAAGTGCCTACTATATTCCTGTGCTAAGCACTGGGTATATAAAGACAAAAGCAAAACAGACTCTGTCCTCAAGGAGCTTACATTCTAAGGGGAGAGTCAATATGTACATATATAGGTACATATGAAATACATATAGAGTATCCTTAGACAGTCTGGGCAATGAACATTCTTCATTCTGCTTAATAATTGCTTGAATTAAATTGAATTTTGTCATAATGAAAACATTCATGCAATTGCCAAATATCAGAGCTTGGGTGTGGGGGTAGGGTGGGGGTAGGGAGGACAGAGGTCACCTCATTCAATCCCCTCATTTTACAGATAAGGAAATTGAGACCCAGGCAGAGAAAGAGACCTATAAGAGGTCATATAGTGTCTTAATAGTGGGGTAGAAGGGGGCAGGTAGAGAAGCAGTGACCTTAGTTTCACAACCAGAAACTCTCACCCTGCAATGCAAGCTAACAATTTCAACTAGACAAAATCCACCTCTAGCTGGTGGCTACAAGGTGTAAATATGTGTCATTCCTGCAAACTGTGACCTGAGAAAAATCTGTCTCCTTTCCTAGACTTGAGTCCCACTATAAATATGGAGCTTTAATCAGTCCCCATCATTTCATGCTCTGTGACATTCTTGCCAGGACCATGGGCAGAATAAGTTTCAGGGCAGTCACAACTGAGGCTAAGTCAGAGATTTGATATTTGTCATTTTTGTTAACTTAGAAACTATTTCAACTCTCTCCTCCAAAGAGGTTTTAATATCCCCTTCCCATTTTAAACAATTATTGATCTGTCTGATTTATGAATGAAAGGAAAAGGCATTGACTCATAAGGTGGTTTTTCTCCTGCTTTTTGAAATGCCTTTGGAAAATGTTTCTGCATCTCAGCAAAAGCAGCTGAAGTCTGCCCTCTAGAGCCTCATTCTTCCCCTGTGAAAAAATCTTCACTCAGAGGCTGTAGCCACAAAATCAGCAAATCAGTATCATTGTTCCTCTCTTTTGAGAAAATAAATGATGTAGCAGTGACAGATTCCAAAGGATTTGACCTACCCATAAGTTTGCAAGTTTAAAATGATGCTGTGAAGACATTAACCAACTTTGTAAGAGGTCCTAGTGCTAAAATTGGATGAAAGCACAAAGTACCAGTGAACCTTGAAATAAAAGGACCTAGCATCTCCACTAATAGGAAGCAAAAAATATATATATTTTGTTTTTACTTATATGTACGTGTATTTGTTGTTTCTTTCCAGTAGACTATAAGGTCCTTAAGGACAAGGACTGTTGTAATTTGCTTTTGTATCACAGTGCCTAACACATAGCAGGCTCTTAAAATGTTGAATGAATGAATCCAGCCTTAATAGGAAGCAAAATAAACATTCTAATACTAGTGTTTTGTTGTTCATTGCGATCCAATCACACTGGCTTGCTGCTTTTTGCTTTCATATACAACCAGAGAACTTGGCCCAGCTGGTGACCACATTTGTGATGGTCAACTTCCCTCTGCCTGTACTACATCTAAAATCTATTGATCAGAGCCCATATGTACCTGGCCAGCACAGCCAAAGGGACAAATTGCGGGCTCAATATTAAGGAGCTTCTCTTTAATAAATATCAGTAATTCTAAGAGAATGATGGTGGTCTAAGGTCTCTTCCTAGCTCAAGGCCCACTTGGGCTAGGATCAGGCCCCCTTGTGGAATGTTTTGAGACACAAAGTTAAATCCCTCCAAAGGGCAGGCACAGGAGAAGAAGTAAAGGAGCTGCTTTTTGTGCTAAGAGAGGAGCAGAGGTAACCAAAAGCTAAACGCCCCACTATCCCTCCATTGGGAAATCCCTGAGCCTCAGAGCCTTTTCCCTAGAAGGTCTGCTTCTCTGACTCACGTGTCATGCTGATCTTAAATATGGAGTTGGAACGGTCTTTAGAAGTGATGGGGTCCAGCTCTCTCATATTACAGAGAGGCTTAGAGTGGCTTAGTAACTTGTCCAACGTCACATAGTAAGTGTCAGAAGCAGTATTTGAACCCAGATCTTCTAACTAGAAGTGGCATGGTACAATTAAAGCAGTCTTGGTTCTGGTGTCACAGGACCTGAGTTCAAATACCACCTCTGAACCTTATTACCTGTGTGATCTTTAGCAAAAGCCTTTTAACTTCTCTATTCCTGTTTCTTCCTTTGTAAACTGAAGAGCCTCTGATGTCCCTCCCAGCTCTAGGTCCATGATCCTATGGCTTCAAACCCAGTCTCCTTTACATTTAACCATGGGTAGTTGAGCAAAGGTGATTACTGCAACCCTGACACAGTGGCACGATATTTCTCAGGGGTCTAGTGTAAAGAGAAATCCCTAGGAACAACAGGCAAAGGTCGCAGTACTCAAGTTACCCTTAGAGCCTCAAAACACCCTTCATGCCCTTCCCTCTTCATGACTTCCTTCCATTCCTTCCTACATTTTAAATTTACATACAGACACTCTGCAAACCGCAAGAAAACTTGGATGAGTCCAATAGGAAGAAGCATTTTCCCCCTTGTGTCTCGTCTACAGCTGTTTTCTGGAACAGCTAAATAGCTCAGGCAGAAAAGAGTTCAGACCTGCATGGGGCCCTCCAAAGATCTCTTCCTCCTGAAGCATCATTATTGATCCCAGAGCCCAGGGGAAACATTAACTAGCAGGAGAAGAGCCCCCTTTGTAGGCACTGAATATGCAAATATGTTAAAGATCTGAAATTTCATTGTGTGGTACAACCCCAACGTGGGAATGCCCTCTAACAAAGTGGATTGTGACCTCTCTATGACTAAGAGGAAAAATCCAAAGGAGTTGCCCGAGGCACTGAGAGGAGGCCACGTGATCATGTATTCATTCACTTCCCTCAAAGCACTGGGGATAGTCTTTAAGTACCTTGTCAAGTGCCAACAGGAGGTGAGTGACAGGCTGGAATCAAAAGTGAATCATGACCTTAGGCTTGGTCTCTCTCAGCCTCTTTCTCATTTTGACATGGTAACCAAAGTCCTTGTTATGCTCTAATACTCTCACCAATTCTTTTGAGATTTCATTTCAATAACTTTATTGACATGTAAAAACAGGTGAGAGTGTCAAAGGTGGTATCGAGTCGTCTTAGATGCTGAGGTTCCATCTAGTCTCATTTCCTGTTAACAGGGCTGTCTGATTCTAGGGCAATGACAGGGTACTATAGTGCGTGAAAGTTATTGCTTTCCTCTTATTAAATCTCTGATGCTTTGCAAGTGTCAGGTCTGGGTTCACTCTAATATCTTTCTTTGTCATTTCAGTTTGTCCTTGGTAATTTTGACATGTCAGCTTTCTCTCTCCACCCACCCTTACCCTCCAGTTGTAAGGGGCTGGCAATCAACTTGGAGTTTTAGCTCAGTTCTCCCCAGAATTATGCATGGGATTTTGAGTCTAGGAAGCAGGCCGTAGTGGGTTAGACAAAAAACCCACTTAGCCCAGTAGTCTGCTACCAACGGTACCATAAGCGATGTGTTATGGCATCATTCATGCTTGTCTTCCTGAAGTCAGTCTGAAAGGCATGGCCCCCGATTTCCTTGCTGGTCTTTTATGGCTCAGTAATTTATTAAATGTGCCTGTCCCAACCTGAACTCATCGGTAACAAGTGGTATCTAATCCACCTGAAGTCTCAGGGAACAGCACGTTGCCAGAACTTGGTGCTAATGAAACTTTTCAATTGTATTCATACTGCTATTTTGGGGAAGAGCCGCTCAGATTTCATCTTTGTAAGCCCTGTGGCTTCTAGAAAGAACTCAAACTATCCTATTGTGTGTGTGTTTGCAAATCATTTCAGAACCTGTGAAAATGTCAGGCCCGTTCATTCATGTAACAAGGATTTGGAGCCTCAACACAGCAGAGTGGCTAAAAAGCTGCCCTTGGAATCAGAAAGATGTAGTTGCAAGCCAGCACCTGTCCCATCCTGGCTGGGGGACCTGAGTGAGACACTGAGACACACAGTGCCCTTGGACAACTCTCTGGTGCACAGCAGTTAGCAATCTGCTTTGGTAGATTTCAACACAACAATGGAAACAAAAAAAAAGATTTATTAAATATCCATTATGGGAAAGGCAATATGATGTCATCAGTTGAGACCTGGATTCAAGTCCTACCTGTGATTCATAGATTAGATAGATAAATACATAGATAAAGAATGATGATGGTTATGATGATTATGACCTATCAAGGTGATGATGAAGGAAATGGATAAATAGATAATCATGAAGACAGATAATGATGATGATAGATGGTGATGACGATAGATAAAGGGATGATGATGAGAATGATGATGAGAATGAGAAAGAGAGAGGTTTTATGAAGTACTTAATATGGACCAAGCATTGGGCCAAATATTAGAAGTGTAAATGCAAGCAAAAAAGGCAGCAGTCCCTACTCTCAAGGAGCTTACAGACTGATATTGTTGCCCAGTTATTTTAGTCATGTCTGACCCTCCATGACCCCATCGGTGGTTTTCTTAGCAAAGGCACTACAGTGGTTTGTCATTTCCTTCTCCAGCTCATTTTACAGATGAGGAAACCGAGGTAAAAAGAATGAAGTGACTTGCCTAGAGTCATACAGCTAGTAAGTGTCTGAGTTCAGATTTGAACTCAGGTCTTCCTGACTCCAGGCCTAGTGCTCTATCCACTAGCTGCCTGCCTAATAGGAAAAGACAAGACATAAAAGGGAGATGGATAGTGGGAAAGGGGGAAGATTGGAAAAGTCTAGAGAGTCAGAAGTGGATCTAGAGGAAAGTTTGTATGGATAACCTGGGCCATCCATAAAATAATGGCCCCAGTAAGAAAATGACTAATAATCAGAGGAAAGGCCACAAGAGAGGAGGTATCTTCAGGGTAAGAAGGCTATAGGTATAGAGATAAAAGAAGCTGGCGATTCATGACCACAGGCAAACGATTTCACCTCTCAGAACCCCAGGAAACTTTTAAAAGTTGCCAGTCTGCTTTGATGGAAGGAGTATCTACACTAGTAGCTTCCTGCACCAGTAAAATCACAGACAGGAACCAAAAAAAAAAAAAAAGACACTGCACAGTACTTATGTTACTTGTTAGCAAGTATATGCTGACATATGGGTATTTGAAGTCATCCCATCCAATGTGTGCTGAGCAATTTATCTCCAATGGAGCTATGTTTTTACATTTCTTAGAATCCATGCTAAGTAGCACAACGTCTGGTGTATTATAAGCACTTACTAAATGATTGTCAACTGACTGACACTGACCCTAAGTACAAAGAGAGGTCCAATAGTCTGACTATTGCAAAGCAAATCAGTACCAAGTCGAGTAGAAGAACAAGTGCCAATTTTAATAAATCCTAAATATTTTGAAGCACTTTCAAAATGTTCTAATTTGACTTCTTTGTCTATTCCCCAAATTAGACACCAACTGTATCAGTTGGAAGAGTAGAGAATGCTCAGTCTGGAAAAGAAAAAGGGAGAGTGATATCTATCCCATGGAGGAGGATTCAACTCATTCAGTTTGGGGTCAAGGGGCAAAAAAAGAACAAAAAATGGAAGTAGTAAAGAAGTAGATTTTGGCTGGTGTTGAGAACATCTTCCAACAAAGCAGAGCTGTCCCAAAGAGGAATGGGCTGTTTTTGCCAGATGATGAGTTCTTCCTTCTTGGAAGAGTTGAAGAAGAAATTAGATAATGATTTGTCAGTTATGTTATATTGAGGATTCCTGTCCTGAATGGGTGGTACTGGATGACCAACAGAGGAAAGATGGCCAGAGCTGGTCCCTGCTCTAATCATGCCTGCACCAGCATTCTGTAAGTACGGCTGGCATTTAGGCTGTGAAAATACCCTACTTTAGTTTAAACTTTCAAATAATGACTTTGTAAGTTTCCCAGCCAACCTATGAGGTAGGCAGAATATGCATTATTGCTTCCATTATACAATCAGGAAACAGAATTAGAAGACGGAGTGACTTGCCCAAGAAGACATGACAATGGGGGATAGATCCAGGACTGGACCTCAGATCTCTAACCACCTTCCTGACTACTTATCTAGTGCTCCTTCCACTCTCTAGCTGTCCCACTGAGAGGGAGCAAATTTGCAGGGAGAGAGGAGCTTAAATATATTTTCCATTTACCTTCAAGGCTAGTGTACACTTCGGTAAAATTTCTGTTAACATTGGCAGAGAATTCAAGGCTCAGTAGGGTATTTTCACAGCCTAAATGCCAGCCGTACTTACAGAATGCTGGTGCGTGCCTGATTAGAGCAGGGACCAGCTCTGACCATCTTTCCCAGATAAAATCCAAGGTACTGTGGTTTAGTTTAAAACCTCATATGAGAACTCTCCACTGTAAAAATCCAGTTCTTTTAGATTACATTAGAACAACAGTCATTTGTCACTGAAGAACTGTCAATACTGGAGTTCACTGAGTAAATTCATTTTTATCCTTGTCGGTAGTTTTCCCCTTTTCTATCCTCCATATTTATGTGCTCTCACTATCTTTCAAAGGAACACACATAACAACCCCTTATTCCTTTACTGCAGTATGAGAAACAATACTCAATAAGATGCAGAGAGTTTATGACAAGAGCATAAGGCTATCAGACGGTAATAAGCTAAGTCATTTTGAAAGGCCATGACAGATTGCAAAGATGAGACATAAACACAAATTCAACACGTGAATTACAGATGAACCTGAAAATAACACTGATGTAAAGAGATGCCAGTAACAACTGACTTCATATGTTGTACTTTATAATTTATAAAATGATGATTTCTAGGCAAGGACCCTGCATGCCAAATTCAGGTATTTGGGGAAAGGAAGGGACCAGACCTATAATTTCACTTACAAACAGGGAGTCTCCTCTACCAATACTGATCTAAAATTTTTTTGCTTTTCACGGGCTTAGATGTGTGTAGCCTGGAGCCCTCAGAGGTGAAGTAATTTGCCCAGAGCCACACAATCCATTTGTGTCAGAAACAGGATAGATCCATAGTCTTCCTGGCTTCCAGGATGGCTCTCTATCCCCTCAACATGCTATTTCTCTAGATATAAAATAAAGCAACAAAAATCACCAGCCTATCTGTATATTTGAACCAAAACATGCCCAGAAGTTTTTAAAACTCTCATTCAAAATAAATAGAGAACGTATAGAATATCTGACATTCTATCAACCGATGCACATGCTGAACATACACGAATTCAACTTTTTTAAGGAAAATTTTTAAAGAAATGAAAGACAATAAGTAATTGGAGAGATATTAATTGTCCATGGTTGGACCATGCCAGTATAATAAAAACGGTGCTACTCTCTAAATCGATTTACAAATTTAATGAAATACTAATGAAACTCACAGTTATTCACAGAAATAAAAACAGATCTAAACAATTGGAGAAATATTAATTACTCATGTGTAGGCCTTCCTGATATAATAAAAATGACAATTCTGCTTAAATTAATTTACTTATTCAGTGCCATACCAAGCAAACTACCAAGGGACGACTTTATAGAGCTAGAAGAAAATTATAACAAAATTTATCTGGAAGAACAAAACAAAGTCAAAAATATCAAGGGAATCAGTGAAAAAAAATATCAAGGTAGGCAGCCTAGCAGTAACAGATTTGAATCCATATCACACAGTGGTAATCATCAAAACAATTGGGTACTGAGTGACAAATCAGGGGACTAGATTAATTATACAAAGCACAGTAGTAAATAACCATAGTAATCTGATGTTTGATAAACTCAAAGATCCAAGCTTTGGGGGAAAGAATTTACCATTTGACAAAAATTGCTGGTGAAACTAGAAAGCAGTTTGGCAGAAACTGGGTTACACTGTGGATAGAGCATTGGGCTTGAAATCAGGAAGACTTATCTTCCTGAGTTCAAATCTGGCTGCAGGCACTTAGAAGCTAAGTGACTCTAGGCAAATCACTTAACCCTGTTTACCTTGGTCCTTATCTATAAAATGAACTGAAGAATGAAATGGCAAACCACTCTCATATCTTTACCAAGAAAACCCAAAACTAGGGTCACAAAGAATCCAATGTGACTGAAAAATGACTGAATAACAACAAAAGGCCTCACACCATATACCAAGATAAGGTTAAAAAGGGTAAATAATTGAGACATAAAGCATCATATCATTAGTAAATTATGGGAGCATGGAAAAATGCATCTGTCAGATCCATGGATAAGGGAAAAATTTATGACCAAACAAGAGTTAAAAGAATTACAGAATGTAAAACGGATCATTTTGATTACATGAAATTAAAAGGCTTTTTCAGAAACAAAATCAATGCAGCCAAAATAAGAAGGATAACAGGTACCTGAGGGAGGAAAGCAACTTTATAACAATTGTTTTGATAAAGGCCTCATTTCTCAAATCTATGTGTAATTGAGTCAAATTTACAAAAATTAAGAGTTATTCTCCCATTGACCACTATTCATTAGAGAAATTCAAATTGAAACAACTCTGAGGTGCCACCTCATAACTATCAGATTAGTTACCATGATGGAAAAGGAAAATGACAAATGTTGGAGAGGATATGGAAAAATTGGAACGGCGACACGCGGCGGGTGGAATTGTGAACTGACCATACCATTCTGGAGAGCGACTTCAATCTATGCCCAAAGGGCTGTGACCTGTGTGTGCCCTTTGACCCAGCAATACTACTTCTAGCTCTATGCCTCAAAGAGATCCAAGGAAAAGGAAAAGGACCTATCTGCACAAAAACATTTATAGCAGCTTTTTGTGGTGGCAAAGAATTGAAAATTGAGGGGATGCCCATCAATTGGGGAATGGCTGAACAAGTTGTACTATATGGTTGTGATGGAATACTTTTGTGCTATAAAAAATGATGAGTAGTACAGGTTTTAGAAAGACCTGAGAAGATTTAGATGCATTGATGCAAAGTGAAGTGAGCAGAGCCAGCCCAATGTTGTACACAAAAACAGCAATATTATAACAATGATCAACTGTGAAAGACTCAGCTACTCTGATCAAGACAAGGATCTAAGACTATTCCCAAGGACCCATGATGAAAATACTATCTACCTCAGAGAGAGAACTGATTAACAATGCACACAGAAGCACACTTTTTCACTTTCTTTATTTTTCTTGCTTTTTTGCAACATGGATAAATTGGAAAAATGCTTTTCGTGGCTTTACACATATAACTGATATTATATCAGTTGCCTTCTCAGTGGGTGGAGGTATGAGAAAAAGGGAAAAAATTTGGAACTCAAAATAAATGAATGTCAAAAATACGTAAATAAATAAATAGATGAATAAGAGATACTCATCAAACCACCAAAGATAAGCAAAAGATCAAGAACCTCAAGAGAAATAATGAAATGAAATTACATAGGCATGAAAGGAGCCTAGCAGGACCAGAGCTCTCCAACTATACTATAAAGAAATTATTATAGAAAATGATCAGTGGAAGAAATTAGTTAAACAAGACTCAGAATCAATTGGTTATAATAGCATAGTGTATGATAAATCCAAGAACACCTACTCCTGAGATAAGGACTCCTCTTTCTTTTCTTTCTCTTTTTTTTTTTTTTTAGCGAGGCAACTGGGGTTAAGTGACTTGCCCAGAGTCACACAGCTAGGGAGCATTATGTGTCTGAGGCTGGATTTGAACTCAGGTCCTCCTGACTCCAGGGCTGGTGCTCTATCCACTGCATCATCTAGCTGCCCCTAGGACTTTTTCAAAAAAACTGCTAGGGACACTGGAAAGGAGTCTGGCAAAAAAATTATATATCTGTGTATATGTTTATATATACACACATATATGCATACATGTGCATGTATATGTGTATGCACATATATGTACATACATTTTCCTGTATCATCTACACAGGGCTTTAAGATTTACAAAGCACTTCACAAATATTTTATTTGATCCTCACAACAATCCTGGGAGATAAACGCTATTATTCTCTCTGTTTTACAAATGACTTAGCCAGAGGTTAAATGACTTGCCCAAGGTCACACAGCTAGAGTCTAAAACTAGATTTTAAACTGGACATGAGTCCAGGTCCTTCAGCAATCTATCATTGCATGACCTAACATGTTACAATATTATTACAATAAATTATTACAATAAATTCCAAATGAACACTTGACCAAAAAATAAAAACTTCATATCATAAGAAGAAGAGAGAGGAAAGAGTTTTCATAACGATGGCTGCGGGGTGGGGGAGAATTCTTACCTAAACTAGGTATCAAAATAATCATAAAAGATAAAATGAACAAATCTTATTATGTAAAACTGAAAGGCTTCTGCACAAGCAAAATAAATGCAGTTTGACTCAGAAAGGAATTAATGAAAGGGGGGAGGGATTCACAGGATCATGGGACTCTAGACTTAGGGCTAAAAAGGAAGTTAGAGACCATCACATTACAAACCATTCATTTAATAGATGAGAACACTGAGGCACAGAGTGGTTAAATTGTTTTCCCAGGACCATAGAACACCTAAGCATCTTAACCAGGATTTGAACCTGCATCTTCCTAACTCCAAGTCTATTATCCTATCTACTACTGTGCTGTCTCTCCATCATCAGAGAAAATTGCTCTGTTAAAAGCTTAATACCGAAGACATATAAAGAACTGAGGAAAATATAAGTCATTCTCTAATAAATCAAAGGATATAAACAGGCAATTATAAAAAAAAATGCATGCTATCAACAACCATGTGAAAAATTCTCCCAATCACTAATAATATGAGAAACACTAATTAAAGTGACCCTAAGTTCTTATCAAACTCATTCAATTAGCAAAGGTGACAAAAGAGGAAAATACCAATTGCTGGATGGATCATGGGGAAGAAAAGGCACACTCATACATGCTTGGTGAAGCTGTGAATTAGTTCAACCATTCTGGAAAGCAATTTGTAACCATACTCCCAAATTCATTAAACTGTACACACTCTTTGACCCAGAGATACTATTATTAGTCATGGACCCCCAAAAAGGTTAAGAACAGAAGGAAGACCCACACATACAAGAATATTTCTATCAGTCCTTTTTGTCACACAAAAAAATTGGAGATAAAATAGGTGCCCATCAATTGGTAAATGGATGAACAAATTGTGATATAGACATGCAATGGAATTTTATCATGTCATAAGAAATTTTGATTATGATAATTACTGATGCAGAGTGAAGTAAGAGCAAGGAGCAAATCCACATGATTTATAAAGGGAAACAACACTGATCAAAACTCTTACCAAACAGCAGCCAACCAACTGATCATGAAGCCTGCATTCTGGATCTTGGCATAGAGTTGATGACATACAGGGGCAGAATCAGGCAAGCCTTCTCAGATATGGCCAATGAGTCCATTTATTTGGTATGATTGTGCATATTTGTTACAAAGGAGGTCCACTACATGGGGAAGGGAAGCGGTAGGGTGATGTGACAGACGTCCAATGGCATCCACGAAACATTTGTAAGTATTCACAGCGATACACTAACAACAATCCTCTCACTATCTTGACAAACTTAATATACAAAGTGTCCCAAAAATCTTAGTGTAGATTAAAATTCCACTAAGATTTTTGGACTATTATGTGTGCTTGTGTTAACTGTATGTCAGAAAAGTTCTTAGTTCTTTATATAATTCTCCTTCCTCTTCTTTGTACCTTGAAACATTCATGTTTACTAATGGTTAAGGTCATAATTTAAACATTTATTTTTTCAAATAAAGTCCTTAACCATGGCAGCATAGATTGTGGTTTCTGGGAACCAAATACTGAAAGAATTTGAGAAAGGAAGGCGAATGACCTGGCATCTGGAAGAGCAAGGAGTTGGACCAGGTGATGAAGGTGAATAGAGTGATCCTCAAATGAAGAGAAGTTGCCGAGCGAGGGTTAAAAAGGGACATCCTAGAAATGTGAGTAAGTTGTTGACTATTTCTCTTTCTGGCCCAGATCTGGCCCAAAGCTATGGAAGAAGTATACAGGGTGGCCAGAGATACAGTGTCTTTGCACAATGTCTCAGATCTTCTTTTGGGTCAGAATGGGTAACGAGATATAGTGGAAATTTCCAGAAGGAAAACTAGTTTGTGAATGATAGAGGATGCCAAAGAATATAATATAATGGGAGGACCATATAGACTGTAGATGCATAGTACTGAGATGGATAAGATGATGTGGATAAGGACGTATATGGATAAGTTGGTGACAGCTACCCCTGGCATGATGGATAAGAGTACTAAACCGAGAGCCAGGGAAGTTCTAGGTTCAAATACTGCCTCTGATATCTCCTAGCTGGGTGACTAAACAAATTACAACCTCTCTCTCTCAGTCTCTGAGTCCCCACTTCTAAAATTGGAATAATAATGTGCCTACTTCATAGGCTTTTTTGGAGGTTCATACATACCTATATCACTTTGCAAGCTTTAAAGCACCAGATCAACACTGCTTATTTTTATTAGCTAAGAGAGTCCTCAAGATCCATCAGTCCTGGGGCAACTAAGGTCTTACTGGATAGAATACCAGACCTGGAGTCAGGAAGACCTGAATCCAAATCCAGCCTCAGACACTTACTAGGTGTGTGATCCTGTAGAAGTCACTTAAACCTCTCTTGCCTCAGTTTCTTCATCTGCAAAATAGGGATAACAAGGGCACCTACCTCCCAGTTTTATGGTGAGGACCAAATGATT
This sequence comes from Phascolarctos cinereus, assembly GCF_003287225.1. Lineage (NCBI taxonomy): Eukaryota > Metazoa > Chordata > Mammalia > Diprotodontia > Phascolarctidae > Phascolarctos > Phascolarctos cinereus. Next base: position 25,697,549 of record NW_027555736.1, on the reverse strand, counting down.
GTAAAGTGCTTAACATTGTGACTGGCACATAGTAAGTGCTATATAAATGTTAGCTATTATTATTGTTATTATTACTATTATTTGCTGCTACAGCTTCTAGGTCCATTCTCAAAGCAATCCAGGTTTGGTTATACCTGCCAGACGGAGCTTATGCTTACCTGGCCTATCCCTTGAGAGTCCAAGGGCATCTCCTGGTTACATAAGGATTCAGAAGAGGAAGTCAACTGAGGGTGCTACCAATATGATGCAGGAAGTAAAAGCAACCTCCTCCTGGCCTTTTATTTTCAAAGAATCATGCAACATTCTTGCTGAAAAACTGCCGAGTCAGTAAAAAAAAAAAGACACTTGGAAATCTATGGGCTGGCCTATAAAATATGACTGTGAGGCTCATTGGGAAGCTGAAGTTTTATTTGAAGTGAAGATTGTGTATTAATTTATACCTATGAAAGCCACGTATGACATTTTTGAATCTGTCTTTAAGATAATAGCTGGAAATAGTTTATGCCTTTTAAAAAATCCAAGAAATATAGTAACTTTGTACCTGGTGTAATGAAAAAAGTGATGTTTGGGGATATATCATTCTTCACTGAAATGCATTACAGCTTCCCACCAGTATAAATCTTAGAACCTAGAGAAACTTCTGTTGGCTCATATTTTAAAGACTGGCCCAATAAGCGAATAGAACAGCAAAAATCTCTTCACCCAGTAATGCTCTTTATGCCTGAGGCATTGAGGTGGGGGCAAAGTGGGGGTTGGAGAGGAGAAGAGGTGGCACAGAAGAGCTGGGTTCCAATGTTGACAGCAACTTCTAAAGTATATGACATTAGGAAAGTCATTTCACAGTTCTTTCAGAGCAAGTGGAGAGGGACTTAGTAAAGAGAGATAGATGAGTAGGGGTGCACAGAAGAGTACTGAGAGAAAGAGGCATTGTCCCAGGGCAAGAATTGGCTTAGGTCCTCCTAGGAGTGTTCTAGTAATAATAATGCTAGCTAGCATTTATATAGCACTTTAAAGTTTGCAAAGTGCCTTACATATATTTTACTTGATCCTTATAGCAACACCATGAGGTAGGCTAGATTATCCCCATTTTACAGATGAGGAAACTGAGCCCCAGAGAGGCTAAGCGACTAACCCAGGGTCAGTCACACAACTAGTTAAGTACCCTACGGCAGGAATTCAAATTCAGTTGTTCCTGACCCCAAGTCTAATACACTATCCATTTCACCACCTAGCTACTCCATAGTTAGACCTCCCTAGAAGTGGAGTTTGTAGGGTGTCCAAGAGGGAAGAAAGTTTTAGTAACTAATTCTAGATCTAGTGACTCCTCATTGCTCTTGCTAAGGGATCCCAAATTCCCAGCTTCTGAATATACTGTAATATGTGTGTCACTTTTTATGCTAGAAATGATAATCACCTTTCCTGTAACACTCTCACCCATCCATTGCCTGACCTCAGAAATGTGAGTTTCTGATTATTCTGTGGGACATCATTTCTATAATGGAAAAAAAAATGGTGACATTTTTTGTGTGAATTTGCTAAATGTCAAAAAAATTAACATTTCCACATACAAAGAACAGAAAAAGAGGATTGTATATGGCACAGAGCAGGCATTTAAATGCCTATCAACTGGCTAAAATTTACTATCCAAGTCAGATCCTGGTAGCCATTATCTATCAACCTCCAGGAACTCTCCTTCCTTCCTTCCTTAATGATTTCAGTGTCTGGCTCAGAGTCTTTATCCAGTCCTCAAAATAAGAGAATTCAATATACATGTTGATACTCCCTCAAATTCTCCAACTTTCCAGTTTCTCAATCTACTTAAATTTCCGTGACCTACTTCTCTACTCTACCTCAGCTGTACATAAATATGGCTGTAGCACAATCGTAGCACAATCTTGTCATTGCCATGTGTTCTGCTTCCATCTTCAAGAATTCTGAATTCCATCTGATTGTGACATATTAGCTTTCTACCTCTTCTTCTGCCCTGCAACCCCTAACCCTGTTTTTCATCTTCACCACGATTCCAGTCCCTCAAACACTCCTTACCAAACTCTGACATTGATTACTCTCACAATCTGCAACTTTCACTCTTATGAATGTACTGTTGAATAGAACTAGAGAAAGTCAGAAAACCATGCTGCCTGGGACCACTATAAATTTGTTACATAGTTTCAGCTGCGCCCTCGCTTCATCTCCTGATTCATGCCTTTTCACTGGCCGACTCCAGAGTGATCTCTCCCCATACTTTTACCTCCTGGATGCCTTCAAGACTGCTCAAATCCCACCTCTTGCAAGAGACCTTTGCTGCCCCCTGTCACCGCTATACCTTTCCCTCTGAAGTTATCTTCCATTTATCTTATTACATATATCTTACATGTAATAAATTGTTTGTATATTGTCTCCCTCATTGAGGCCAACTGGGTGGTACAGTAGATAGATTGCTCAGGAAGACTCGTCTTCCTGAGTTCAAATCCAGCCTCAGACACTGACTAGCCCTGTGAACCTGGGCAAGTCACTTAACACTGTTTGCCTCAGTTCCTCATCTGTAAAACGATCTGGAGAAAGAAATTGCAAACCACTCCAGTATCTCTGCCAAGCTAAATGAGGTCACAAAGAATTGGACAGAAGTGAAAAACAACTAAACAGCAATTCCCTCATTAGAACGTGAGCTCCTTGAGGCCAGGTGTCCTGTATTTGACTTTCTTTGTGCCCCAGTGATTAGCACAATGCCTAGCACACAGCAAGTACTTAATGAATGCTTATTTTTGTTTTTTTTAAACTGTGAATTTCTGCTCAACGTGGTTTAATTTCTTAAAATATATATGAAATTCAACAGTATTAACAATGCCTTGCTTGTCAGTGCCCCCTTCTAAACAAGTGCCCCCTGCTGCTCTCTTCTGGGCATTTTTTGAATGTTTCATTTCCATTCATTTCTTTCTTTTCTTCTTATTTATTTGGCATCATTATAACTACCCCCCCTAAAAAAATTAAGGGCCTCCATTGTAATAAATAAGCACAGAAAAACAAAATGAACTATTGGTTGATTGCTTGAATCAGGCAATCATTGGCCACATTGGTTGTACCAGAAACATAGATCTCATTCTGTGCCTCTAGCTTTCTGCTGGCTGCTAGAGACTCCACCTCTAAGGTTACTTTCCATCTACCCTGTATCTATATTGTAATTACCTATATATTTGTCTATTGTTTCCCCCACCCCACCCCATTGGAATGGAAGTTCTTTGAGGACAGGGACTGTCTATGTCTCTGTATCTCCAACATAGCACAGTGTCTGGAACTTATAAGTGCTTAATAAATGAATGTTGATTGATTGAGTAAACGTCAAATCAAATTAACAAGCATTCTTTAAGTGCCTACTAGGTGCCGCTCTGTGCTAGGCTCTGTGCTAAGAGCTAGGAGCAGAAAGAAAAGGCAAGGGGCAGCTAGGTAGGGCAGTGGATACAGCACCTGCTCTGAAGTCAGGAGGACCTGAGTTCAAATCCAGCCTCAGACCAAACACTGGACACTAGCTGTGTGACCCTGGGCAATTCACTTAGCCCCAATTGCCTAAAAAAAAAAGAAAGAAAGAAAAGAAAAAAGGCAAAACTAGTTCCTGCCTTCAAGGAGCTCATAATCTAATGTAAGAGATAACATGCATTAATTATGTACAAAGAGGTCCAGCCAGGTGGTACAGGGAACACTGCCTGTAGTCAGGTAGATTTGAATCCAAATCCAGCCTGAGACACTTACTAAGTGTGACCAAGCCCCTTAAGCGCTGTTTGCCTCAATTCTTCATCCGCAAAATGGGGACGCATTGGAAAAGGAAATGACAAACCATTTCAGTATCTTTGCAAGAAAACCTCATAGACTAGGCCATGGGGTCATGAAAAGTTGGACACGACTGAATGACTGAACAACAATAATGTATTAAGAAGATACATACAAGATAAATTAGAAATGATCACAAGGAGGCATGTGCACTGAGGGGGACTGGGAAGGGTTTCTTGCAGAAAGTAAGATTTTATCTGAGACCAGAAGGAAGCCAACAGAGCTAGGAGATAGAAAGAGAAAGAAAAAAATTCCAAGCATGAGGAAGAGCCATTAAAAACACACAGTCAAAAGACAGAGTGTCTCATGTGGTGATAATAAATAATAATAATAATAATAATAATAATAATAATAATGAAGCCATTTACCTAAAGTGGAAAGATAGTATGCCAGGTTTAAAAATAGGGAATCCATTATTTATGGGGGCAGAGCTACTGGCAATGAGGCCACTGTGTCCTTTGGAAATTTCATGAGGTGTTCATAGCAAATTGTTACAACCCAAAGGAAAAAGTTAACAAAAGAACTGCCCAGGCCCCATGCTGAGTGTAAGACTAAAGAGATGGGCAAGCCAATGCAAGACTAGGCCAGCATTTTAAGGCCAGGGATTTGAACTGATGTGGGCACTTCTTCTACCAAGTCAGAGAACAACTTTCCCTCCAGTTTTCATTCTTCATGATTCTTGTCCATGTCTTTCCATAAATCCTTCATGGAGCCCCTCCTTCCCAGACACATCATAGGCTATCTTCTCAATTTTTTAGTATTAGGCACATGTGTCCATGCCCTGCACGTCTGTCCATCTATTCTTTTGGCTCCATAACCAGCACATCTCCTTTCCACTCATTCATATTCTCAAGGATCTCTTATGTAACTTGGCTTGGTTAAGCTGTTATTGGTACTTTGATTAATGTGTGTGACATAGGTCTCATATAATTTATACATATAAGTCTTTTTCCCCTTTATCTGATCTCTTTGGAGCATGATAGTGGTATCCTGGGGGAAGAGGGGTACCATAGTATAGAGCGGCCCTGGGGTAAATGATGAGGTGGGAATTTGTCCCTGGGATTATGATCCTCCCCAAACTGAATTTACCCCAGACACTGGGAATTGCTAGTTAAGACTCTTCTGCAGCCCCCATACTCATCACCCTTTGCTGCCTGCTGATCGTCTCCCCATATTTGGTCAGGTTGGTCCTCAGAGGATAGATGCAGTGTTAATAGCTAGGCTAACGGGTATGCACAATTTAAAAATTTGGGGAAATAGTTCCAAAATTATTCTCCAGAATGGGCTAGTACAGTTCACAGCTCCAACAACAATGTACCTGTTTTCCCACAACCTCTCCAATACTACTTATCATGTCATTTTCCCTTTTTGTCATCCTTGCCAATCTAGTGGGGATGAGATGGAAGTCTCCAAGTTGCTTGAGTCCTCTTTTTTAGATCTACTGGTCAATCTTTCCTGGGTTGACCTTTACCTTGAATTGTGCCCCCTACTTTGCATCCTTAACTTTAGCCCAGCTAGACAGGCTTGAGTCTTTGCAATACATAAAAGGAGATCTCCACTGAAATTCTTTTTCAAGGTAAAGCCTATCAGAACATGGATGAAACTCTAGATTCTCAAAAGCAATGCCAGCAGAATGGAACTTCTGTCTTATCTTACTAAACTGGAAAAGACTTCAGATTTGAAGCTGGCTATGAACACTGTATCTGTCCTCTGAGAGCCAACCTCGCCAAATTTAGGAACATCATCAGCTAGTATACCAAAGAGTGATGAATGTGAGAGCTGAGAAAGAACCTTAAATAGTAATTCTCAGCTTCTGGGCCAAATTCAATTTGGGGAGGATTATGATCCCAGGGACAAATTCCTGCCTCACAATTTGCCCCAGGGCCACTCTGAAGCTATGGTACCTCTCTCCCCAGACTGAATTTGCTTCAGAGAAGGATGTACTCTAACAGGGAGTCGTCCTAAAAGACCATGTCTCTAGTGCCCCTTTTAGGGCACTGTACTGTGCCTCTATTGATAGGGGGAAGGCGGTCCGGGAGATTACATCCCAGCTTGTCACTTGTCCCCAGATTGCCTAGGAATGCACTGTTCCCTTTGCTTGGGTGTAATTTTCTGAGAGGCCCCTGAATTCTCCCACCCCTTCAATCTCTCTGGGAAAACCCTAACGTATCCTCTGTCTATAGGCAGATCATGGTTAGTAAACTTTTCCCAGGCCACCACTTGCCCTGAACTTAAGAGTTCCTACGACCCCCTGCTGGGATGGAACAAGGTTTAAAGAAATCTATCTCCTCTCCAGAAAAGTAAAGCACCTCTTTGTGTAGAAAGTTTCTAGACAACCACATTGCTTTCCATGAATTGCCTCATATCAGTTTTTCAAAAATCAGAGTCTCACTAAGTCCCTCAAGTCACTGGGGTTTTTTGTTTGTTTGTTTTAAAGGTGGGGGATGGAGGAAGGGTGGGGAATATGAATTTGATGTATGAGTAAATGGGTTACATTTGGTAACATATAGTATTACATTAGTAATAGGCATGTGCCCCTCTCTGATTGACAGGATGTTTATTGAAATAAGCCACTTGGTAAATGAAAATTTCCTTAATAGGAAGTCTTAATTCTGTATTGACTAAGTTACCATAAAAGCTTGGATTGGTTTTTCTAGGATTTCATTGGTAAGAATTAGAAACATAGCAATGGGGCTGCTCTATTGGAGTATTGTAAACTATAAATAAAACATGCAGATGTTTATTAAAAAGCCAATGCTAACAGTCACACAGAAGCAAATCCATGCTGGCAACCTAAGCACCACTACCACCACCACCCTCCTGCTTGCTCCCAAGCATGGATGTGAACATTAACTCAACAAACGGCAAAACTCATAAAATTTGACGATAAACCTTCACCCCCATCCAAAGATAAGTCCCTTTGTGATCTAGCCATAGATAAGTCCTAGCCTATTAGTTGAACCACCACATATGAAACACCAAGGAGGAAGGAAAACACAGGCTCACGTCATGATTTTGCCCACTTTCCTCAGAGTCAGTGTCTCAGAACAGACACACCAAAAAAGTTTCCAAAAATCCCAGTAATTCAAATGTGTCTGAAGACATCTTACCTCTCTATAAATAGCCATTTCTTAGAATTCCAGCGACATACACCTGGACAATAAGGCAGGACTAAGGATTCCCTATCTTCCCTTCCTTGTGTGACCTTCTCCTCCAACTTTCTACCTCTGGCACAGGGATGGACAATCGAATCAATATCACCATTGCTACTATGGAGAGTATGACAATCTACAACCCTATGGTTCCACTCAGAATCCACATGCTTACTTTGTGAGCAAATGCTCTTTTTATTGGCCACCACACCCTACTCCTTCACCCTACTCCATTCCCTCTCATTTCTCTCTACCTTACTATTGTGCTCTCTGAAACTCCCATTCAATGCTTAACAAACTATCGTTTTATTTGGACCTATGTTCTCTCCCCAGAAATCGCTTTGCACATTTTTTACTTCATTTTCTATGTCCATGTTGTTTCTCCAATAAAATGTTACTTAAGAGCAGGAACTATTTCTTATTTGTTTTTGTATCCCCATAGCCTAGCAGAGACCCTGATACATAGTAGACAATTAATACCTGCTTTCTGAATTGAATTAAATCTACAAGCAACAAAACATGTTACTCAGGGCTTCCTTCATATATGTTTATCCTGTATGGCTGAATACCAATTTGATGTTCAAATTCTTTAATGCTCTGAAATCTCCCTCTAGGCTCTATAATATTAAAATGTGTAAGTATTGGCAAGAAGGTCTACTCATCCTCCTCCTTGGAAGCCACCAACACCACCACAAGCTGCTCCCAATAAATATAATGGAGTCAAGAAGCCACTTGTTTGTGATGGGATTTGGCCATGTCTCTTTCTATATGTCTCTTTCTATAGTGTTGACTCTACTTGCTTCACTCCATGGTGCTGACAGCTTGGATCTTCAAAGAGACATCCCTAAACCATCTTAGCTAAAAGTTTGTCTTGCCTTTTCTTGCTAGAATGAAAGGATAGAATGCTACAATCTCTTGGTACCTGATTCATCATTTAATTATTTGATCAAGAAGTTCCACTCTCAGAACAGAAATTGGCATCTACCTTGCTCCACCTTTCCCTTTGGTGTTATTCTACAATGGTATATGATGGAGACTCATCCCTTTCCCAAAAAGTTTCCTTTCACAGACTGGAAGTATATTGCCTCTCTTCTCAGCTTTTTCTTCTCTGAGTTGAGTAATCCCCTCACTAACTACTTGTCTCTTTGCATAGGACTTCAGTATATATGCATACACTCATCACTGACTCCAAAGTTAATAAACAAGTCTGAAAGTAAACCAGTTTGCATGCGGGAAAATATGCACAGTGCAAATCATAAATGGCATTTTGTCAAGTAGCCAACTTTTTTGATCTCTCTTGTTTTATTTCTGTGGGGAAAAAACAGCCACATGTTTCTTGCCCTTCCTGCTGATGGAGTACATCGATGAATAAAAGATGTTCTCTGACGCTAATTCATAGCACTCTCTTATCTGCCCACATCACCCTTTGCATTTGTCTAAGGAGTGGGTGGACTTCATAGAAAGAATGATGCTTCCTCATCCCAAACTTTGAACTGATGGCATGACATAGATGGGGGTCTCATTAAGAGGTCGGCACAGCCTTATCATGTAAAATCCTGTTCCCGACTTAATGGATAGATTTTTGGAAAGTTTGTCAGCAGGAAATTCTGGATATCTCTCAAACTCAGATCACTTCACACTGTCACAAAGAGCATTTAAGCTAATGGGCTTGGTACACTTACAGGAACAAGGAAAGGGAAAAAAAGTATTTCTTCTCCCTAGGATACTTTCCAAAATTGTCAATTAATTCATGAATAGACATATAAGGATTCAATTTTCTATCACTATTATGAAGTCAGAGGGATGTGATCAGAGAATAGTGTGCAGAAAGGATGACATTTCAGTCCTATGAATAATAAGCTAAAGGGAAGACAAAATAGAAAAAGAAAGATCGATTAGTAAATTACTAAAATAGTCAAGGAAATAAGGGATGAGGACGTTAATAACGGTGCTTATATTGAGAGTAGAGAGGAAAAGATGGATATGAGAGGTATTACAGAGGCATGGGATTTGGCAATTAATTGAACGGGGAGGTATGGGAGAGGGGGAGAGAAAACTCAAATCTGACTTCAAAATTGTGAGCCTCAGTAATTAGAAGGAGGATGGTGCCATCAATATGAATTGAGAAATTAGGGACAGGTCAAGGTTTGAGGTTGAAGATGAATTTGGAATATATTGTTTTTGACATAATGACCCACACCTCTATCATGTAGTTGAAATGTGGGACTAAAAATCTAGGGAGAGGATGGAAGTGGACACATAGATTATGAGTTATATGCATAGAAGTAATGAGGAATCTATGAGAGTGAATGAGGCCATCAGGGGAAAAAGTATATAGAAAGGAATCTAATCAAGAACAGAATCTTAAGGGATGTCCATGTTTATGGAGAATGAGCAGACAGGAAATAAGATAAAGAAGGAGTCATCAGAGAGAGAGGAGAGGCATGAGAGTCAAGAAAGTTAGAGATCTTGGAAACCGTTGGAGAAGAGTTTGTCCAGGAAAGATTGGGCCATAATGTCAAATGCTATGAGATAGGACAAGGGTCATGGAATTTAGATGAAAAGCAAATATAACTTTATAGGTAAAGAAACTGAGGGTCAGAGAAGTTAAGAATGAGAAAAGAATGTCATTGAACTTAGAAATATAAAGATCATTGGTAACTATAGAGAGAACTGCTTCAATAGAGTGAGGAAAATAGAAGAAAGGGTGCAAAATGTTAAGGAAAAGTAATTGGGTAGAGGAAGTAGAGGGGGAAGCATAGGCTACTTTTTTGAGAAATTTGACAGTTAAGGTCAAGAAGAGGTAGGTGACAGCTTGAGGGAAGGGCAGACTCAAAGGAAGATTATGATGGAAAGACCTGAAAGTGTTTGTAGACTGAAGAGAAGGAGCTAGTAGAATGGGAGGGATATATGAAAGAGAGAGAGTGGGGATGACTGATGGAGCATAGTCAGAAAGTAAAAAAGAGATGAGATGAAGGGCATATGTGGAGGGACTAGATTTTTCCTAAAGATCTAACAGCCTATGCTTTCATCATCTGTTCTGGAGCTTTACTCATGCTATCCTTAGGAACAATACAATTCAATTAACATCTATTAAGTGTCTACTATGGGCCAAACATTGTGCTGAGTGCTTGGACTATGAGGAAGAAAAAGAAATAGGCCTGGTCTTAAGGAGCTTACATTCTACCACACATGCAAAGAGTTAGTCAAACACAAAAATAGATGAAACACAAAGTGATTTCAAGGATAAAACAAAGTAATTGCAAGAACATTAATTATTGGGGAGATTAAGAACAGTTTTCATATAAGAGGTGATCCAAGGGTTGTGCTTTGAAGGGATATAGGGATTCTATAAGACGGAGTTGAGGAAGAAGCATATTTCCAGCATTGGACCCCAACTGAAGTCCAGGCCTCCCTCCAATATGAATGTTCCTTCCAGGGCACTGGGTAGCCAGCCCAGAGTAGGCATTCAACAAATACTCCCTGTGTTACTTTGGGCACATGACCCTTTCTGAGTATCAGTTTCTTCATCCTTAAGGTGAGTGTCTTGGATTGGTGCCTTCTGCAGTGACTTCCAGCTCCATATGTAGGATTCTGTGATCACAGCACACGTCTATGCTTGATCAATTTAGTGAGCAATGTGCTGGGAGAGCTCTCTTCCAATCCTTGGCCTATTGGGTTACTGGATAGCCCTTAACTCAGGAAAAAAAATATATTCTCTGCATTTCATATTTCTTGACTATTAGAAGGCAAGTTCCTCCTTCAACTTCAGGCTGAAGAAGTTTGGAGAAAAGAGATGAGGTTATACAAGTAAATGTCCATAGATCTTCAGAAAGGGAAAGAGCTCCTACAGAAGTATTTAGAGGGGAAGTATTTATTCATGCTCTGGATAACATAGTTTTTCAGAGACAACACAGGTAAATCACATAGCAGAAATACAGGAAATTCATACATTATACATTTCAGACCAATCATGAATAATGTATTGACAAAATTTTGAAACGCAATGAACTCCTAGATATCATTAGCACTGGGTAAAGAAATACTTTGGAAGTTTCATGAATACTTTCCAAAGTCTTTCAAGTTATTTATAATCCAAGGGGAAAGATCGCTGGGCTTTGGATGCAGGAATATTGGGCTTATATCCTAATTTTGCTCTCCCGGCTCACCAAAGTGAACTTGGCCAAGTCATCTCATGTCTCTGAGCCTCAGTTTCTTCATCTACTTAAATGAGGGATTAGAGCTAGATGGTTTCTAGGATTCCTTTGAGTTAAAATTCTAAGAGCTATCTGGGATAGTGAAGAAACAAACCTACCAGCAGATGAATTGCAAGAGTTGAGTCTCAAAATTTACAATCTTTTTCCCTCTAATACTCTTCTTGATAAGAAGAGAAAAGATAGAAGGGGGTTGGTTGTACTTGGAGGATTAGTTTGGGCAGGAAGAAGAAAAAAAAGGAAAATAGTATGAAGGGTGTCAGCTCAGGATTTCTCCAGCTGTGAATTCCCTGGATACAATATCACCTGCCATGAGGTTGGCCCCAAGGGAAAACACTGAGTAGTCTAATCAAATGTCTCCATCAACAGATCTCTCTCTAACCACTCTTATTCTGCTTGGGCTCATTTTTCATTAATTAGCACACTCCCAGTCTTTTATATTCTCCCAACTCAATGATTCTCAACTCTTGGCTTCCACTGTACAAACCCTATACCCCATCCCCAACTTTCTGCTCCCTCTTTCTATCCACCTAAATCCATCCCCCATAATGTCCTGATCCAAATCTGCCTGCCTCTTCCACTGTGTCCTCAGGAATGCCTGCTTCATAATTTTCCAACTATATTTTGTCTTACACCTCTTCCTTTCTCATTCTTTCCATCTTATTTCACTTATTGAAATCTGGTGCCCTTCTGATAACATTGCTTCCCACACAACCCTTCCCAATGAAAGCTGCACATTCATTCACACCCCTCACTTTACTAGTCAGGATGAAGGGCAGTGTTTTCTCCTCATTCTCCTCCTACCCATCTGACCACTCTTTCTCAGTCCCCTTTGTTGATTCATTATCCATTCTCCTTGCTCCCCATGCCATGCTCACATCCTCTCTCTACTCTCATTATTCGGCAACCTCTCTTTCTGTCAGGTTAATGCTGCCCAAGTTTCCTGCTACATGAAAAGAGGGGGTTGTATTTGATCTCCCAAGTTCATTCTAGCTTTAATTCTATGATTCTATGGATCCATCATTAATAATAATGACTGTGTGACGTGGAGTCAGAGAAGCTGAGTTTGAATTCTGGCTACAGTAACTTTCCTTCTCTGAGCTTCAGAGGGATTCTACATTTATAAAATGACCTCTAAAAAAATCATATAAGCTCTAAATCCTATTTTTAACAATTAATCAGTTTGGTTCTTTCATTTCTAATTCTTTGGAAATGCTTTCCTACCCCAATTGTTGGCAGGCATAAAATTTTAGCAGAACTTCAAACCTAGCCTTTCAGAGGTTCTCTCTAAAAACTTTCAGCACAAAGGACAGTTTCCTAACACAGCTGCTCTCACCTTGTCCAGGGAACAAGGAGCAAGATAACCTGAGTAAAGAACGTTATAATTTCACAATTACTGTAAAGTATGGGCTTTCACATTCCTTTTCAAGTAAAAGTGAAACATGTTTTTCTTCTGTAAGGGAAAAATAGAACGTGGCCATGCCCCGTAGAAAGACATGGACTTAATTGCAGTACTACACAAAACTGAAATATTTCTCATGGGATCATAGATCCCACAGAAGGAACTTTAGAGGTTATGACCACCATCTGATTTTAAAGATGAGGAAATTGAGGCACAGAGAAGATCATGGTCCCATAGTTAATAAGTGTCCAAAGTAAGATTTGATTCCAGAATTTCTTCACCCTATGCCCAGTGGCAAGTAGGATCCCACAGAATATTATTCATGAAGAAATTGGTAGACAAGGAAAATGACAATATTGACTCAGTTCTTATGAAGGTTCTTCTTTCCTCTCTTCCTTTTATTTCCCCTCTAATCCCATGACTAGCCCATCCTTTGGAAATGTAAAAGATCTCTCATTCATGGCCTTTCTAATTTGGAAACATTTCGGTAGATACAGACAGAATCAGCTCACAAATTATGAAGCACCTTGCATCTATCATGATGCAAGGAAAAAGTATGGAGATAGAACTGATGCAGTGGAGAGAATGCTGGTTTAGAGTCCCTGGACTGGGCTTGTTCTCTGCAACTCACTATCTTCTCTGACCTTGGGAAAATCCCATCACCTCAATGGTCTTGGTTTCCCCTTTTTCTTTTGAAAATATGGAATGATCTTGAATTGGGCTGCAAATTTAGTCATTCTTTTGTCCATCTTCTCTGCAGATAAATATAAAGAATGGCTAACCTTGGGCCTACACATTGCATCTAGCACAGAAAGCTTGATTTCGACCAATACTTTCTATTCCTATAACCCACTAGAAAACTGACTGATTGTAAAAGGCTTAAGAATTCTGAACTTGATGACCTCAATGATCAACCATGAGGCCAGAGGACTAATGAGGAAGAATGCTATCTACCTTCTAACAGAGATGTGACTCAACAAATATATAGACATACATTTGTGGCATGGCCAACATGGGAATTTGTTTTGCTTGAATGTGAGTATTTGTCACAAAAGTTTTCTTTTTCTTTTTTTAATGGGATAACATAGGAGAAAGAAATGCTTTGTTAACTAAAAATATTTAATTTAGTATTTAAAAAAACAAAAAATGATACTTACATTTTCAAGACTGGCAATGGTGATGTTGAGAGTTCAACTCTTCTCAAATTTCTGCATCCAAAATCTCTCTCTCTCTCTCTCCCCCTCCCTCCATCCATCCATTCTTCCCTCCTTCCTTCTCTCTCTCTCTCCTCACTTTCAGTCAAGATTATGTCAGTAATAGATCCCATATTTAACATCCAAATTCAATTAAAGTTACCCTTAAACTTCACCATTTTCCCACTTCAAGTAAATCACTAATGTTGAGACAGTATTGATATGTAATTAAACATGAACTTAGCACTCTCTCAACCTGTAGAAACATCTTCAGACTCTGTGCTAATGTAGAAACAAATCACTGAAAGACCTGAGGTTTCTAAGATAGGTCCATTTGACTAGACTGTATTATCTTTTTAGTGGCAGCTAGATGATGCAGTAGATAGAGCACTGAGCCTGGAGTTAGGAAGACCTGAGTTCAAATCCAGCCTCAGACCCTTGCTAGCTGTGTAATCCTGGGCAAGTCACTTAACCTCTGTTTGCCTCGGTTTCCTCATCTGTAAAATGGGGATAATGATGCCATCTGTCAAAGTAAGGCTCAAATGAGGTAGCAATTGTTAAGTGCTTAGCATAGTGCCCAACATATAGTAGGTATTATATGAATGTAAGTTATTAGATATTATGTGGCCCAAAGTGAGACTCAAGCATTCAATTAACAAGTACTTATTAAGTGCCTACTATGTGCCAGGCACTTTGCTAGGTTCTGAGAATATAAATACAAATGAAACAGCCACTTCTGGTAATAATTACTGCCAAATTCTATCAGTCAGTCAATAAACATTTACTAAGCACCTTCTATGGGCCAAGCATGATGCAAAGTGCTGGATGTTCTACATAACATTTTCAAACTCAAATTCTGATTAAATTTCAGAGAAAAATGAAAGAGATGTTAGAAACATGATTAGAGTGTGAATCTGCATGTATGGGATTATGTTCAAATATATCCAAGTATAATATTTGGAAATGCTCTTGTGCTAATACTTTGTACTCTACCTGACCCAACCCACCTGTACAAAGAGTGCTGAGTTTGGAGTGCGAGGACCTGGGTGGGAATCTGGACTTTGCTGCTTCCTACCTTGGATAGGTCACTTTGCCTCTCTGGGCCTCCCATCTCTAAGTCCCCTGAGAACTCTAAATTCCAGGATCCTTGTTCATAATAGTCACTATTTTCTCTACTTCTGCTCATGAATTCATTTATTAAGCACCTGTCAAGAAAGCAATCAACAATTATTTACTAAATACCTACTCGGCATCCAGCACCATGATACGGCCTGGGGATAAAAAGCAAAAGTAAAATTGGCCCTGCCTGCCAGAAGCTTACAGTCAACTGGGGGAGCTAATATGTACATATATAAGCATATGCCAAATAAATGAGAGGTAATTTGAGAAGGTGGCACTAGCAGCAACATGCAATAACACTCTGCTGATTGGTGGATTGCATACAAAGATTAAATAAAAAATTAAGCTCTGCTCTCATCAGGCTTACATCTAATTGAAGAAAGACACACCAACATATAACCATCAATATAGATATGAGGGCATGGCATTCCAGGAACAGGAGTTGTCATGAACAAAGGCTGGACAAGTGAGGGGACTGTCCAAGGACCAGTGAAGAGCCCAATTTGACAGGGAGAGTTCTGAAATGAAGCTACCAAGGACAAGAACATCATAAATTAAATTAACAAGTTTAGCATAAAGGAGAGAAAAACTCTAGGGAAGGTCCAAGGATTTTACCATGGATTTTGCATTTTACAAGGACAAAAAGAAGTCGTCTTATTTTTTTTTTGTAAATTTAGCATCTGACATGTGGCTTGTTCATCAGAATTGAGCTTGACATTTTCCCTTGGCTAAAAATGAAAGTGTAAAACAGGCCCCATTTTTCTTAAAATGTTAGAGCTAGAAGGGAACTTAGAGGTTGCGTTTTCCAGAACTCTCATTGAATAAATGAGGAAACTGAGGCCCAGAGAGATTTTCTGTCTAGCCAAGGAATGTACAGCTTGGCAATTGCAGAGCTGAGATTCGAACCCCCATGATCCAATGTCCAGTCCAGATTGATTTCCCTTCCACCCTGCTGAAGACTTTCATGCCTTAGGCAAAGAAGAAGCAGTATAGACAGTGGCAGGTGAGCTACATTTGAAATCAAAAGATCTGAACTCAAATCCTGGCTCTTCCACTTACTACCCAAGTGACCCTTGGACAAGTCCTTTAATCTGTCTCAACCCCAGTGCCTCATGTGTAGAACGAAGAAGCTGGATTGTGTTTGTGGTCCCTTCCATTGCTAAATTGTGATCCTATGACAATGTGACTAGATTATATCTTTGAAACTCCCAGAGCTGCAATTCACAAGAACAATACAGACTGCCTCTCCAAGTGTGTATTTAGAGATTTCAGCTGTTTACCTTAGTCAAAGAATCATGAAGTCTCAGATCTGGATCTCAATGATCATCTAGCACAATTCTTCCCCAAAGCATGAACCCCCTTTAAAATTCTACAATAACTATTTTTAAAAACAGCTCAAAAATTGAACTCAACTGATTCCAATTTAATAATCATTTATTAAGCACCTATTATGTGCAGAGCACTATTCCAGGAGCAAGGGACACAAAGATAAACAGAAGAGCAATCATCCTCCAGGAGCCAGCAAATGACCACCCCATTGCCGCTGCTCAAACACCTTGCAATATGGCATAGTGAGCAGAGTACTGGACTTAGAGTCAGGAACCCCTTGGTTTAGGTCTTGAGCTTGGTAAGTGTGTGGTCATGGTGGAATTACTTAACCACTCTGAGCTTTATTTTTTTCATCAACAAATGAGAATGAGACCAAGGTGGCAAAACGCACTCCAAGATGAAGTCATGCTGGGGTTGGAGCCACACATGCTAAGCCAAAGCAACAAGGCATCAGAAGCCAGGCAGGGAAGCCTTCTGCCATCTGGGTTCTATTTCTGAAATGTTGCATTCAAATCCAGTTGATTCCTTAGGATAATAACGCCCACAACACCAGACTATATGCCACGAGACCCAGGCCCAATGATCTAATATGGGCATCACCACTGACTTAACCAATGAATTCTGTATTCCCTGGGATACAGGCCTCCAAAGCTCTTACTCCTTACTTGCTTACTTACTCCTTACTCCTCCCTTTTGGGAAGTATTCATTTTCCATCTTGTATTAGGCTCTGTTTTTCAGGTGCATATGATACATAAGTTGAATCTCAAGAGCCAAAACAGCATCCTTTCTGGGCTTCCTGGCAGCTTCTTCTGCTGGCCTCTGCACACCAACGGTTTGAAGGCTCAACAACCAAACAGAATCAGAATGGGGAAGGGCTGTGGCTGGTCCAAAGCTTCTTTGCATTCTCACTATCTCTACTCTATCCTTCATATGTTGCCAGACTAAATTTTTTCTCACATATAGTTCAGGGCATGAAATGCTTCTGCTCAGAAAGCTTCAATGGTTTTGTCACTGAGCAAAGTTTGTAGCATTTAGAGCTGGAAAAGACCTTGGAAATCTTTTAGGCCAACCTACCCACTGTACAGATGATAAGAAAACTGAGAGTTGGGCGGGGGGGGAGGTTAAGTGACTTAGCCAACCTCATATAGGTGGCAAAGCTAGGGGGTTCTTTTTAGTATGTAAGCTTCTTGAAGACTGGGACCATGTTCTGGGCTTCTTTTTGTATCCTCATTACTTAGGCACATAGTAAGTGCTTAATAAATATGTGTGGCCTCATTGATTTCAACTGAAGTTCTTTGACACCAAACATGGTGCCCTTTCCATTGAACCACACTGCTTCTGTTACACTTTTGATTGCCATTCAGTATCTTTAACAATCTGGTGCCCCCTACTTTTTAGACATCTTTTATTACTCTCTTCTATGTATCCCATGTTCCAGTTATTCTGGAAAAGAGGCCCTAAATAGAAGCCATACTCTCTGCTTCTGTGGCTTTGTTTAGATTTGTCCCTGTACCTGGAATATCCTCCCTCCCCTTCTTCACCTCTTGAATTTTGACTTCATTTAAAGCTGAATTCCAGTGCTACTTCACCCCTGAACCCCTCCCTAATTCGCCTTGGCCGATAATTACTCAGGACTCAATTACAACTTGCTTTTCCTCCTGTCTGCTCTGTCACACGGTACTTTGTAGCCATTTGCATTTAGGGTTTATTCCACTTCCCTTAGGCTTATTATACATTATTTACACACACACACACACACACACACACACACACACACAGACACAGTATGCTTTAGTCAAAATGGTCTATTTGCTGTTTCCTACACACGACATCCCATCTCCTCTCTCTACACTTTCACCCTCTCTGCACCTTCCTCCCATGCCTGAAGTATTAACTGCCCTTTACCTCCTCCTCCTTAACTCTGCAGCTTCCTTAAAGACTCAATTCAAGTCCTACATCCTCTGTGAGGTGTCTCTTGAATCTCACAGCTGTTAATACTTTTAACTTACTCTATGTTTAATTACCTGTATATATATTATTCCATAGAATGTAAGATTCTTGAGAACAAGAATGGATACTTTTGTCATTGTGCCTATGGTAGTGGCTAACCCACAGTAGGTGCTTAAAAAATGTTTAATAAATGGTTGTTGAATTGAATAATGGCAGATATAATGTCATTTTAAGGGTTCTTAGCTTGAAGCCTGTGAACTTTAAAAAAAAAACTTGTATAACTCTATTTCAATATAATTGGTTTCTGATGTATTTTCTTTGTATCATTCTGAGAAGCAGTCTATAGAGATCACCAAACTGCCAAATGGCCCATGACCCAAAAATATTAAGCACCCCTCACTCACATAAATTTTAGATTTGTCCTGGAACTCAGCATGATTCCCTGAACACAATAGGTGCTTAGCAAATGTTTGTTGAATATATGACTGATTGGCAAACCCTCTTGAAGGCCAAATGGAGAAGGTGATGGGGAGGCATTCGATACTAATTTGGAGACAAGAGTTCAAATGAGGCATTAATCAGAGTTGGAGATGGCATACATGCACCTTGTTCCCAATGAGAAAGAGTCTAAGATACAGCACTTGGGGGGTCTGTCAGGCATACCATCTGGCCATCTGGCTAGGTTTTCCTGAGTTTAGGATTTACTCCAGCAATAGGTCTTGGAACAGCTGCCAGATTCTGAACTGTGAATTCCCCTCTGAAGCATGCTGAGTGTCAGTGAGGTAAGAGTAATTACTTGTCCTCCATAATTGAATTTTCAACTTCGAAGCAGAGTGTCTGAGTTGGGCAAGTGTGGACTGGCTTAATTTAAAATTTTAACTTGAGAAGCAATTGAAATGAACTTCAGGACTTTGGATATTTTCTTCAAGTTTTTGAAGGACCACTATGTGGAAGAATTCTACTTGGTTCCAGAGGACAGAACTGGGAAAAATGGGTAGATGTTGCAAAATGTCGATTCAGACTTGTTTCTGGGGAAAACCAACTCAGAATTAGAGCTATATAAAAATGTAATGGGCTTCCTAGAGAGGTGCTGGGTTCCTTTTCCTTAGATGTCTTTAAGCAGAGGCAGGTTAGACACTTGCTGAGAGTTTCATAGCACAGATTCCTTTCAGATATGAGTTGGACTAGATGTCCTTTGAGGTCTATTCTACACTCTCATATTTGGTATATTTAAATGTATAGTCTCACAACATTCATTTTTTTTAGTATTTAAGGTAATTTCCCAATTTCTACAATCATGTCCTTATACATCACAGTCTACGTTTTTTCCTTGGGTAATGAAAAAGAGTTATGCTGCTGTGAAAATGAAATCTAGGATCATAGAATCTTATGTTTGGAGTTGAAAGGGACCTTGGAAGCCAAGTAGTCAACCTTCTTCATTTTACAAATGAGAAAACAGAGGCCTACAAAGGTTAGATGATTTTCCCAGGGTCACATAGGCCGTCTCTGAGGTAGGATTTGAACTCAGGTTCTCTGACTCCAAAACCAGTGTTATTTCCATTGCAATTTTTAATTCTGATGCTATTTGTAAAGAGGGGCTTCTAGATTTCTGGATGCAGAGCCAAGATGGTGGAGTAGGGAAAGCACTCAGTTGAGTTCTCCCAACATTCCTCTCCAAACAACTTTAAAATCACAATGCAAGTCAAATTCTGAAGTGGCAGAGCCAACAAAAAGTCAGAGTGAGACATTCTTCCTGCCCAAGACAACTTCAGAGGCCAGAAAGAGAGATCTGTGACACCTGAGTGGAGGTTGACTCAGAGCCCACATGGATGAACACCAGCGGTGGCACTAGGTGGTGGTGACAGAAGTTGCAGTGCCTTTGGGAGCTTTCAAGCCAGAGATAGTAAGGGGACTCAGCAACTGGTCAGAAAGAGATTGCAAGGGCCCCCTGTGCTAGCACTAGATGCAAGACCAGATGCTTTGGGATAAATCCATTGCCTATACCCACTCCTGGGTCAAATTTCAAGGGCAGAGAGGGGCACTTTGAGTCAAGAGGGAGCAGGATCCCTTAGGAGCAGCATCACATTCAGTCCCAAGGGAGTAATAGCGCTGAGGAGAAATGTCAACTGCAATCAAAAGGGATCAGAGGCCCTTTCTAGGTAAGGACCAGAGTGCAGACCAGGACAGTAGTAACCATGCCTCTCCCCAGATCACAGCACCTTGGAAGCATTGAAAACTTCCAAACCCCCAGAACTAGCTCTGCAAACAGCAATGCAAAAAAAAAAAAATTTGAAGTTTGAGACAGTATCTCACACCCCCCCACACACACACACACACACTCAGCCCAGGAACAGAGTCCAACATTAACATAAAGTTCAAAATCAAGAAATGGGGTGGAAAAATGAGCAAGGAACAATAAAAGAACTTGACCATAAAAATCTACCATGGTGACAGGGAAAATAAAGACACAAACTCAGAAGAAGGGGAAAAAAACAGTCAAAACAGCCACAAGCAAAGCCTCAAAGAAAAAAAAAATGTGAATTGGAAACAAGCCCAACAAAAATTCCTGAAACAGCTAAGAAATAATTTTCAAAATGAAATAAAAGTAGTAGAAAAAATGAGATAAATAAGAGCAAAGGAAGAAAAATATGAAAAGACAATTAAAATCTTGGTAAGAGGCACACAAAAAATTCTGAACAAAATAACACCATAAAAATAGAATTTGACAAATGGAAAAAGAGATAACAAACTTCATTGATAAAAAACTAACTGCTTCAAAGGAAAAATTGGCCAAAGGAAAAACTCATGAAAAAGATAATTCCTTAAAAATTAGAATTAGGCAAGTGGAAGCTAACAACTCCATGAGATATCAAGAAAAAATAAAAATAAATCCAAAGAATGAAAACTAGAAGAAAATATGAAATATCTCATTAGAAAAACAACTTTTAGTAGAAAAATAAGGAAAATAATATTAAAGAAAGATAATTTAAGGATTATTGGACAACCCGAAAGCCATTACCAGAGAAAGAGTCTAGACATCATATTTCAAGAAATTATCAAGGAAAATTGCCCCAATATCCTAGAACCAGAGGGTAAAATAGAAATTGAAAGAAACCACAAACTGCCTTCTGACTGAGATCCCAAAAATGAAAACTCCTAAGAATATTATAGCCAAATTCCAGAGCTCCCAGGTCAAAAAAAAATACCTCAAAAAGTCAAATAAGAAACCATTCAAATACTATAGAACCACAATCAGGATAACACAAGACTTAGCAGCTACCACATAAAACAAACAGAGGTCTTGGAATATATTCCATAAGGCAAAAGATTTGGGATTACAACCAAAAATAGCCTATTCAGCAAAGCTGAGTATAATCCTTCAATATTAAAAAAAAAATAACATTTAGTGGAATAAAGGACTTTGAAACATTCCTTATGAAAAGGTCAGAGCTGAATAAAAAATTTGACTTTCCATGACAATACTCAAGAGAAGCCTGAAAAGGTAAACATGAAAGAGAAATCATAAGGCATTCAATAAGGTTAAACTGTTTACCTTTCTGTATGGGGAGATACTGCTTTTTGTATGGGAAGATACTGTATATAACTTTTAATAATTTTATCATTATTAGGGCAGTTAGAAGGATTCTACATACAAAAAGGATGTAGGAGTAAACTGATTATGTTGGGATGATATAAAAATGCATAGGAAAGAAAGAGGGATGCCCTGAAAGAGGGAGGGGGAGGAAGAATGGGGGAAATTATCTCATATGAAATAGCTGCACAAGGAAGAGTTTTTACAATGGAGGTGAAAATGATGGGGGGGAGTAATGCATGGACCTTATTCACATTTAAATTCATTCAAAGATGGAAGATATACTTGTGTATATACTCAATTGATAACAGAAATCTATTTTACCCAGCAAGAAAGGAGAAGGGGATAAGAGAAGGGGGGATGATAAAGGGGAGGGCAGATAAAAGAAGACAGTGGTCAGAAGCAAAAGAGACTTTAAAGGAGGGAATGGATTAAAAATGGAGAGAAGAATAAATAGAAGAAAAGAGGATGGAAGGAAATGCATAATTAGTAATCATAACTGTGAAAGGGAATGAACTCACCCATAAAATGGAAGCAGATAGCAGAATGGATTAGAAACCATAATCTAACAGTAGGTTGTTTACAAGAAACACATTTGAAACAGGGACACAAACAAATTTGTTTTAAGAGGCTGGAGCAGAATTTATTATGCTTCAGCTGATGTAAAAAAGGTAGGGATAGTAATCATAATTTCATACAAAGTGAAAGAAAAAATAGGCCCAATTAAAAGGGATAATCAGAGAAACTACATCTTGTGAAAAGGCACCATAGACAATGAAGTAATATCAATACTAAACATATATGCACCAAATGGCATAGCATCCAAATTCTTAAAGAAAAAGTTAAATGAATTATGGGAGGAAATAGATAATAAAACTATAATACTGGGAATTTCAACTTTCCCTTTGCAGAGCTGGATGAATCTAACCATAAAATAATAAGAAGTCAAAGAAATGAAAAGATCTTAGAAAAGTTAAATATGGTAGACCTCTGGAAAAAAACTGAATGAGCTAGAAAGGAACATATCTTTTTCTCATCTGTACATGACACCTTCAAAAAAATTGACCATGGGGTTAGCTAGGTGGCACAGTGGATAGAGTGCCAGCCCTGGATTCAAATCCGGCCTCAGACACATAACACTTACTAGCTGTGTGACCCTGGGCAAGTCACTTAACCCCATTACCTAGCCAAAAAAAAAAAATTGACCATGTATTAATGCATAAAAATCTTACAAACAAATGCAGAAAAGTAGAAATACTAAATGCAAAATTTTCATACATTCAATAAAGGGCCATAGAAGCATAGATTAAAATTTAATTGGAAACTAATCCTAAAGAATGAGTGGGTCAAAGAACAAATCATAGAAATAATCAACAATTTCATTAAAGAGAATGATAACAATGGGACAACATTCCAAAACTGGTAGGTTGCATCCAAAGCACTACTTAGAGGAAAGTTTATATCTCTAAACACATACATTAATAAAAGAGAGAAAGAGCAGACAAATGAAGTTCAGTGACAGGACAAAAGTCAAGGCAACTGTTGGTGGCCCAGTATGCAGTGGATGACCTTTGCATTTTCAAGGTCTGACCAAGCTCTAAGTGCTCCACAGCATCTGCTTCAGGCGTCTTCATGGCCATCGGAACAAATTGTTCTCTTCCATCCATTCCGTCAATGGAAGTCTTCACATGGTTCATGTAGACATCCCTCTAAGTTATCTGTAGCTCCAAAAAGCTGCAGTACGTACAACAGCCCCACCCCTTGAAACCATCTCAGCAGATAGACTAAACCAGTAATGTTTAAAAATAGGCAACATAATATTGTAATTATCATGTATTATTTGAGAGGCAAGAAGCTACATGATACACTGGATAAAGCAGAAATGGGGTCCCTTGAGGATACAAATGAAACAGTAATCTTTCTCTAAACTCATGCTACCGTGAGGTCTGTTTCTCAACCTTCCACGTATTCTACATTTATTTTTTATCTTCTTTTTTGTATATGTTGTCTCTCCCCTAATGGAAACAGGGGGTAGATAATGTGAGAGCTTACTTGAGAGAGTACGATATCCCTCAAGACAAGAGCTATTTTTGCTCTTTCTTTGTTTCCCCAGAGTTTATCCCAGTTTTCAGCACATAGTTAGCCCTTATTGATTAATTTGTTGATAGTCAGCTTCAGAATCAGGAAGGAAGGCAGCCTAGCAGTACCAGATGTTAAACTATATTACAAAATGGTAATCATCAAAACACTCTGGTACTGGCTAAGAAACAGAGTGGTGGATCAGTAGAATAGATTAAGTACATAATAGAGAGTAATAAATGACCATAGTAATCTGGTAGTTGGTAAACTCAAAGATCCAAGCTTTCAGGGGCAAGAACTCACCATGTGACAAGAATTGGTAGGGAAACTGAGAAGCAGTTTGACAGAAACTAGGCATAGACCAGCATCTCACATTATATACCAAGATAAGGTCAAAATGGATAAATGAATTAGACATAAAGGGTGATATCATAAGTAAATTTGGGGAGCATGGAAAGATGCACTTGTCAGATCTATGGATAAGGGAAGGGTTTTTGACAAAATAAGAGACAGAGAGGATCACAGGAAGCCAAATGTACAATTTTAATTACATAAAATTAAAAAGCTTTTGCACAAACAAAACTAATGTGTCCAAACTTAGAAGGGAAACAGGGAATTGGGGGGGGGGAATTTTACAGCAATTTTCTCGGATAAAGGCTTTGTTTCTTAAATACATAAAGAATTTAGCCAAATTTTAAAAAATTAAAGCCATTCTCCAGTTGATAAATAGTCAAAGGATATAAACAAACAGTTTTCAGAAGAAGAAACCAAAGCTGTTAATAGCCACATTATAAAATGCTCTAAATCACTACTGATTAGAGAAATACAAGTTAAAACAGCTCTGAGGTACCACCTCACATCTATCAGAAAGGCAAATATGACCAGAAAGGAAAATAACAAATACTGAAAGGAATGTAGAAAAAAAGGAGACACTAATGCACAATTGGTGGAGTTAAGAACTAGTCCAACCATTCTAGAGAATAATTCAGAACTATGCTCAAAGAACAATAAAACTGTGCATACCCTTTGACCCAAAATACCACTACTAGATCTGTAGCCAAAGTTATCAAAGAAAAGGGGACAAAAATATTTATAGCAGTTTTTGCAGTGACAAAGAAGTGGGAATTGAGGGCATGCCCATCATTTGGGGAATGGCTGAACAAGTCCTTTTATTATTGTGTGCTATAAGAAATTATGAATAGGATGGCTTCAGAAAAACCTAGGAACACTTACATGAGCTCATGCAATATGAAGTGAGCAGAACCAGGACAACATTTTTATACAGTAACAGCAATAGTGTAAGGATGATCAACTGTGAAAGGTTAGTTAATCTGATCAAGGCAATGATCCAAGACAATTCCGAAGGACCTATGATGAAAAAAGCTATCCACCTCCAGAAAGAGAACTGGTGAATTCTGAATGCAGATTGAAACATTTTTCCCTATATTTTTCTTTTTTTGTTTGTTTTCTTTTGCAATATGGCTAACATGGAAATATATTTTGCATGATGTCACATGTATAATCCATATCAAATTGCTTGCCTTTTCAAGAAGGGTGGAGGGGTAGGAAGGAAAGAGAGAATTTGGAACTCAAAATGTTAAAAATAAATGTTAAATAATTCTATATGTAATTGGGAAATATTTAATGAAATGAAAACATTTTTAAAAGATAGGCTTCTTTCTCTGTTGTATTTCTTGGCTTGGTTGCTATGGTGGGGGATTTTTTTCTCCCTGAATATGTGGGAATCAATATTTGGATTTCTCTCGTAGAAAAAGGCAGAGGTAGCATTATTGATATAAGGCTGTCTGGATCAAAGAATCATAGATTGGTGCTGGAATGGGCCTTAGCGATATCCAACCTCCTCATTTAATGGATGGGGAAACTGAGACCTATTAAGATTTGCCCAAGGTCACAGATGTAGTAAGTAGGGGGGTAGAATCTACTGTTATATGGACTGTCTCAGGATGTATTGAATTCTCCATTACTGGAGACTTATGGGATCATAGCTCTAGAGTTGGAAGAAATCTTATAGATAATTTAGTCTAATCACTCTCTTTTTTTGTTTTGTTTTCCAGTGCTTCATTTTCTTTTATTGATCTCATGAATTCCAATCAGTAATGACTTTTTGAACCTCATCCCCCACAAGCCATAATCTGCTGAAGTTCTCAGGAAAAACCAATTCTATATTTGGGAAGAAAATGACCAATATAGGTACACTGGAGTTGAGAAAAATCAATCCATACTGAGTCCATTCATTGGCAACTGGGCCAAACCAAATCTTTGCACAGAGGAAACAAGCCAAGCCAAAGTCCTATTTCTAAAGTCAAATGATTCAAACCAAATCTACCCAGGGAAAGAAATAAACTGAATCAAATCCAGATGTGGAACTAAGCAGGCCAAAGTGAGGTGTTTTGTGGAGAAGATAAGAACAAATTCAGTCCACCATTAGGGGGGTAGAACACACCATCCCACTCTGCCACAAGGAAGAAGAGGATGAGATAGACTAGTGTATATTCCAATAGAAGGTTCAGGAAGCAGATGCTAATGGTGTGGTGTGAATAATGGTAAATATGCAATGTAACATATATTTTATGTGTAATTATATAGACAGATATTATAGATACATAGATATGGGTGGCTAGGTGGTACAGTGGATAGACTGCCAGTTCTAGAGTTGGGAAGACCTCATCTACTTAATAGCTCACTGGCCTCAGATACTTACTAGCTTCATGACCCTTGTCAAGTTGCTTACCCCTGTTTGCCTCAGTTCTTTATCTGTAAAAATGATCTGGAGAAGGAAATGGCAAACCACTCCAGTATCTTTACCAAAAAAAAAAAAAACCCAAATGGGATTACAAAAAGTTGGACACAACTAAAAAATAACTGAACAACAACAAATATCAGTATATCTGTGCTAACAAAGATGCTGCATAACTGGGAAGGCCATTGCAGTTCTTTAATGTCTCTCTTTGAACTGTCTAACTATTTGAACTGTCTATTGAACAATAGGTGCTGTTGGGGCTTAGTGGACATGGCATTCCCTTGCATGACTGTGCTGCCTGCCTCCAGATGCTGCTCTGCTTCCAGGTTCCACTGAATGAGCTGCTCATCTGCCCCAATTGTAATAAAGACATTATCACTCTGGGGGTGCCACTCCACCAACGTCAAGAAAACTACATACTTCTTGAAAGTGGGTGTTGGGAAATCCATTTTAAACTGCCTGAGAGCCTAGATATTGAGAATGGATATCTCACAATGCTCTAGCTGATGACATTGACATTTGCATGTTGAGTGTATGTGACTGTGAGCGTATTGGCCCATCTTGGGCTGCTAGAATGGAGGTATTGGCTGAGCATAAGGAAAACACTGTGCTTTTACTTGGTGGCCACAGCAAACCCTTCACACAGTGGCATTAACTGCGAATGGGCATTGAACCATATACTAGTTGCCATATCCACATGTAACCTAGACTCAGGTGTCTAAATGTGGATGTTTCTTTAACAATCATTGCTTAGTGGGCAATCAGATTCATAGCAGGAGCAGTCCAGTGCACTTTACAAATCTTCTTTTGTCTCACTTAAGACAGTTTGTGTAGTATTGTACTAATTATTGTTTGAAGAAAATCTCCTGGGAACATTTCAGGAATAGGAGATCTTTTTTTTTCCCTTTGGTAGTTCTTTTAAAGTTGGTTCTATTTCTCTTTCTAATTTTGGATTATTTAAGGTTTCTATTTGGTCCTATGTTAGTTTGGGTATTTTATATTTTTGAAGATATCTCTCTGTTTTTGTGTTCTTAGCTTTATGAGCATAAAACTCTACATTTCAGGTTCTGTTGATTATTTTTATTTCTTCTGGTTTGTGGTGATTTCACCTTGCTAATTTGCTATTTTGTTGATTTGATTTTTGACCCTCTTCTTTTTAATCAGGATGTTAAAGATTTATCCATTTTCTAATTTTTTCAAAGGATAAGCATTTAATTTTTTATAATAATTCCTATAGTCTTAGTTTCTTGTTTAACCATTTCTCCCTTAATTTTAATATCTTTTTTTGTTCTTAATTTGTGCTTATTTGGTGTTTATTGATTTGTCAGATTTCCATTTTTTTAAGTGCATATTAAGTTCATCAAGCTTCTTTTAAATTTTGATAATGTGTGTTTACATACAATTTTTCTCCTGTGGATAACTTTAGCTCCATCCCAGGTTTTGATATGTTGTTTCATTATTATCATTTTCTTTTTTTGTTGTGTTTTGTTTTGGTTTGTTTGTTTGTTTGTTTGTTTGTTTGTTTTTGGCAAGGCAATTGGAGTTAAGTGATTTGCCCAGGGTCACAAAGCTAGTAAGTGTCAAGCGTCTGGTCTGAGATCGGATATGAACTCAGATTCTCTTGACTCCAAGGCTGGTGCTCTATCCACTGTGTCACCTAGCTGCCCCCATTATCATTTTCTTTAACACAATTATTTTTTATTATTTCTTCTGCAGCTCACTAATCATTGTTATGTCACTGTCAAGTCTCCATTTGGGTTTGTGTATTTTCCTTGTGTTCCATAAACTGATTAAAATTTTTATTGCTATGGTCTAGAAAGATATCTTTTCCATTTTTGCCTTTTTACATATATTTAGAAAAGCTTTGAGCCCTAACACATGGTCAGTTTTTGTAAAAGTTGTATCTGGTACTGGAAAATGTATATATTCTTTAGTGATCCCATTTTGAATACACCCTAAGTCATTTAACTCTAGTTTCTCAGCAATATATTCAATTCTATATTTTCCCTTTTTAAAATTTTTCTGTTAGATTTGTCCAAGATTGAGAGAGGGATATTAGAGTCTCCTGCTACTATTGTATTACTATAAAGTAATTCAGTTAATATTTTGTTTATTAATTTAGATGATAAGGCATTTGGAGCATATAAGCTTAATATTGATATTAGTTTGTTGCACGTGGTTCCTTTCAACATAATCTAGTTTCCTTGTTTATTGCTTTATATGTTGGAAATTTTTGCTTTCTCTGATAGCATACATGCAACTCCTGCTTTTTGGGATATTCCTAATGCATAGTAAATTTTGTTCCATCCTCTCATTTTTATTCTGTGTATGTCTTTGTTTTTAAGTGTATTTCTTAAAAGCAACAGATTATGGGCTGTTCCCCACACCTGGAATTCTCTCCCTCTTCATTAGACTAGAATAGAGGGAGGGGTTATCAGGAAAGGCTTCTTGCAAAGGTTAGATTTGAGCTGAGTCTTCAAGGGATCCAGGGATTCCAGGAGGCGGGGATGAAGAGGAAGAACATTCCAGGTATGCTGGAAAGACTTATGTGAACTGATGCAAAGTAAAGTGAACAGAACTAGAACATTGTATACAGTAGCTTCAATATTATACAATGATCATCTATGAATGACTTAATTATTCTCAGCAATATAATGATCCAAGACAATTCTGAGGGACTTATGATGAAAAATGTATCCACCTTCAGAAAAAGAACTGATAGAGTCTGAATACAAATCAAAACATATGTTTTTACTTTATGGGGGGGGGGTTATGTGTTTCCTTTGGCAACATGGGTTCTAATGTGGAAATATGTTTTATATGACTGCACATGGATAATCAATAATTGCTTGCCTTCTCAAAGAGTGGGGAGGGCCCTCGAAGGAGGGAGGCAAAGAATTTGGAACTCATTTTTATAAATGCAAGTTTAAAAAAAAATTTACAAGTAAATTTTAAAAAATAAAATATAGACTGCCAAAGAAAATTCCAGGTATGGAGAACAGTAAAAATGGCCAGAGTCAAGAGATAGAGTTTCATGTATGAGGATTAGCAAGAAGGTCAGTGTCACTGAATGCGAAAATAGAGGAATTAAAGTTTAAGAAGAATGGAAAGTAGAAAGGAGCTGGGTTATAAAAGCCAAGTGAAGGATTTTATGTTTAATTCTTGAGGTAATAAGGAGCCATTGGAGATAATTGAATAAGGAGATGACATGTTCAGATCTCTGCTTTAGAAAGATCATTTTGGCAGGTGAATAAAGGATGGACTTGCAGAGGTGCTTGATCCAGGGAGACCAATCAGAAAGCCATTGCAATAGTACAGGCTTGAAGAGAAGAGGGTGTACACCAGAGAAGCCAATGTGGGAGTAGGACAAAAAAGGTACATATATATACTTGAAAAAGTGAGGCTAAGTAACTTACCCTAGGTCACATAGCTGATACCCAATGCCATGAAGAGTAAAACTTCGGTCTTCTGATGTGGGGATTTCCATCTGCACCACCCCCCAAAACCAAGCAAGCTAGCCAACCACTTGAAAAAGTATTTCTAAAGCTGAATAAAATTTCCCACCACATTTAGAGGAAGTTTGGGTTTTTTTTAATTCTGTCTTGTAGAGAGAAGAAAATACAGGGAAGGCTCTTGAGCAAATGATTATTTTCCCCACTACATAAAGCTTCAGGTCTGTTTGCTCCTTCCTTTCTTCCCAGATTGAATGCAGTTTTTGTCTGGCATTAAGAGCCAGATATCCAAAGGAGCCCTCAGGGTTAGCATGTGGAGTCAAGTCAATTAAGCATACCAGCAAAAAGAATACCAGGAAAGGATTAGTTTTCCTCCTACCTTGTTCTCTATCTCTCTGTCTCTGTCTGTCTGTCTCTCTCTCTCTCTTTCTCTCTCTCTGCCTCCCTCCCTATTTTTTCCTCTCTCTCCCCCTCTCTCTCTCTTTCTCTTCTTTTTCCCTCTTTCTCGCTTTCTCTAGCCCTTCTCCCTCTCTCTCTCTCCCCTTCCCTCCTTCCATCTCCTTTCTCCTCCCTTTCCCTCTCCCTCTGTCTCTCTATCTCTGTGTGTGTGTGTGTGTGTGTGTGTCTCTCTCTCTCTCTCTCTCTCTCTCTCTCTCTCTCTCTCTCTCTCTCACTCTCACTCTTGCTCTCTTTCTCTCCTCCACTGTTTAATTCCTCCAGATGTGACTGTATGAGGTTGTCCTTCATAACTCATCACTGTCTCCATATAATTGCTGCAAAGAGCAGATAGTGACTTAGCTACGGTTGGTGGGAAATGATGTAATATTTAAGGAAAAAGCCCAATGTTAAAGTAATTGGAAGGGGGATATAAAGAACCTCTCCCAGGATAGAAGATATTCAAACAAGAATTTGGAATTGAAAAGCAGACACTGCAATTCACTAACAAAGATGCCACTTGGTGAAAAGTGGTTAGCTAAAGCTGTCTTTCTAGCCCCTGATAATATGATAAATGTGATGAGAAGCAAATTTGCCTCAGTTATTTCACAAGGTGATAAATGACTGGAACTGTAATTGTGTAATACCAATGCCACCAGAAAATTGAAAATTTTAAAAATGAAATGCGCTTTTCAGTTGCATAATAGAGCAAATGACAGGCCACTCATGATACTACCAAAGTGATGGAAAATTCCCAACAACTACTGTTGTCCATATGCTTCTCCTATTTGGGTAAGGATATAGGAAGATGGGAAAGTCGCTAATTGCATGTGACCACCTGCAATCAGATTTTTTTCTTCCCTAACATTTCCCACCAATTCAATTTGATTGAATCTACAAGCATTTATCAAGTTTCTACTGTGTGCAATGCACTGCAGTAGACACTAGGGAAGTAAAAATGGAAAGGAAATAGTCCTGGAGCTCAGGAAGCTTATATTTTACTTGGAGGGATACAACATGAATATGCATAAGTAAGTACAAATTGAAGTATGCTATACTAAGAAGGCACTCTACTTGGAGCAGGAAAACCTGAGATTATATCCTACTTTCTATACCTATTTGTTGTGTGGCCATGGGAAAATCATTGAGCCTTAGTTTTCTCATCTCTAAAACAGGATTTAAAATATCCATAATGCTTCCTTTGTAGAATTCATATGAGGTTCAATGGAGATAATGCACATAAAGTTCTTTATAAGCTTTAAGGCACTATATAAATATCAGTTACAATTATTAAGTCCAAAGAAATTTGGAGGGAGGAATGAAGGGAGGGAGGGATTAGGAAAAGTTCACATAGGAGGTGCCTTTTGAGTTCATCTTTGAAAGGAGCTAGAGATTCAGAGATGGAGGTGCACAAAGGCACAGTGGGGAAATGGAATGTCAGGCAACGGAGAGCGAATGAAAAAAGCACGTATGTGCACATCAATCTGCTAAAAATCATGGCTACAGACAAGAGGGTCCCTGCTTTGAAGAAGTTCACATTTTAATGGGGAAATAACACGTATGAAAGGTTTCAGCTGCAAGTCAGATGGAAAGGTCCCATAGTCCTTAGGGTACAGCAGCAAAGCAGATGGTAATGGCTCTTCTTTAATGTCATTTCCACAGATATCGCAACAATTTTGAATGTGGAACCATTTGATAATGCCAAGGACTTTGGTGGGGAGAACTTTTCTCTGGATCTTCAATAGCTGTGGCTATAGCAACTGCAGGAACAGTGGCCACACTGTGTCTCCACAAGGGCTACTTCCCAGGACAATGGCAAATGCACCAGGCTGGAAGCATTGCCGAGCAAGGTCCTGGGCTATCTCTATCAGTGTCTGAGGGAAAATAATGGTCAAGATTGTGGGAGGGACTTTACTTGCCTGGTGTATGCTGCCTTCTGTCTCCTCCTTGGGGTATAATTGCTGCTTTGGCTAGGAGAGCAGCAAGTAAGCCAGACTGAATGGAACAGAGGGCATGGGAGATGGAATAATGTGAAATCAGTCCAAAAAGATAGAGTGGAGCCAGATTATGAAGGGCTTTTAATGCCAGAGGAATTTGTAGTTTATCAAAGAGACATTAAGAAACCACAGAATTTTGCTGAGCAGTGGAGTGATATTGTCAGACCTGTGCTTTAGAAATATCATTTTAGCAGCCATATACAGAGGAGTTTGGAGAGAGGAAACATAAAGGGTGTCCCAAAAGTCTTAGTATAGTTTTGAACTTTCATAATTTCAGAAGTATCAATGCTACAAACTTACAAAAACATTCGAAAACTCCATTATTTTAATTTTTAAAACATTATGAAAATTCAGTATAACTACCACCTTACACTATATAACTCTCTGGTTAATTTTAAAACCTTGTAAAAAAAACTTTCATCAATTATGGCTTGGTGTTTGAAAGGATTGCTTTTGTACACGCAAAGCATAATGACAAGGTGCTCTGCCCTGGGACAGATATCTGACCAACTTCTAAATAGGATTTTTTTTCACAGAAGCAAGAGCTGCTCTTACTGATATGTTCTATTATGGTGGATTGATTTGGATTTAGTTTTGGTTTCTTTTTTAGTTGCAATTTTAATGAATCCTAGTGGAGGGGCAGCTAGGTGGCACCATGGATAAAGCTCTGGGCTTGGAGTCAGGAGGACCTGAGTTCAAATCTGACCTCAGACACTTGACACTTACTAGCTGTGTGACCCTGGGCAAGTCACTTAACCCTGATTGTCTCGCCAAAAAAAAAATCCTAGTGGAAATAGGGATCACATGTAATTGCAATTTTTGACTCTACCATGGAGATGGAATCTGATCTCCACTACATTTGACAGTCAGTTTAAAGACCTCCTTGAGTTAGCAGAAAAAATTAGGAGACAAAGTTGGGAATTGGAAAAAGTGAAGGGTGGGAAACTCATCTGGAGTCTTGGGCTCCCATACCTAAAGTGGAAAATGGTTGGCCCATAGCTATATCTGTGTCTCCTTAGTACAGGAAAAGGTCTGAAGACAAATAAATAATTCACATTTCTGCTCCACTCTAAGGTGCATATACCACTTTCCTTACTACAACATTATATGGTATTATTACCCTCATTTTACATATAGGAAATTGAGATTTAGAAAGTCAAAACGCTTGCCTGGGCACAAATAATTAGTATCAAAGCCAGGATTTGAACCCAGATCTCCTGTCACAAGGTTCAGGGCTCTTTCTACTCTAACATTTGTTTCTCAGATAAAAGTTGTATAGCACAGCAAAATAGAATTACAAAATCTCAAAGATAGAAGGGACTTCAGAGGTCATATACCCCAGTCTAAGACAAACCAAGATTCCCCTCTATAATATATCTACCAAATGGCCATCTGGCTTTTGCTTGAAGGCCTCCAGTGAGGGTGAACCCATCATTTCTTGCAACAAGCCATTCCCCTTTAGAAGATTACTGATCAGTGTGAGGCTATTCCTGATGTCTTGCCTAAATCTTCCTCTGCAGCCTCTCCCATTGCTCCTAGCTCTGTTCTCTGGGGTCAAGCAGAAGAAGCCCTTTTAGATAATAGCCCTACAAATACTTGAAGGTAGCTGTCGGGTCTCCCCCAAGTCTTTTGTTCTCCAGGGTAACCTCCCCAGTTCCTTCAGCCAGTCCTCAAATAACATGAGCTCAAGGCTCCTAGCAATTCTGGTTGCCTGCTTTGAACACTTACCAATATCTTTCATAAAAAGGCCCAGCATTTAGCCCTGGATAAGTTGAAAAACATTATCCATGCGATATAGGCTCCTTACTCATCTTTCCTCATCTTTCTTGGACTTAGAAACATCCCTAATGTTATGCTTCAGGAGAAAGAAAGGTGATATCACCCTGATTAATGAGGATAGCAAAAAACTCCTGGAGGTTCCATTTCCAACTGAATTCCCAACATACATGTACATTCTGGGAGGGCAGTATTGCATCAGATATGAAGCAAAACATGTCACTTTTGTTAATATTCTGCCCTGCTGAAGGAAAATGACAACTTTCTACTTAACCCTCAAAGTGAAACACAACAGAACACCTGGCATCATGAATAAATTGGGGGGGGGGGAATGGCTCTGTTTCTCTAACAAAGTTTTTTGCATTAGATTCAGCACTTCAGAATCCACTGCTGGTAGCAGTCATCTTCCTAAAGACCAACGATGCAGTTAACTGAGGCAGTAGGAGAGAGAGCCCAGGGGAAGAGGCAGAATTGGTTTTCCAATCATTCCACAGTCACTAAAAAGTCTGCAGTGTTGAGTATTTCAAAATTAAACATCTGGTTGAAAGATCTGTTATTTTTATGATTTTTTTTAAACACCAATAGAAAAGTCACATTGAACCAAGTTTCCTTCTCTCTCTCTTATAACTACCTGGTTTCATAATAGATGCTGGAAGCCTTGGGCTAGACAAGAAAAATCAAACTTTCTCCTTGTTTCATTTCCCACTTGGTTCAGCATCCTACCTTGTGAATTTCCTTTGAGTAAGGAGGACAACTTGGCTTTCATATCTCCTTCCAACAGTCTGCCTGTGACTGGGGCTTTACCGTAACTGCCTCCAAAAGATTAAAAACCAAACCTCTTCAAGTGCTCAAATAAAATTCAGAAGCAACCTAATGAACATGGAAATGGGAGTGGCAGTGCCTTCCTAAATGAGCCCCCATGAAGGAGTTGTGTTCCTTAAGCCATTCCATCCAGATGCTGCCTGGCTCCCAGGAATTCAGCTGGGGAAGGTTCTCTTAGGAGTGAGGCAACCTGGGTCCATCCCTCATTGGTAACTCCTAGTGATTTCTTTGGAAGAGATATTTATTGCCCAGTAGTGAAAGCTGTTATCTGCTCAATATGGATGTAGATCAGAAGACTTAGCGCTGGAAGGGACCTTGGACACAGACCAATCCAAGACCCTCATTGTGCCACTAGGAGAAACTTGTGTCACCAGAGGGGAAGTTGATCAAATAGGACAAAGTACTTAAAGTTCTTTATAAACTTGAAAGTCAATCAAACAAGCATTTATTAAGTGCCTACTATGTGCTTGGGGCAACTAGGTGACACTAAAGTAGATAGAGTGATGGGACTGAAGAGATCAAATCTGGCCTTAAATACTAACTATGCAACCCTAGGCAAGTCATTTAACCCTGTTT
Source organism: Phascolarctos cinereus (assembly GCF_003287225.1). Classification (NCBI taxonomy): domain Eukaryota; kingdom Metazoa; phylum Chordata; class Mammalia; order Diprotodontia; family Phascolarctidae; genus Phascolarctos; species Phascolarctos cinereus. Next base: position 25,661,874 of record NW_027555736.1, on the reverse strand, counting down.
GACTCAGTTTCCTCATCTATAAAATGAGCTGAAGAAGAAATGGCAGACCCCAGTGTCTCTGCCAAGAAAACCCCAAATGTGGTACCGAAGAGTCAGACACAACTGAAAATGATGGAACAATAATAGCGATACTATGAGCTAGATGCTGGATGCATAGGCTAGAAGATAAAACAATTCTTGCTTAAAATGAGCTTATGTTTTAATGCTACATAAATGTCATTCTATTAATAAAATGACTAGGCTGAGGTCTTATGGCTAGTAAGGAACAGAACCAAGATTTGAACCCAAGTCCTCCTGATTCCGGACATAGTGATCATTCTAGCACAGTTCATGAAAAGATAGAAAAGTGATTTTCACTGATTCCTCAAAAATTTCTTTGTAGTTCCACCCTGCTTTCAACCTCACTCTAATCTGAGCTATTGTCTCTTTTTACTTTAGGCAATAGAAGATCAATGAACCAATCAACAAGCATTATTTAAGTACCTACTATGTGCCTGATGCTGTGTTAGTAGGTGGGGATGCAAAAATAAAGAGAAGTTTATCTTCTAACAGATCATTTTGTTATAAGTCTAGAGCATCAAGGGACCTCAGAAACTTAGTCCAAAGCTTCATTTTAGTGCAGCTGAGGCTCAAGGGAGTTCAATGACATAGTCATAGAAATAGTAAACACCAGAGTCAAAATTTAAACCTAGGTCTTCTGATGCCAGAACCTTTACACTGTACCAAGCAGTTTGGGGAATTGGTGGCTTTCCCATCACTCTGAGAGGCAGCATAGCACAATGGATAGAGCAATGGCCTTGAAGTCATGAACAGCTAGAATTGGATCCTGCCTAAGACATGTACTAGTTATGAGATCATGAGCAAGTCACTTAGCCATCTGAGCTTCAGTTTCTTCATCTATAAAAGAGAGTTGGATTCAATGGATCCTTCTAGCCCTAAATCTATGATTCTACAACTGTTAGATGGGCCAGTGATAAATTTTTTCTTGTGGACATTTTAACTTCCATGGAAGAAAGGCACAAGACCTAACTTAAGATAACCAGGGGCCAAGGCATGAGGGGACATGAAGAGGGAAGAGAAGTCCAAGGCAAAGAATACTACCAGGTCTCAGTGACTAGAGAGGGAAAACTACTACTTGACGACAGTTGCCAGCCACAGGTGCAATACTCTTTAAGCCACTAAAGGAGGGGAAGAGAGAAGAGGGAGAGGAGAATATGGGGGAAAGAGAGTAGAAGTGTGAGGAGGGAAAGGAAGGAAACAGAGGCAGTTTGGCGGATCTAGCCATGTGGGTTTGCCTTCAATTTCCCATCCTACATTATAGAAATCAATTTTCTCTACAGGAACATGCTCTGTCTCTTCCCAGAAATGCTCCTGCCAACACATAAGTGACTTTAAGGACAGGAAATAAAAGTCTCTCTAAAAATAAAAGTGCTCAGCAAAAAAAAAAAAATTAAAGTGACCATGGGCAGAGAATTAAAAGGCAGAGAAAGACAGGGATGACAAGAAGCATTGTGTTTAATTCTTAAGTTATCCAAAAACACTCGGCTTACTGGGGAATAGGTTCCTGTTAAAATCTTGTGTGTGTGTGTGTGTGTGTGTGTGTGTGTGTGTGTGTGTGTGTGTGTGTGTGTGTAGGTTGTGTTCACATGAGGTCACAAAAATGAAGAGCCAGAAAAGTCCTCCAAGGACATCTGGTCCAGTTCATAACTGAATAAGAATCCCCCTGCAGCATCCTTGACAACTGGTCACCCAGTCTTTGCTTGACAGTGATGAAGAACCCACTGAACCTTGGGATCACTTTAGCAACAATACAGTTGAGTCTTCCCATCAAGCCTGAATTCACCTCTTTTCAACTTCCAACAATGGCTAACACAATCTTTCAGGGAAGGAAGGGATCTCAGAGGCTACTAAGTCCAACCTTTACTTGAAGAATCCCCTCAAAAACATTCCTGAGAAGTGATCATTCAGTTTTTACTCAAAGACTTCCAGTGACAGGGAAGTCCCTACCATCTGAGGGAACCCACTCTACTTTGGAACAGCTCTCAATGGTAGAAAGTTAATTCCTAATGTTGAGCTGAAATTTGCTTCTGAAACTCCCATTCATTGTTTCTTGTTCTTTCCTCTAAGGCTAAGGCAAATTACTGTAATTCCTCTTCCTTACAACATCTCTTCAACTACTTAAAAATATTGATCACACTTACATGTAAATGTAAATGTGCTTCATATAACTACACGTGTATAACCTATGTCAAATTGCTTGCCTTCTCAATGAGGGGAGGAGAAGGAGGGACAGAATATGGAACTCAAAATTTGGAGAAAAAAAAGAATGTTAAAATTTTTACATGTAATTCAGAAAAATAAAATATTAAATAATATTTAAAAAAAAAATTTGGCCATAGTCTTGATCATGGTGCAGTCTTTTCTCTGGGTCAAACATGCCCAGATCCCAGTTCCTTCAACAGATCTTCATAAGACATGTTCCCCAATCCTCTTCCCATTCTAGTCACCCTTCTCTGAACATAACAATTAGTAGTAGTAGTAGTAGTAGTAGTAGTAGTAGTAGTAGTAGTAGTAGTAGTAGTAGTAGTAGTAGAATACTGCCTTATACATGTTGTCTCATTTTATCCCACAACCACTCTATGAGGTGAGGTTTTTAATCTCTTTTAAAGATGAGAAAACTAAAGGTAAGTGATTTGCTCAGGGTCACAAGGCTAGTCAGTGTATAAGGTAGAATTGCAAATTGAGGTCTTCTTGCCTCCAGGTCTAAGTAGGGCAGAGGACTGTGGATTCAGTCTTCCCTCATCCTGAGCACTGGGTCTTTTTTAATGCAGGCTTAGGACAGAATTAGTTTTAGTGCCTAATCTGTTGGCTTTTGTCCAAAGTGCAACACTCTGTTACAGTAATTAGCTTGTTTTAAATAAGGGGAAATATAATGGCCTTTAGAGTCAATGTGGTTCCCTCCTCTATGGCTTTAGTGAATTTATTTTAGATAAAAATTAGTTCAATTACAATAGCTCTGATCCCCTAGTTAAGAAATTCTTAATATTTAGGCAAAGGCCAGATTCTCAGTCTTAATGTATAGCTAGATCTCTCTAGTTAATCCTTGGCCTTCTTACGGTTGAGACAAAATTCAGGTTATTGGATACATGTGAGTAATGAAACAGCACATGATATTATTGTATCTGTGGATAGAGAGACAAGAGGAGAAACTGGAGGAAGAGGTGCCTTTTTCTTGGGTCCTCCCTCAGTCCTTGAGTAGGCAGATACACTGGTGGCATCAACCCTCTTCTTCTCCAAAATGCCTATATAGCCAGCAGTCCTCCTCAGTCCCTCCCCTCTCTGTCACAGCTCAGCCCTCCTTTCTCTGTGTTTTTGCTGTTTGACTCTGTGCTACCATTTCTTTTTCTTCAACTCTATATGAACCTTGTCCTTCCCCTTTGCTTCCTCCTTGGCTCCTTAGAATCCCTATCTAGTTCTCAGTTAGTTCCTCCTTCCTACATGAGTTCCTTAGAATAGCGCTTCTTAAGCTGTTCTAAGGGGTCACAAATGGAAAAAGTTTAAGAATCCCTGCCTTAGAACATGACCAAGTATCTCATTCGATGGCTTTGATTTGAAGAAGACAGTAAAGTCAAAGCTCCTATATCCAAAGCCTCCAAGAAAAATATGAATCAGTCTCAGGCCTTGGAAGAGTTCAAAAAGGATTTTGAGAAGCAAGTAAGAGAAGTAAAGGAAAAACTAGGAAGAGAAATGAGAGTGATGCAAGAAAATCATGAAAAACAAGTCAACAGCTTGGCTAAACAAGACTCAAAAAAATACTGAAGAAAATAACACCTTAAAAAATAGCCTAACCCAAATGGCAAAAGAGGTCCAAAGAGCCAAAGAGGAGAGGAATGCCTTAAAAAGCAGAATTGGCCAAATGGAAAAAGAAGTGCAAAAGCTCACTGAAGAAAATACTTCCTTAAAAATTAGAATGGAACAATTGGAAGCTAATGACTTTATGAGAAATCAAGAAACTGTAAAACAAAACCAAAAGAATGAAAAAATAGAAAACAACATGAAATGCGTCATTGGAAAAAACAACTGACCTGGAAAACAGACCAGGAGAGATAATTTTAAAATTATTGGACTCTCTGAAAGATATGATCAGAAAAAGAGCCTAGACATCATCCTTCAAGAAGTTATCAAGGAAAACTGCCATGGAAAGAATCCACTGATCACCTCCCGAAAGAGATCCCCATAGGAAAACTCCTAAGAATATTGTAGCCAGATCCAAGAGTTCCCAGGTCAAGGAGAAAATATTGCAAGCAGCCAGAAAGAAACAATTCAAGTATTGTGGAAACACAATCAGGATAACACAAGATTTAGCAGATTCTACATTAAGGGACTGCAGGGCTTGGAATATCATATTCCAGAGGTCAAAGGGGATAAGGTTACAACCAAGAATCACCTACCCAGCAAAACTGAGTATAATCTCTCAGGGGGGAAAATGGAAATTCAGTGAAATAGAGGACTTTCAAGCATTCTTGATGAAAAGACTAGAGCTAAACAGAAAATTTGACTTTCAAATACAAGACTCAAGAGAAGTATGAAGAGGTAAACAGGAAAGAGAAACCATAAGGAATTTATTAAGGTTGAGCTGTTTACACTCCTACATGGAAAGATGATATTTGTAACTCATGAGACCTTTGTCAGTATTAGGGTAGTTGGAAGGAAAAAAATTATATGTATGTATGGATGGATAGATAGATAGATAGATAGATAGATAGATAGATAGATAGATAGACAGACAGACAGACAGACAGACAGACAGACAGACAGACAGACAGACAGACAGATAGATAGATAGATAGATAGATAGATAGATAGATAGATAGATAGATAGATAGATAGATAGATAGATAGATAGATGGAATAGATAGATAGATAGATAGATAGATAGATAGATAGATAGATAGATAGATAGATAGATAGATAGATATAGATAGACAGGGTGAGTTGAAGGTGAAGGAGTGATATCTGGAGAATAAAATTAAGGAGTGAGAGAGGATTATACTGAGAGAAAGAGAAAGGGAAAGGTAGAATGGGGTAAATTATCTCACATAAAACAAACAAGAAAAGGCTTTTACAATGAAGGGGAAGTGGGGGAAGATGAGAGGGAATGAGTGAATCTTATTCTCACTGGATTTGGCGTAAGCAGGTAATAACACACATACTCAACTGGGTATGGAAATCTATCTTACCCTACAGGAAAATAGAGGGAAGGGGACAAGAGAACAGGGGGATGATAGAGGGGAGGGCAGATTGGGGGAGGGGGTAATCAGAAGCAAACACTTCTAAGGAGGGACAGGGTCAAAAGAGAGAATAGAATAAATGGGGAGTGGGATACAATTAAGGGAAGTATACTTAGTTTTTTACAACATGACTACTATGGAAGTGTTTTGCATGACTACACATGTATACCCTGTATTGAGTTGCTTGCCTTCTCAATAAGGGTGAGTGGGGAAGGAGGAAGGGAGAAAATTTGGAACCCAAGCATTAAAGCCAAATGTTAAAAACTGAAAGAAAAAAAAGTAACAGGGAGCCACAGAAGATTCTTGAGCTGTGCAATGATGTGGTCAAATAATCATATTACATAAATAGGGCAAGCTGTCTTAGCTTGAAAGATCTGTCAAGAAGATGCCACAAACTTCCATAGGTGAAGATGGCAAATCAACAAATGAATTAATCAATGAAAATACATTTATTAAGCACTCACATGCTAGACCCTGTGCTAATGAAACCATGAGTCATTTACATGGTTGACTTTTTGATGAAAAATGGCTTCTGACATTCTGAGATATTTTCGCTTGTGTCTAAGGTACTTCTGTATACAAGGTAATCCCATTGTCATGATCTAGTGATTTCTGTATGCGTAGGTCTCGTGGCCTACGACATGGGCATAGCCAAGAGGAGAGGGAAGGGATCAGAAGTTGTTATCAAGGACACAGCTGTTGCTGAGCTAACTGGCCTGATGAGGTCACTGGGTGGCACAGTGGGTAGTGTCCCTGGAGCCAAGAAAACCAAAATTCAAGTCTGGATTTAGACACTTGCCAGCTGTCTCTGTTTGCCTCAGTTTCTTCAACTGTAAAATTTGGATAATTATAGCACTTACGTCCCAAGCTTATCGTGATGATAAAATGAGATAATATGTGTATAGTACTTAGCACAGTGCCTGGCATTTAATATGTGTTTCCTTCCTTTCTGCCCTTGCCACATAATCATCACCCCCTAAAACTTTTTGTTTTCTTTGCCTAGTACTTAGGCAGCTCACAGCCCAGCATCCAAAAGACTTTCCCAAAGACATGCACAACACATGGGAAGACAAAACTGAATGAGAGCAGACCTCCCTGTAAAAGCTGCCTGACTGCCCCAAAGATGACACAGTGGGTGCTCCTTCCAGGAGGGAAACCTCCTTTCCCACATAATCACTTCTACCTTCACTGTTCAGGGAGCTAACCTACAAAAAACATTAGGCCAGATGGTCTTCCTCGCCCTGGTTTGTTTACCTGCTGCCTGAGGAAGCTTCAGAAGATAAAATGGCTGTGTCCTAAGAGGGTTATTGACCAATGTTGCTGTCTTCCTGACCCCACAGCTCAACTGCTATGGCTAACAGTGTGCCAATGTCCTCTACCTATCCTCTGATAATATCCCAGTGGCTCCAAAATTTTATTGTGAGAATTTATTGGGGATAAGGAAGAGTATAAATTCAAATCACTTCTTTTTCCTTAGGAAAAGAGAAAGCATCGTCCTCTATATAACTGTCCTACCTATACTGCCCCTGTTCAGGCCCAAATCATCATTTTCTCATCAGATGCCATTTCTAGAGGTTAATACAAAGCTTATAGAATGTACAGTAGCACTATCATTTCCCCTGGGTTTCTAGCCAGCTGTATTTCACTTGCCGTTTGTCTCCCCTCATGATAATAAATAAGAACTCTGAATGAGAAACCAGTGGTCTTTTCTGGTTAAAAACAAATCAGCTTCTTCTATTTTATTGCTAGCAAAAATATTTCCCAGTCTTTTAACAACACATCCTGTAAGGAGCCAGTCAGGGCCACAGGGCACTGAGCCCCCAGAGCTTAGGAAAGAGAGGGAGGGATGTATATGGGGGAAAGGAGATTTAGGCACATGATTTATAGTTGGAATGAATCTGAGAGGTCTAGTTATCACCTCGGACAGTGTGAGGGGAGTCAGTGGGCTATACTAGTTTATAGGTATTGGTCTCAGCCTCAAAGTGAGTGGGACAGGGGGATGGCTGCCTGGTTTGGAAGTGTCAGACCTAGTGTGAGGGGGTCATTGGATTGCCTTAGTATCCTTTCCCTGAGGTCCCTGCCTCCTGCTCCCTAGAGGATCTCCAGTTAAAGCCAAGTAGCCTTTCTTTGAGTGCTTCCATTGGTATGAATTTTGAGATTCAAATGAGATAATATGCATAAAGGATTTCGCAAACTTTGCCAGATAACACACCAGATAAAAGGGCCCATTGTTTTCAGCAGCACAAGGCTAGAGGGCAGACACAAAGTCAGGAAGACTTTCATCACGTCCTGCCTGTGCCACAGACTGCCTGTGTGACTGGGACAAGCAACTGAACCTCTCAGTACCCCCAGCAACTCTCTAAGACTGTAAGGTACAGAATGTGCACCAGTCTGCATTGGTAGAAGGGGAGTCTCTATATTTTTTATAAGAAAATTACCTTACTTTCAGTGTTGCCTAGCCTGTCTTATCATTCCACATAAACCCTTCAGTCTCAGAAACTGATCCTGACAGAAGGCTTTTGAGCAAAGGAGTGACATAAGAAAACTCATATCTAAAAGGATAAATCTAGCAATATCATATTTCTTCCAACAAACTCTACAGGGCACAATGGGGTGGAGCTTAGTCCACCTAAGTCATAAGATTTTGTGGGCCAGAAGGGCTGTGATGCTGCCTAATACGTCTTTACGAAGCGTCTTTCTTTGCCCACCCGTTTGTCCATAGCTTTGAAAAGGGGGTGCTGAGAGAAGTGTTGTAAGAAACTTCCCCTACTGGCTCAAATGCTCACCTCGCTTGATCCCCAGAAGACAGAAAACCACACACTCCAAAAGAGCCTTGGAAGCAGCAGGAACATTTGGTTATTTTTTTCCATTTAACAAGGCTTGATGAAAGCCTTCCTCACTGAGTCTGCCTAATTGGGTGGGCAGCCTCCCCTGACCAGTGCTGGCAGAGGGAATTGAGGACTGATTAGAATGCTTCATTCCAAGACCAGACTCTGGCAATCCATCAAAGTTGGTCTTTCCTTCCCGACCTACTCTGCTACTTCTAGTCCCTTCCAGGGAAGATGCCCCAAATGACCGCTCAATGTAGATTCATAGCCAGCCCACTTCCTCCTTAATTCCAACTTCACCTCATGTTGGGCTTTTTAATTACCCTACTGAGGATGTGTGTGCACTGTTTACTCGATGCTCTGGAAACTCTGTAATCTTTGTCTCCTGCTGCTGAGAAGCCCACAGAAATAATCACAATATTAGCATGTTGCATGAGGCAAAGGAAGCTCAGGGGAACCTTTTATCCTTGGCAATGTCAGGATTAGCTGGCCGGACCTTGGACCCAGGGTAGGGGGGCCTGAGTGAGTTCTCCCCACTGGCAGCCCCATTTATTTCGAGCCTTAACCAGCCTCAGCTACCACTGCCACAGTTTAATTTCAAACAGTTCCCCCAAGCATTGACTCTTCCTGCATTGGCTGCAGCAATCAGTCCATTGCTAAGCATTTATTAAGTGTTTATTACATGCCAGGCACTTTGCTAAGCATTAGGGATGCGAAGAAAAGTGAAAACAGAGTCCCTACTGGCCTAAAAGGAGCTGCCCTCAAATGGGAGAGATAGGATGTCAGCAGAGAAGCACATAAAAAAGCCTCACAGAGTGAATGGAAGCTAACCATAAAGGAGAAGATTCCAGTACCTGAGGAGCAGGCAGAGGGAAGGAGGCCTCCCCCAGGCTGCCATCATTAGAATATGAGTTTCTTGAGAGCCAGGCCTACATGTTTGCCTTTCTTTATATCCGCAGCACTTAAGACAGAGCCTGGCTCACAGTGAAGGCTTAATGAATAATGGTTGACTTCCATGACATGAATAGGTGGCATAGCAGATCAATTACTAGACTTCAAATCAGGAAGACCTGACTTTGAATCCTGTCTATGACATGTAGACAGTTAGTATAACCTCTCAGGCTCAGTTCCATCCTCTGTAAAATGGGGACAATAATAGTACCAACCTTCTAGGGTTGTTGTGAGAACCAAATGAGATTATATATGTGCAGAATTTTGGATAACTGTGAGCTCCTATTCTAGGTGCTAACTCTATCGAGCACCTATCCTGTCCAGAATCAGCCCCAGGCAAAGATAGGACACGGTTGAAGTTGGTCTTCAGTCTCCAGCTAATATCTTTTTAGTCAATCAACAAATAGAAGGACTCTCATCTCTCTTCCACATGCTAGCTCTTTCAATATTTAAAGTCTGCCCTTCCATCTGCTCCAAGTCTTCTCTTCTCCTGGTTAAACATTCCTAGTTCCTTAAAATAAATGTCAAATGAAATGGTTTAAACTCAGATCCTGGCTCCAAATCTAGCTTTCTTTCCACTGTACTAGATGGTTTCAAGCCTCTGTTTCCCTTAGACCCCTCAAATAAACAACCACAGATCCCAAGGAGGGAAGGCACAAGAGAATGTGCTGGGGAGACACACACACACACATACACACACATGCATATGCACACACACACATACATCACACACACACAGATACACACACATGAAACACAGCAGCATAGATGTGACCATAGAACGAGCACAACAGCAATGTCACTGTGGTGCAAAAGCCTGATGCTAGTTTCATTCTACTACTGCCTTCACGGAATTCATTGGAAAGTTGGGGAATTCATGTGGGAAAACATAGTCAGCCAGTCAACTCACATTTATTAAGTGCTTACTGTGGGGCAGGAACTGTGCTAAATACAAAGGATACCAAAAAAAGGCAAAAAAAAAAAAACCACAGACCCTGCTCTCCAGGAGCTTACAGTCTAATTGGGATACAATATGTATAAATTATCCGTATGACAAATTAGAGAGGATCTCCCAAGAGAATCCACTAAGATAAAGGAAGGCTGTGAAAGGCTTTCGGTACAAGTTAAAACTTTAGGTGAGACGTGAAAAAAGCCAGGGGAGCTTGAAGATAGAGAGGAAGAGGAGGGGAAAAGTTCCAGGCATGGGAGACAGCCAATAAAAAAGCTCAGATTTGTAAGAAGAGAGTGTCATGTGTGAGGAACAGCAAGGAGGACAGTGTCATTAGATAATAGTTGGGGTAGGGGGAAGTAAGTCATAAGAAGAATGGAAGGGTGGCAAGGAGGCAGATTATAAAAGGCTTTAAAAGCCAAATAGATCATATTTGATCCTGGAGGCAATAAGGAGCCATTAGGGTTAACTGACCTTACATGGTCAGATCCAACCTTTAGGATGATCACTTTGACAGTTGAAGTGGAAGATGACCTAGAAGGAGGAGAGACAAGGGCAACTAGAAAGCTACATCAATAGTTGGTCGTTGACCTTCATTCTCGAAAAGGACCAAAATGACTTCGGTCTGTTGGAGTCAAGTTCCAGCGCACCCGACTGTGGCTGATCAGACCAGTAGGAGCTCAGAATGCTCCACCACAGGTCAGGTACTGCGCCAGGGCGATGGCAGGGTCAGAGGGGAAAAGGGGGTATATATAAGAGGTGCTGTGAATGTAGAAATGACAAGATTTGCAAATGATTGCATAGACCTAGCCTGGCGACCAGGAGGATGAGGAAAAGAAGATGGTAACAAGTGCCTACTGTGTGCCAGACGCTTTACAAATATTATCCCGTTTGATCATTGATTTGGGTGGTGCTACCCTCCACAGCAAGAGGGAAATGAGAAAGAGGGGAGATTTGAGAGGAGGGGGTTATATAAGGAGGTCAATTTGGGGACATGTGAAGTTTAAAGCATCTGTAGAACATCCAGTTCAGCACGTCCAATCGACAGTTAGAGGTCAGGAGATGGGTTGTGGCTAAACAAAGATCTGAGAATCATCTGTGTAAAGATGAAAATTAAATCCATGGGAGCTAATGAGATTGCCAAGTGGAATAGTAAAGAGGGAGAAGAGAAGAGGGCCTAGGACAGAGCCTCAGAAGACAACCCTGATTAACAGGACTGACCTGAATAAAGATCCAGAAAATGACTAAGGAGCAGACAGGAAGAGAACCAGGAGAGAATGCGGTATCACAGAAACATAGGGAGAAGAGAGTATTGAGAAGAAGAGGGTGATTGACAGTGTTGAAGGCCATAGAGAGGTCAAGAAAGATGAGAATTGAGAAAAGGCCACTAGATTTGTTGATTAAGATCTCACGGTAACTCATGGAAAGAGCAATTTCAGTTGAATGATGGGGCTGGAAGCCAGACTACAGGAAATTAAGAACAGAGTGAGGAAAGAAAGTGAAGGAATTAATTATAGACAGCCTTCTCAAGGAGTTTAGCCACAAAAGGGAGAAGAGATATAGGATGATAGCTAGCAAGAATAGATGAGTCGAGTGAGGGTTTTTACAAGGTTTGGAGAGAGGTAGTTGTGTTTGTAGGCAATAGGGAATTAGCCAGTACACAGGGAAAGATAGAAGACAAATGAAAGTGTAAATAAAAGAAGAAGAAGATGGGATGGAACAGAACGTTCATTTAGAGGGATTTACCTTGACAAGAAGGGCCATCTCTTCACAGGAGACAGGGAAAAGAAAAGAAAGAGGCAGAAGGCATCTGGGTAATATAAGATGAATTGGAAATGGGAAGAAAGGGGAATGCTCACAGAATAATAACTGGGGGGGAGGGTGGGAAAGACTGCCCTCTTGTCCTGAGAATAGCATCATTTCAGTATAATCCATGGGTGGAAGATTTGGGAAAGGTCAAGAAACTGTTCCCCCAGCATTTTGAGACCTCTATTCCCCACTGGATTAGTTTCTGAGTCTCCCTGGGACTCCCCCAGAAGAAAAGGAATCAGTTTTTCTGTGAGAATTTCTAATATAGTAGAAAGCCCTGAGGATAAATGTCACTGGCCTTTGTCTGTCTGTGGGCATTGAGAGTGAGAGAGCAGGGAGTTGTGAATCATATCACAGTGCAAGGTCTTCAGTGATATCCAGCTCCAGATTCTAGAGATTTGTCTGAGTCTCTTTCAGCCTTTCCATCTCTTTATCTTTAAGGCACACAACTGGAGTAGTGCTTTTAGTGGTAGAAGCCACACTTTAGGAAGGACTCTGGCTAGTTAGAACACATACTAAGAAGGGTTAATAATGTTAGTCACAAATTTATAGTCATATAAAAATGCTCTAAATCACTATTGATTGGAGAAATGAAAATTAAAACAACTCTGAGGTACCACTTCACACCTATCAGATTGGCTAATGTGACAAAAGAGGAAAATAATAAATGTTGGAGGGGATGTGGGAAAACTGGGGCATTAAAGCACCGTTGAAGGAGTTGTGAACTGATCCAACCATTCTGGAGAGCAATTTGGAATTATACTTGAAAGACTTTTATAAAACCCATGCATACCCTTTGACAAAGCAATACCACTACTAGGCCTGTATCCCAAAGAGATCAAAGAAAAGGGAAAAGAATCCATTTGTACAAACTTATTTATACCAGCTCTTTTTCTGATGGCAAGGAATTGGAAATCAAAGAGATGCCCATCACTTAGGAAATGGCTAAACAAGTTGTGGTATATAATGGTGATGGAATACTATTGTGCTAAGGATGCTTTCTGAAAAACCTGGGAAGACTGATAGGAACTTATGCAAAGTGAAGTGATCAGAACCAGGAGAGCAGTAAGGGCAATACTGTATAATGATCAATTGTAATGACTTAGCTATTCTCAGCAATACGATGATTCAAGACAATTCCAAAGGACTTATGGTTAAAATGCTATCCACCTCCAGAGAAATAACTGATGGAGTGTGAAGTCAAATTGAAGTGTACTTTTTTATTTGTTTTCTTTCACAACATAGCTAACATTGATATATGTTTTGCATGACTGCACATGTATAATGTATATAAAATTACTTGTCTTCTCAAGGAGGGAGGAAAGAAGGGAAGGAGGGAGAGAATTTGGAACTCAATTTTTTTTAAATATTAAAATTGTTTTTACATGTAATTGGAAAAAGGAGGAGGGAGAAGAGAATTGCCCAGGATGGCACAGCCAAGTGAGTTTTCCAAGTGGAATTTGAGATTTAAACTCGTCTTCCTGATGCTGAATCCAGCCTTTTATATACTGTACCTCCTAGCTGCCTCAGCATAATATATATGTGTATATAACATAACATAATCATAACATTTGTATGATACTTTAAGGTTTGCAAAGCACTATATACATTATCACATTTGATTCAAGCCACATCAATTCTAGTTCCAAAATCTCTTTCGAATTCTTTTTCTTTCCATTCTCACAGCTACCATTCAAGTTCAGACACATTGAAACCCCAGCTGATTTCAAAGCTCAGATATCACGTTTTACATGAAGCTTTTTCTAATTCTCCCCATGACACCTTTCAGTGGCTCTCCATTGCCTGCTGAAAAAGTATAAGTTTCTGACACTCAAAGATCTCTAGAAGGTGGACATCTTCTTCTCCATCTTTCTCTCATACTACTCCCCCATTCACAGGATCCTGTCAGTCTGAATTCTTCCGTCATTTCCCTATCCTAACCCCTACTGTGTCCAAGCTTTTGTTCACAGCATTTCCTTTGCCTGGAATGCACTCACTCTTCACCTCCACCTCTTAGAATCCCTAGTTTCCTTTCAGTCTCAACTCAGGCTCTATCTACTAGGTGAGACCTTTGCTGATCATCAAGATATAAGTTCTTTCTCTCTAAAAATTTTCTTACTTTTTTTTTTACCTACCTAGTACAGAGATAGCATTAGAAATAGAGATAGAAACCTATCATAGAGGTAGTGGTAGAGAATGAGATAGAGGTGGAGATGATAGAGAATGAAATGAGAAAGAGAGACAGAGATAAAGAGATAGAGATATTGATATAGAGATAGATATAGACATGTACATGTTGTTTCCCCTGATGGAATATAAGCTCCTTGAGAGGAGGGATTCCGCAATTTTGTCTTTGTAACCCCAGCATCAAACATAGGACTCTGCATGTGATGGGTGCTTAATAAATGTTCATTAATTAATCGAACTCTTCCTGTTGAAATCCAACCATGCCTGAAATCCTGAGTGCCACCTTCCTCACAAAGTCTTCCTCAACTCTTAAGTCATATGTGACCTCTTCTTCCTCTGAACACTCATACTGGTCAATCATTCAGCCATGAAGCATTGTTTATTATGTGCCAAACACAAGGCTAAGACAAAATAGTCCCTGCCCTTGAGAAGCTCACATTCTAGTGTCTATGTGAAAACAAGACTAATACAGGGTAAAGGAAAATCCAGAGGGAAAGCCCTATAAGCTGGGAAGCCAGCAAGCCCTCCAGAAGAAGGTGGAGTTTGAGAAGGCTTCAAGGAAGCTAGGTGGTGGTGAGATGCCAGGGAATTCCAGATTTGGGGTAGACTAGTTAATACTAGTAGCTATCGGCAAAGACATGGCGATAAGAGATGTAGTGTGATATTTGAGGTCATTGTAGCTAGATTGAAGAGTATTTGAAGGGAAGTGGTGTATAAGAAGCCTGGGAAGGTAGGAAATGGCTCACTTAAGAAGAATTTTAAATGGCAAAAATAAAAGTTTCTTTTTTATCTGTGAGGTAATACGAAGCAACTGGAGCTCTTGGAGCCAGGGCTTGGTGACATGGTCAGACCTATGCTTAAAAAAAAAAATCACATTGGAAGCTGAGTGGAGAATCAATTGAAGTGGGAGACAATTGGAACAGGGAAGTCAGCTAAAAGACTATTGCAACAGTCCAAGTGAGAGATAATGAGGGATTGAGCTAGGGTTGTGGCTATTGAAAGAAAGGGGATGTGTCTGAGAGAGATGAGAAAGTAAAAATGACAAGATCAGCAACTGATTGGATATGTGAAGAGAATATGAATGAGAAGCCAAGGAAAAGACCTAAGCTGTGGACCTGGGTGACTAAAAGGATGGACATGAAGATTCAAGGATGATCCTGAGGTTGTAAGCCTGGGTGATTGGGAGAATGGAGATGCTTTCAACAGTAATAGGGAAGTTGGGGGTGAAAAGGGTTTAGACCAGGAGTGGGAGCCTGCAGCCCCAAGGCTATATGAGACCATATAGGTCCTTAGGTGCAGCCTTTGACCAAGTCTGAGTTTTACAGAACAAATCCTTGTATTAAGGGGATTTGTTTTGTGAAGTTTGGATTCAGTCAAAGGGCCACATGGAGGACCTAGAGGACCATATGTGGCCTGGAGACAACAGGTTCCCCACCCTTGGATTACATGGAGCTCTGATTTGAATCTATTGAATTTGAGACGTCTACATGTTGGACATCAAGTGTGAGATGGCCAAATGTGCCTCCTGTTCAGGAAGATTCTCAACTCTGTAAGTTCTCATCTGCAGCTGTCCTTTTCTTCCTTTTCTCCTCTGTTCAATTTCTTCCACTCCCCATCATCCTGACAGGGGTCAACTCTCCCCTTCTCAGCCTCAGATTTCTCTTTTTCCATCATAACCTCACTTCATTTTCCCCCAATAACCTGGAGTGTGCTGAGATGTTTTCTCACTCCCTTCACCTTCTTCTCTAGGATGGAGATCAGATTTCATTTGCAATACAAATAACACTCACTCAGCTCTGACAGAAATGCAAGCACCACACACTGCATGCAAGTCACTGAACAATTTCCCTTATTCTCTGCAACAGTTGAGATTTTCAATCTTGTTTTGAAGCTCCTCGTGGGTGGCTCCCTCTTAATGATAAGCACCTGATTAAAATGTATCTAGCCAATTATCTACCTCTTAAAAACTTTACAAATCCACTCAACTTCCCTCCCTTAGTTTCAACAACAAATCCATGACCCCACGAACCTCCCCTTCAGTTTTGTATAAACTTCCTACCAGTTTCACTGGTTTCTCCTATGCACTAATCCACTCTTATTAATTTGTTTTCCCCTCTGATTGGTCCTTTTAACTTTTCTTATGAAACTTGCCTTGTCTTACCACCTTCCTTCTCCTTCTTGAGATTTTACTTCCTTTTGCAGGTTCTACTCCCTAATCATCCTTCATCATCCTTAAATCTTTTATATCTTCCTTAGTTGTCCTTCATTCCACTCCTCCTTCAATCATGAAGTAGCATCTAGACCAGTATCTGGGTCTAGAAATTTTTCTTCTTAAAATTCTCCCTAATTTCTCCTAAATTTCTTCTCTTCAAATTCAACTTCTGACCTACTTCACTAATCCAAATCCCTCTAAGTTGCCTATGTAATTTCCTTCTTGTTCTACTCAGCTAAGGTCCTCCCAAAACCTCTCACAGAAACTAGAAGTAGAATGCATCTCATCCTGTACAACTTCTAAGTGATGCTGTAAATTTTCCAACAAACATCTACTCCACCTGTGGTGGCCTTCTTCTTTTAGTTCTGTGAATGTGAAGTATTGAGTACAGCACCTGAATTGTCCATTTATTCTTCTTTCTTACTACATAACTAGAGCTTTTCCCTCTCATTCATTTCTTGGATGCCACTCCAAAATTCTAATTCCAAATCATTATCCCTCTGCAGTGTTGTCCTAAGTTGCATATCATAGAAATCACAATAGTCATTTTTCATCCACTCAGTTCTTCTTGTGTAGATTGTCAGACCAAGCTCTTTTGAGCAATTGTGAATCCCATTCAAGAATCTACATAGGGTACAGTCAGCAAAATAACATATGTATAAAGGACTTCACCATTTCTGGGAAATCTTTCTGCCATTTGGATGACACATGGACATCTTCTATGATAATGAAAATGTCTTTGATGAGTCTATGTTTCCTTCTTTTGCAACATTCTTGATAACTTACAGGTGACTATAGTCAGTCAAATCAGCAAACAAATATGAAGTGCCTGCAATGTGTCAGAAGCTGTGCTCACAATACTCAGGAGGTCATTGAACAGTTATTCCTGCTAGTACATCTATCAAAGAATTATGTATGATCTTGACATAGGCATGGAAGACACCTTGTTGGGAAGAGTTTGATCATACATTTTGATCGGCAAAGTCAAATGTTTTTCTTATAGCTAACAAACTATGAACACAGCTGAATTTTTTGTTTCCTCTACCTTTCAGTCAATTGGATAAATGGTCTGTTTTTGTCAAGACCTGTTGGTTCCTTTCTAGATTTTCAGCAAGGATTCCCTCAATACTCTAATAGATTATTCTCCTAAGGAAAATGATAAGGAGAATGGAAAAAATGAGATTAATATCCAAAAAAAGTATCAACTGTTGAAGAAGAATAGAATACAATTATGATAAGCACTTAATAAGCACCTGTGTGTAAGAGCACCAGTGTTAGGAAGCGCAAGACATATGATGCTTAGATGTGACATGGTCCTCGCCTTCAAGAATTTCTCAGTCAAATTTGTTTTTGTTATTCAGTAAGTTCAGTTGTGTCTGACTCATCATGACCCCATTAGGGGTTTTCCTGGTAAAGATACTGGAGCGGTTTGCCATTTCCTTCTCCAGCTCATTTTACAGATGAGGAAACTAAGGCAAACAAGGTTAAGTGACTTGCCCAGGGTCACACAGCTAGTGTCTGAGGCCAGATTTGAACTCAGGGCTTCCTGACTCTACGTGCAGTGCTCTATCTCCTGTACCACCTTGCAGTCCAAATAGGTATGAGTTAAGGATGACTAAGTGGTTTTTGAGCCTGGGTGACAGAAACAATTGTGGCATTACTAAAAGAGAAAAGGAAGACAGGAAGGAAAACATTTGACAGAAGATGGTGAAAGGTTGAGTTTTGTCCTTGTTAATCACAATATTAGACCAATGTACTCCAAAGTTTTTCTGGCCATATTATTTGATGGTGTTATCATAGAAATATCTTTTCCAATAACTTCCACTTTGTATCCACCTCAAACTGTTTTCCCCCCACCTCCACTTGGGTTCTTCAAAGAATTATTGATTGATAAGATTCCCATGTACCTTGATTCAAAACCAACATAAAAAAATGTGTTTCCCCTGTTATCTCTCATGCCTCTGTCTCTCTGACTCTGTCTGTCTTGCTCTATCTCTCTCTGTCTCATTCTCACTCGATTGGCACTGCCCAATCAAGTTTCTTCTGTCTACTTCATTTACAAGCTGTTTAATTCTTCCCACAGATTATTAATAAAGATGTCAACTAAGACTGTCCCCTGTGGCACGCCACTAGCCACTCTTCCCAAAGAGTGCATCCTCATGCTCGTTTGTTTACCACCTCTCTGTTAGTTTCCAGGCCCCACAACTGCTGTTCTTAGCCAATCTCATCTGAACGAATTCATACCATAAATTACGAGCACATCTGCAGCAACTTTAAATGCCAATTCATATATGGGGATTGTAAATCCCTGAACTGAAATACCAGGGCAGAATGCTCAATGGCCTCAAAGTTTTATGGGAGGAAGGGAGCATGGCTGCCCTGGGGCCTTCCAAGTAGTGGGTCTACCTGTAAATGATGCAGACACCCCCCAACTTTGGCCATTAAACATTTTTACCACCCTCCACCACAAGAGATTTTCTTTATGATGTCCTATATCAAGAAACTATCGTAGGACTTTTCTGGAGAGCTTTTTGGGGAGGTGTTGTTTTTCACATCCTCCTGTGTATGAAAGTTTTTCACTTTCATTCCCATAACTCTGACACTGGGGAACAGAAGATGACAGGGAAGAGGAGTGATTAAGTTCCTTCCATAGAATCACCAGATTGTAGAATTACAGCTAGGTGGAACTCCAGAAGCCAGCTAGTCCAAGACTCATATTTTACAGATGGTCAAACTGAGTCTTAGAGAAGTAAAGTGACTTGCCCAAGGTTGCACAGACAGTTAAGTAGCAGAGGCAGGATTTCTCTTTCATTTTTATTCAAAAAATATTTATCAAATACTATCTCCAAGGCACTGAGTGGATACAAAGCAAAATAATCCCTGACTTCATGGAGCTTACATTCCAATGGAAAGATGCTATATGTACACAGATGAGTAAATAGAAAATATATAAAAGCATATTATAGGGCATTCTTAGCTCTTCTCATACCTAATAATGCAGTGAATGCGACCAACTCACCAGTGAGAGAAGAATCACAAAGTGTCCCCAGCTCCTCAATAGCCTCGGTAATGGTAATGTCATACTTAATGCCTTACATTTGAGAAGTCAGTAGAATGTAAACATGACAGGGGGACTTATTTCATGTTGGTTTTGTGTTTCCAGCACCTAGCTTAGTTCCTGGCACATAATAGGCGCTTAAAAATATTTTTAATTGATTATATAGCTGTGTCTTCATCCCCTATTTATTCTTGGTGATGTCCTGGATGGCAGCAGCAACCTTTTAGCTATGGGAAAGGGGAGAATGCAGTAGAACAACTTGCCTCTGCCCCTGTTGGGTTTCTACTAGTGATCATCTTTGGGAAGGATGTAGTTGCAGAAAGCACTTCCCACACCTTGACCTCTTAATGACTCCAGACCTCTTCAATTCACAAGGTAGCCTTCAAGGCTAGGAACAGCAATCTCAAGATCACTCATTAGTTGACTATGCTCAGGGAAAGAAACCAAAAACAGAAGGAATAAACTGCAGGGCATCACAGGACTAAGGAGGTTAATTATCATTATTAGATGAATACATGGGTTGGGATATATGCCCTGGCCTCTTCTAAAGGGCACACATGACCACAGGTTTTTGGTTGGTGCCTTGGGCTTCCTGATGGTCTGAAGGAGTTATGTGAAAGAGAATTGGCATCTGAGACAAGAAGATTCATTCACTCAGCAATCTTAAAAGGATAAATACCTTCCATTCTTACAAACTCTTCCACTCTTTTCAGCATGAGACTTGGGTCTCCCACAATTCTCCCTTTGATCTCACATGAGAAGGAAATCTTCCTCTTTGCCCATCTGCAGCAGCAGTAATAGTAGCTACAAGCATGTGTGAGTGAGAGTTTGTGCTTCCATAGGTGAGTCTGAGACTGGACCTCAAGGCTCTGTCTCTTTTACTTTGTGTTTCTTCCCCTGAGAATAGGTTAGCAAACAATGGTCCTGAGATGGATATTTCTAGCTTTGAAGGCCACCTCGTGAATTCTAGATGTCCATCGTCACTGAGAGATCTGGCAATGAGAGTGCTTGCTACTGCTATGTACTACTGCTCAGTTGAGCTATGTATGCTTAGCTCACCAGAAATTCTGAACTTTGAGTGAGTGGAGTGAGTGTAGACTAAAGTGAAAGTGAAATCTATCTATCCAGCAATACCACGAATCTCCCAGTAGTCCTTGAATTCAGAAGAATGTAATAGGGGCTATGAATTATTACTTTGTGATTTATGTTCTGGTCAGTATACTTTGGAGGTCGGTATTTTAAGCATTTCTTTTGTGGTTTAAAAAACAAACAGCTACTATATTTGATGCTTATCTTGTACACATCATATCTTTCCAAAATGTAACTGTTAATTCTTTTTTGAGGAACACCCCAGTTGTGAGCCAAATCTAAACTTTGTCTAGGGTTATTTTCCTGGAATAACTCGAGATAGGGATAAACTTTGTCTGAGATTATCAGCAAAACCCATTCCTTTCCCTCCTTCTAGGTCAGGCTACCCCAGAGCAAAATCCAAGCCATCTGATTCAGAGCCAGTGCCCCTTTTGAGAGAGGGTAAACCCTTGATCCACAGGTCTGACATAGCAATAACTATGCAATTTATATGCTTAGGATTACTGTTGAGGCCTCTGTTTTATTATTTAGGCATCATTATTCATAGATTAGTATGTTGTCAAACTACTGTTTCCCCTGGTGGTCCATGGGCATGGTGGTTTAACTTAAACTGAATTAATACATTCATTATTAAGCTCAGAATTCCCCAATCAATTGTGTTTGGGTGATCCCTATTAAATACACATTTCTCTAGAGAAAAACTATGCAGTTACTTTGGGAGGTTCCACTTGACAAGTGCATTAAGACCAAAGACCAAAGACACCCCAATTTTGGGTGGTACATCAGGTTAACAGCTAATAAAAACTAGAATTGGATGTATAGGGGCAGAAGGAGAATTCCTTTCTTCCAATAATCTTAATAGGCAATACAAAATTATTTCAAGAGGGAAAGAGGCGGAATAAAGGAAGGGGAATCAGGACAGAAATAGTTTAGAAACATATACCACTTGACTTGTGGTTTGATGGCTATTAGAGATGCTACCAGGTACAAGTGAGCGGGGAATCCATTCCAGGTATGAAGGTTACATGTGCAAAGGGATAGAAACAGAAAATGTAGCCCTATGGTCAGGGAACAGCTAGTAGAACAGCAGGACCAGAAGGTATCCTCTTCAAATGGGGCTTTCATAACTGCCTCACATAGAAAGAACAGAAGGGGGAAATCTGATGACATTCCATAAGAGGAATAGAATTAATGAAGACAAAAATTCTCGGGTTACTATCCAGGAATCAAGTCCTTCCTAGGCCCAAGTCTGCAATGGCCAGACCAAGTCATCCACCAATCAGTGAGAGTAAGAAAGCTAGGTGAGAAGTTAAGTGACTTGCCCAAAGTCACATAACCATTATGTGGCAAAGGCAGGACTTTCTGCTTACTCCACCATCTTGGCTCCCAGAAGTCTCTTTACTTCCAGATCCAGGACTTCCAACCAAGTCTCTCTGATGCTAAGCCTGGCTGTCTATTGACTCTACCACATGCTTCTCCAATAAGCATTTATTTAGCATCTACTATGTGCAAAACACTGGGATAAGCATGGAGGATAAAAAGACAAAAGCAAAGCTATCACTGCCCTCAAGGAGCTTACATTTTAATAGAGATAATATATACATACATAGATAGATACAAAACACAAAGTACTCTTCAGGAGGGTGTCACAGGAACTGGGAGGACCGGGGTAGACCTCAAAGGTGTAATTTGAACACAGGTTTTCCTGTGAACAGAACTCTCTCTACTATGTAAGGTTGTCTCTAACTCCTAGATTCTACACTCTGGGGAAACGACCATGCCAAATGCTGACTTTGAATCTTTTCTGGTGTTTAGCACATTCCAGTGGAAGATACTATGAATACACAGAATCTCAGCATTGGAAAGGACCTCTGCAGCCACATAGTCTGAACCACTACACAAACAAGTGTTCATGCAGCCTCTGCTTGAACAGGGGGAGTCCTCAGACTCCAAAAGAAGACTATTCTTTTCAAACAGCTCTAATTCCTGGGAAGTTTCCCCACAACATCAAGCCCAAATTTGTCTCTTTACAATTTCAATTCTAGTTCTGCCCTCTGTGGCCAATAAGATAAATCTAATCTCTCCTCTTGAGAGTCTTTCAAATGTCTAAAATAGCTCTCAAGTTCCCACCCACCCACATTTTACTAAACCAACCATTCCAGTTCCTTCAACTGATTCTCACATGACATGGTTTCCTGTCCTCTCTCTATGGTGCTCTTCTCTGTATTCTGTCCACCTTCTCAACTTTCTTCAACTGTGCCACCAGGAATAGAATGCAGTACTTCAGCAATAGTCTCACCTCTCCCACTCTAGGGTGCAAAATGATAGGAAAGCATCTGGAGAGGTAGGAAAGGTGGATGTTACATCTTCCAAAATGCTTTTTGTTCTCTTTTTCATGGTTAAACAGCCAGGCAAAAGTGAACCTGAGAAAGGGCATGGCTTGCTGTCAGCAAACTTTCCAGATATTGAGGGGAAAGAATTCTCTTCACAGGGCAAGCAACAAAGTAGACCAAAAGTATGTGTTCAATTTTAGCTCTAACAACCTAAAAACCATTATAATAAATCATTCCTCCATGGAAGAATCTTTATATAGATGAAGCTGTCAAAAAAAACTCCATTATACACATAAAGGGTGTTCTATTCTGTACCAAGAAAGAGTAATAGAAAACTAACAGAAGAATGGGGAAGATGAATGAACTCCTCCAGCAGGACTGGGCCAACTCCTAAATAGTAAAGGGTCAGAAAAAAGATCCTGGAGTTAGAGTATGAGACAATTATATTATCTTTGTGAGCGAATGTATCCAGGCAACTCACATCAAGATGTATATGTATATCCATCCATGATTTAGGCATGATTTACCTACTCTGACTCAAATTGCTACAAGATTTCAAGATGCCCAAAAAGAATGTAGACTCACTGTAGATTCATGAAAAACTGTTCTCAATGGTGAGGTTGGTAGTTTGGTTTTTTATTTATTAATTTTTTTAGTGTTACTAAGGTACCATAAGCCTCAGCTCTCCACATATGGTGTAAATTTCCTGTTCTGCTGAAAATTAATTTCATTCTTGAGAAAAGTAGGTAAAAAGAATACCCCAGTGCCATAGCTGGAAGCAGTTTTGATAACACATCTAAACACTTCTCTTCACCAAATGGTATTGAAATATTTGTGGGAAATTACCATAAGACATACTCTATAATGAGAAGATTTGGGGGAATGATATTAATAACTGATAAATAAAATAATTGACACTTTTCATGCACAAAGGTAAATTCAGATAAGAACCA
Source organism: Phascolarctos cinereus (assembly GCF_003287225.1). NCBI lineage: Eukaryota > Metazoa > Chordata > Mammalia > Diprotodontia > Phascolarctidae > Phascolarctos > Phascolarctos cinereus. The sequence goes on along the minus strand of NW_027555736.1, from coordinate 25,638,214 downwards.
TTTATTACTTATATAAGTATTTCTGTCTCCTCTGAATGCTAACCCAATAAAATTCAAAATGACTTCATCAACAGGGCATTTACATAGTGGGTATAGCACTAGACTCAGGGTTAGTATGACCTGAGTTTGAAACCTAGGTGGATATTTTCTATCTGTGTGACCCTGGGCTTGTCACTTAATTACTGAGAGCTTCAGTCTGCTCACCTGTAAAGTGATAATAATAAGGGCACCTGCCTCTCAAGGTTGCTTTGAAGTTCAAATGTGATAATGTGTGCAAAATGCTTTGTAAACCTACAGTGGCTATCCAAGGTGTCCCAAAAGTCTTAGCGCAGTTTTAAGCTTTGATATTCAGCTTAAAATTGTGCTAAGCTTTATTTATTATTATTATAAATCTTTGTTATTGTAAGCTTTATCTTTTAAGATTTAATAGCTTATGAAACTGCACTAATGCTTTTGGGACACTTTCAATTCTAGCTATTATTAATAGATCGTTCTTGTAAAGTAGTGTCGCGACCAGCTCACTCGGCTACAGAGCCCACCTAGGACCTAAGATTTCCCAATCACCCAAAGAATCAAGACCAGCTTGATCTTCCATCTCGAATGCACGTTGATGAGGCAGGAGACAAGATGGTAGCAACTCCCTTTATTTTTAGCAAAGCACTCACTTATATAGTAAAATAACAAGAAGTCTGTCTCATGTTACAATGACATATAGCCCATGCTGTGCTCAAGGATAGTGCATGCACAGTCCGTGCACTTACCTACCACCAATCACAAATACACTGTTAATGACTAATGAGTAACTAGGGAAATTAAAGATACATAGGACAGAGCACCAAACCAGGCAACCTTGCTTGTGGACCAGCACCCAAGAGGGGCCTCAGCCCTTCAGTGAGATCTCGTGAACTGTCCGTGGCCCTCTACATCCTTACAGATCCCTAACAAAGTAGTAAGGTAGAAACCCCTTTTCCTAACCACCATTCTCTTCTTCCCACTTATCCATCTATATCAGTGCCACCCAATCAATATTCCTATTCCCAGTCTTCTCAAACCCTTTCATTATGTCCTCTAGAACCCCCAATCTATGTTTAACAAAATGCCTTCCATGTTAGATTTGAGCCATACCTTACAATTTAATTTGCAAGTATTTTGTTTGCTAATATATGTATATATTGTTTTTGCCCATTAGATTGTAAGCTGTTTGTGGGAAGAGAACATTTACTTTTTGTATTTGTATTCTCAGCACAGTACTTGCAGAGTAGACATTTAATGAATGCTTATTAAATTGGAAAAAGAGTATCTCTCTATTGTCAGGACACACACACACACACGCACACACACACACGCATACACACAGACAATATATTTGTCCTGTGATCAACCAAAATCAGCTACAACTAGTGCTCCCAGACAGTTCATCTCAGCTAGGCCCCAGCACCTTTTCCCCATCTCACCATCAAGTATTCCAGTACCTCTAACACCCCACCATGGACAGCTCCTCTTTCTCAGCCATCTCTCAAATAGGGCATCCAACACTCCACCAGTTCCTAAAGCCCCACTCCAGTATTCCCTCTTCTACTCACTGCCCCACCCTAGGAATACACCTTTTATTTATGAATTGCTTATATGCCCTTAACTTCCCCCATGTAATATTGTTTCCACTGTCATCATTGAGGTGGGGTGAGGGAGCCACCGAGAATCAACTAATATTGGGTAGGCTATGCTTATAGTTCAAGTGATTGACACTGTTCAAATGGCAGCCAGGATATAGTAAACAACAGTAAGAGATTTGTGGCCCAAACATTTCAAATCTAAATGTACTTATTTATTGCATCCATTTCAATCCTGACACAAAGGTTTATACTGTATTTGAGGAGGAGGGAAGGTCTATGTGCTTCTGGTTTCCACCAGTAAGCTCCTTTAGAGTAAAGAAGATTTTTGTTTGTTAATTGTATCCCCAGAGCAGTAGTATCAAACACAAACAGCCTGGGGGCTGCATGTTAACTTAGAAAACCACAAATTAACATTATCTATAGTTTTACGTGTCGTTATTTATTCTGTTAAACAGGTCCCAAATACATTTGAATCTGGTACAAGCCACACTGGGAATTTTGAAGGAGTCTGAGTTTCATATTCCTGCCTCAGAGGTCAAAAGAATATCTGGTACATAAGGATAGGGACTAAGCCTCTAAATTTAGAGTTGTAGCATGCTTAAAACCATCACAATCACTCTACTTAGGCAGTTCCATACTTTCTCTGCAACTCATAGGCTTAGAGAGTTGCCCAGAGTACTAAATCATTCAATGATTTGCCCAGGGTCACACAATCTGCATGTCTCAGAAGTGGTAATTGACCTCATGTCTTTATGACTTTAAGGGACTGCTGACTACACCTGCCTCTTACCTGGCATATAAGTAGATGCTTAATAAATGCTTACTGAATTGGATTGAATTCTTTTCCAATGTTATTGTCCTTAATTAAAATGCTATATGAATAATAACCATAATAATAACCATCAATTTCATGAAAAAAAAAAATGAGTGAAAGTGGTTAGTGTAGACCCAATAATGAAGTGATAGGATTTTAAAGGGACTTTGGAGCTAAGCCCTACCTAATCCAATTACTATTTTACAAACAAGGTAGCTAAAGTCTAGAGAGGGGAAATGATTTGCCCAAGGTCACAAAGCTAATAGATGGCTGAGAAAATGTGACAAATGTGGTATCCTCTGACTCCAGAGTAAGTGGTTCATTATATTATACCACACTGCTATTCTCAGGACTATGTTAAAAGGTAAAAAATAAAGATTATGTCTGTGGAATGACAAACTAATCAATAGATTCAAACAACTGGTCACTTGGGGTAGGGGGAATTGGTCAAAATGGTTTGACATGTAGACAAAGCAAGCCATTGTTATGTGTAATTTCCCCAATTGTTAGTCTATTATAATGTCATAAAAAGAACAGAAACTAACTTGAATACAAAGGGGTTTTTTGCATAGGAATTGCTTACTTGATTCTCTTCTGTTTCTTATTGTTAAAATGTCTTTCAAAGCTTAGTCAGACATGGGACCATAGGTAAAAGCCCTGAGATAAATTCATCTAAACTGAAGATAAGTCCTTCTATTGGCAAGCAAAAATAAAGGATAGAAACTCCATAGGGCCTATTCCATTGGTGCCATGGACATCTAGGCCATTGATGTTCAGCATCTCTGTCTCATTTCCTAATCTTTTGTCAGAGGGAAGGGTTGATAAAGAAACTGTGAACCTCATTTCCATCAGCAGCACTCAACATCTCTCACTTCTTATTTGTAGCATTTCTGGTTTGAATCCATCAACAATACAAAAATAGTCTCATAGGATTTAGAGTAGAAGGAACTTAAAAGACATCTAGTCTAATCCTCTCATTTTGCAAATGAGGAAACTAAGACTCCAAAGGAGAGGAAGGGAATTCTCCAAGGTCATATGGGCAGAAAATGACAGAATCTGAGTTGACCCCAGACCCACTGGCTCCCAATTCAACTCCGTTCCCAGTATATTAATAAAATTTCTCTTTTCTCCCTACTCCTCTGTTTTGGCCCCTTCTTCCCCCTTCCTACTACAGAATTTCCCAGTCAAAAAGCCCTGCCATCTCATCTCTTCTCTTCTTAATCCCTTTCCATGACCCTCACATTTCTCATACTCCTTCCCTATTCAGCACCAGTCATATGGTTGTCCATCCTCAACCCTTTGCTCTTAGTCTGGCTGTTAATCAATCCCTGTCGATTAATACAATTGTCAAGTATCTACCTTGTGTAAGTATCTGTGTTAATTTGGCCTTAATGTGTTCAAAATTAATTAAAGTATTATCTGGCCATATTTAACCTGCCCCAAGGTCATTAAAAAAACTATTTTAGGTAGAAAAAAAAGATTTAAAGTCCATAGGAATCAAATTAAAATGATGAAATGATGGGTAATGGGTTCAACATTTTGAGGTATCTCTTGCCTGGCAACCCCTCAAATTATGCCACATAAGCTACCACCTACTGGCTAGACCTCTCCCCACACTTCTGATTCTCCTTCCACTATTCCTCTTTATCTGAGGAAGTATAGGAGTTAAGAACAAGAGAAAAATTGAAAAGAACCCTTCTGCTCCATCTGTATTTTCAGGGTTGGGATCTCTTCATAGTCTCCATTTTAGCACATCATCTGCCATCTTATAGTTTTCAAGAGATATGAAGGGCACTGAGAAGTTAAGCAACTAACCCATACCCAACAAGTAAATATCAGAGGCAAAATTTGAACTCCGGTCTTTCAGATTCCAAGTACCACACTACCTACTGAACAAAATGGACCAAATTCTACATGAATTACAGAATGCTAGACTCGGAAAAGACCTTAGAGATCATCTGGAAATCACCTTATTTTACAGGTATGGAAATTGAGGCTCAGACATGGAAAGTGATTTGACAAGGTCACACATTTAGTAAGTTATAGAGCCAGATCTTGAAATGACAATAATGTTCTTGATTTTCCATGTTCTAGGGATGGTTCTACCTCCTTCCTGAGCACGTTTAAAAGCACATTTTTCCCCCCCAAAAGGACATCTCTCCTGCAAACACATTCCATTTTCTCTGACCTACTTAATAGACTTTCTTTCATTAATGTTGATTACTGACCTTCCTTTGTCAATTAATATTAACAGCCTGTTAGCCATGAATAGGAATCATAGAATTTGCAGGAAGTAGTCACTGAAGAAAAGTGATCAAAATAAAATCATATCCCTAGGGAAGAATAATGTTGACGAAGATGGAAAAGAGGAAGAATAGGCCTTTGTTTGATAATATTCCCATAGTGGTGAGAAGGCATTCTATTACATAAAGTCATCAGTCTGCCCAGAGGCACAGGTCTTACAAACTCTCCACCCTCCAAGCACTGGTCATGCCCCTATCCAAAAACCATCAATGGCTCTTCTTTGCCACTAAATTTGCTTAAGCTCCTTACCTTGATCTAATTCCAGTCTACTTTTCTAGACTTACCACAATCAAGAAACATTTATGAAGTTCCCACTATGTGTCAAACACTTGCCTATGTATTGGAACAGAAACAAGACAATCACTGCCTCAAGGAGCTAACATTCCCCCATAATCTCAAATATTTGTGCTCTAGTCAAGCCAGCCATGCCCTGATCTTGTCTTTCCCTTTCCCTCCTCCTTCTAGCCCATTTACCATCCATTTTTAGAGCATCTCTCTCTCTCTCTCTCACACACACACACACACACACACACACACCCCTCTACCTGTTGAAATCTTTGCCCCTCCTTCAAGGCTAGCTAAGACTTAATGTGCCCTTTTATACTCTGCTTCCCTCCAGCTACATCTGCCTACCTACTGTTCACAGTACAATGCTCATTATCCCTCCTCTCTCACCTTCACTTCTCAGTTTTCCTGGTTTCATTCAAGATTCAGTTGGATTTCTACCTTTGGCTGACAGGCTTTACTAGTCCCCACCCCACCCCACCCTGCAGGGGAGGCTGGAGCCATCTCCTCTGAGATTGGCAAGCATCTACTCTCTACATATCTTGCATGTACATCGTTATTTACATATGAGCCCCCGTTTGTGTCTTTCTCTGTATCTTCAGCTCTTAGCACAGTGCCTGGAACATAGTAGGCATTTTATAAATGCTTATTGACTGACTTCAAGGTTTGCAAAGTGCTTTACATATATTATCTCATTTGATCTCACATCAACCCTTTGAAGTAGGTCCTCTTATTGTTCCCATTTTACATATGAGGAAACTGAGACTGAAAAGGTTAAGTGACTTACCCAGGGTCACACAGCTAGTACACATATGAGATAGTATCCAGACTCAAGTTGTCCTGACTCCAGCCTCAGTGCTCTGTCTACTATGCCACCCAGTTGCTTGTTCTCATTGTCCCCATGGTCTCACATACAAACTTTGCCTTGGGAACAGCCCCAGCCCTCTGGGAACCAGCAGCTAGGGACATTCTCAAAAATGTTAGAGACACACTCAAAAATACCCACCAACTACCAGGCTAGCCAGACACCTACATGGCACTACATGCACTCACTCTTGCATTATATTCTCTTTCACCCTTCGCCTCCCCTCACTCTGTAGCAAATCACTCATTCAAATAACTAGACTAACTTTCTTTTTATTTTCTTTGCATTTTCAAACTTTGATCTCAAAAGAGTCTTTTCAAACACCCAGGGACTGGCTTTCCAATCACGCCTACCTTAGCAATGTCAGGAAAATATCTTGGCCTCTCCTTTAAAATCCACAGAATAATTAATAACTATGGAAAGCTTTGATCTCTCTTTGACCTAGACACACATTTTTCAAAATATGTTGATCATATTCTAACTTTGATGTAGCTATTTATGGGTATTTATGACCCCATAACAACAACAATAATATTAATAATACCTGACATATACATAGTGCTTTTAGATTTGAAAATTTAGGGTGGTCTAAAGGGATTGATGTGGATGCAATGGAGACTCACCTATGAAACAGGATTTTTTGAAAGGCATGTAAATATCAAAGCAAGGATAGATAGAGCAACTTAATACAAAAGTGATTCTTCTTAATAAAAACAATGGCAGGAATATAAAGTTTAGAATGAGATGAAGCCAATGAGCAACACTGGGGGATGAAAAGGATTTTTTTAAAAAAAGGAATCAGTCTGCTATTTGGAGTGGATGAGGAAAATGAAGCCAAGAATGGTTAAGTGACTTGCCCTGGGTCTCATAGTTAGTAAGTGTCCAAAGCAGGATTTGACCTTAGGTCTTTCTGACTCCAGAAAGAGTGAACAAAGAAAGATGATCAGTAAAGTGAAAGACTCCAATTTCCTGCCATATAAGGACTAGAAGTATTCTGGAGAGGAGCAGGTTAGGGGAGCCATGATAGTGGTCTTCATGTATTTGAAGAGCTGAGAGAGAAAAACGGTTCTGCTTTTCTCCCCTTTGGTGAAGGTCACAAAGAAACAGATTTATGCCTGATTGAAAGAAAAACTTTTAAATAATTACAGCAGTCCAAAAGTCTGATAGGCTGCCTTGTGAAACATCAAGAGATCTTAAAGCAAAGGGTAGGTGACTCCTTCCCAGGTTTATGGAAAAGTAGATTCTTGTTGGGGGGGAGGGCAGCTAGAAGGAACAGTGGATAGAGTGCTAGGCTTGGAATAAGGAAGACTCATCTTCGTGAGGTCAAATCTGACCTCAGTCACTTACTAGTTATGTGACCCTGGGGAAGTCATTTAACCCTGTTTGCCTCAGTTCCTCATCTATAAAATGAGCTGGAGAAGGAGATGGCAAACCACTCCAGCACCTTTGCCAAGAAAACCCCAAATGGGGTCATGAAGAATCAGACACAATTGAAACAATTCAGCACCAACAATAACAACAGATTCTTGTTGACCTATAAGTTCAACAAGATGGCCTCCAAGGTCCCTTCTGAATCTGAAATTTTATGATCTTATCTGATCCTCACAACAAACCAGAGATGTCCTATCAATACCACTATCCCCATTGAAGAGAAGTTAAGGAACTCGCCCAGGGTTGAACAGCTCACAAATATTGGAGGCTGAATTCAAACCCAAGTCTCTCCTGGCTACAGCATGCTGCTTCTAGTAAACCTGAGGTCAGAGACTCCATTGTTCCTGTCTTTGTTTCCTCAGTATCTTACTCAAAATAGGTGCTTGATTATTGCTGAATTAACCTGAATTGTCCCTTGTCTGGTTCAAGGAACCGAGTTATCATTTCAGAATCCCCTCAGATGCCATCCAGCTTGAGAATTCTATGGTTCTACCAACTTCCTTTCTCCACCTACAGCACTGTGCTGTGCCTATATAATGAAAGCAAATAGGAAATACAAGCTTGAGTCTTGCCTTAAGGAGTTACAAATTGTAAAGGCAAGTTAAATATAACTCTCTAGCCTGTTCCTGGTTAGGACCTATCTTAAGTTATGCGATTTTAGAAGTGCAGAAAGACTCCCTTGCTACCCTCCCCACCCCAAAAAAAAAAGTCTTCTCCTTCATCACAAAGCAGCCTGGAATAGTGGGTGGAGGGACAGATTGGGAAATAGACAGTCAAATCCCACTTCTTATGTTTATTATTAGCATCACTACAAGAAAAATCACATAACCCCTCTAAACTTTAGGCAATCTCCCCAGACTTATCTACTCTCCGTTGTTAAAGTGTTGCTAAAAAATGAATTCTCTGGGTAATCATTGTACTGGAGACTCAGAGCTCTCCTCCTGTCAGCCTTCTGACCAAAGGTGTTCAGAAGGACATCTCTGATAATCAGATTGCATTGAATCTTCTTATTTTGGTCTACCCCCAACCCAGGCCTGAATTGATTTTATCGTACTCAGGTTTGGTTGGAGACAGACTTCCAAGACTAGGGGTGTTATTTCCTTTGATGGTAGGCAATATTGGCCCTTGTGGACTATGTACTCAAGACCTCATTTTAGTATGACCTGCCTCTTAGTATGTCAACCAATCATGATTGATTGGCACCCCTTGGGCACACCTACTCACGTAGGCATGTAAGGCTATACCCCAAAATCCCAAACCGAGCCATTTCCAAACTGGTCCCCTCGGGGCGCCCAGTTTTGGACTGAACTCCCAGGCAATGTATGTCAAGCCACCTCGAGAGAAATTAAACTGTGGGCGCATGTACTCCAATTTCATTTGTCTCTTTCTTAGAGCAGACTGTTTCAAATTGGGGTTCATGGGGCTTGGGGTTCACAGTGTGTTGCTATAACTTGTCATATCGATCTATCATATCACATACGGTGTAGTATAGTAGTTGGAGAGCAAGCCAGGAAGCCAGGAAGGCCTTTCTGACATCTGCTAACTGTGGGACCCTGGACAAGCTACTTAACTTCTCACTCAGTCTCCAAGGCAACACTCTGGTTACAAGCTGCAACAAAGGGGCCAACCTGAATTAGTAAAGGAGTGTCCTTGCCTACAAGGAAATCAGAGATTTGGCCCCTATTCCTATCCTTATCCTCTACTAACTGATGCTTCAAATTCAAATGTCTGAACCTCCTCCTTTTAGCATACAGCTTGACCTTAAGGTGTAAATGTCCCTATGAAAATAACTAAGTTATTATCATTCATGCAAGCGTTAATATAAATAGAGGATTTGAGAGGTGATTTTGACTGGAGGAAGGAGAAAGTATGGGGGTGGGGAGTGGGGAAGAGAAGGGTACATTGGAAAATGAAATGGTGTGTGTAAAGGACTCCCGAAACTACAGAACATACATGTCAGCTTTTCACTTAGGCAAAAAAGCAATATGGTATAGTCGATGAAGAGATGGCCTCAGATTCAGGAAAAGCTAGGTTCAAGTCTCCCCTTTGTCACATATATGTTGGAAGGCCTTGGGTTCATGTTGACACATATGGGTTGTATGAAACTAGGCAAGTTATTTAATCTTTCAGCATTTCAAGCATCTCTCTAAGACCATAAGTCATTGAGATGGTAACAACCAGCACTGGTAGTGGGAGTTTGTCACCAGGAAATCCTAAGTCTAAAAGAAATAATAACTAAGGCTAACATAACATTCAGTGTTTGGATGATGAAGAAAACACAAAACAGAAACTAAATGACCTGCCTTTCTTATTACTCAGCTCTATGGACAAGTCTGTGTGAATCAAAAGACCTCAACTTTTAATCTTCCCCAGTCAGCAGCAGACAAGAGAAATGCTTCCTCTGTATCAAATCATGTCTTCGTCTTGGGATTTTTTTTCCTCCTCTAAATAATGGTCAGTGAAAACACCATCCCTTTTGCCTATGATCTCTCAGATCTTAAGAAATCAATTCTTTTTAACTCCTTCTAAATCACCTCACTCCATCCACAGAGGTTAGGGAATGAATTGGACAAATGGAAATACAAGTCATCCAAGTAAACCTTTAAAAAAAAAAAAAGCTTTTCAGAGAGCCCAGAGATTGCAGCAAAGTGAATTGGGGAAGGGGGGGGGGAGGTCTGGCTGTGGGTGGGTAGGAATAGGGAAGGACAGCCTTAAAGGAAGGCTGAGAATGTATGGCCTTGCTTAAGGAAAATATGAAAACCCTAGGGTTTCCAGGAAGCTTAGACTGTCTCCAGCCTGTGCTTTGCCACAAGCCTAAAATACCTGCCCACCTGTCCACTACCTCTTTGAATTCCTTCAAAACTCAAAGCAAGTGCCATCTGTTACACCAGACCTTTACTATTTGTATTTTCCTTGTATTTGTTTATATGTGTACATGTTGTTTTAAACCAATAGAATGTAATATCTTTGGGGGCAGGAACCATCTCTTTTTTTTCTTAATCCAAAGCACCGTGCACAGTGACTGTAAGAGAGGGACACAATAACTTCTTGTTACATGAATTAAGGAATTAATAAATTAATATATCCCAAAAAAAGTTTCTTGTGTACCTAATTTGCTAGCCACAGTAAGAACTACAGAGAAATACAAAATAATTGCTAATTTTATATAGTACATATCCCAGTCTCTCCCTTCCTCCAAAACCTTTCATTAGACCCTATCATTCCCTCAGCCAAACTACAGGGAGGAAAGCTATCATTGATTCTATTTATCCTCCTCTGTCTCATTCCTCAACCCTTTCCATTCTGGCTTCTGACCTCATCACTCTACTTTCCTCTCCAAAGTTACCAGTACTCTCTAAATTGCCAAATGAGGTGTCATTTTCTCCATACCCATCCTTTTGGACCTCTCTGGCTCATTTAACACTGTTGACCACTCTCACCTCTCTAGATTTTCATAATACTATTCTCTGCTGGCTGTCCTCTTATCATTTCTAACCACTCCATTTCCGTCTTCTTTGCCATGATCATCTAAATCATGTCACCTAACTGTGGGTGTTTCCCAATGCTCTGTCTAGACCCCTTCTCTTTCTCTATTCTCTCTCAATGACCTCATCAACTCTCAGAGATTTAAGTATCATCTCTATGCTAATGACTCATAGATCTCTCTCTCTCTCTGTATATATATATATATATATATATATATATATATATAATATATATATATATTATATATATACATATATATATATATACGTATTATATATATATATTAATATATATATATATATATATATATAATATATATATATATAATATATATATATAATATATATATATATATGCAAGCCTCATCTCTCTTGAATTTCAGTTCCTCATAATCAGTTGCTCATTGGACATTCCAAAGTGGATGTTCCGGACATCTCTGAAACTCAAAATGTCCAAAACAGAATTCATTATCTTTCCCCAAAAACCAATCCCTATTTCAATATTCCCAATTTCTGTTGAAGGCATCATCACTCCTCTAATCTTGTGAATTTGTTACCTTCTTTATCATTCTCCCTCTCATCTTCCACACACAAATGGCAAATCTTGCCATTTCTACCTCCATGGCATTTGACCTCTTCTTTTTATTCACACAGTCGGTATTTTCATTCAGACCCTCATCACCTTTCTCCTGGATTACAGCAACAGTCTCCCAACTGGGCTCCCTAGCTCAAGTCTTTGCTCACTCCAGTTCACTCTTCACGTAGCTCCCAAAGCGATTATCCTCAGACTGCGATATGTCACTCTCCTGTACACTTAATCATGAGGCTTGAGAATGGCAATGTTTCCAGGCGAGTGCCCTCAGCCGTTATCCTGGGAGCAGCCCTTGTGGAGACGTAGCCAGGCAACTGTTTCTGCAGGTGCTATAGCCATGGCTGCTGAAGACCCAGACAAGGAAGTTCTTGCCACCAGAGCCCTTGTCATTGTCAAATGGTTCAATGGAAACTGATATTATTTTATCAGTGGAAGTGACATTAAATAAGAACTATTGCCATCTGCTTTGCTGCTGCCCCCTAAGGATCATGGGACCTTTTCATCTGACTTACAACTGAAATCTTCCCTATGTGTTGTCTGCCCCATTAGAATGGGAGCTCCTTGAGAACAGAGATTGACTTAGTATTCTATTTGTATCCCAGCACTGATCATTATTATAAGCATTTTGCTTATTGTTAATTATTCATTTCAGTTATGTCCAACTCTTTGTGACCCCATTTGAGGTTTTCTTGCTGGAGTCATTTGCCATTTCCTTCTCCATCTCATTTTAAAGATGAGGAGGGGCAGCTAGGTGGTGCAGTGGATAGAGCACCAGCCCTGAAGTCAGGAGGACCTGAATTCAAATCCAGCCTCACACCAAACACTTGACACTTCCTAGCTGTGTGACCCTGGGCAAGTCACTTAACCCCAACTGCCTTTTAAAAAAAAAACAAAGTGCATTTTAAAGATGAGGAAACTGAGGCAAACAGAGTTAAGTGACTTGCCCAGGGTCACAGAGTTAGTGTTTCAGCCTAGATTTGAACTCATGAGGATGTCTTCCTAATTCCAAGCCCAATGTTCTATCCAATGTGCCACCTAACTACCTTTTCACTTTGCTTATAGTAAGCACTTAATTACTTTATTCATTCATTCATTCATTCATTCATTCATTCATTCCTACTCAATCAACCTCAAAGGTTCTATATTTCCACTAAAATAAAGTAGAAACTCCTACTTTTCACAGCCAGGCAACAATTTATTTTTCCAGACTTGCTACACATTATTCTCCTTCCTGCACCCTGCAATCCAGACAAACTGGCCTTATCTTCTCTCTGTTCTTCACATATGACATTCCATCTCTAACCTCTGTGCCTTTACCTTGACTGTCCCCCATGCCTGGCATGCCATCTCTCTTCACCTCAACCTCATGGGATCTCTCTCTTCCTTTAAGACACAGCTCAAGCATCACCTGTTAAATGAAACTTTTCCTTATTCCCACAACTGCTACTAAGTACTTTTCCTTCCAAACTACATTGCATAATTTTAATATTATTCTATTTATCACATGTATATATATATATATATGTGTTATATATTTATGTATGTATATATATATATATATATATTCTACATATACTTGTATACATACTTACTGTTCACCTCAGTCCTTGAGAGCAGAGATTATTTCATTTTCTGTCTTTATAACCCTAGTACCTAGCACAATATCTGGCACAGATGCTTAATACATGCTTGTTGACTTATCATATATACACAGAATAAACATAGGAGTTAAAGTTACTACTAACGATAGGTAAATAATTAGTATTCATTGAGTTAATTTGACCTTAAGTCTTCTGACCTCCCTTAACTCTTTTGTGTATATGATTTAGCCACTGTGGCAAAAAAAAAAATGTGCAAAAGATTTGGAATTACAAACCTGCAGTTTGAATCCCAGTTCTTCTATTTACTGGCTGTCTGACCCCACAATACCCATCTCTGAACCGGAGTATCTTCCTTGGTAAAATGAGAACACTGAATCTCTAAGGTTCTCCCTAGCTCTAGATACAAGCTCTTAGTCAGAACAAGGGCATGACAAGTTTGACAATATAAAAAACATCTGCCCATTCTGTTCTAATCACTTTTGATGACAGAGGATCTTTAAGATAGAATCAATCCATCTCTCAGCCCCAAGTGGAATGGAACAGTCACAGTCAAGTTATGCTTGAGCACCTTCGGAATTAGGTAGCAAAGGTAGCCTGACTTATTCCAATAGGTCTGTGATCTCACTGATTGGAATATTCCCTCCAATGGTGTAGATCATAGCCCACCTATGTTTGTCTAATCTGGATGACTCTTGCCTATATCTTCCTCTGTAAGTTCAGGATAGAAAGTCTATCCAATAAGCTAGTGACCCTTCTTGAGTTCTCTTGACATCAGCAAGTTCTGCAGCCCTTTGAGCAATACCCATTTTTAACTCACAGGGTGTAGATTTCAGAAAAAGATGTTGGAGCTAATAGCTAGCACTTGTACAATACAGGAGAATTAAAATTAGAGGCCATCTAGTCATTTTGCAGATGAAAAAACTGAGGCTGAAAGAGATTGATTTGCACAAAATCACCCAGGTAGTATCTGAGTCAGGATTCACACTCATATCTTCACTATGAGTTCAGAGCTCTATTTATTGCACTGTAGTCACTCTCTGGACAAAAGGCATTCTTCGTCCATTTGTTTTATCCTCTTTGGATAGTTGGGCCAAACACTTCTGAGTGGCTGTAGACAGCTTCCATGAGTGAAGTAAGCAGAAAGAAAAGACCAATTTACACAATAATGACATTGTAAAGACAAACGATTTTGAAAGACTTGCAAACTCTGATGAATGCAATAATCGTTATTCCAGAGGATCAATCAGAAAGCAAGCTACCTGATATCTGCCTGATAAAGAAGACATAACACTCAGAGCAAAGATTAGGACACATTTTTGGACATGGCAAATGAACAAATTTGTTTCACTTGACTACAACATTTGTTACAAGACTGAGCTTTTGTTTTTGCTTTATTTTCCAGTGAGGGGTGAGTAGGAATGAGGAAAGATCAATTTTTGCTCATTGAAAAAAAATTGAATTCGTAAGACAGGCTGATCTCCTGACATTAAAAATAAATAAAATAAAAGGAGGCAATCGCACTAGATGTCCTGTAAAGTTTCTTGTAACGTCTTATGTAGCTTTCATTGTCACCAAACCAAATTGCACTGAAATGACAGTGTAACATAGTAAAAAGGATGCTGCCTTTGGAGTCTGAGAACTGTGTTCACATCTGGGTTCTGTTGCTTATTATCTGTGTGAGCTTTGAGTGATAGGTTTGAACTGGATAGTCTTCAGGAAAAAGTGGACCATCCCTTAAGCCACCTCATTCCTTACTCCAGGAAAACTGAGAAGGACCACAGACCAAGAAGGGAACCCATGGCAAGAGGATCCTGGAAGTGATAGTGGCAGGTTAGGGGTGGGGAGTGTTTTCATCCTTTACTTCTGGAGGATCTCAAGGGAAGGTGAGGGGATGGCAGTTGCTATAAGGAGGAAACCTGCCCCAACCTGCCAGGACACCCTGGGCCAAAGCTCTGTTCAGTCTCATGCAAGTTGCAACTTCCCTACAGTACCTATCTCAATGGTTTGTTGCAAGGCTCAAATAAGATAATGCACTCAAAATATGTGGCAAACTTTTGGCCCAGTGGATAGAGTAACTTAACCCTGTTGGCCTCAGTTTCCTCATCTGTAAAATGAGCTGGAGAAGGAAATGGCAAATCTTTCCAGTATCCTTGCCAAGAAAACCCCAAATGGGGTCACAGAGAGTTGGACATAACTGAAACATGGCTGAACAGTAACAGCAATGCAACATAAAAATGTCAGTTATTAAAAATCATCTCATAGGGTCAAAGAATCATAGATTTAGAGCCAGAAGAGACCTTGGAAGTCATCTTATACAATCTCCTTATTTTACAGATGAGGAAACAGAGACCCTGACAAATCAAGCATCTTGCCCAAGGTCCTACACGTAGTAAGGGGCAGAGCCAGGACCACAACCACTATCTCCTGATGCCTGCTCCGGCATTCTTTCTAGATAAGGAATAAATCCTTCACTTTAGTCAAATATAAACTTTCTACACCTTTACCTGTCATCTCTAAGTTACTGCATTTCATAATAAGTAAAGGAATAGCATCTATCCTGGTTTCTCCCTTTAAATCTTTTCCATCTGAGCTGTAAAAAATGTTTTATATAGAAAGTCCTCCTCATAACTCAAGTGGATCCATTTCTGACCAAGACACAAAGGAAGTCTGTAAGTAAAATAGAAGATCTGAAGAGAGATGGGTTGACAGCACAAGGAACCTAAATCTTCCTACCTTAAAGGAGAAGCATTCCATTCATTCATTCACTCAACAGATATGTACTAAGTGCCTACTGTTTTCAGAGTACTGTGCTAGGCCTGGTGGAGATACTCAGTTCAGGCAAGATGGAATTCCTGCCTTTACAGAGCTCACAGTTTTGAAGGGCATCACACACATAACACAGATTAACAATATACAATATTGTATGGTAAATTCATTAATAAGATAGAGAACAAAACAGCAGATGAGCTTTAAGAAGGAAGATTATTACTGACTAGGGGAATCGGGAAAGTCTTCCAAGCACTTTTAAAAGATCTGTAGATATTCCATTGGAAAAGAGGAGGAGAAAGGTCATTCCAAGCACAGGGAACATCTTGAGCAAAAACTAGAGGTGGGAGAGCACAGATTGCATTTGTGGAGTCAAGAGTAGGGAGGATTGGCTGAAGCCTTGAGTGCATGCAAAAGATTAGTGGGACATTGGGCTAGAATGGTATGGTGGCATTCCAGACAATAGCACCTAGAATAGGAGATGAAGGATAATGAATTCATAGCAATCAGGAGCCTCTAAAATGTTTTGAGTAGAGAAGTGACGTGGCCAGATCTAGGCATGAGAAGCAAGCCCATGAAAAGAACCGAATGGGAAGCCTAGGGTGACATCTAGGCCCCAAACCTGTGTGTGTCTTGGAGAATGATATCGTCAACAGGAAAAGTGAAGCCAGGGAGAGGAGAGCACTTGGGAGGGAAGCTAATGAGTTCTATTTTGGACATATTGAATTTAAAGCATCTACAGGACATCTAGTTTGAGATGTCCAATAGAGAGCTGTTGCTAGACTGGAGGCCAAGGAGGAAGTTAGGGATGTGTAAATAAGTTTGAAAATGGTCTGCATAGAGATGGCAATTGAACCCACGGCAGTGGATAGGACCACCAAATAAGTTAATATAGAAGGAAAAAGGAGGGCCCCGAGCAGAGCCTTGGGGTACATCCACATTTAGGAAGTATGACCTGGATGAAAATCCTGCAGGAGAGACTGAAAGTTAGAAAGTCAAGTAAGACAACAAGGAGAGAACTGTATCACAAAGTAGTTATTATTTAAAAAAAAAGTTTCTGTAACTCAGGTTAAAGAAACTCTACTTTAACTCTTTGCCCTAAAGAATCATACCATACTAGAGAAATACCCTGGAACTTTGGCCCCACTCTCCTAATTGGTGAATGCCTCCCCCAGCTCTCTATGTCAAGTAGACACTAACAATGTTTCAGCCCTCCTCTTTCCTCTTCTCCCCACCCCCACTCCCAATATTCTCTGGTTCTGTAACCATAATAATATCAGCTCTACCATTGCTCCTGGAAGGATGTCAATCCCCTCCTCTATGGCACCATAGAAGACTAGCCAATGGCCTCATCCTTATGAGTATGGGAAGCATACTCTGTGGATGCAATCTCTATGTGGACTTCAGAGTATATGCAAATAATATTTACAGTCTGCTTCCCATGTGGAAGAAGAAAAACATTTTGCTACTAGGATAGAACTGAGAATCCTTACAAAAGACAATAATTGGATGATTCCAAACTCCTTTTTTTCTCCCTGGATTTAATCAGCGTAAGACATACTGCTGCAGAGAATGACCTCCAGACTTACCTTTCCACTTGGTCCCACAGGTATCCTGCTCTTAAGTAAAGGAATATTGGACTGCACAGCAAAGTTGTGAGCTTGTAAAGGTTAAGAAAATGAGTTCAGAGTACTCGACCTGCTAGCATGTGAAGACTGGGAGAGTAAATCCCAAGCTTTTCTACACCTTTAACACCAAAGTGCTCCTCCCTGGACTCCCTTCCCCTGTGTGTTGTCTCCCCACCACCACCGCCACCCCCTCCGTTAATAAAGAAATTCCTTAAGTGTGGGAACTATTTTTTATTTTATATTTGCATTTTATTGTTTAGCAGCATTTTGAGTATGTAGCATTTCATGTATTATTGGTTTTTTTCATTAGTTCATTGGAAAGGCAATGTGATACTAAGGAAAGAAAGATGGTTTAGGGGGGTCAGACTGGATCTAAATCCCTCGGCTACTTTCTACCTGTGTGGCTTTTTAACTATTCTGGGTTTTGGTTTCCTCATTTACAAAGTAAGAGATTTTACTCAATGGCCTCTGAGGTCCCTTCCAGGCCCAAACCTAGGAGCCTAAGCTGCTAAAGACCTTAGAGTCCAACACTTTCACTGGGTCTCTGGTCAGAAGAGCACCCCATCCTGAATTTGGTCAGGACAGTTTCTTGAAAGGCAAGGGTTACCTGATAATGAGCTACTGGCCTAGAGTCTGGGGTGAGGTTGAAGCTATGGATGAAGCATCAATAGCCCCAGCTGTGAAGGTTAGAGGTTTGTACAGGACAGAAAAGCAAGCAAGGCATCACATTGACCCTCCAGCCAGCATGTTGAAATGGTTCCATCAATGCTATTGACTGAGAGTGAGTCTTACGCCAGGTTATGGACAGTAGCAGAGAATGGAGAAAATTAGCCTCAAGGGTACATACCTCCCAAGAGTTCAGAATAGTTACTAGGGACTTGATATAGATTTGGGGCTCTCTGGTCATGAATCTAAATCAATTCGACTGAATTGATTCAAATACGGTTTGAATTCAAACAATATCCATTAACTATAAGACAGAGGGAATTTGGCCTCAAATAAGCAACAAAGAGCAGCAGCTTGGCAGAGTGGATAGACTGCTGGCCTCAGAGCCAGAAGACCTGAGTTCAAGACCCACCTCTGACACATACTGGCTATATGGCTCTCCATGAATCACTTTAAGTTCTTAATGTTTTAGGCAACTCGTAACACTACAAGTTACAGAGAAGAGGCTATCATGTACTAGTGGAGGGAATTTCCTCCTGTAGGATTTCCCTGTATCAATGCAAGCAAAAGGACAGTCCCCCATCCTCTATCTCACATTATATTTATGCAGCACATTCCTCAAAAAAAAAAAATCTCTGGCAGTAAATTTAAGTATTCCAAAAATTATTAATCCTATTTTACAGTTAAGGACAAAAAGTTAAGTGAAACAAAGTGACTGGCCACAGCCAGGCAACACTGAAGTGTCAGAACCAGGATTTGAACCCCGCACTCATGAAGTCAAAGCTAGCATTCCTTGCCCCACTCCATACAGCCTCAGAAAAAAGCTCAAAGATATTTTTCATTGACTACTCTCAAGCCAGGTCTATCCTGTTCTATACCAAACACTTGGGGAAATCAAGAGTTAAAACAATTTGAGAATCCTGAAGGAATTTGTGGGATACTGAACTATGAGACATGGCCTACCTAGACTCAGGAAGCTCATGGTCTTGTTGGGATGATAAGCCTGGCCCACATGAGACAACTAGAAAATGAAACAATGTGCAACGCACAGAGTGATAAATTCTATGAACTAGACAAGAAAAATGATGGGATCCTTTTCTCTGCTAATGCTGTAAGGTAAGGTTCGGAGACTAAATTGTCCTAAACCCACAGGGAGAAAGGAGATCATGGAATTCATCAGTCTTGACCTGCCAGGGCCAAGGAGGTTTCAGAGTGTCAGGGGGAAGGATTTCTTCTCTTCCTTCTGCCACCATCATTTACTTTACTACCAGTAATCTTCTCTCCAGTTGCCTTGTCTCTCAACCTTTTTAAGCTCCCAGACTCCTGCCCTAGGACTCCCACTTTCCCAGATGGTAAGTACCTCACATATCCTGCTATAGCTAGGCCAGCTCCAGCCTTACTTCACTTTCCTCCCTGGCCAGGTTCTTACCAGATGCTTTGCCATGGTACTTACTGACCTCCATTCATGATCCACTTCTGGAACTGTCATGAAATGAATTCTGCCACTATTCCTGGAAAGATTGTATTCCCCTATGGCTCCATTTCCCCTCCCTGTAACTCTCCAAATGCAAATATCCCTCTCTTGACATCATTCTATCTGTATTATCTCTTCCATTACACTATAGGGTCCTTGAAGGCAAGGACTATCTTACCTCTCATATTTGTACACCCAGAATCTATCACTGTTCTTGGCATATAGAAAGTCTTAATAAATGCTTTTTTATTCATTTACCCATTCATATTCATTCTACTATAGAAGTGTATTATTACTGTAGCCCAGCTTTGAGTATGCTCAGTTTTGCTAACGTGTCCCCATCCCCTGTAGGTGAGGTAGCCTCTTTTGATTGGCTGCCTGTATCTTTAAAACTGGTGAGCCCCCACCGGTTGCCCTCTCTTTTTTCTGCTGTGCTCCTAGATGCTGCTCAGCATGAACCAGTGAGAGGGAAAGGGAACTTCCCTTCCCCTATTCTCTCTCTTTTACCCCAGATCCTAGAAATGGACCTAGAGGTATTTGCTTCTGCTTTGTGTTATGTGTCCTTGGTTTCAGATGTGGGAGATGATCCCCACTGGACAGAAAACTTAAGCTGTGGTGACCTTGGAGACAAAACTATAAGAAAGGTGGAAGAGCAGCCAGCCATCTCAACATAAAAACCTTGAAAAACTAGGGTGCCTGAGGCTGGAGCCCTAGAGGAGTTTAATCTTGGACCAGGGACTGTCCTCTATGGGAGCCAAGCTAAATTGTGAAACTAATCCCCTTGCCCTCCCACCAAGTCTGAAGTGGTGCAGAGTGGGGAGGGGATTATGCCTCACACACACTGAGGAAAGTAGGTCTGTATATTTGCCCATGGTCACTGCAATCCAGAGGGTGAACCATTGTGGTGCAGTGGAAAGAGGGTCAAAGTCAAGAAACCTGGGTCCAAAGCCTAGTTCTGAAGCTCACAAGCTGTGTGATCTACTTCATCTCTGAGCTTCTGTTTCCTTCTCCACAAAATTGGGGTGATGATTGTAATACCTGCCCTGCCTCCCTCTTGAGTTAGGAGGAAAGATTTCCATTGACCTTAAAGTACTGTAACAATCAACAAGGATTTCTTAAATGCCTACTATTTGTCAGGCACTGGAAATACAACTACAAAGAATAAAACAACCTCTACTCTCAAGGAGATTATATTCCAGGATACAAATAAAAGGAATGAAATAATCTCTACTGCCCAGGAGATTACAGTCTAATGGGGAAGAAAACAAGGATAGATAGACAGACAGACAGATAGATAGATAGATGGATAGACAGACAGACAGATAGATGGACAGAGACAGACAGATAAATAGATATAAAGAGAGAGAGAGAGAGAGAGAGAGAGAGAGAGAGAGAGAGAGAGAGAGAATGTGTATAGCATAAATATAAAGAGAAAATGAAGATGTTGATAGGATCATAGATGCTAGGTAGGATCCATAGATCTAGGGCTAGAAGAGAACCTTAAAGGTCCTCCAGCACTGTGGGGACAGTGCACACAAAAAAAGATAAATATTGATTAAGTGCCTATTATGTGCAAACGAGCTAAACTCAGGGGATACAAAGAAGAAAAACATAGTCCCTGCCCTCAACTAACCTGAAATTTAATAAGGAAAAGAGAATACACAGGAGGAAACTGAAAAGGAGTAGAGACTGCTAGAGGGTCTCTAGCACAAGACTTGATAAAGATGATAATGGATGTAAAACTAAGCAGACGAACTGCTGGAAAATGAAGAGATGGCTCTATAAGGGGAAGCTATGGGAGGAGAGGCAGAAGTGTCTGAGGGTACTGATGAGGTGTGAGGAGCAAAGCTGAAACAATCTCCATGGTTACATTTCCTGGTGATGAGTTTATCCTTGGTAGGACATGATGAAAATGATGATGGAGTCGAAATCAAGCCAAGTAGCTGGTAGCAAATGAAACACACCAAGCATTGCATAAGATGATCCATTGGCAGGCAGAGAAAAAAAAAATATTAGAGCCTCCATTTACATTTATTTTGATCTAAATGATAAGAAAAAATAAGCTTTACTAGTATTTAATATACAGGCTTATACGGGTGCTTTCACGTACTCCTCTCATCAGATGGTCATGTGTCATCCATCTGATGGTCATTCTGAGGGAACGGGAGTTACACCACACAGCACAGTTGACAGTGGCACCCTCACTCCTTCATTCTTTTCAGCATATTGTGATATATCTCCATTTATTGGTGCCCAATGGAGTAGATTTATAGATTATACTATCTAGTTTTACCTAAACCACCCTCATCAAGTGAAAAAGTGGCTTATAAAGATCACTGAAAAGAAATCATGAATGGAATAGCCTACTAATAACATGAGCACAAATGATCAGCAAGAAAATGGCAGAAGGGATACTTCTAATCTCGGTAAATACGATGATGAACTAATTAGATTTGACAAGAAGTTGTCCCTCCATAATAGAAATTATTAATTACATTAGTTGAAATATGGATTTACACCCACTATTGTTAATGCTAAACATCACCCTCAGTGTATCTTGTGTCTTAAGTTATTAATGATAATATAAATCCATCACAATTAACAAGATATATAAAAAACTAGGCTTCCTGAACATGAAGACAAACCTCAAACCTCAGTAATGGCTTCCACAACATTTAAAATCACCCAGTACTCACCTGGTATTTGAAAAAACCATTAAATTTTGTGGTAGGTGTTTAGAAGCTTTTTTAAAATGTTTCTTACTTAATAATGAAAAACAAAAAGCCAAACACCATTGAGAAAACACTTGTGTTTTTTTTTTCTCTCCTACCGTCAAAATGGCTGAAATAATAAATGGAAAACATTTGATGGCAAACAAAGGTACGTTTCTTTATTAGCAAATACTGTTGGAAGATGCACAGGAAATATTACTGAAGATTTATAGAAACACACATTTGAACAAATTATGCAGTGTGGGAGGTTTGTAACACAGTGGGAAGGAAGTACAGATGTTTCGAATATATCTCAGTTTATGGTATTTGCTAAAGCCTGTTTTAATAATAATACACAAAGAACTGATTCCTCTTTCGTGAGCAAAAATCTACTCAAGAAGATCTACTCTCAGCAGTAAATAACTTCTTTAATAAAAGCAATGTTTTATAGGAAAACTGTGTAGCCACTGATAGAGCAGTTGCTTTGAGTGGGATTTTAAAAAGGATTTCAGTGTAAGGTCACAAAGGTAGCACCATATGTGAAATTCAGTCATTGCATCAGTCAGAGGTAAGCCATTAAAGCAGGATTTGTAGCCAGAGGTGGATAAAGTTTTAGATGAGGCCATTGATGGGTTCATTTAATTATTTTAAAAGACTTTTAGTAGACTCTTTAGAATACTTGCAATGGGATAGATAATGTTACATTAGGTAGAGCACGAGAATCTCATTCCCCTCTCAGCCAGAAAGGGTAAGGGTCCCTGTATTCACAGACCACATCTACTGGGCCATCTCAGAGAAGGAACTTTCTCCTCTGGTCTCTCCTAGTTCTTCTCTTCCTTCAGGGAAAAAAGGGGCAGAGATTAGCCTCAGGGTCATGCACTCACAACCTCAACAGCACCATTACTCACTCCCATGACTCATCTAGGGGAGCTCAAAGTGATCCCCAAGTTCAAGTTTGATCATACTACATGGGAGAGGTAGAGAATTTTTTTTTTAAATTTCCCATGATAGAATTTCAGGGTCCTAGTCCCGTATGTGAAACACAACACCACTCAGGGCCACAGCTCCATGCACACTCTGATGTCAAGTAATGATATTCTGGCAGACAATGGGAATGAGCTCATTTATAAAAATAATCAGGTTTCTGAAATACCAGCAGCAGTGGTGAATAACAAAACAAGGGAAATTTGAAAGTTTAGGGGTTTTTTTTCATTCTGCCTAAATAGAAGGACTAGAATGCCTATACTCTGGAAAAGGAAGGGGGAGGGGAAGAGGGAGGGAAAGAGAATGTCATGTCTGCCCGCCATAGATGATGGGTACCCAGTGGTTCTCTACCCCCACTCAACAGTATCTGTCCTGCTACCAATCTCTGCAGCCAGCTGTGCTTCCTCCTGGCCACGCCCCTCATTCCTTTGACTCTCTGCTCTCTCAAATTACATATTATGCTGTCCCCAAACCCCCACAGCCTCACTGTTGTGATGCCTTTTCCTAGGAATTATCTTAGTCCTTAGAAATTTCCAGGATGTGCTACAGGAAGAGTAACCATGAGAATCCTTTATGCCACACAGAGGTTTACTTGTTATCTTGAGGCAAGATGCTTAAGAGTTGTTGAATTCAAAGATCAGTTCTACATCTTTCTTTAACAACAGCAAAAAAGCAAATGTCCCAAATTTGTTGCTGAACTTTTCTGTGATAAAAAGATGTCATTAGTATGCTAAGAGATATTTTCCCAAAAAAAAAACAGATACACTTTATTTAGTCCCTTCGAGGAAAAGGTGACATTTTAACAATGAGCAAGAAAGAACACATTTTGAAATCAGATGTTAGGAAATATTTCCATCACTCTAAGATTTTGTTTCTGAAAGCAATGTAAGTATGTCACCAAAAGAACTCTCATATCTGGACATCTCTAAAATACAAAAACATTCTCTAATCTGTAAAATCTTCCAAATGCAGGGTCTGTGAGTATTCATCACATTTGTTAAAATTACAAAAATGCAACAGCTAATTAGTTTGCACGAACCACTGACTGCCATCAGAGAACATGGAAATTTACTAGCTGAGTTTCAATAATAACCTTTCCTTGATTGGCAGATGGGATTGAAAAATAAGTATCATGACTTGGGAAGTGTAGCCAATGGCATTCTTCTTCCATTGGGGTCAATATATCTTTTTTCAGGTATGATATCCATTAAGAATAAAGATCAAGATAGGGTGAACTTAGAACCAGACATTTGGATTTCTATATCACAAAGTTAAACCAAGATTTTTTTTAAAAAAATAGCAACATTCAATCCCATTGATGTCACTAAGAATATTAGTATTAATAATAATAACACCTTATTGAGAGGAAAAAGACATCATTTGAATAGATAAAATCATTTGGAAAATATTTTTGCCTCATCCTTTTTTAATGTCTATTTTTGTGCATTTTACAAGGTATGTGATATACATTAGCATGGTAGTAAATGCACATAATTTATAAATATATGTATACTGAAAGCTATTCTTTAAAACGTTTACTGACGAGGTGCACAGAGACCACTGATCTATTAAAACGCAAACTCCTTGAGGTTAGGCACCGTTTCATTTTCTACTCTGTAAAATAATAACCGTAGACCTTTATGTAGACCTTTACATAAATTATGCCATCTCAGTCCCACAAAAACACCACGAAGCAGTTACTCCTAGTATTTTTGCCCCCATTTTTCAAGAAATGAAACTGAGGCTTGGAAATGTTGAGTCAAATGCCCATGATCAAAAAACTAATGAGTAGCAGAAACAGTGTGAGAACCTAGGTCTTACCAAGTCTAGTACTCTATCTACTACACACTGTGGGCAACTAGGTGGTACAGATAAAGTATTAAACCGGAAATCAGGAACACCCAAGTTCAAATCCTCCCTCAGACACCAGCTGGGTGACTCTGGACAAATCACTTAACCTCTGTCTCAGTTTCCTCACCTTTAAAATAAGAATAATGGCAGCATCTACTTCCCAAGATTGTTGTGAGGATAAAATAAGGTAGTATTTATAAAATGCATTGTAAAACTTATGCACAAAGGTAGCTATCATTGTTATCTTCTAGGAAAGTGCTTGTCACATGATAGGACTTGTTCAATGCTTGTTGAATTATACTAGATCCAGGTCAACTCTCTCATTTTAAAGAGGATGAAATTATAACCTAGGGAGCTAAAGCAACTTCATGTGATTGCACAGGTAGTAGGTGGGAGGGCCAAAGTTTGAACCCAGTCTTCTGACTCTAAACTCAGCTCTCTTTACACTATATGTTATTATTATTACTATCATTATTATCACTACGATTGCTAATACTACTAATATTGAATTCCCACTCACTTCCTTGTTCTTAAATGTGGTAGGATATTTCTCTTCGTAAGCTAAGATCCTTGCATATGATGGTGGTGGTTATTTTTGTTGGGTAGTTTTTCAGGTGTATCCGATTCTTTATCACCCCATTTGGGGTTTTCTTGGCAAAGATAACGGAGTGGTCACAGTTAGCAAGTGACTAAGGCAAGATTTAAACTCAGGAAGATGAGCCTTCCTGACTCCAGCCTTGGCATTCTATCTACTGTGCCACCTAGCTACCCCAAGCATATAGTAGGTGCTTCATCAATGTTTGTTAATTGGCTCAGATTATAATTGTTACAGCTGTCAGTTTAACAAGGAGACAATCTAAGCCACTGGATCACTCGCTATATTTTTTTTTAATCTGTTCCAGAGGGTGGAGCCAAGATGGCAGAGAAAAGGCAGAAACTAGCCTGAGCTCTCCCCAAAACCCCTCTGAACATCATTAAATACTGCCGTAAAACAATTCCTGGAGCAGCAGAACCCACAAAAGGATGGGATGAAATAATTTTCCAGCTAAAGATAACTTAGGTCCACAGGAAAGGTCTCACACCTGGGTGAGAGTGGAGTCTAGTCCAGCACAGGCCGCACCAGCACAGACCTAAACCCAGCAAACCAGGAACAGGCCTTGGAAGTCGCTAAATCAGCAATAGCAGCAGTTGCTTTCAGAGCTCCTAGCCCACAAATGGTAAGGGAGTCGAACAACTGATCCGAAGGAGATTACAGGGGTCTCTTTAAGGACACTGAGGCAGGATTCTGTTACTTTGCCCATACTCCAATCAGAGTCACAATCCTGGGTGGCAGTCTCAGGGCAAAGAAGAGTACTAGCACACCAGAGCTTGTGGCTGCAGTGGAGGGGAGGCCCTTTTCACAGTTCCAAGGTGGCAAATAGTGCTTATGGTCACTCACAGACCAGAGCACAACCCAGAAGAATAGTAAACACACCTCTCCTTAGATTGTACCACCTTGGAAGAACTGAAAACTTACAGATCCCTAGAAATGTCTCTGAAAACAGATACACAAAAACCCTGAGGCTTGGGACAGTGTACCTTCCACCCTGGAAGCAGAGCCCCACTTTAACAAAGGTTAAAAGTCAAGAAATAGGCTGGGAAAATGAGTAAACAACAGAAAAAAAAGTCTAACCATAGAAAGTTGCTGTGGTGACAAGGAGGATCAAAACACACACTCAGAAAAAGACAACAAAGTCAAAGCTCCTACATCCAAAGCCTCCAAGGAAAATCAGTTTCAGTTCAAGTTCACCTGCTGCCCTGCCCTGGGACTCAAGCGTATCACAGATAAGTCCCAGGATATTATGAACATTCCCCACTCCCTCTCATTTCCTTTTATTAAATAATGTGCTAGGTGAAAGCTGCACTCAGTCATCAGAGTTCCAGCTGAGTTGGGGGAAAAAAACCACGAAATCTTGCTGAAGATACTCGTGTGATTTCCTGAAGTGAGATGCCCTAGCGCTCGAAAATGCATTTTATCAAGATCAAAGATCTCATTAGCAGCATCCAATGTTATTATGACCTGAGCTAAGAAAAAGAACGAGCTGTAAAGTTGGAGCAAATCTGCTATTCCTTAGCAGCCACCTTAGTCACTCTCCACTGATAAGCAGAAGACAATATCCTGACACAGGGTGAAGACCCAGTTTAGGGGGCTGGGGGGGGCTTTTGCAGGGCGGAACGATGCTGACCTAATGCTTTACAAACACGAAATCTGTGAGCCAGGAGCACAGCATGATGGAAAGAGGGATGGGTTTCACCTACATTCAAATTCTCCCTCTGCCACATCCCGTGTGACCTTCGCAAGCCCCCCAACTCCTCTGAGCTCCAATCTTCTGATCTACAAAGTGAAGGGTCTATATTTAGATTTTAAAACAACCCAAAAGATATCACTCAGGGTCTCAAGGACAGCACTCAAGTCTATAGAGATTAAATGATTTGCCAAGTGAAGTGACAAACATTGGGTTCTATCCTCAGGCATGACTTCAAATACAACTGTCTTTCCATTAAGCCATGTTTCCTCTCAGGACCCTTTCTAGCTTTGACTCTGTGACCCTGGCCAACATTTCAGAGTAGGCTATTTAAAGGCTGCCTCATGGACAGCCTGACCCTCAGAGAACCAAAATGAAATTTACACAACTAGTGAGAATCTGAGGAAGGATTTGAATCCAGACGGTCCCAAGTCTGAGTCCAGCATACAACTCACTGCACCACCCTGGCCCTCTAGAGGGCTCTGTCCAAGAATAAAGGCCTATGCTGCAAATATGACATCTTAGGGGATGAGAAAGATCTCAATAAATTACATCAGAAATGGAGTGCAATCTGGATAGCACTAGGCCAAAGTAGTCTTGACACTGTCCTGTCTTTCAGAGATTAAGCTGCCCTGGCCCCTTCTCCAGCAACTGCCCTAACCTTAGACAGACAAGATCAGCCTTACTCCTCCATCTGCTATGGGTCCATGATACCTGAGTGCTCCCAACTCCAACTCATTCTTTCCCTTCCTTTCTCCATTCCCTTCCCCATGCCGCCTGCATCCTTCCAACACCCCATCATCCCCCATTCCCATGCCACCTGCCTCTATATTCTCTGTACTTTATTAAAGCATGATTGACACTTCACTCCCCACTTGCTGTCATTGTGGTCTTTCCCAGGAAGGATCCCCAAAACTGCCCATGCCTGTCCCCTACTCAACCCAGAAGGACCCCCTTGGGGACCCATTCCATTAGTCATAAGCTGGGAGCAGCAGGACTGAGACTCTAAGCTATTCACAATCTGGTCACAATGAATTCATGGGCAGAAAACAAGAAGAAATAGCTGAACCTCACGTTCCTTCTCCGGAGGTTTTCCCCTTTTTCCTGGATCACAATAAATCAATGAATAATTCCATAAATTAATTGGCAATTCATGTGTCATCATATTAATTGCCCTTCTTTGGATAATGCTCCAGCTTGTCAATGTTCCTCTGAACATAATGGTCCAGAAGTGGCTGAGCAGGAATTAATCAATCAATATTTAGTAAGCACCTATTATGCCCCAGGCACTGTGCTAAGCTCTGGGAATACAAAAAGAGGCAAAGGACAGTCCCTGGCCTCCAGGTGAATCAGTACAGACCCCATATTTCCATTAATAGGGTCTAAGATTAGATTGTCTTTCTACTCCCACTCCCCACCTAGATTTCTTGTGAGGGAACAGCTTTAAAAGCCCTAAAGTGCTATGTAAGTGTGAGCTATTACCATTATCTTCGTGCCTCATGGGGATCTTGCATTCCACTAAAACCTCTAAGCCTTTTACACAAACTGCTTCCCAGCTCTGTTCTCTCTGCAGCTTTGGAAATTGCTAATCACTCCCTTCTCTTGCATATTTTCTTCTCCCTTGGATTCCATGACATTATTCTTTCCAGGTTCTCTTCCTACATGTCTAAACACTTCTTAGTATCCCATGCTGGTTCATCATCCCCTAAGTCTGAGTGTCTTCCAAGGCACTGTTCCTATCTTCTCTCTCAACATTCCTTCTCTTGGTGATCCCATCAGTTCCCATTGGTCCAAGTATCATCTCAACACCAACGACTCCCAATTGTAGATGCAGTTCTAATATTTCTCATGAACTTCATTTCCACATTCAACAATATTCTCAGCTAGATGTCCCATTGGCTTCCCAAACTCCACATGTCCAAAACAAAATGCTTCATCTTTTCCTCTAAACTTGCTCCTTTTCTAAATTTCCTTATTTCTGTTGAGGATGCTACCATCCTCCCATTACCCAGGTTTTTTAACTTTGAGGCGTCATTAACTCTTCTCTCTTCTTCTCTTCACCCACATCAATATCCAATCAGTTACAAAGTCTTTTAGAATCTACTTTCACAATACCCATCACATCATCTCTTCCCAGATTCATGAGAACATTAACTTCCTTAGTTCAGCTCTTCCTAACCTCGTGCCTAGACTATTATAGTAGCCCCCTAATTGATCTCCCCAATTCCAGGATCATCTATCAAATCCATCTGAAATTGTCTAAGGCACATCTGACTTTGTCATTCCCTTGACCTTCAATGGCTTCCCATTGTCTTAAGGATAAGAGACTCCTGAGTCTAGAATTGATGTTTGTCCATAAAAGGCATTATCTTTCCAACCTTAGTTGACATGAGGCTCCTTCATGTATATTATACTCCAGCCAAATTGGACTATTTACCACACTCAGAACTCAGCATTACTGCAATATTCTAAGAACTCCTGTGCTTTTTCATGAGCTGTAATCTCCTTTCCCCCACCACCACCCTCTTTGTTTAAAATTAATTCCCTCCTTATTTCAGGGAAAGATGGGAGGCAGCTTGTATCACACAAGTCAAAATATCACCAGTGTCTATGCTCAGCCTGGGTGACACAGCTCTGGACTCTGAACCCAAAAGTCCTGCGAATAGTGATGCTTCCAGGCTAGTGCCCTCACTCATCATCCTGAGAAGTTGGCTAACTGCAGCCTGGCAGCTACTCCTGTAGGACAGGACTCCTATACAAGCGGTGACAGCTTCTCAAGACTCAGAAAAGAAAGCTCTTGCCACCAAAATCCTTGGCATTGTCAAATGGTTCAGGATCAGAAACTGACATGATTTTGTCAAGTGAAATAACATTAAAGAGACATTAACATCTGCTTCCCTGCTAATCCCTATAAGAACCATGGGATTTTTCCATTTCATTTGCAGCTGAAACTTTCCATATGACTTTAGAATGTGAGCATCTTGAGAGCAGGGAATGTTTTATTGTTCTATTTGTATCCCCAGTGTTTATTATGGTGCTTTGCATAAAGCAAGCTCTTAGTAAATGATTCATTCATCCATTCATTTCCACCTCTCATTTCCTCCTCCAGGAAGTTTTTCCTGTTCCTCCAAGATGCTAATCCTCTACATATCTTGCATTCACTTATCTGAATAAAAAACAATTTCAATTTTCTCCTTCTATTCAGCAAGCTTCCATGCATTTTCCCTGGCTCTCCCTCATGCCTGGAATTCTCTCCCTTCTCATTTTCATCTCTTGGTTCCCTACCTTCCTTCTAGTCTTAGCTAAAATTCTGTCTTCTGTAAAAGACTTTCTCAATCCCCCTTAAAGCTAGTGCCTTCCCTCTGACATCACCTCCAATTTATCCTGTATATTTTTTTGGTGTGTGTTGTCTCTGCCATTAGAATATGAGGTCCTTTAGAACAGGGACTATTTTCTGCCTTTCAGTAGACAGAACACCAGGGCTAGAAGTCAGGAAGCCCTGAAATCAAAAGTAGCTTTAGACAATTATTAGTTGTGTGACCCTGGACAAGTCACTTAACCTCTGCCTCCATTTACTTGTATGTAAAATGGGGATAATAATAACACCTACTTCACAGGGAGCATCAAATGAAATAATTTTTTAAAAGTCTTAGTGCTTGGAACACAGTAGGTACTTAATAAATGCTTGTTGACTTGAAAGCCTATAAATCCCTGTTGAATTGAGATAGTAATGATCCTATTAGAGCCAGGATCCTATTAGAACCAATCAAGAACTGAGATGGCCAACTATAGGAGTTTTCCAGTGAGTTCAGTGGAATGACCTAGCAGGGTGAAAAAAAAAAAACGAATTTTAGACTTTCATAAAAATTCTTGTAGATTTTAGAGCCTTTGTTACATGAACTCTGCAACAATCCAGCAGGAGTGTATTGAAGTAGTGGCCTCTCTGTAATCATGGTCTCTTCGAGGCTCCACCAAGCTACTGTATTGCAATTTACTCTCACAGTGACCTCAATGCCCTGTAATTTATAATTCTTCTATTTGACTTGCCAGTTGACTTGTGCTTCTCAGTGACCCCAGAAGACCAGGAATTTGAGACCCTGTTGTCACTGACTGACCAAAGCCTCATTTTTCCCCGATCATTCTGACAGCCCCATCCTTTCCACTCTTAAGAAAACATGGCACAATCACATATTTGAAGTCAGCCCATCATTTCCGATTCTAAAATAGAGACAGATGCCCAGTATTCCAGCACCCTGACCCTAACCTAGGCCCATTGAGAGGAATCCCAGACAATCACCTCACCCCCTCATCCCAGGTCCACAGCTTCCCTGCAGCATTTCTTTCCCCTCATGCTATCACCCCAAAGAGCTTTTCCTCTCCAATCCCCAGAAGCAAAAGGAAAACTGATAGACTTTCAGCAAGACTCCCAATTATTTTAATCACTTCATCAGGGACTCTATATTTTAACAGACACATCCTCCAACCCTTTTCAAAAGGCTTGATTCTGGGAGCTGATTTTTAAAACAAACAAGAAAAGGCCATTTTAAAATCCATTTTCGTACATTTTCACATGCTAAGTATAAACCACAAAAATTTCAGAAGTCATTAATGGGTAGCCCTGAGGTTTTTTGATTGTCAGGAAGTGTTATTGAGATGGATTTCCTGAAGAGATGCTTTCTACCATTTCATGCTTTTGTCAACGTTTTATTAGATTGCTAAGCTAGAGATAAATACTTTATTTTTAACTATAACCATCTGCAGCTGAGAGAGAGAGAACAAGGCAAATTGTCCTGTTCTACGGTGTAAAGTTGGTGTGCACTTACTAGGGGAATTGGTTATAATTCACATAAAGAAAGACCTTTGCAGTGATGGCTAACAGTCTCAACTAAAATTGTGGATGAGATCTGTGGAGACCTCAATATGGCAGTTTGGCTTTCACTCAACTCTCAAATACAGCTTCATCTCATTCTCTCTATCAAAAATTTCTTCCTTTGAACTTCTTCAGCTTCCTCACAAACCCTGACCAACATCATATTTGCAAATTTACCAAAAGACATTCCACAGAAATTTTTTAAAATGATGCCTTTTGTCTTTATATCACTTTCCTATCCAAATAGATCTCTCCCCTCCCTTATCCAAAGAGGCATCCCTTTAAAAAGAAAGAAAAAAATAAGTTGAGGAAAACTAACCAACACACGGGCCAATTTTAACAATATAGCTTGTCCCATCCCCTCTACAAAGAAAGGAGGGAAGTGCATTTTGTCCTCTTGGCCCAATCTTGATCATTAGTTACATAGCATGCAGTTACACATTGTCATTGTTGTTCTTTTCTTTTTTCCTTGGAGTCATTGTGTATTTTGTTTTCTTGGTCTGGCGCATTTCAATTTACATTGGCTCTGTGAATCTTCCCACGTTTCTCTGAATCCTTCATTTTTATCATTTTTATGATGCAATAATATCCCATCACATTCTTGTGCTACATTTTTAGTAATTCTCCAATTAATGGGCATTTACTTTGTTTCTAGTTCATGTCCCACAGAATTGTAGCATCAGAAGGTACCTTAGGAGAAATCAAGTCCAGTCTTCCATACAATCCATTTTTTTGGTTTTTATTTTTATCAGTATTTCTTATGCATATATGTGATTTAATCTGTGTAAGGAACTCCCCATGAGGAAACTCCCTCTAGGGATGTAACTTCCATTCTTAGAAGGTTGCCTTCTATCAAATCAATCAAATAAACATTTATTAAGAGCCTACTATGTACCAGGTACAATGTTAAGTGTTGTATGCGACAAGCTAAGGGTCCTTTAGCAAGTACACATCAGAGACAGGACTTAAACCCTGATGCCGAGGCTGGTCCTCTATATACTGCACTCTACTGCCTGTCTAGCCAATGTGAAAGGGTTCTAATTTTTAAAAGTATTTTAGCCAGATGAAATCCACTTCCTTGTAACTCCCAGCCCTGGGCTCCTTTGGATCAACATTGAATATAAGTCTACTACTCTTTCTGTGCCAGCCGTATAAATATTTGAAAACAGTGATCCTGTCCTTCCTAGTGTCATTCTTCCTCTAAGCTAAGCTTTCTCAAAAACATCACTATGTGACTTTAAGCAAGATACTCAACCTCCCTGGGCCTCTATGTAAAATGAGGTGGTTGAACTAGATGGCTTCTGAGGGCTCTAAAGCTACCTTCATATAAGGATGTTTACACTTGCCATGTGTCTAATGTCCAGCCCCACCTTCGTCCCAGACAGCCTTCTCTGTCAATGATCCTCTTAAAACAGGATACTTGGAACTACGTTCTGTTCTCCTAACTGCAGCCAAATACCATGAGGTCTTCACTGCTTTTGATTGAGACATCAAGTGTGGCACAAGGAAAAGAAAACCAGATTTTGAGTCAGAGAGCCTAGGACAAACATCAGCTTTACTACTTATTATGTGTGTAACCTTGGATAAGTCATTATACTGTTATGTGCCTCAGTTTCCTCCTCTCTTAAATCAGGGATTTAGACTAAATGATCTCCAAGGTCCTTTCCAGGGGGAGGGAACAAGTATTTGTAAACATCTAATTTGTGCCAGGCACTGTGTTAAGTACTTACCAAAAAGATATTCAATTTTATCCTTCCTTTTCTAAAGCTCAAATTCTATTATTTTTGCCTACTATCCATTACAGATTAAAGTTTATGAATGAAAGTTAAGACTGCACTATCATTTAACATCTGCATCACATTGTGACCCCATCCTAAACTTGGAGGTAGCTAAATTTCTCAGGTTTCTCTCACAGGAACTGCTGTCAAGCTAGCTCTTCCCTCATTCTGTTCTGCTGCCCCTGACTTCTTTAACATATGCACAAGATTTCATACTGCTTATAGTTCATCTTCTTGGCTTCAGCTCATTCTTCTAACCTGTTAAGATACTTATTCAAGCTTCCAGGTTTTTTGCTGTTCCTCAAAGCTTTGTGCTCTCCACATATTTGTTCAGCATGCCTCCTATCTCTCCAAGCAAGTCACTGATCAAAATGTTGGACAAAATAGGACCAAGGACCGTGTCTTTTGATTTGGTTCAATTCATCTCATGTTTACTCAGTCTACTATGCACCAGGCACTCTGCTACACACCAGATATACAAAGGCAAAAACCCAACAGCCCCTATCTACTCTTCAAGATCTTACATTCTACTGGGGGCGGGGAGAAAGGGAGGATGGGGAGGGGGGAGGAGAGAGAATACATGTACAGGAGGCAGCGTGATACAGTGGAGAGAGCTCAGATTCTGGGATTCAGAGGAAATGATTGAAGTTCCAACTCTGTGTGACCTTGAGCAGGTCATTTAGCCTTCTGTGCCTCAGTCTCCTAATAGCTAAGATGAGAATATTGGGCTCAATTGCCTTCCAGCTCTAAATCTATTATCCTAGATAAGTACATGTGCGTATGCATGAATTCCAGGGCAGAGGAGAACATTAACAACTAAGGATATCAGGAAATTTGTTGCGTATTATGTGTTACTTGAATTGAGTCTTGAATTCTGTAAAATAAAGATGAGGAGGGAGGGTATTCAAGTTGTATGAAAGAACAGAGTTGGAAGATAGAATGCTATGCCCAGGGAACAGCCATATAGACAAGTTTCTCTGAGAGATAGAGTACATCCAGAAAAATAATGTGAAATCACACTAAATAAGTTGGAGACATTGTAAAAAGCTTTTAATGTCAAATAGAAAAGTTTGCATTTTCTCCTAGAGGTAATAGGAAGTACCTAAGGCTTCTTGATCAGGGAAATGACATGATCAGACCCATGTTTTAGAAAGATTGTTTTGTTAGCTGAGTGAAGAATGGACTGGAGAAGGAAGAGATTGGAATCAGAGGGATCAGTTAGGAGACTGTTTGCAAGAGTCCAGGTGAGTGATGCTAAGAGCTTGAACAAGGGTGATGATGATATAAGTGAAGGGGGAGGAGAAGACCCGAGATATGCTGTGAGGATAGGTCATCAAACCATGGCAACTGATTGGATGTGGTGGGTGAAGGAGTGTGAAGGGCCTATAAACTTGGGTGAGTGGAAGTTATTATGCCCTTGATGGAAAATAAGGAAGTTAGAAAAAGGCCAGGGTAAAGGAAAAGAGACAGAAGATAATGACTTCCATTTTCAATGTGAAGAATTAAAAGTTAATATGGGAAATCCAAGTAGAGATGTATGGCAGGCAGTTGGTAATGGAGAATTATAACTAAACAGAGAAAAGAGCTGGACCATCAACCTCAAAGAGTAGGGTTTAGATAAACAGAGACCCAAAGCTGAGATTCCACATGCTGGAGTACTTGCTCTCCCTGAAAAGAAAATGGTAGAACCATTTGAATCTGGACTCTCATCCATACAGCCTATGCCAATTTCAAAACAAAATTACCCGCTCATCAGAGCTCAGGCTTGGGGGATTCAGTTGAGTCAGAACAGTGGAATGAGCAATAGACTCTGGAGTCAGAAAACTTCAGTTAGAAACTTTGTGCTTCCATTCACTACCTTTGTGACACTGGATATAGCACTGAATCTCTGTAGAGCTAAGATTCCTTATCTGGAAAATAGGTGTGGGGGTGGAAAGTGGATTAGTTTATGTTTGAGGTCCCTTTCAACTCTTTCTTTATTTTAATGGATATAGAAATTAACATTGAAAACCTTCCTCAGGCTATCAATGAGATCAAAATAAATTTGGGAGATTAAAACTCAATTCCTCCATTGAAAAGTGAATCCTGGCTACAAAAACCATGCATGAAAATCAGCTGAAAATTTGATTTTAATTCACCTCATTGTGCTTCCTTTCTGATTAGTCCAAAGTTGTACAATGCCACAGAAATGGGAACACTAAAAATGGAGAGTGCAGAAACAAACCAAAAAAAAGCAGTTCTTTAGGATAGAGGCAAGTCATTGCATCATGCAATGATACTGTGCTAGAATAAGAGACATTAAAAAACCTGAATTCTGAGACAGTCTCTAACACTAACTGGCTGACCCTTGGTTTCCCTATCTGCAAAATGGGAATAATATTTTCAGTGGTACTTCACAAGGCTGTTGTGAGACCCAAATGAGATAATGAAAATTTTGAGGCAACACATAAGCATCAACTTTATTCTTTGGTTAGGCTTTTTTTTTTCAAAATGAAGCTCCCTTTGACTATATCAAGGCTGTGTTGTTTTTTGACAGCCTGCTTCCCAAATGGACTGTCTAGAAATATTTATTATGTCTTGGAGGTTATACCTCAAGTACTGATCTTTAATGAGACATCTATCATGAATAAAATATTTAATAGCTCCCCCCAGTTTTAAATGCACATTAATTAGTAGAAACATTACAACAGATTTATCACAGCCTCCCTACCTTAATACAAGTGCTACCAAAGCCCTACACAGAACAGTGAATAGGTAGCATTTGCTTTATGAGAGTGGGTGTGGTATGTCTCAATATCCTCATCTGGAAAAATGAGTGAGGTTGGATTGGATAATCTCTAAGGCCCTTTCCAGAACTGAATCATATTATCCATGGAACTACCTGAGTGAATTTCATCTTCCCCTTACTCTGGAATCTCCACTGTTTTAGAATCTTGATTTTTGAACAGGTCCTCAGCTATATACTAGAAGGAATGAAGAAGAATACTCTGGTGTTTCTCTTTACAAGTATACAGTGTGAGAGCCTGGGAACAATAAAATTCTAGACCATGAAGCTAAAGCTAAAAAAAAAAAAACAGTTAGAAGCCATTGAGTACCATCATTTAATTTTGCAGAAGAGGAAACAGAGGAAGTTTCAGTGACTTACCCAAGATGAGATAACTAATAAGTAGTAGAACAGGGTCTAGACCTCAGGCATTTTGGTTCCTACTCTGCTGTTCTTTCCATTACCTGCACCTCCCATCCTTCAAAGGAGCTCCCCCTCAATTCCTGCTCTTCAGATTCCTTATCAATGCAAGCCTGACATGTAGGCCAACTAGATAGCCACTTAGGTGATGAGATTTGAAGGATATCAGAAGGCTTTCATAGGATTAGAGAGTTAGAGCTGAAAGGGATTTTAGGAGCCATTGAGCCCATTTGGCTCATTTTACAGATAAGAAAAGTGAGGGACAGAGAGATGGAATGACTTGCCCAGAGTCACACAACTAGTAAGTGCCTGAAGCTGAATTTAAGTCTAAATCCTCCTGATTCCAAGTTCAGCCCTCTACTACTCCAATTTGCCTCCGACTATTCTCCAATCCTGTACCTCCCAGAATTGCAATCTTCCTCCATGATGCAGCTCAAACACCACCTGTCATCTACTCTCTGCATGACTTGTGCATGTCTACTTCTTAACACGTCTTTCATTTTGGAATATGGGATACTTGAAGGCAGAAGCTGATCTTGCTTTTTCTTTGCATACACAGTTCTTAGCACAGTGCCTGGTACATAGCAAGTGCTTAATAAATGCTTTTACTGACTGACTGAATTCTATATGAAGCCTTCCCTCATCCCCCAACTGCTAATACCCTCTCTCTCTAACTGTATTTTATTTAGCATCTTTGAAAGGACCTTAGAGGTCACGTCATCCATCCTTTCCGTTTTATTTATGAGGAACCTGAAACTTAGTTACCTCACCCATAGGATAAAGATTACATTAAGATGCAAAGTAGTTGTGAGGATTGAATGAGATAATATATGTAAGGCAGTTTGGGAACACCAAAGTTGGGAAAACACAGTAGCTAATAATAATAATAGTTAACATCTACATAGCACTTACTACGTGCTAGGCACTGTGCTAAATGTTTTACAGATATCATCTCATTTGATTCTCACAACCACCCTAAGAGGTAGGTGCTATTAATATCATCATTTTACCTATGAGAAAACTGAGGCAAACTGGTGTTGTGACTTGTCCAGGGTCACACAGCTAGAGGCATCTAAGGCTGAATTTAAACTTGGGTATTTCTGACTCCAGGCTTGGCACCTTATCCCCAGTGCCATCTAGCTGCCCATGTGAGTTACTATTATGCCCATTTGGTAGGTGAAGAAACTGGTTCAGGATATCACTTACATGGCCACCTCTGGAAAGAGGGGTGGTGGATTATAGGTACAAAATGGGGCATACTTTGACATCCATGGCCAATGTGTTGGTTTCTTTTGCTAAACTAGATTTGCTTCTTCCTTACCTTGGAGGAGTGAATGGATAGGGTCTTGGAGGAAGGGAGAGGCCATTTGGAAGTGACAGCAATGTAAAAATGAGAAAGCATCAATAAATCATTATTTTTTGAAGAAATTGTATCATCCAATATTACACAGGCAGCAAGGGTCAAAGCTGCGATTTGAGCCCAGTTCTCCCTTAACCCAGCTCTCTGTCCACTTCTCCATGCTGTCTTTCACATAGCAAATCGGCAAATATTTATTGAACATCTACAGCCCTGTGCTGAATGTGCTATAAATAAAAGTACAAGGCATGGTCTCTCCCCTCAAGTAGCTAATTATTGAGGGACGAGGTACTAAAAATGTGCTTAAGAACAAGAGTCTGTCTGTTATAGGGCTGCACTAAAGCTGTAATATCATGAAACAGTGGATCCCTCAATGCTAGAGTGATCAAGGATGTTTTCATGAAAGAGATGAGACAAGCTGAATCTTGAAAGTTAGCTATGATTTGGTTAGATGGAGAGGAGGGAGGAGGAAATGGGATAAGCAAAGGCAGGGAGGTAGCATATTTAGAGAAGACAAGTTTGGCAGGAGTGGAGGGTACGTGTAGAGGAGCAATGAAAAATAAAGATGATAAGATATGTTAGGGTCAGCCTGTGGAAAGCCTTAAATGACAGATCATTTCTGATTAAAACATTATCCAGAAAGCAATAGGAATTACCTGAAGGATTTGTGAGCTGAAGGTTTTGAGCAGAGGAACGGTATGATCTAAACAGTGCTTTAAGAATTCTGATGAGTTTTAAGACCTGAATGGGTTGGGTTAGGTCTGGCTTGACAATAATTGGCCCTGGGCCTTTGCTGGGCATCCAGGTTTCTTCCCAAGAATGGTCATTTAAGTAACAGAAAATCAAGAGAACACTTTACAGTGTTTGCAGAAAAACTTCAATGTTTGTATAGGGTAGCCTCTTGTATTTGTCGAAACAATGATATGTTGACATAAAAACAATCAGAGTATTCATGGACCACAGTGCCTTGGATTGAGAGTTGGAAGGGACCTCAGAAGTCATCTAATATGAATCCTTCATTTTACACATGAAGAAACTGAGGCCCAGAGATGTTTAGCGACATAATTATAATAATAAGAGCTCACATTTCTGTAGCACTCTAACGGTAAAAAGCTATTCCCTTCAGAATAGACCTCATGAAGGAGATTTTGCAAGGGAATGTGTGTTTCCACTTTACAGCTCAGAAAATTAAGGTTTCCTGACTTTCTCAAGGTTATATTAGTTGTAAATATTGAATCCAAGATTTAAAACCAAGACCTTTTTTATTCCAGGGCTGATCCTATTCAATTGCGTAAGTATTTATTAACTACTCACTGTATTTAAGTCCCATCTCTAACACATGCTGCCTGTGTAACCCTCATCAAGTCACTTCATTTTGAAA
Source organism: Phascolarctos cinereus (assembly GCF_003287225.1). Classification (NCBI taxonomy): domain Eukaryota; kingdom Metazoa; phylum Chordata; class Mammalia; order Diprotodontia; family Phascolarctidae; genus Phascolarctos; species Phascolarctos cinereus. Next base: position 25,598,289 of record NW_027555736.1, on the reverse strand, counting down.
TGTTCCAGGAGACTCTCTAGAACTATTAGTTGCCTATCTGCATTGGCCCAGTATCTTTCCTTAACAAGAATTTTAAAAGGCCTGGGCTACTATTTCCCCATCCATTTTTTATAAATGCAAAGTATTATTTTGTTTTGTTTTTACCCAGACCTACTAGTCCATTGGTATGGGGAACTCCCAGTTAGGAAGGTCCAGTTTCCAATGCTAATAAACAACTAGCTTGTAATTTATAAAATTAGAGAGTTGCTGAAGGGCACTGAGGGTTAAAACAGCTCACCCAATGTCACTATGCCAATATGTGTCAGAGGCAGAATTTAAACCCATATCCTTCCAACTCAAAGTCTAGCATTCTATCCATTATACTTTGTTGTCTAGAGATTCAAAGATAAAAATGGCCAACAGCTTTGCCTTCAAGAAGCTTAGAAGTCCAGTTCTCTTCTTACTGGCCCAGGGTCAGCATTTTAAGTGTAGCTTCGTAGCTTACATTCTTTTGGCAAGTGACGTGTTAACTTTTTAATGAGTTGATTTTCATCCAGAAAAAAAAAAAGCAATGTCCTCCATTTTGCTTGCCTCCGGCCATGTGCATTAACCAGAGCCCAGTTACTGTGGTTCTGAATCTGGAAAAAAGAGGTGAACATTAATAAACAGGAAGGTCATGAAATACACAGTACAAAGGGTTTTGTTATTCCTTCAACATTTGTCACCAGATGCTTGCCTCAAATAAATCTCGCTTTGAGAAATGGATTTTAAGACTTGCTTAGATGTGACAGCTGTAAAAGTCCCTTGTGAACTCTGAAAAGGCAATCTCGATCCAGCTGCTTGTGTTTGGGCTAGACAAAATGAAAATGCTGTGTTACAGAATCTTCCTCCCCCTCAAGCCCCCCAACATTTCTTCCCATGGCTTTGAAAAACACCAAGGCCAACATGATGAAATGTGAGAGTATTTTAATGCTTTATTGTGGCTTTGCAAATAGGATGATTTAATGGGGAAAGTCCTGGACTATGATCCTATGACAAAGCCAGCCTTCTGACAAGATGGCACACAAGAAATGAGGAGTTAGGTCAATGGTTAGAAGCCTAAGCATGTTCCAAGCCAACTTGGAGCAGAGCTGGGCTAAGAAAGGGGACAGAACCCTTGAGCAAGCTAGGTAAACACTTTAGCAGTGATCCAGGAGGTCAGACATGTATATTTGGATACATTCTGGCTGTTTCCTACAGGGTTCACTTACTTAACCTGAGACACAGTGTCCACCCATCTCTATTGGCCGTGGACCCGGCATTCTTACCTTCTCCATCCCCATAGGTCAGCTGGAACTCCACAAAGAAAGGATAAAAAATCTTGCCCTCCTAAGGGCATAGGAAATAATGTGAATATGACTGGGTAGTAGAAAAGTGCTGGATTTGAAATGAGAAGAATAAGGTTCTAGTCCTGACTCTGTGACTTCTTACCTGTGTAATCTTAGACAAGTTTTTTCTGAGCCTTGGTTTCCTTAGTAAATTGAAGGTTTTGGACTAGATGGTTTCTGAGGTCCCTTCAAGCTCTAATATTCTCTGATTCTATCTCTCCTATTCACAATCAGCAGAGCTATCAATGGTCCACAGATTTCTTTGCTGTGCTATGTCCACTACTTAGTATTAGATTTAGAGGGCAGAAAAAGAGAACACTACAACAGACTGGCGAGTCACTTCTACTTAGAGAACACATGAAAAGCCATCCACTCTGTCTGACAGTAACAACCTCTGATGCTATCAAAGGCAATGTGTTTCTTTGTCCAGGGGAAATAATGGTCAGGTTCAAAGTCCCTACACTTTGGAGAGATTCTCCTCGAAGTATGCATGTTAAGTTATGGTAACTCTGGCTAATGAGAAAGGTAATGAAGCTGCTTCCATTTCTTTTTCCCTGAAGGTCTGAAGTCCTTAGCCAACTACTTCAGTGTTTGATGAATAAAGCACAAAGGTGGGAAATGAATACATGAATATTCTGAGTCTCAAGATATGTTGTTTGTTTAGCCATACATGGGGAAACATTAACTGGATCCCCTGCGTCCATAACCTTCAACTATCTGGGAATTTTACTGTGATCCATGTTAGGTAAAAAGATCACAATAAATAGGACAAATCATAGTAAAAAAATACTTTTTAAAAAAAAGAGAGAGAGATAAACCTTCTAGGACCAAAGTCAGTACACAGTTCAATAGATACGCTGTTTCTGTCCATGGTCCTGAACAATAAGACTTGAAGCTCAGAATCATTTCATTGGAGTCTAACTAATATGATCAAAGAGTGAAATCAAAAGGCTCTCTGTGGGCCTCATCCACATAAACTCAGTCAACAATGTGCAGACAAAGAAGGATCAAACAAATGCCTGAATCATGTAGATTTGTTTGTAGAAATGAAGGGGATTATTGTGGCAAATCAAAAACATTGTGGCATTTCCTCTAGAAATTACAGAAAAGCTAATAGTTATAGTGCCCAGACTTAGCAATCATTAATGATTATGAAAGGAAACCATAGAAATTGTGCAATAGATTATATAACAATTCAGCACCAACCAAAAACCTAACAAGACATGACCTAGTGTCTAAAAGTCAAAACTATACAGCATTATTATTCCCATTTTACAAATGAGCAAAGGCCCAGAGAAGCAAAGTAACTTGCCCAAAGACATATATATATATATATATATATATAATATATATATATATATATATATATGTAAAGTATATATAAATACATACACACATTATGTATATATATATATATATATATATTTTTTCAAGATTCAAACTCATCCTCTAAAAACTTCCATCATCAAAGAAATAGTCAATTACTTTCATGTCACTTACTAAGGCAGAAAAGTAGTTTCATATTTAAAAAGATTATCTACAAGGACTGAGTGCAAAAGGAATTTAATAATGACAACTTGCTAATCAGGATGCAACTGGTTAAAACTGTCAACTCCAACTATCTAGAAATTTGCCAGAGAATACCAATCACAGCCACTGACACTGAGACTTGAATAATAACTTCATGATTTATGAGTCATTTCCACACTAATGATACCCACAGCCAGTGGGTACCACTACGCAAGCTGGCCCATAGTAGAGACAAGATGGATAAATAGCTCTATGTGGAGTTAGGAAGACCTGGATTCAAATCTTCCTTCTGACACTAATCTATTTGACCCCAGGTGATCTATCAACAATCATTTATTAAGTATCTACTGCATACCGGTCATTCTAGGATCTAAGGGCACAAAAACAGAAGTGAAATAGCTCCTGCCCTTAGGAAACTAATAGTTTGTCTGGGAGAGACAAGGGACAAATAGACAAATAGAAAAAATACATGTTTATGTGCATTTACACATATAGACATATATACATATTTGTTTGTGTTTTCTTGGCAAAAATGCTGGAGTTGTTTGCCATTTCCTTCTCCAGATTATTTTACAGATGAGGAAACTGAGGTAAACAGAGTTAAGTGACTTGCTCAGGATCATACAGCTAGAGAGTGTTTGAGGACAGACTTGAACTCAAGAAGATGAATCTTTCTGACTCCAGGACTGGCATTCTATCCACTGTACCACGTAGCTGCCCTCTGCATACATACACACACATATATATACATATATGTATTCAAGCATATGTATATGTATATATATATATACATATATATACATATATATACATATATATGTATATATATACATATATGTATATGTATATACATATATATACATATATACATATATACATATATATATATGCAAATACAAAAAAGTTACAAGATAATGTAGGGAGAAGTCACTAGTAGTTGGCATCTGAAATGCTGTAGTGTTTGAGCTCTGTTTTGAAGGAAACTAAGGGTTCTAAGGAGAGAAGTAGAAGTCTAAGCTTCAGTTTACCAACATATAAAATGGGGATATTATATATATATATATATATATATATATATATATATATATATAACTACCTCACAGAGTTGTAAGGTTGAAATAATATTAGATACGCAATTTCTTTCAAAACTTGAAAAGCACTAGATGAATGTCACTTACTATCACAAAAGCAAGAGCTGACGTGAGAACACCAAAGAGAAACAAAAACAAATTACTCTCCATGACGTCCTTCTCTGTGATGCATACATGCACCATACTCTCCTATACTCTCTCTCCATACTGCCCCAAAAAACTCTAAGCTCACAGATTCCTCCCACAATGAGAACACAACACCCTTACCAAGCAGGGCCAAAGTATACTGTAACACATTTTGTGGTCATCTTTCCTCTCATTCAATTCCAACCTTCCTTATCTCTTACAATAGAAATAATTATCTTTTTCTCTTCTCTTCTTTCTTCAGTTGACTACAAGCCTAGAAAAGGGTAATAAATCCTTAGGAGGTTGACTCATGCTAATTAAGCAAGGTTTGGTGATGGAAAACTGCAAGAATAGTCCTTACAGTTCCCTGAAGTCATTATCAGGTGTCACAGAATCATACAGATTTATAGAACTTAGAACTAGAAGGCACATTAAAGATCATCTATTCCAGCCTCCTTATTATACAGATAAGGAAACTGAGGCCCAGCTGAAGGAAGTAACTTGCCCAAAGTCACAGTTAGTAATTAGTGGAACCAGGATTCTAAACCATGACATGTGGCTCCACATGTAGGGCTTTTTCATCTCCCCCACCTTGCTTTTCTTCATGTTAAACACTGGGGTGACTTCAAGCTCAAAGTCAATCACCACCAAGCTCTGCATATCCAAGCCAAAACTTGAAAGTAGTTCAATTGATCTTAAGTGCACTTAGTCAATACACATTCCTATTGCCAGAAGCAGTCCTTGCCCATGAAATAACACTCAGCAGACTTCTCAGGATGACTCCTTGTCAAAGCCTATATAATGATTGTCATGAGGTATAAAATATGATTAGAAAATTACATCTCTGGAGTTTTAAGAGAAGTTACTACAACTACCTAAAAAGCAAATGAGTCAAAGATCTATGATATTGTCAGTGTGGGAACTTTTTACATCAGTGAAGGTCACCACCTTTCTATAACTTAGTGGATAATTCCTAAAGTTAGTTGTCCAAAGCTCAGAGAAGTTACAGGACTTGTCCATGGTCCCACAGTTTGCATCAGAGGCAATATTTGAATCCAGCTCTTCCTATCTCCAACTACAATGAGCTATTGACAAGGCTTCCTTGCCTCTCATTTTAAAAGGAACCTTTTGAAAAGTGCATGGATTGAGTTATTTTGCACTTTTCAGGGAAGTCCTTTCAAAGGAGCAGATAAGGTGCTGATAATGTTGATACTTCAGAGATTAACATGATTCATGCTCTCACCTCTACCTCAGAGAATCTCCTGCTTCCTTCGAGTCTGAGCTTGGGTGACACCTCTTGTGTGAAAATTATCAGTGTCATAGTCTGATTTGTTAGTTTGTCTCTGATTGTGCCTCAGTGGAATTACTCATATTCTACCCAGTCCAAAACATACCAGCTATAATCAAGTAAGAAGAGTTGTATACTTTCTTCCTCTACTGCTTTTGTTATGTGTGGGTCTTTTTGGATAGCAGCAAAGATTTGTTGCATCAATGGCTCCTCCCCATTAGAACACTAGAAACAACCTGAAATTTCTCTATTTCAGAACTGGAGAATGGAAGGTTCAGGGGACACATGATAGTTGTCTTCGAGTATTTGAAGGTATGCCATATGGAAGAGAGATAAGACTCATCTTGTTAGCCCCTGAGAATAGAATCAAAATCAATTGGGTAGAGGTAGCAAAGAGGCATGTCTAGGCTTAATCTCAGGAAAAATTTCCTAATAATGAAAGCTACCAAAAATGGAATAACCTCAAAAGGTTATAGGTTCTCTCTCCTGGGAGGCCTTGAAGCAAAGGGACCACTTTTCAAGCAAGACATAGTGGCAATTCCTTCCTTATATAAGTTGGGCTAGGTAGCTGCTGCTAACATCCCTTCCCTGCAATTCTGTAATTTACTACAGGTTGGAGAAGATACAAAGAATAAATTAAACATAGACCCTGCTCCCATTATGTTTAGAGTATAATATATAGGGAAAATCAACACAGAAATCTATTTTTTAAATACATAAGTACATTAGAGAGTCATAAAGAAGTATAGTCAAAAAAGAAGAAATTAGGCACTAGGAAATATGCTAAAAGTTGCAAAGATAAAAAACTATGAGGGCTAGAAAAGAGTTGCTAGCTTTGGTGATTATAAGGCCATTGGTAATCCTTGAGAGAAGGTTCAGCAGAGCAATGGGAACAGAAGCCAGGCTGCTGGGCTTGGACCACCTTTTCAAGAAGTTTAGCAGTAAAAGAGAAGAGGGGAATGTGATTTAAACTGCATTGGGATGGATGGGCAAAGAAAAAGTCTAGGGGTTTTAGGTTGGAGGAACTCAGGCATGTTTATAGAAGAGAAAAAGAAAGGAGCGGTTAAGAGAGAGCTTGGAAGTCTATGAAGGTGGAAAAGTGACTACTGAAGTCAGGTTCTGAAGGAGGTGGAGGTAGTGGAGTAGTGAAAAGTGGAGATATCTCCTCTTCTATGAGCACAGGGAAAAGAGAAGAGACAGTACTGAGAATTTTTCATAATGGAGGATCATAGAATCATGGCTTTCAAGTGGGAAATAACCTCAGGGGTCACCTAATCCAACCCTCTTCTTTTATAGATGAAGAAACCAAGGCACAGAGTGGTCATACAGATCAGAACAGAGCCAAGATTTGAACTCAGCTCTTCTGACTCCAAAATTCCGGGCTCTTTCCACTGCAACATGTTGGGAATTTAAAGAAGCCTTAGCCACTTCCCAGCAAAGTCACTCCATATGCTTTTCTCATGAAAATCCTAAAGAACAGTTTACATCATGCATGCTGGATTTAGTAGATACCAAGGCCTTGCAGGGTGCAGCTAGTTGAGACAGTGGATAGAATGCAGGAAATCAACTCAGGAAGATCTGAAATAAAATCTGGCCTTAGATTCTTACTAGCCATGTGACCCTGGGCAAGTTACTTAACCCTGTTTGCCTCAGTTGCCTCATCTGGAAAATGAGCTGGAGAAGAAAATAGCAAACCACTCCAGTATCTTTGCCAAGAAAACACCAAATGGGGTCACAAAGAGTCAGACACAACTAAACTGACTGAACAAAAAAAAAAAAAACCAAGCCCTTCCAGACCTTCCTCATCAAATAAGGTACATCCTGCCCTGTGGCTACTTAGGATCAGATAGAGGGGAGAGAATAAAATCACCATTTGATTAGAACACGGGCATAAACTCTGAAAATTCTGGCAGCCCTTCTAGTATCCTGGAGAAAAGAAAGACACATTGTACACAGGAAGGATGCCAGGCAATCTCACTCTTTTCAAAGGCCTTGACTGCACAGAATTTATGAGGGCTAGCTCAAGGCCAGAAGGTAAGAGCTTCTTGCCCCCATGTCATACTTTCATGGAAACCAAAGAGACTTAAAATTCAAAATCAAGACACTTGATTTTGAAATATCTTTGTTTTATTGATGCTGCCAGAAACTCAAAGATTCACCTTTCTTCTAAGTTCTTAGTTTTACATCTAACAGTTGTTTCCCAACAACATGACCCATTGTGTAAGGCAGGAGGGACACATTGCAGAAAACTTAAAATTGAAGACAGTTATGAGGAAGGGGGGAAATGATAGAAAGGAAAGAAGGAAGGAGGGAAGGAGGGAGGGAAGGAGGGAAGAAAGGAAGGAGGGAAGGAGGGAGGGAGGGAAGGAAGGAAGGAAGGAAGGAAGGAAGGAAGGAAGGAAGGAAGGAAGGAAGGAAGGAAGGAAGGAAGGATGGATGGAAGGATGGATAGATGGAAGTAAAGGAGGGAGGGAGGAAGAGAAAAGAGCATTATTGAGCCATGAAAAAAATATACAGAAAAGAACAAAACATTCAGGAAGGGACAGACAAGCAGGGAAGTCCTCATACCACGATTGAGGACAGGGACTGTCTTTTGACTCTTTTTGTAGCCCCAGAGCTTAACACAGTGCCTGGCACACAGTAGGTGCTTAATAGGTGCTCGTTGACTGACTATAGAATTCCAATTTTTTAATTAATTTATTTATTTTTAGTTTTCAACATTCATTTCTTTAAGCTTTTGAGTTTTTAATTTTTTCCACCTCCCTCCTCAAGACAGCATGCAATCTGATACAGGCTCTACATATGTATTCCTATTAAACATATTTTCACATTAGTCATGTTATAAAGAAGAATTATAACCAATAGGAGGAACCACAAGAAAGAAGAAACAAAACAAAACAGAAGAAAAAAGGAGCAAAAAGTATGCTTCAATCTACATTCAGACTCCATAGTTCTTTCCCTGGATGTGGATAGCATTTTCTATCATGAGACTTTTGGAGATATCTTAGATCCTTGCATTGCTGAGAAGAGCTAAGTCTATCAAAGTTAGTCATTGCACAATGTGGCTGTTACTGTGTACAACATTCTCCTTGTTCTGCTCACTTCATTCAGCATCAGTCCATACAAGTCTTTCCAGGTTTTTCTGAAGTCTACCTGCTCATCATTTCTTATAGCTCAACGGTATTCCATTACATTCATATACCACAGCTTGTTCAGCCATTCCCCAATTGATAGGCATCCCCTCAATTTCCAATATTTGCCACCACAAAAAGAGCTGCTATAAGTATTTTTGTACATGTGGGTCCTTTTCCTATTGTTATGATCTCTTTGAGGTATAGCCCTAGAAGTGGTATTGCTGGGTCAAAGGGTATGCACATTTTTATAGCCCTTTGGGCATAGTTCCAAATTGCTCTCCAAAATGTTTGGATCAGTTCACAACTCCACCAACAATGCATTAGAGTTTCAATTTTCCCAAGTCTTTTCCAACATTTATCATTTTCCTCTTTTGTCATGTTAGCCAATCTGATAAGTGTGATATAGTACCTCAGTCATTTTGATTTGCATAGAATTCCATTTAATATATTTTTAACAAAAACAAGATGCAAGTGATTGAGATTTAGATTTCCCTACAATTTTTTTTTCTTCACCATCTTTTTGTTGTTGTTCAGTTGTGTCAGACTCTACATGACCCCATGGATTTTGTTCATGGGATTTCCTTAGCAAAGATACTGGAGTGGTTTGCCATTTCCTTCTCCAGTACATCCCCATTTTTACAGTTGAGGAACTGAGGCAAATAGGGTTTAAGTGACTTGTCCAGGGTCACACAGCTAGTAAGTATCTGAGGCTGGATTTGAACTCAGGTCTTTCTGATTCCAGGCCCAGTACTTTAACCACTATACCTCCTAGCTACCCCTCATCATCTCTACCAATGCACATAACCTCTTATACCTTGTATCATAGTTATTTTTCCATATGTCTAATTTTTTCTCCTAGATTGAAAGCCTCCTGGGGTTAGGGACTCTGTCTTCTTTGAATTTCTCCCAACATGTAGCACAGAGTAGGCCCTCAGTAAATTTGAATCAATTGAATGAAGAAATAAAGAAATGGTTGTGACTTTTAGTAACTATAGCTCTTTATTTACATCAATATGATCCTTAGAAATTAAGTGAAAAAGACACTAGAGATGGGGGTGGGGGTAAAGTTGAGACTTTGGGGCAATGTTCCTTTCCTGTTACTCCTGAAGACTCCAGTTACTTGGGGCACCAATTAAAGTTACTCTACAGAGGTTTTTTTTTTTTGTCCCTACCACTGGCAACTCCCTCCTTCTTCAGAGATCCAGCTGTTCTTAATAGCTTAGACTTCATATTGTAGTGAAGAATAAAGACAATTTACTTAAAATAGGAAGCACTGTGAAAGCAAGGAAATAAATCACCAGTCAGCACTCCTAACCCTTAGGGTCTCAAACATCTCTGTAACGCACAGATATAAACAAAAGATTCTGGAAGGTCATGGGAGGGAGAACTCTCCTGGGGGTGGTGGGGACAGAGGAAGAAATAGTAGATCAAGGAAAGCTTCTTAGAAGAAATGGCATTTGAGCCAGACCAGGAAAAGCAGATAGAAATTAGCTTGAGCTGTAAGGAGAGAACATTCCAGACACATGAGAGATCTGGGCTTTCCATAGGCGGCCATTTATTCTTCCTCCTTATATGACAGTCACAAACATAAGCTTTTTTATGGCACTTGGCAGATTCAAATCACTTTCTTCTATATTACCTCCTTTTGTCTTTGCAATAGCCCTATGACACAACCAGTTTATAGAGAATCACTCAGCTGGAACCTATTTTTTGAATATTTCCCCAATAGTTGAGAAGATTAAGTGTTTTCTCCAAGGTCACACCAATAATAACTGACACTAACCTTGCTCCAGGTCACCCAAGTAGTAATGACCCTTATCTCCTGACTCCAAACCTAGTCATTTTTATGCTAACCCATGCTCTCTGCATACAGCATGCTTCCTCTTCAGTGGGTCTTGCCTAGGTCAGGTATATTTTTTTTTTGTTGCCATTGTTGGTGACGGTGATGATGGCAGTGGTAATGATGGTGACAGTGGTGTTTTCCCAATGCTTTATGGACGCATGCTTTATGAAAACTCACCTAGCAATGTGCCACAGTGGAAATATCGATGAATACAACATCAGTAGGCTTAAATTTAATTCCCACCTCTGATACTTATTTGCCACTCAGACAAGTCACTTAACCTCCCTGGGCTTCCGTTTTTTATCTATAAAATAAGGGGATTTGACTCAATGATGTTTGAGGTTTCTTACTGTTTTAAGTTTGTGATCCATGTTGTTGATAATCAGCAATGGGTTGGCTTATCTCTTATAATGAATGTACTGTTGTTCTGAAGGGGCTGGTACAATTTTGTTCTAGTCATAATGCAAGTGAGCAGTAAAACAGAGCTTGCCCCAGAAACATTTAACTTTAAAAGCCCAAGAGAAAAATTAAAATAAAATCAGACACCCTAACAACACTAGATCAAAACAGTTAGAGGTCTACCAATGTTCTAATTGTCCAATGATCATCATTCCCATAAATTCCAAGGGAAAAAAAGGAAGAGTTCAGAACCTGATAACTTCTAGCACAAGTAAATTCCAACAGTTTTCAGCTGAAGGTTTATTTATCAGAGTTACCATTTCTAAATAACATTCATGGAGAAGCAAGGTAATACAATAAAAAGAACCCTGGCTTTGAAGTCAGGAGATGGTTCCAAATCCAGCTCCCACACTTACTAGCTACGTGTCCCCAAGCAAGGACTTTGACCTCTTTGATCCCATTTCCCACCAGAAAACTGAAGATAATAATTCCTACACTACTACCTCACAGGATTTACCTCTTATAAAAATGTGAATTACTGTTTTCATCTATTTCCCTGGAATATAAAGACTTCTCAATCTTGGAAGAATACTTGGTTAGATAACCTGAGCTTTAGCTATCACTACCTTATATTAGAAACCATGCTTTTATTATTCAACCTAAGTTCTCATTTGTATTAGTTTGGTTTGGATTTTTTGGCTGACATCATATTTTTGACTGACATTGAGATGGTAGTCCACTGAAACCTCCAGACTGAATTTAGTTTCTCTCTAGTAATGCCTTTGCAATTTTACACTGGCATAATTGATTTTTTAGCCCAAGTATAGGACTTTACATTTATTCCTATTAAATTTCATTTGATTCAGCTCAATATTGTAACCTTTGGAGATTGGGGTTTTGTTGGGGGTTTTTTGATCTTCACTTTGTCATCCAACATTTTAGCAACCATTCCTAAGGCACTGATGTTTTGATTGACCTCTAGTGGCTAGTTCCTACTATCTCCTTGCTATTCACATTTCCCTTTCCTATCTTGAACAATGGACTTGGTGTCCAGGGCTCCACTTTGAAGTCATAAGCCATGATAAGTCTTATACTGCCAACCCAGAGCAGTCAGCCTATGGCTGGCACCCAGTTTTATGGGTTCAGGATTCAATTTATCTGCTGTTCAAACCCAAATTTCCTAGTCCTTTGAGTCCAAAACTCACCTCTCTTCTGATATTCTATACTATGAGAGAGAGAGAGAGAGAGAGAGAGAGAGAGAGAGAGAGAGAGAGAGAGAGAGAGAGATAATTTACTCTGCATTGGATACTGTGCTAAGTAGGGGAAGGAATAAAAATATGAGCAAAAAAAGATAGCCTCTCAAGGGACTTACGTTCTAATGGGAAAAAAGAACACACAAAAGTAAAGTGGAAAGAGGGTAGAGAGGGGTGATAACCACGCAGGAAAAAGTGGAAAACTCTGAAAAGCCCAGATATGTGACTCATATGTGAGCCAGGATATGTCAGCATGGACAACCTGAAAACTTCCTTAAATGGAAAGGGTTCCGGACAGGAATCATCAATTTGAAGAGTGTTATATAGGGATGGCACTATCTCCAAGTCAAACAGGCTGCTAGAGCAGAGGTGGAAAAGTCTGAGAGTCAGGAGCTGAGCTGGGACAAAAGTACTATTGCTCAGCTGTAGAAGCAGGCCCCTCAGATCCTGGAAGCTTCTCTGAAAAAGGATACCCTGCTAAGCAGTGCTACAGGGCCTCCTCCCAATCCAAATTTAGAATATAAAAATAGCTGGCATTTCTCTAGTTTTTTGAGGTTTAAAAAGTGCATTAACTATGTTTTCTCAAATGCTGAGCAAACTTTGACTCTGTTCTCATATTTTCCTAGGAATGAGCTCTCCCCATTCTTCAGAAGAATCTCACAGTCAAGTGCAATCCCTCTCAGCTTGCCAACCATGAAGCCTACTAGTACCCAATTGGCTAGAAGTGTGTAGGTGCAGGTTGAGTTGGCTGCATCCTGAAGGTGACCTGAGGATGCTCCAGGAAAGTAAAAGTCTCCTCCTGTGATACAGTTACCAACCCCCTTGGAGCAACTACCAGACAATTTTGTGGAGTCATCAAATTTAAGTGTGAGTTCTAGCAGCTCAGAGCTCTGTACTACTTACTACTCACTGGCCTATCCATGGCAGAGTCAGAAAAACTTGAGTTCCAACTCTGCCAACTTAATTTTCTGTGTTGCCCTGGGCAAGTCACTTAACCTCTGTAAGTCTCAGTTTCCTTATCTATAAAATGAAGATAGTAATATCTGCAGTATCTCACAGAGTTGTAATGAGAACCAAATGAGGTAATATATATGTGGTCCTTTACAAACTTTAATGGTAGGATAAATGTTAGGACACCCCCAATTTCTGTCTGCTTTCTAATATGTCTACACTGACCTGTGCTGGGGTGGTAAGGTAGGGGACATTGTGGGGAGGGGGAAGGGACAATAAACCAGGTAACAAGCCCTACCCCTGTAGATAATGACTATTAAAAAAATGCAACTGCAAGGTAAGCCCTGAGGTGCTTTAGGCTAAAAAACTCTTCCCTTCCAACTTTCAGGCCACTTCTGAAATGGACCTCCAGAGGCTCACATTACCACTTTCCTCTCTGGTCCATACAAATGATCTCCAAACTTTTTTATCTCATATCTCTGTCAGTAAAATATGTTTGAACATGAATCCCTGATATGTTTACTTATTTACCAATTACATACACAAATCATTGTACTAATATTTTGTGTATTAAAACACATAAATATAGAAATTAAAGAAAGGATGAGACAGAGATGAAATATTATTTGATCCTAGAGTCGATAGGGATGCACTAGAGTTTTATTGATAGGGGAGTGATGTGATCAGACCTACACTTTATCAAAATGATTTTGGCAGCTAAGTAAAGAATGGGTTGGAGTGGAGGTAGGGAGACTAATTGGGGGGCTACCACAAAAGTCCTTGTAAGAGACAAGGATCTGAACTACAGTGGAGACTATGAGAATAGAGAGAGGGGAACACATGTGAGAGAAGTGAGGGAAGAGGAAATAGAGAGAAGATTTTACACCTAGTTGTATATGTAAATGTGGGATGAGGGTAAGTGAAGAAGTAAAGATGTCACCAAAATTATGAAGACTTGGCTGCCTGGGATGATGGCCACAGTAATAGGGAAATTTGGAAGAGGGGTGGAGTTAGGGTTAAAAGCAAAGTATTATCTGCTATCCAAAATATGATCCATGCCTATTTGTCCCATATAAGCCACTCTACCCCTCCAAAAAATAAAAAAGGAGGTAGGCAGTGTTGCTTAGACACTAGTTGCTGACCCTACATAGAAAGATCACCTGCAGGGAGGCTTAACAACTAAACAAGGTCCAGCTGTTAAGAAGCCAAGTATGGATTTTAAGCAGAACTCCTAAAAACAAACTGTTTAAACTCAACCAGGACCCACCTGATATCTGTGCAAGATTGAAAGCCACCTACACAGAGTGATTTCTGGAAGTCAGAAAGGTCAGGGCACCAGTGGGGGAAGGGAACAGCTAATGGGATAATGTTTCTGTCCTTCCCCTATAGGCAGAGCAGGTCAGGCCAAGAGATTGGTTTCTCTCTTTCCTCTGCAAGCAGGAAAAGCCCATATCAGGGACAGGCAAAATCTTGCTAGATTGGAGTCAGAAAAACTTGAGTTCCAACTCTGCCAACTTAATTTTCTGTGTTGCCCTGGGCAAGTCACTTAATCTCTGTAAGTCTCAGTTTCCTCATCTATAAAATGAAGATAGTAATATCTGCAGTATCTCACAGAGTTGTAATGAGAACCAAATAAGGTAATATATATGTGGTCCTTTACAAACTTTTAAAAAAAACTATAAAAATGGTGGTTATTATTCTTCTTCTGAAAGAGGGGACTTGGGATTTCCAGGGGTGGAACCAAGATGGTACAGAAAGCACTCTGCTGGGTTCTCCCACTATTCCCCTCCTAATAGTTTTAAAATAACACTTTGAACCAAATTCTGAAGTGGCAGAGCCAACAAAAGGTCAGAGTGAGACATTGTTCTGGTCCAAGACAACTTATGAGGTTGGAAAGAGATCTGTGACATGGAAGTGGAGGAGGGCTCAGAGTCCATGTGGATGAAACACCAGTGGCAGGACTAGGTACTGGCAACAGAAGCAATAGCAGCTTCCGGAACTCTCAAGCCACAGGTAGTAAAGAGACCTAGAAATTTCTCAGAAAGAGATTACAGGGGACCCAGGTGTTAGTATTGGACTTAGGACGAGACCCACTTCTGGACCATGATTCAAGGGTAGGGAGGATCACTTTTGTTCAGGAGAGAGTGAAAGCCCTGAGAGGAAGTGTCAATTTTGATTTTTGGGGATCAGAGACACTGAGGAACAGTATCCCTTCCAGTTCCAAGGGATTAGAGACTCAAAGAAACAGTATCATTTCCAGTCCCAAGGGAGCAGGGCCATTAAAGGAGCAGTATAGATTGCAATCCTAAGAGATCAGGGACCCTTCCTGCATAAGGACTAGAGTACAGACCAGGAGAGTAAGAAAATTTCCAAAATCCCAGAACTAACTCTGAAAACAGAAGTGCAAAAAAGCCTGAAGCTTAACAGTGCCCCTCCCCATGCACAAACCAGAAACAGAGCCTAACTTTAGCATAAAGTTCTTAATCAAGAAATAGGGAAGAAAAATGAGTAAGCAATGAAAAAAGAACCTGACCATAAAAAGATATATGGTGACAGGGAAGATCAAGACAACTCAGAAGACAATGAAGACAAAATAGCTGCAAACAAAACCTCAAAGAAAAAAAATGTGAATTGTACAAAAGCCCAAAAAGCATTGCTGGAAGAGCTCAAAAAAAAATTCTTCAAAACCAAATAAGAGTGGAAGAGGAAAAATTAGGTAAAGAAATGAAAGCAAGGAGCAGCTAGGTAGTGCAGTGGACAGAGAACTGGCTCTGGAGTCAGGAGGACCTGAGTTCAAATCCAGCCTCAGACACTTGATACTTACTAGCTATGTGACCCTGAGCAAGTCACTTAACCCCAATTGCCTCACCAAGAAAAAATACTTTAAAAAAGAAATGAAAGCAAAAGGAAAAAATTATAAAGAGAAGATTAATAGCTTGGTAAAAGGCACAAAAATATCTGAAGAAAAAATACCTTAAAAAACAGAATTGGTTAAATAGGGGAGGGGGGAAGAGTACAAAAGCTCACTGAAGAAAATAAATTTGAATTGGGCAAGTAGAAGCTAATGACACCATGAGGCATCAAGAAAAAACAAAATAAAGTCAAAAGAATGAAAAATAGAAGAAAATATTAAATATCTCATTGGCAAAACAACTGAACTGGAAAACATATCAGAGAGAAACAATTTCAGAATTATTGTACTACCTGAAAGCCATGATCAAAGAAAAGAACCTAGACATCATATTTTAAGAAATTATCAAGAAAAACTGCCCCAGTACTTTAGATCCCAAGGATAAAATAGAAATTGAAATAATCCACCAATCACCTCCTGAAAGAGATCCCAAAATCAAAGCTCTCAGGAAAATTATAGCCAAATTCCAGAGCTCCTGCATCAAAGAGAAAATATTTCAAGCAGCCAGAAAGAAACCATTCAAATAATATGGAGCCAGAGTCATGATCACAAAAGATTTGCAGCTACCACATTAAAGGAGGGAAGGGGTTAAAATATAATATTCTGGAAGGAAAAAGAGCTGGGATTCCAACCAAGAATTACCCACTTAGAAAAACTGAGTGTAATGCTTCAAGGGAAAATGGATATTTAATGAAATAGAGGACTTTTAAGCATTCTTGATGAAAAGACCAGAGCTGAATAGAATATTTGCCTTTCAAAACAAGGCCCAAGAGAAGCATAAAAAGGTAAAACAGGAAAGAGAAATCATGAGCGACTCAATAAGGTCAAACTGTTTACCTTTCTATATTGGAAGATGATACATGTAACTTGTAAGAACTATATCATTATGAGGGCAATTGGAAGTTTTCTACATAGAAAGAGGTGCAGGAGTGAATAGATTATGCTGGGATGATGGAAAGAAATGGGCAGGTGAGAAGGAGGGATGCCCTTGGAGAAGGGGGAAGGGAGATGAAGAATGTAAGAAATTATCTAATACAAAAGAGCTGCACAAGAAAAAGCTTTTACAATAAAAGGTGAAATGTTGGGGTGGGGGAAGGAAAGGAAATGCTTAAAGCTCATTCACATCAAATTGGTTCAATGGGGGAAATACACACACACACACACACACACACACACACACACACACACATACACACACACAGAGTTGGTGATAAAAAAAAAGTCTATCTTACCCAGCAGTGAAGGAGGAGGGGAAGAAGTGGGAAGAGGGTGGTAAAAGGGAAGGAAGATAAAAGAAGACTCTGATAAGAAGCAAAATACAATTTAATGAAGTAAAAGGAGAAAAGGAGAAAAAGAAAGATAAACAGAAGAAAATTGGATGGGAGAAATGAATAATTAGTAATCATAACTGTGAATGTGAAGGTAATGAACTCACCCATAAAAGAAAAGAGATAGCAGACTAGATTAGAAACCAGAATCCAACAATACATTGGTTACAAGAAACATACTGGAAACAGAGAGACACACAGAGTTAAAATAAGGGGCTGGGGCAGAATCTATTATGCTTCAGTTGAACTAAAAAAGGCAGGATTAGAAATTATGATCTCATATAAAACAAAAAATAAACCCAGCTAAAAGTTATAAGCAGGGAAACTACATCTTGCTAAAAGGGATCACAGAAAATGAAGTAATATGAATACTAAACATATATGCACCAAATTAGAGCATCAAAATTCTTAAAAGGAAAAATTAAATGAATTACAGGAGGAAATAGACAGTAAAACTATATTAGTGGGAGACCGTAAGTTTTCCTCCCAGAGACAGATAAAATTAATCATAAAATAAATAAAAAAGAAGTCAAGGAGATGGAAAAAATCTTAGAAAAATTAGATATGATAGACATCTGGGAAGAGCTGAATGAGAATATAAAATAGTATATCTTTTCTCAGCTGTACATGGAAGCTTCACACACACACACACACACACACACACACACACACACACACAAAGACCATGTGTTAGGGCATAAAAATCTTACAAACAAATGCAGAAATACAAAAATATTAAATGCATCCTTTTCCAACAATAATGCAATAAAAATTACATTTAACAAAGGGTTGAAGAGGGATAAATTAAAAATTAATTGGAAACTAAATAATCTAATCTTAAAGAATTAATGGGTCAAAGAACAAGTCATAAAAATAATCAACAATTTCATTAAAGAGAATAACAACAAAGAGACAACATTTCAAAATTTATGGGATGTAGCCAAGGCAGTACTTAAGGGGAAAATTGTATTTCTAAGCATGTATAAAGATATAAATTAAATTTATATCTCCAGAGAGAGATAGAGCAAGTCAATAAATTGGGCATGCAACTAAAAAAAAAAAAAGACCTCAAAAAAAATTTTAAATCCCCAAACACCAAAATGAAATCCTGAAAATCAAAGGAGAGATTAATAAAAATGGAAGTTAAAAAGTTGAACTAATAAATAAAACTAGGAGACAGTTTTATGGGGGGGAAATGGATAAGCTATTAGTTGATATGATTTACAAAGAAAGAAGAAAACCAAATTAGTAGTATCAAAAATGAAAAGGGTGAATGCACCACCAATGAAGACGAAATTAAAGCAATTATTAGGAGTTATTTTACCCAGTTATATGCCAGTAAAACTGACAATCTAAGTGAAATTAATTACAAAAATATAAACTGCCCAGATTAGCAAAAGAGGAAACAGAAAACCTAAATAAATTTATCTTAGAAAAAGAAATTGAACAAGGCATAAATGAGCTAAGAAAAAATCTTTATGACCAGATGGATTTACAAATGAATTCTACAAGCATTTAAAGACAATTACTTCCAATACTGTATAACCTATTTGAAAAAAATAGGTAAAGGAGAAGTCCTACCAAATTCCTTTAATGACACAAATATAGTGCTAATACCTAAAACAGAAAGAGCTAAAACAGAAAAAGAAAATTATAGTCCAATTTCCCTAATGAATATAGATGCAAAATTTTTGAATAAAATACTAGGCAAGCAATTACAGCAATATATCCCAAGGATCATACACCATGACCAGGTGGGATTTATACCAGGAATGCAGGGTTCATTCTATATTAGGAAAACTATCAACATAATTGAGCATATCAACTACAAAACCAACAAAAATCATGATTATCTCAATAGATGCTGAAAAACTTTTGACAAAATACAGCACCTATGGTTATTAAAAACACTAGAGAACACAGGAATAAAGGAAGCATTCCTTAATATTGTAAGCAGTATCTGTCTAAAACCATCATCAGGCAATATCTGTAGTGGGGATAAGCTAGAAGCCTTCCCAAAAAGATCAGAGGTAAAGAAAAGATTCCCATTATCACCACTATTATTCAATATAGTACTAGAAATGTTAGCTATAGCAATAAGAGAACAAAAAGAAATTGAAGGAATTAGAATTGGCAATGAGAAAACAAAACTATTACTCTTTACAGATGATATTAGGTGATATGATGGTATACTTAGAGAATCCTAGAGAATCAACTTTAAAACTACTTGAAATGATAAACAACTTTAGCAAAGTTGCAGGGTGTAAGATAAACCCATATAAATCAACAGCACTTCTTTACATGACCAGCAAAGCCAAGAAGCAAGAGATAGACAGAGAAATTCCATTTAAAATAATTGTAAACAATATAAAATACTTGGGAGTCTACCTGCCAAGACAAACCCAGGAACTCTAGGAACACAATTACAAAACGCTTTTTGCACAAAGTCAGATCTAAACAACTGGAAAAATACCAGTTTCTCATAGGAAAGCTGAGCCAATATAATAAAAATGACAATGCTGCCTAAACTAATTTACTTATTTGGTGTCATATCAATCGAACTACCAAAAAAAAATTATTTGCCAGAGCTAGAAAAAATAAAAACAAATTTCATCTGGAAGAACAAAAGGTCAAAAATATCAAGGCAATTAATAAAAAAAAAATACAAAGGAAGGTGATCTCAAACTATATTATAAAGCAGTAATCATCAAAACTATCTTGTACTGGCTAAGAAATAGAGTGGTGGATTAATGGAATAGATTAGGTACACAAGACACAGTAGCAAACGACCATAGTAACCTAGTATTTGATAAGTCCAAAGACCCCAGCCTTTGGGATAAGAACTCACTATTTGACAAAAACTGCTGGGAAAACAATAGAACACAAACTAGGTGTAGACCAACACCTCACATCATATACCAAGGTACATGGTCAAAAAGGGTACATGATTTAGACATGAAGAGTGACACCACAAGCAAATTTGGAGAGCAAGGAACTGTTTACCTGTCAGATCTATGAGAAGAGGAAAATACATGACCGAACAAGAAATAGAATTACAAAATGCAAAACAGATCATTTTGATTATATTAAATTGAAAGGCTTTTGCACAAACAAAGCCAATGCAACCAAGATTTGAAGGAAAGCAGAAAGATGGGAAACAATTTTTAAAGCAAGTATCTCTGATAAAGGCCTCATTTCTCAAATACATAGAGAACTGCGTCAAATTTATAATATAAGCCATTCCCCAACTGATAAATGGTCAAAGGATATGAATAGAGCTTTCAGATGAAGAAATCAAATCTATCTATAGGTATATGAAGAAGTGCTCTAAATCACTTTTGTTTAGAGAAATGCAAATTAAAACAACTCTGAGGTGCCATCTCATACTTATCAAATTGGCTAATATGACAAGAAGTGAAAATGATAAATGTTGGAGAGGGTGTGGGAAAATTAGGACACTGATGTATTCTTGATAAGTTATGAACTGATCTAACCATTATGGAGAGTGATTTGGAGCATACCCTTTGGTCCAGCAATTCCACTACTAGGTCTGTGTCCCAAATAGATCATAAAAAAGGGGAAAGGACCTATACATGCAAAAATATTTATAGAAACCCTTTTTACAGTGGCAAAATATTGGAAATTGATGGGATGTCCGTCCATTGGAGAATAGCCAAACAAGCTGTGGTATGTAAATGTAATGGAAAACTATTTTGTAATAAGAAATGATGAGCAGGCAGATTTCAGAAAAACATGGAAAGACTTGGATGAACTGATGCAAAGTAAAATGAGCAGAACCAGGAAAACATTGTACACAGTATCAGCAACATTAATGGATGATCAACTGTGAAGGACTTAGCTCTTCTCAGCAACACAAAGATCCAAGATGATTACAAAGGATTCATGATGAAAAATGCTATCTACATCCAGTTAAAGAACTGGTGGACTCTGAATACAGATCCAAGCATATTTTTTTCACTTACTTGATTTTGTGTGTGTTTTCCTTTTGTTTCTTCTTTCACATCTGTGACTAATATGGAAATATGTTTTACATAATTTACATAAATGTCAAATTGCTTACCATTTTAGGAAGAGGGGAGGGGAGAGAGGGAAGGATAAAAATTTGGAACTCAAATCTTGTAAAAATGAATGCTAAAAATTGTATTTACATATAATTGGGGGAAAATAAAATGCTATTTTTAAAAACAATAACAAAAAAGTAAAAGAAAGGATATTAAAGCAATATATCACAAAGATCATACACTATGACCAGGTGGGATTTACGCCAGGAATGCAGGGCTAGCTCAAGATTAGGAAAACTATCAACATAATTGACCATATCAATAGCAAAAATTAAAAAAAAACAAATAATTATATCAATAGATGCAGAAAAAGCCCTTGATAAAAAAACAACTCTCTGTCCTATTAGAAACACTAGAAAGCACAAAAAGAAATAGAGCCTTTCTTAAAATGATAAGTAGTACCTATCTAAAAATGAGAGCAAGCATTATCTGTAATAGAGATAAACTTGAAGCCTTCTCATTAAAATCAGGGGTATAGCAGTGATACCCAAATGAATACAAATAGTCAATAAGGAAACAAAACTCTCACTTCACAGATGACATGATGGTATACTTAGAGAAACTTAGAGAATCAGCTAAAAAGTTGGCTGAAACAACTAACAACTTTAGCAAAGTTGTATGATATAAAATAAACCCATATAAAGTGTTAGCATTTCTACATACTACCAAAAAAAAACAGCAGCAAGAGGTAGAAACAGAAATTCCATTTAAAATAACGACAGACAATATAAAATACTTGGGAGTCCAGTTGCCAAGACAAACCCAGGGATTATATGAACACAAATACAAAATATTTTTCATTCATAAAGACAAATCTAAAAAATTGCAGAAATATTCATTGCTCCTGGGTAAGCCATGCCAACATAATAAAATGACAATAATAACTAAGTTAATTTACTTATTCATTGCCATATTCAATCAAACTGCTGGAGAATACTTTTATAGAACTAGAAAAAGCAAAGACAAAATTTAACTGGAAGAACAAAAGGTCAAAAATATCAAGAGAATCAATGAAAATATGAAGGAAGGTGGCCTAGCAGTTCCAGATTTCAAACTATATTACTAAGCAGAAATTATCAAAACAATCTGGTACTAGCTAAGAAACAGAGTAGTGGAACAGTGGAATAGATTAGGGACACAATACACATAGTAAATTACCATAGTAAACTAATGTTTGATGGACACAAAGATCCAAGTTTTGGAGATAAAAACTCCATTTGACAAAAATTTCTGGGGAAACTGGAAGGAAAGCAGTTTAGAAAAAATTAGGCATAGACTAAAATCTCCCACCACGTACCCAAATAAGGTTAAAATGGATAAATGATTTAGACATAAAAGTAAATTAGAGGAGAATGGGAAAATGTACCTTTCAGATCTATGGAAAAGGGAAGAGTCTGTGACCAAACAAGAAACACAGAGGCTCACAGGAAATAAAACAGATAATTTTTATTACATTAAATTTAAAAGTTTTGCAAAAACAAAACTAATGCAGCCAAAATTAGAAGGAAAACAGGAAACTGAGGAAATTTTTTACAGAAAGTTTCTCTGATAAAGGCTTTATCTCTCAAGCTTCAATTTCTTCTTCTGAAAACTGCCTGTTCATGTCCTTTGTGCATTTATCAACTAGGGAATGGCTCTTCTTTTTACAAATTTAGCTCACTTCCTCTATACACTTGAGAAATAAAGCCATTAAAAAGGCTCTAAATCACTTCTAATTATAGAAGTACAAATTAAAACAAGTCAGATACCACCCATTTCCATAATTGACTAACATGACAAAAACGGAAAATGACAAATACTGGAGGGAATGTAGAAAAATTGGGATGCTAATGTATGTTGGTCGTGAACTAGTCCAACCATTCCAGAGAACAACTTGGAACTATGCCCAAAATGCTATAAAAGAATGCATAACTTTTTACCCAGCAATCCCACTTATAGGTCTATATCTCAAAAAGATCAAAGAAAAGGAAAAAGAACCTATTTGCAAAAATGTATTTATAGCAGCTCTTTTTGTGGTGTCAAAGAATTGGACATCTAAGAGATGTCTACAGGGAATAGCTGAACAAGTTGTGGTATATGACTGTGATGGAATACTATTGTGCTATAAGAAATAAGCTGAATGGTTTCAGAAAAACTGGGAAGGTTTATATGAACTCATGCAAAATGAAGTGAACAGAACCAGAAGAACACTGTACACAGTAACAGCAATATTGTAGGGATGATCAAATGTGAAAGACTTAGCCACTCTGATCAAGACAATGATCCAAGACAATTCCAAAGGATCCATGATGAAAAATGCTCTCCACTTCCAGAAAGAGAGCTGATGAATTCCGGATAAAGCATACTTTTTTAAACTTTATTTCTTGCTTTTTGTCTGTCTTTTTTTATTGTTGTTTAGTCATTTTTCAGTCATGTCAAACTCTTTGTGACTCCTATGAGGTTTTCCTTGGCAAAGACACTGGAATGGTTTGCCATTTCCTTTTCCAGCTCATTTTAAAGATGAAGAAACTGAGGCAAAAGGAGATAAATGACTTGCCCAGGGCCACAAAGCTATTAAGTGTCTGAGGCCAGATTTTAACTCAGGAAGAAAAGTCTTCCTGATTCCAGGCCTGGCACTCTATCCATTGTGTTACCTAGCTGCTTTGTAACATGGCTAATGTGGATACATGTTTTGTATGACTTCATGTGTATAATTGAGATCAAATTGCTTGCCTTTTCAAGGAGGGGGTAAGGATAGAAGGGAGGGAGAGAATTCGGAACTAACTTTTGTAAATGATAATTTCTAAAAATACATATAACTGGGAAATATTTAATGACATAAAATTATATTTTTTAGAAGGGTGACTAAAAAAACATCCATCCATTTTAACCTTATTTTGGAATATGGTGGAGGCAAATACTTAGTGTGCCCTTCCTTAGCCCATATCATTCAGCTTCATCCAACAACATTGTTCAAGCATTTAGTTGCCCAGTACACAGGGCTAACCCTTTACTACTTCTGGGCCTCAGTTTTCTGCTCAGCAAAATAAGGAATACTGACCTGGAAGAGCTCAAATATCCTCTCTTGTTCTTAATTCTTTTTACCTATGAATTTTCTCAGTCACTTAAAAGTCTGTAAATGTAATGCCAAACATCTGGACATTTAAGAAGTATTCAGAAGCTGGGCAGCATTCTTCTTTATTCTTCAAGATGTTTAGTATCCTATTCACTGAAGAGAAGTGGATGCCCCTTGACCACCAGTAGAAATATTCTTGAGGGGGCAGCTAGGTGACGTGGTGGATAGAGCACTGCTCTTGGATTCAGGAGGACCTGAGTTCAAATCTGGCCTCAGACACATAACACTTACTAGCTGTGTGACCCTGGGCAAGTCACTTAACCCCACTGCCTAGCAAAAAAAAAAAAAAAGAAATATTCTTGAGAACCACATAATTGGGAGCAATATTTAATGTAATGTATTTTTTGAAGAATAGCACCTTCTAGCTGGTGTGTGTGTGTGTGTATGTGCATGTGAGACAGAAAGAAAGAGAGAGAAAAGAAGAAGGATCAGAAGAAGGAGAAACAGGAGAAGGAGGAGGAGAGAGAACAAAAAGATGAGGAGGAAGAGAGAAGGAGAAGGGCCCTAGTACTACCTCTGACTCACCTGGCTGTGTGGCAGTGGGTAAGTCACAGTCTCTCAGTGCTGCCAATAACTGTGTAAGGATATAAACTCCAGATCTTCATCCTAGTGGAGGGAATTTCCACTCATAGCGTTCCCCACACCCATGAGATCACAGGAGGGAGCACCACCCCCACTGACCCTATCACCAAAACCAAAGAAGGAATGGAGGAAACGGCCCCTAGCATCAGCCGAAAAGGGAGCTCTTGGAAATCTGGAAATTTTTTCTTCCAGCCAAAACTGCAGGAAGACTGCATTAATCCAAACGCCCATCGTTTGAACAAGCTGATCATCTCACCAGCGGCCCAGCTCAATCTCACACTTGTCTTTTCTATCTACAAAGCAATCTCCAAGTGAGATCAGATTGGACTCCAGGCCCTTGGGCTGTTAATTATATCTTCAAAAGAATATCTAAACCGCCTAAGAGAACAAATGGTTTTCAAGCTTCCATAAGCACCACTAATAGACAAATGATAGCATGTGCTAATTAAAAAGCGTCTGTTTATTGAAGACAGGTCCACCAAGGGCCCAGATAAAGTAGCACTCTATTAGCAATATTGCTCAGTCATTTTTTCAGTCATATCTGACTCTTCATGACCCCATCTGGGATTTTCTTGGCAGAGATACTGCAGTGGTTTGACATTTCCTTCTCCAGCTCATTTTACAGATGAGGAAACTGAGACAGACAGAGTTAAGTGACTTGCCCAGGGACACACAGCTAGTAAGCATCTGAGGCCGGATTAGAACTCACAAAGATGAGTCTTCCTCTATCCACTGTGCCACATAGCTGCCTTTATTAATGATACCTTCTGCCTAAAGTCTTTTTTAATTCCTCCAGTGTCAGTGTTTTGTCCTTTCGTCCATTATCTTGTACTTAATTTATCTATTTCAATGTTGTATTTCCCGTAGTGGAATGTAATCTTGTTGAAGGCAGAGGGTATCTTTCATTTTGTTTTGTGTTTTCTGGCAGAACCTTGAACATTCTAGGTGTTTAATGAATACTTGTTGAACTAAATGGCAGTTGAAAGATTCATTGCAATGACCAATTTTGGTCCCCCAAAAAGCATAGTCAAATATACATCTTTCCTCTATATAGAGAAATAAGGTACTATGGGTATCAGGTGTTGCATACAGGCAATCACTTTGCTTAAATGTTTGTCTCCATTACAAAGGAAGGGTCAATATGTACAAGTCATGAGCCTGACAAACACTGGCTTGGTGACCTTGAATAAGTTACTTAACCTCTCAGAGGTAGACAACTCTCCAAGTCTATGTCTTGAAGAGAAAGTGCTGACCTAAATCAGTGGAAGGAGTTTCATCACCTAGGAGTTTGCCATTCCAATGTAATCATGGGTCCAGTTTTTATCCCTATTCCTTTCCCCTAGAAAAAAAAAAAGATATCAACAAAATGGAAAAAACTAAAATAAATGCTCATTGAATTGAATTAGCCTAGCTACTTTTAAGGTATGCACTTAAAAGAAACAGAACTACCTTTTTAAAGCATATCCCATCATTCCAATTTTTCTGCCTATTATAACTAAATGTAGGGAGACTGTGTGAAGAAGTATTTATAGATCTGGCTTTGGAGTCATGAAGACAAATTCAAGGTCCCCCTGTCACACAAGATGCTTGTAAGACCTTAGGCAAGTCCCTTAACTTTCCAGTGCTTCAGGTAGCTTTCTACAAGGATAAGTTGCAGAAAAGGAACCAGAGGAAATTCCAAGCAAAGCTCCTTCCAATGATGAAACCACAGATCTAGGAAAAAGATAAAATAATAAAATGTTGAAACAAAAGGGTTCTAGAGCATTATCTGGCCTCTTTCGTTCTGATTTCTGCTCATACCTGTCCTGTAATCCCCCAAAAAAAACATCCAAAGACTGTCAGTAATGAATTACAACAGTAAGAAAAGTTGATGTGTGAAAGCAAAGCCTAGGCACGTAGTGATCTGAAGGCATCATGACCTTGTTTCGAAGCATCAAGCCACTGGCATGTGTTCACCCCAATCATTCCCAAGGGGAGTTGCATGAACATCTGTCTCATGTCTGAGCCTTCACCTACCAGACGGCTAAAAGATTTCAGAATGGCAGAAGCATGACACTGTCCATCATTTCTATTGTTTCTTTCTTTGTGTGAAGTAACATGCAAGGCCTTGATGTTCTGGTTCAGAAGGGACCCAGACAACAAGCAATGTAGATGAGAACTCTTAGGGTCTCAGAACTGAAGGGATCCTTGAAGGTTATCCATAGAGCCCTGGGATTTAGAATAGGAAGAACTCTTAGTCCCTTGTAATCCAAATCCCTCTTTTACAGAGAAGGAAACTGAGGCCCAGAAAGTTTAAGCGGTAGATTCAAATTCACACGGGTGGATTAATGGCTAGCATTTAAGAGCATGTTAATGTTTACAAAGTGCTTAAGACATGCCGTCTCATCTGGTCCTCACAACAACCCTATGAGACCTTTAATCCACCAATAGCACTTCCAGGGCTATATCCCAAAGAGATCATACAGATGGGAAAGGGACCCACATGTACAAAAATATTCATAGCAGCTCTCTTTGTGGTGGCAAAGAATTGGAAATTGAGAGGATGCCCATCAATTGGGGAATGGCTGAGCAAGTTGTGGTACATGAATGTAATGGAATACTATTGTGCTATAAGAAATGATGAACAGGCAGACTTCAGAAAAACCTGGAAAGACTTGTATGGTCTAATGCTGAGTGAAGTGAGCAGAACCAAGAGAATGTTGTACACAACAGCCACGTTGTGCAATGACTAATATTATAAACTTAACCCATCCCAGCAATACAAGGATCTAAGACATCTCCAGAGGCCTCGTGATGGAAAATGCTATCCACATCCAAAGAAAGAACTATGGAAGTTGAATCACTATCATTTTTTTTCTCTTCTGTTGAGTTTTGTTTCCTCTTTCTGATGGTTCCTCCTATTGGTTTTAATTTTTACTTACAACTTCACTAATGTGAAAATATGTTTAATAGGAATGTATAGCCTATATCAGATTGTGTGCCATCTTGGGGAGGGTGGTGGGGAGGAAAGGGAAGAAAAATTTTAAACTCAAAAGCATATGGAAGTGATTGTTGATAAATCAAAATAAACTAATAAAATTTAAAAAAAAAACCAACCCTGTGAAATAGCTGCTATCATCGCCATCTTACAGATGAGACAGAAAAGTAGCAAATTCAAGCCCAGGTCCTGTGATTCGAAACCTCACACTTATCCCATTACATCATAAATCCTATCCAACTCTCCAACCCATTTAGAGAACCTCTCTAGGATAACCCTGATGGACATGCAAAGTTTTACTTTCCATCCTCCCGTGAGACTCTTATCTCTACTCAGTGTTAATAGATAAACTACCCTTGAACTGAATTAGACATTTAATCAGACAACTGTTTTTGCCTTTCTTCACCCAGCCAGATGTTTGGTAGTACCAGCTAGCTGTTTTATTAGTACCTTGTTGACAGTCTGAGCTCCTAGATGCTTGATTTCTGTGATATCACAAAAATCACGAAATCAAAGAATTTCAGAGTTGGGAGAGACCTCAGCAGCCATTGGGCCCAACCCAATACCTGAAAAGGAATCCTCTCTATGACATGCCCAATAAAGATCAGCCAGCCTCTGCTTAAGGATTCCACTGAGCAGCCGAGGCAGCCCACTGCACTCTTACAGAGCCCTGTTAGGAAGATTTTCCTGACCTCAAATCTAAGCTCACCTTACCATAGTTCCTATTCATTGTCCCTAGTCCTTCCCTCTGAGATGAACAGAAAAAATCTAATCTCTCTTCCACATAACATCCCTTCAAAGACTTGAAGACAGTTCTTATGACTTCTTCATCCCTCTTGTCATATGCCACCTGTCTGGCAGACAAGCCTGCCTAGCTGACAAGGGACACCCTGATGGAGAAACAAGAGGTGGCATGTGCCAGACAGGTCACACCACCACCTTGACCACCACCTCTCCTCAGAACACAATGGAGACAGCCTAGGACCCTAGGTTCAAGAGCCTTGGGAGAATAAACCAGTGAAAACCTGATTGAGATGGCTTATGTTTTTCTGGTTAAGATTGCTAGCAACTCAAATTCCTTAGGAGTTAGAGAGGGGTATGATCAGCCACATCTGAGAGCCACTCCACTTTTCCCAGCTGCCTTCCTCCCTCCCAAAGATGAAATCATGGGGAGGAGCTAAGAACTCAGCCTACCTCCTCATTAAAATATCCACCAAACAGTATTGCACAGGGATGTCCCAATGAGGCACTTTCAGACCAATCAGAAGGAATATACACCTAGGTATAAAAGACCCTGCCAGTTCTCACTCCAGGCATATGGCACAAATACAGGCATGCCATTGACCTGTCCTATTAGAAGATGGCATGCCCCTATTAATAAATGATATTATGTTCAGAGAAATAGTCTCATTTTATTTATTGGTCAAATATCCCCCACAACACTTGGCTTGGCTTCTCAGTCCACAAAAACCCCCAGAGAAACATTTTCAGACAACCTGGGGAAAGGAAAGGGAAAAGGAACAAGTAGTTAGTAAGCACCTACTATGGACAAGACACTTTTCAAAAACCCGCAGCAGATATTTTCAGATAATGTGTTGTCTAGCGACTTCCTCCTTATTTTGAACTTGAGAAGTAGATGGTTTATAACCAAGTGTGAGACTCTGCATTTGTCCCTGTTGAATTTTATCTTACTGGATTCCATCCAATGCCTATTCCCTATTGAAATCTTTGTGGATCCTAATTCTGTCATCCAGTATATTAACCATTCCTCCCAGCTTTGGATCACCTGCAGATATGCTGAACATGCCATCCACGCTTTAATCTGAATCAGTGATAAATGTGCTTGCCATTCATTGCTTTCTCCAGGTCAATGATAAATGTACCATCCATATATTTCCCCATGTCGGTGATAAAAGTCTCAAATTGCATGGAGCCAACTACTGATTCCTGGGGCACTCCCCAGTAGACCTCATGACAAATTGTCAATGATTCCTTAAAGATTGCTCTTGGTGTCCAGCTAGTCAACCAATTCCAAATATACCTGCTGGTCCTATCACCTAACCCACATCTCTCCGTGTTTCGTAAGTGTAGGATGACAAACTTCATCAAACAATTTGCTAATAAACTGTATCTTCCACATTTCCCTGATCTGCCAGTTGAGTAACCCTGTCACAAATGCTCTAGACATTTCCTAATTAAGAACATATCCATCATGTAAGTTTTAAGTTTTTTAAAAAGGTTTAAAAAATCTAAGCCCAATTTTATGCATGTGAGTCTGAAAGCAGCAAAGTAGGGGAGATAAGGATGACACAACAACAACAACAAAAAAGAACTTTGCAAGTATCTTTATTTGTAAATTTTTGTTATTAAATAAATACAGTTTTTGTTGTTCTTGTGGTCGATTAGTCATGCCCAATTCTTCATGACCCCATTTGGGATTTTCTTGGCAAAGATACCAGAGTGGCTTGCCATTTCTTTCTCCAGCTCATTTGACAGATGAGGAAACTGAGGCCAAGAGGGTTAAGTGACTTGCTCAGGGTCACACAGCTAGTCAGTGTTTGAGGTCAAATTTGAACTCGGGAAGATGAGTCTTTCTTACTCCAGGCCCAGCATTCTATCCACTGTACCACCTAGCTTCCACAAGTAAATAGAATTTGAAACATTTTTTTTAAAAGAATACATTCTAGATTTTTGCCAGAAATAGAAGTCAAGTCCACTAGGCCATAGCTTGCAGACTCTATTCCACTCCATTTTTTTGATGATCTTCAATAAGTCAGTGTGTCCTGTGTCCAAGATGGCCAACAAGTCTCTGTCCAAAGACTTCTACAGATATAGAGCTCAGGGGGCAGAGCCAAGATGACAGAGTAAAAGCAGCGACTTGCTTGAGCTCTCCCCCAAACCCCTCCAAATATCTATAAAAATGACACTAAACAAATTCTAAAGTGGCAGAGACCACAAAAAGACAGAGAAAAACTAATTTCCAGCCCAAGATAACCTGGATGGTTGATCGGAAAGGTATATAACACTGGGCTAGGAGAGAAACGCAGTTCAGCATGGGCAACACAGGCAAAACAAGCCTCAGTGAACCTGAAGCAGGCCTCGGGACTGACTGACAGGCAACTGTGGCAATTTCCAGACTTCTCAACCCACAAACGCCAAAGACAACTTAGAAGGTCAGTAGGAAAAGTCTGTGACCATGGTGAGAGAGAAACGCAATCCCAGCCCCAGTCCTGACTGCGAGCCCTGCTTCTGGACCTTCCAGGCCACACAGTGAGGGGGAATTGAGTGGCTGATCAGATCGGGATCACAGGGATCTCTTTGCTGGTACTGAGGCAGATTTCTCTTGCTTTCCCTGGGCTTGGATCTGGGTCACAGTTCTGGGTGGTGATCCTGGAGTGAGGAGGAGTGCTGGCATGGTTGAGCTTGTGCCTTGTTGGAGAAAGAATCCTCCTCACAGTTCCAAGGTAGAAAAGAGTGCTTGTGGTCACTCATAGATCAGAGCACAGGCCAGGAAAGGAGTAAACACCTCGCCCTTAATCATACCACCTTGGAAGAACTGAAAACTTACAGGTTCCTAGAAGTATCTCTGAAAACAGCTGCACAAAACCCCAGAAGCTTGGGACAGTACATTCTTCACACTGGAAGCAGACCTCTACCTTAACAAAGAGTTTGTAACTCAAGTAATTGGCGGGGATCATGAGCAAACCTCAAAAAAAGTCAGACCATAGAATCTTTCTTTTGGTAACAAAGAAGATCAAAACATACAACCAGAAGAAGACAACAAAGTCAAAGCTCCTGCATCCAAAGCCTCCAAGAAAAATATGAATCAGTCTCAGGCCTTGGAAGAGTTCAAAAAGGATTTTGAAAAGCAAGTAAGAGAAGTAGAGGAAAAACTGGGAAGAGAAATGAGAGTGATGCAAGAAAATCATGAAAAACAAGGCAACAGCTTACTAAAGGAGACCCCAAAAAATGCTGAAGAAAACAGCACCCTAAAAAATAGCCTAACCCAAATGGCAAAAGAAGTCCAAAAAGCCAACAAAGAGAAGAATGCCTTCAAAAGCAGAATTGGCCAAATGGAAAAGCTCATTAAAGGAAATACTTCCTTAAAAATTAGAATGGAGCAATTGGAAGCTAGTGACTTTATGAGAAATAAGGACATTGTAAAAGAAAACCAAAAGAATGAAAAAAAAGAAGACAATGTGAAATATGTCAATGGAAAAACAACTGACTAGAAAATAGACCCTGGAGAGATTATTTAAAAATTATTGGACTATCTAAAACTCATGATAAAAAAAGAGCCTAGACATCATCTTTCAAGAAATTATCAAGGAAAACTGTCCTGATATTATAGAACCAGAGGGTAAAATAGAAATGGAAAGAATCCACTGATCACTTCCTGAAAGAGATCCCCAAAGGAAAACTCCTAGGAATACTGTAGCCAAATTCCAGAGTTCCCAGGTCAAGGAGAAAATATTGCAAGCAGCCAGAAAGAAACAATTCAAGTATTGTGGAAACACAATCAGGATACAAAGGATTTAGCAACTTCTACATTAACATACGAGAGGGCTTGGAATATGATATTTTGGAGGGCAAATGAGATAGGATCACGTCCAAGAATCACCTACACAGCAAAACTGAGTATAATCCTTCAGGGGGGAAAATGGATATTCAGTGAAATAGAGGACTTTCAAGCATTCTTGATGAAAAGACCAGAGCTGAATAGAAAATTTGACTTTCAAATACAAGACTCAAGAGAAGCATGAAGAGGTAAACAGGAAAGAGAAATCATAAGGGACTTACTAAGGTTGAACTGTTTATATTCCTACATGGAAAGATATTTATAACTCATGAGACCTTTGTCAGTATTAGGATAGTTGGAGGGAGAAAAATTATATGTATAGATAGATTGGTAGATAGGGGGCACAGGGTGGGTTGAAGATGAATGAGTAATATCTGGAGAATAAAATTAAGGGGTGAGAGAGGATTACACTGGAAAAGAAGAAAGGGAGAGGTAGAATGGAGTAAATTGTCTCACATAAAACAGATAACACAAAGCTTTTACAGTGTAGGGGAAGTGGGGGAAAGTGAGAGGGAATGAGTGAATCTTATTCTCATCAGATTTGGATTAAGGAGGGAATAACATACACACTCAATTGGGTATGGAAATCTATCTTACCCTACAGGAAAATAGAAGGGAAAGGGATTAAAGAATGGGGGGGTGATGATAGAGGGGAGGGCATATTGGAGGAGGGGGCAAACACTTCTGAGGAGGGACAGGGTCAAAAGAGAGAATAGAATAAACAGGGGGCAGGATAGGATGAAGGAAAATAAAGTTAGTTTTCCACAGCATGACTACTATGGAAGTATTTTGCATGACTATGCAAGTGTAACTTCTAAAAAAAATGAAAACAAAAAACAAACAAAAAAAGATATAGAGTTCAAATTGTCAGAAAGCTTGGTCTTCCTTTGAGCCAAACTCTACCCCCACCCTGTTATTCCCATTCATTGGTCCTTGTTCTGCCCTCTGGAGACTCCCAGAGCAAATCTTCCCCCTTTCCAACATGAAAGCCTTTCAAATACACGAAGCAAGCAATCATACACCTTGTAAGTCTGCTCGCCTCCAGGCTCAATATCCCCAGTGACTTCAAACCCTTCTTATTAAGAACCAGCCACAGTTATTATTGAAACAATATATTCTCTTGGTTCTTACAAAATATTTGGGATATAATTGGGTTGGTTCTGAAACAGACCCAAGGGCAATAAAAGTTAGAGCCTGAGTAAGTCCTTTGTACAAGTTAGGAAGGCAATCAGTCATCTGTCTAGTGTGATTTGAAGGGAGTCGAAAGGACCCTACCCAAAAATGCCTCCTTCATTAACCTGAAAGTTCCATATTGTTCAAAACATTTAATCAAAGCGTGAAAGATCCCTATTAAATTGAAAATATTAAGTCATTATGAGCTACATTAACCCCTTAGTATAATGAAACGTGGCAGTTAGCAAGGCCGTGAGGGGGTGGCACACAGACACAGGTTCCAATAAATCTGCTACCAGCCTGGGTGAGTGATTTATCTCTCCTGAAATGGCCTTGTACAAAATCTTCAGAGTGGAGGCAGGAGTTAGGGCAAGTAGCGCGTTAAAGGCCTTGTTTCAGGGGAGGGAATCAGAAGAAAGAAGTCTAAAGGGCATGGAGAGAACCAGATGAGGTGCCAGAGTTATGGGGTGGCAGCACAGAGGTGTTGGGCACTTAAAGAGGATGCTCTCAAAAGAGAGGATACTGAAGAGGAACCAGAGTGGTCTTAAAGACAAACTGTACCTAATTTGCAACCTCAGCAAAGATTGGTCATGACCATAACGCTGGACTAGCAGTTTACATCCATTCCCTTCATATTTAACATTATGTCTATACCCATAGCTAAAGGGTCAACTGCTTGTCTAATTCATCAGTCAAACTTTTTCAATTGATTTTTTCACTGAATTAATCAGGTATTTAATAGAACCAACCAGCTAATCAATGCATTCTTTCATATTACAACATATTGGAAATTACTTCAAGACTAGACAGACAGACAGACAGACAGAAACAGAGAGCGAGATGGAAGGCCCCTGTTAAATTGAAAATTATAAATATATGTGTATGTATATACATCTATGTGTATATGTGTATATGTGTGTGCATATATGGGGCCACTAGGTGGCACAGTGGATCTAGTTCTGGGACTGGAGTCAGGAAGATTTATTTTTCTGAGTTAAATCCAGCCTCAGACACTTACTAGCTATGTGACCCTGAGCAAGTCATTTAAGCCTGTTTGCCTCAGTTTCCCCATCTGTGAAATGAGCTGGAGAAGGAAATGGCAAACCACTCTAGTATCTTTGCCAAGAAAACCCCAAATGGAATTGCAAAGAGTCAGATACAACTGAAAAGACTGAGCAACAAGCAATATAAATGTATGCATATGTATGCTATACGTATATCAACGCTATTCAGCATTACCATCCTTAGGCCTTGGTTTTCTATACTCTAAGGTATGCTTCAGACCCCACTAATCCCAGAATGTGTACAGCAACAGGAAAGATAACAACCAAATGGTCCCCTTCATCATTCACACATTTTAAGTCTCACCAGAGGGAGAAGAGAACATGTGGGCATCATCAACCTGCCAATGTCATGTGTTCCAAGGGTGAATTGTCCATTTCCAAGAGACTTCAATCCTGATCTGTATGCCCCCACAATGATTCCATACTATGCTTATTTCTGTAATGTGAAATAATCCTGAGGTTACTGATGGAAGGTTGACTCATTCCTGCTTTTGTTCTGGGTAGCCAGGGGAATATATAAATCAATAAATTTTGCCACTGCTAACTAACAGGAAGTGGGAAGAGAAGCAGAGGATACCATGCCATTCATCACCCAGAAAAGGAGCTGGCCAGGCACAGGTTCCAATAAACCTGCTACCAGCCTGAGTAAGTGATTTATCTATCCTGAGGTGGCCTTGTGCAAAATCTTCAAAGCAGAGGCAGAAGTTAGGACAAGCAGCATGTTAAAGGCCTTATTTCAGGGGAGGAGTAGGGGCCAGGAGTTTGAGAAAACTGCTTCCTGAGGACCAAGGCCTTAAGCAGAAAAGTGAGGTTCCTGGGATTCAAATATGGTGAGCATCCAGGTTAATGGAGTTCATAAAAACCACTGGGATACACACAGTTATTCTACATCTGCTTGTAAAGGGCTTAACAAACCAGTATGAAAATACATTGCATCTCACCTGCAGCAAGACTGACCACATAAGTGATTAGGCAAACACTTCTCTCCCTCAGGTAGAGTCACAGGTGATACCCCACCCCTAACCCTGCCAAGAAGATGAGATCTGAAGCTGTAAAGTGAAAATCCTGGCTGGGTTTGGGCCAACATGGCTGAGGGAGAAGGCTTAGATCCAAGCACCTGATATGTATCGGAAACTGATCACTGGATAACAGATGCAGAGCCAGGAAGTCAGTATCCAAAGAGGAAGCTTGACTCCAGTGATTCAACCATTCATCCGAGTCAAGCCAATCCCTAAAGCTTTGAGTCTTTTTATTGCATCTGTACTTGACACTAACGCATAAATAGGGTAACTTGAAGGATCTGTCAAGCACTTTGCTGTCTCCACCCAGCCCCCACCCCTTGTCAGGCTCCGATGTACACAATGGACCCAAACTGAAGCATCTCCAGGTCATCATTTTTTTTTCCTCTGAGATCACATGAATTCTCTTCCACTAGTATTTCAGGTGCATGCCTCATTTGGTACCTATTTGCAGAGAATTTTGATTACCTGGCCATCACAAGAAAAGCAAGACCCCAACCATGCCACACTTGTCCACGTTTCTGCTACTCTGCCTCATTTCAGCTTCACAGAACAAGATGTACCTTCCAGGATGAGCTCATCACTTCTCATCTCCATACCATGCTGCTAACTCAAGCCTGGACCCCTCTTTTTGGGGGGCCAGAGGGTGGAACCAAGCTCCTCCCAAAATCAAATCCTCTATAGAAGACTTTCAGCTCATTCCACTTCACATATGCTGCTCTACCTGATTTCCACTCCTCAGAACAAGATGCCCTTGCACAGGGTACCCTCTGCCCTCTTACCCAGCTTTCCTGCCTCCTTTCCTGTGTTGTCTTTCGCCATTAGATTGTAAGTTCCTTGAGGACAAGGACTGTCTTCTTTTTTCCTATGTGCATACTTAGTACTTAGGACAGCACCTGGCACATAGTAGGCACTTAATAAGTGTTTATTGAGTTTAGTTGAACTGACAATCAGCAGAGTAGTTTTATCAGCAAGACCTAGTACAGAGGCATGTGCCTACTCACTCAATGGCAGATATTACAAGAACCAGCAAATGGGTCCCACTCTTTGCTAGGTATTATCTCCACATATTCACCTACCTCTGCTAGTAATAGCAGTAGCAGCAGCAGCTAGCATTTGTAGAGCATCCCTACTAAGAGGGAAGGAAGGAAAGAAGGAAAGAAGGAAGGAAGCAAACAAGTGTTTATGTGCCAGGCATTGTGCAAAGTGCTTATGTTATCTTATTTGATCCTCACAATAATCCTGGGAGATCAGTGCCATTGTTATTATTACAGCTGGGGAAACTGAGTCAGAGAGTCTTTAAGTGACTTGCTTAGATCACACAGCTCGTAAGTGTCTGAGGCTAGATCTGAACAAAGGTCTTCCTGACTCCTGGCCCGGCACTCTATCCACTGCACCACACGGAGCTATCCAGTATGCCAGCCAGCATTAACTCATGACCATGTTTTCATAGCACCCTTCTGAAAAGACCGTGAGATCCAAAGTCCTGTAGCTCTGGGTGGCATTCACCCCTCTCTCTCAATACGGGAGATGTGATCATCATAGTCACAAGATTCTGCCACTATCCCAAAATAACACTCTTCCTAGGGCTCCCTGGAGAGACAGGTCCCTTTTGGGGGCCCCCCTATTCTATACATGCGGTCAAGCACCAACCTCTCTTTGTAGTTCTGGGTTAAGAGAGCAGTGGGTGGTCAGAACTGAAAGTCAAAACCACAGCAATAAGAACTGAATTGATATGACAGATAGAACCAGGTTTTCCCAAGATGATTCTAACATTAAGTTTACCCGGAGAGACATCTAGGTGCTACGGCGGATAGAATGCTGGGAGTAGAGTCAGGAACACTGGAATTCAAATCCTGTCTCAGACATTTTACTACCTGTGTGATCCTGTCTGCCTCAGTTTCCTCATCTATAAAATGGGGACAATAATAGTACCTTGCTACCAGGTTTGTTGTCAGGATCAAATGAGATATTTGCAAAGTGTTTGGCATAGTGCCTGACACACAGTAGGTGCTTGATGAATGCTTGTTTCCTTCCTCTTAGGATATCATGCCACGTATCACTATTGTTTTGGTCCTTTGCAGCAATTACTGTCTGCAGTTTGGGGTGCCTTGCCTGTCCTCTAAAGGAGATTGCAAGACATTTAAGGACAGTGACTCTGTCTTACCCCTTTCTGTATCCCCGGTACCCAACCCTAAACGCCATATGTTCAACCCGGGCACACTTCTTTCTCACCTATTGACTGACTGACTGACTGGTATTCACGTGCTATGCCCAGCTGCTTGAGGGAGGCCTTGAAAGTGAAAACTTGCCCAAAGAGTAGTGGATTGGAAGACAGAGGAACCAGATTCAAATCCCAGCTCTACCAGTTGCTTGCTTTGTGACCTTGAGGAAATTACTTAACATCCCTGGGTTTCTGTTTCCTCATCTGTATGATCAGAGGGTTGGATGGGATGAGACCTTAGTTGTTTTCTAGATCTCTATCTTTGATCCTATAACCCTCCCTTTCATCTTCACCCACCCTCCCAAACACTCCATTCTCCTCCCGGCTCCTACCACCAGCAAAATGTCCCATTTCCTCAAACGGTACTCTCTGCTTTCTAAAGAGCAGCAAAAATAACTGCTAAGCTGATTCAGACTAATGGCCTGAGTTTTAATGTATTATAACTAGGAAAGGGTTAGTTCACCCCTCCTCTGGCTAGCAGATAACACATGCATTTTAATAGTGACCTTCTGGAGATAATACGTTAAGTCAAAGGAGTGATTAATGATGGGAATTCCAAGCTCCCCAGCTGGCTGGGAGAGAGGGAAACACTGCAGCTTGGAGGGAGCGGGGAGAGGGCTTTCTATGCCCCTCCAAAAACAATATGGAGGTGACCACCTGCTCTGCCTACATAGACAGACAAGCCCTGCTGACATACACAAATACAGAAAATGGAAGACATGAGCACATTCATTTCCCAGGCCCTTCTGCTTTCCACACCCACACTTGTGGACATGAGCAGTAACCTCAATTAAGATCAATCGTTGGCTTGGAAGATTTTTGGTTTAAATCAACCATGTCTTTCTCTAGCCAGCGAGGTCCTTGAAAAGGTAATGACTTCAAAGGAGGAGAAATTAAACACATCCCTAGGTAACAGATTTTGAACTTTCAGAGATTTATAGCTACTTCTTCCATTTAAAGATACTCAGCTCAGCAAATTTCAGAGCAAAGCAGAAGCAACAATTACCAGTCTTCTATCTAACTGAAAGACACTTGAACCTGGAAAATAAATAGGAGGGTTTTTCCTTAATATAACTAGTGTGAGCAGCAGAAAAATAACACTTTGCCAAGGGGACCTTTGCTGCCACAAGTTTTATCCTGACTTTGCTTACCCAAAACAAAGACACTAGAGTCATCAGTAATTGGAGGTCGATTGCTGGACTTGGATTCAGGAAGACATGGGTTCAAGTTCCACCTCTGACACTTACTAGCTATGTGACCATGAGAAGTCACCTAATCTCTGTAGGGTTCAGTTTCCTTGACTGTAAAAAAGGGAAAATAATACCCTTAGAACCAACCTCAGAGGCCATTGTGAGGTTCAAATGAGAAACTATATAAAGGCAATTATTATTATTACTATTACTATTATTAGGTTTAGAAATTTGCAATGCCCTTTACACACAGTGTAAAGCCTTACAATGACCCTTTCAGGTAAGTTGTTTGGGCATCAAAATCCCTATTTTACAGATGAGGAAACCAAGTCAGAGAGGTGTTATCACCTACCCACAGCCACAGAACGAGTAAATATCTAAGATAGAATTTGAACTTAGGTAATAAAAGTTAGAAGCAGAAGGAGAAGGAGAAAGAGAAGAAGGAGGAGGAGGGAGAAGGAGAGGGGGAGGGGGAGAAGGAGAAGGAAGAGGAGAAGAAGGAGAAGGAAGAAGGAAGGAGGAGGAGGAGGAGAAGAGGAGGAGAAGGAGGAGAAGAAGGAGAAGGAGAAGGAGGAGGAGGAGGAGAAGAAGGAGAAGAGGAGAAGGAGAAGGAGGAGGAGGAGGAGGAGAAGAAGAAGAAGAAGAAGAAGAAGAAGAAGAAGAAGAAGAAGAAGAAGAAGAAGAAGAATTTACATATCACTTTAAGGTTTACAAAATGGTTTAAAAATATTATCTCATTTTATCTTTACAATAACCCAAAGTCACCCAGTCAGTAAGTGCTTGAGCCGAGGTTTGAACTAAGGTCTCTCCTATTCCAGTTCCAGAACTCTATCCATTGCAAAACCCAACCACCTATCACTTACCCAGAACATTTCCTGCCCCCCTACCAGTGTAATTACCATCCTCCCAGTCACCTTAGTTCATTTTGAAAGCTTGTCCTCAATTCAAACTACATAGAAATAGATTAGATTTTTTTTTCTAAGCACTGAATTAATACTCACAGAATGCAGACTTCTCATTCTTTGACCTATTTTCTCATTCTTCCACCTACTAGAAATTTACTGATGAGATTTTTTTAAAAATAAATGGCTGCAAGAATATTATAAACTTAGATCACAGGACTTCTCTCTCTCTCTCTCTCTCTCTCTCTCTCCTCTCTCTCTCTCTCTCTCTCTCTCTCTGTCACACACACACACACACACACACACACACCACAACCATCACCAACAACAACAGCTTTTTTATTAGAAGTAGGTCTATTATAGTCCCCCCAAATTTTGAGCTCCCCAGAGTGCGGTTGTGAGTGGCAGGCAGGAACAATGGGAGCGATAGGAGAGTCTATAAGCTTGGGGGTGAAACAGTTCCTACTTCTGCCACCACCAAGTTGGATTTTCCATTGCAGTGTACTAAAGACACACAAAAATAGAGTATGTGGGCGTAATAAATAGAATAGTAGGATTGGGCCTGGGATTTGATTGGCATAGGGAACTCCAAATGGGTTGACTTCCCCTCCCCAAGCTAACTAACCCTGCTTTGCAATTTGGAGTCTTGGAGTTGCCTGAGGCCTTGATAGGTTATGGACTCTCCCAGGGTCACATAGCCAATATGAGTCAGAAGTAGAATTTGACCTTATATCTTCCAGATTTTGAGGTCAGTTCTCTGGCTGCCATACCAAACTGCTTCAGGAACAAAGACATATATGTATAATCATGCAAAGGATCTATGATGTCACAAGCATAGGAGATTCTACAGTGTAGATAGGTGCTGGGATAGCTGAGGTCTGGAGTCAAGATGATCTAAATTCAAATCCGGTTTCAGACACTTACTATTTGTGTGACCCTGGG
This sequence comes from Phascolarctos cinereus, assembly GCF_003287225.1. Lineage (NCBI taxonomy): Eukaryota > Metazoa > Chordata > Mammalia > Diprotodontia > Phascolarctidae > Phascolarctos > Phascolarctos cinereus. The sequence goes on along the minus strand of NW_027555736.1, from coordinate 25,557,240 downwards.
CAAGTCACTTAACCCTGTTTGCCTCAGTTTCCTCATCCGTCAAATGAGCAGGAGAAGGAAATGGCAAACCACTCCAGTATCTTTGCCAAGAAAACCCCAAATAGGGTCACAAAGAGTCAGATACAACTGAAATGACTGAACAATATCAGTGTAAGTCCTAGGGGGTTACACAAATAATAAGTGTCTGACACCAGGTGTAGGGAGTTGAACCCAGGTCTTCCTAATGCTAAACCTAGAAGTCCAGTGACTATACCACACTGCTCCTACATGTCAACAAGCTAATAAGTGCTTATTAAGCACCTACTGTGTGCCAGGCACTGTGCTAAGCCCTAGGGCTATAAAGGCAAAAAACAATTCGTGCTCCCAAGGAACTTGTGCAGAGGAGACAACCTTCAAATGCTGCGCATACAGAGTATAAACAGGATAAACTGGAAATAATCTGTAAGGGAAGGTGTCACACTCTTCTGTCATCCTCCACATCCATCTACCCTCTGGTGCCTCATCATGGCATGATGGCAACCCTAGGTTCTTAAAGGCAAAACCTGTGGAGGAATGAGCTCTGGCAAATCCTACTAAGTGCTGGGAACATCTTCAATACAGGGTTGGATTGTCTGGCTACATTCCAAGCAACATTCAGAGAGTCTCATAACCAGGCTGGTCAAAGGAGGGATGAAGTAATCCTCAGGGCTTCCACTTTATAAATGTTGACTCAATCAAGACAAGGTGGGCTAGTAGAAAGAGTGCTAGATCATCGTACCTGGGCCTCAGTTTCCCCATCTATAAAATGAGAGGGGTAGACAGGAGGGGGGAACACGTGGCCCCCTAGGTTCTCAAGTGTGACCCTTTGACTGAATCCAATCTTCACAGAACAAATCCCCTTAATAAAAGGAGGTCTACATGTGGCCTCAAGGTCTCAGGTTCCCCAACCTTTGGGCTAGATGGTTTCCAAATTCTCTTCTATTTGTTGAATGAGGGCTTACAAATGTAAGGGAGTGCACCTCAGACTGCTCTGCAGCTGGCTCTGCCTGCATAAAAATCCAGAAATTGGGGCAAGCAGGTAGAACAGACAGTGATCTCCCTCCCCACCATGACTTAACTTATCTTGGTGCCTTTTCTTTGATTACTATGTGCATGGGAGAACAGAACAGACTCAAGGTTCAAAAACTGAGGAACCCCAAATCTCAGAGCCACTTGGTAGGTGCCAAGCAAATAATCATGACCTGATTTATTATCTAACATTCAGAAATAATAGTTTTAGTGGATACACATCCTCCTTGTATCTGGAACCAGCAGAGATGAAGAACTAGATGACCTCAAGGGCCATGTAGCCCAACACCCTCATTTTAATAGATGAGGAAACTGAGTCCTAAGGACATTAAGTGGCTTGCCCAGGGTCACACAAGGAATATCAGAGGTGAGTTGGAAGGTTCCCATTAAGAGAGACAGAAAGACAGAGACAGGCAGTTAACTTGAGCCAGTTCATAGAATCATAGGTTCATAAGATTTGGAGTCATATGGGACCTTATCCTGAGGTCTCTGACCTTGCTTGAGTGTTTTTTCTTTAATATTTTGACAATTGTTGATCAAACTGACTTCATTTTTCATCCCCTAAATTTTCCTTTATACATTTAAAAACGTGATTCTGATATGGGATCCATAAGCTTCACCAGACTGCCAAAGGGGATCATGGCACAAAAACGTTAAGAACCCGACCCTTTCATTCTAGGGAAAGAAACTGAGAACAGGCAAGAGGAAAATGGCTTGTCCAACGTCACACCAGTAGAGTTGATCCTTTTCAGGGGAATTTCAGAGAAAATTCAGGTGAAGCGCCTGCAAGGTGGACAGAGAGGAAGGAATGAAGGAAGCGTCCAATGTGCTGACTCTGGCACTTGGAGCATCTGCCTTTAATCATGCCATTGGCACTCAGCCATGATTTAGGAGCGCCCGTGATTGGCTGCTTTATAATTGCTGTTTCTCCACCGCCAGCGATGAATGCTGGGAGAGCAGATTCATCAGAGGGAGAAGCCAAGCAGGACGTGACAGCTTTGAGAAGCTGGGAGGATGACATCTGGAAAGAAAATGAGCTGTCTTTAAAGGTTGATTCCTGTCCCCAAGGATAATGATTATCATTTTTGCCATTAAGAGTAAACAAACAGTTACTCTGGTGGGATTTCAAGGACTTTCCTTTTCCTTCAGAAATGTCCATCACAATAAAACATGTTTCTAACCAGGAATTTCTTACCTGCTTTGAGAGATCTTCTACTCAACTGGGCAGAGAGAGGGGGCAGGAAAGGAATATTCTCCCAGAGGGAGATGAAGTCTGGTCAGAATCAGAGTGGTGCACAGAGAAGACCACCGGGCTACTGGAAGCCCAGAGTTCTGAGTTCTAATCTCAGGTAACAAGGAAAATTAGAAAGAAAACTGTTCTTAGATCCCATAGAGATTAGGGATTGAATCCCACCTCTGACCCTTCCTTGTTAGCTAAGCAATTACAGGCCAGGATATACCACTTTTCAGCACCTCAGGATTTGAGTCTCAGTAGCTTCATCTCTAAAATGGGATAAGATTATCCTCAGCATCTTCTTCACAGGTTGTGGTGAGCCAAGATGGGAAACTGATGAGAATGTGCCCTGTCTATTCCCAGAGGTAAAGTAGCCTTGCTCCTCTGACTCCCAGCCCTAGGACAATTAGAGCTAGCTGGTAATTAGAGCCGACCAAACGTAAAATGGGCTGGCAGCGGAGGTTATGGGCTCCCAATGCTGAAAAGTCTAAAGGATCATTTCTTTGTCAGCTTTGTTGCAGAGAGGTTAAGTACCTGGCTAGAATGAAGTGACCTTCTAGGTCTCTGGGATTCTGGGATGACCTAGGCAATGAATGAGCTCTCTCTAGAGTTGGAGCAAAGCATCTCAGGGACTTTATAGTCAGAGGATTGAGTCATTGTGCCCCAGAAACATCTCTGGCATGAATCATTCCTTAGTGTCTACTGCCACTGCTTCTCTAAGGCCTCACTACCACCTATGTGGCCTGTTATAATAGCCATCCTGACTCTGGTCTTTCCACGCTCCAATCCATCTTTCACAAATTGACAAAATAATCTAGGATAGCTAGGTGGCAGCACAGTGCACAGAGCACCACTCCTGGACTGAAGAAGATATGAGTTTGAATCCAACCTGCATGGCTGTATAAAGAGAGACAGACATACAGAGACAAAGAGAGGCAGAAAGAGAGAGACAGAGAGAGACAGTAACAGGGATAGAGAAACAAAGACAGAGAGTTAACTTGCAAGTCACTTCACCTCTATTTGCCTCAGTTTCCCAATCTGTAAAGTGGAAATAATAGCATCTACCTCTCAGGGTCATTGTGAGCATCAAATGAGATCACATTTGTAAAATTCTTAGTTCAGTGCTTGGCACACAGTAAGCACTAAAAAAAGTTAGATACAATGACAATTATTATTATTAATAGATGGATAGATAAAGCATTTATTAAGCACTTCCTATGTGCTAAGCCCTAGGGATACAAATACAACAAGCAAAATATAGTCCCTACCCTCAAGGAGCTTCTATTCTAATGGGAGAAGACAATACACAAAGGGGATAATGTGACTCACTGCAGGACTTGGAGTGGAGATAGCTTGAACAAGATGGCGAAGGCCGGCTTTCAGATTGGATGAGGCGAAAGCTCACCTATCAATGCCCAGCTTCTCAGAGGCAGAGTCCAAGTGTCTGGTAGGAAGAAGAAGAGAATTATGGCTGGAGCAGAGGCATCTTGGTGTGAAGATAGGAAATGAAGACTTCTGGGAGTGGAATGATATGAGGTGAGCCTGGAAAAGTAGAGTCCATACCACATTATAGAGGGTCTTAAATACCAGACAAAGGGGTTTGAACTTACTGGACAATAGGGAAGAGGCGGCTAAATGGTGGGGTGGATAGAGTGCTGGTCCTGGAGTCAGGAAGACTTGAGTTCAAATGTGGTCTCAGGTATTTATTAGCTGTGTGACCCTGGGCAAATCACTTAACCTCTGTTTGCCATAATCTCTAGAGAAGGAAATGGCAAACCACTCCTATATCTTTGCCAAGAAAACCCTAAGGACAGTATGGTCCATGGGGGCCCAAAGAGTCAGACACAACTGAACAGTAAGAAAAAGACAATAGGAAACCACTAAAGATTTTTCCGCAAAGGCCTTCCTGACTCCAGTCCCAGGACTCTATCGACTGTTTCTATCTACCTAGATATCTATCTACCCAACTCCTTTAATCAGTAATGGCTTTCCACTGCTGCACTCATCTTCATGGTTTTATTTAGTAGTTTTATAACTCATTCATGACACATTATAGTTACCTGTATCATTGTCATGTTCTCTTACAAGATTTTTAGCTCTTTGCAAGGCAGAAAGGGATCATAGGTTGAGAGATAGGTGGGATCTTGGAGGTCCAACCCCAGAGATTTTACAGATGAAGAAACTGAGGCCTGGAGGTGACAAATGAATTGCCCAAGGTCCCATAGTTTCTAAGTGGCAGAAGCAGGATTTGAACCCAGGGCCTCTGATTGCAATTCTAATTCCCACCATGCCATGCTGAAGGCCACTACATCTAAACTTTGTATCTCTCCCCAGGACTTAATACAGTGTTCTACACAGAGCAGTTATTTAATTAATGTCTGCTGAATTGAACTGAATGGATCTGGCCAAAATGAGTAAAAACTCCAAAGGAGATGGTGATTATCAAATCTGTCTGCTATTTGCTAAGTGTTCTCTAAAAAGATTTTCACAGTTCCAGGAGACTATAAACTTGTTAACAACTCAACCCTAATTAATAACCCCATTATGAAGATATAAACTTTTACGTTTTTATTCTTTATTATGTACTCAACACTGATTTCCCTTAAATGGCTGCTCCTAAAAACTCGGCTTCCTCCTTCCTCTGTTCCTCTGTCCTCACAGTTGCTTCCTAATCTATTCATATCTTGATCATTCCCACCCTCTCAGTTACCTCCTAGGCCCTCCCATTTTTGTTGCATTCAATCCTTCCCATCTAGCAATTATGTGGAATTTGAGAGCTGGATGGGACCTTGGAGCAAGTCCAGATCAACTGGCTTTCTCTCTCCAAATGAGCAAAAGAAACTCAGAGAGGTTAAGGGACTTTGGTCAAGATCACACAGTGAGTTAGTGACAGACTAGGCCTAGATACAAATTTCCTTCCTCTGTCTCCAATTATCTGTTCTATTATGATGTTCAAGGGGTTGAATTGGCTGAGACTGAGGTAATTGGGGTGGACCTGGGCAAGAATCAGCTGAAGTTCAAAGATATGAAATTTGGTAACACACCTAGCGCCTGAAGGGAAATTTTAAAAACTCCTTCTCCAACCCTGGCCTGACCAGGAATTTGGTGATATTCCCTAGATTAATTATTGGTCTTCTGGAACATATTGGTTTGGTAAAAGGAGACTTGAAATGGAGGGATTTGGAAGGAAAACAAAAGCCTTGGAAAAAGCAGACAGCAAAGGAAGAATGAATGGATGAATGAAAAAGTATTTATTGCTTCCTGTGTTGCAAAGACAGTCCCCTATCCTCAAGGTATTTATATATCCAGTGCGGAGAAAAAAAGAAAAAAACAGGAAAGTAGAAATCAGGAAGGGAAGGGAAAGTTACTAGGATCATGAGAGGTGCCAAAGGAAAGTAAGCTGACAAACACCATCCATGAACAATAATAGTATGGATTTGGTCATGATTCATGGTTCCTGAACTGGAGGAAAGAGTGAGAAAAAGCACAGATGGGGCTTCCCTGAAATTGTGGCCCAGTAGAAGGAGTCACCAATCAGAAGGTAGGAGGTAGGGAAAGGGATGCCTAGGGCAGAAATTTCTCCAGGCCATGATGTCTGACCACACACACACACACACACACACACACACACACACACACGATCGTTCTGGAGACAAATCTAAGACTAGAACAGAAGCAGTAAAATATAATAGGGAAGTTGTAGCTTTTCTGAGAAGCATTGGTAAAGATCACAGCAAATGTTGAGGCAGCTAGGTGGTGCCACAGTGCTCAGAGCACTGGGCCTGCAGTCAGGAAGACTTGAGTTCAAATCCAGCCTCAGACACTTAGTAGTTCTGCAACTCTGGGCAAGTCACTTAACCTCTATTTGTCTCAGTTTCTTCTTCTGTAAAAATGAGGATAATAACAGCACCAACCTCCCAGGATTGTTGTAAAAATCAAATGAGAGAATAATGGTAAAGCACTTAGCACGGTGCCTGGCACATGGTAAGCAGTATGTAAATGTTAGCTATTATTATAACAGAAGAGATAAAGCAGCAGCCATGGCTCTTTAGAGTAATGTGATTTTGGGGAGAGGAGTGGTAGTGAGACCTCAAAGGGTTAAATGACCAGTCCAGTATTTCAAAGGTAGTAAACCAGAATCAGAATTCAAACCCATATTGAGCGCCCACACAGAGAATACACAGGACCAGGGAAGATGCATGAAAGACCTATGTGAGGGATAGAGAGAGCCGGCACTCTGCAGCGGATCATCAGCATCATCTCTAGCAGGGCTTGGCACATAAGTAGGCATTTCATGCAAGCTCATTGACTGACTCTTTTCAGGTTTGCAGGCACTTTGCATGTGTTGTCAATCTGATCCTCACAACAAGCCTGTTTGCTCTTGTTATCCCTGATGGACAAGTGAGAAAACTGAGCCTCAAAGAAGCAAAGCCAATTACCCCGATCAGAGGAGCCAGGTCTCAAATTCATGTCTTTTGGCTCCAAGTTCAGTGATTTCCCCACTAATCTATGCTGCAGACGGGATAACACTTGCGCTACCTAACACTGTTTTGAGGAACATTCTTTGGAAACCTTAATGTATTATATATAAGTCATCATATAGCAAGACAGAGCTAAGAGATGCTCCTGCATGCCCACTGTGCAATGGGAGTGAGACAAATATATTTTGTTTGTTTTTGTATGATTAAGTGACTTGCCCAGTTACACAACTGGTTAAGTGTCTGAGGCTAGATTTGAACTCAGAACCTCCTGATTCCAGGGCCAGTGCTCCATCCACTCACCACCTAGCAGATATGTTTTTAAACCTTGTTATGTTCTGGCTAAATGTATGTGAAGGCAAGTCACCAAGCTTTTATTGTCTACTGTATGTCAGGCACTGCGCTAAGTTCTGAGGATACAAAGAAAGGCAAAAAGACAATCCTTGCTCTCAGGGAACTCATAATCCAATGGGGGAGATTATGAAAACAATGATGGACATAATCGATACTTACAGGATGAATTGGAGGTAACCTTAGAGGAAAGGAACTAGAATTATGGGGGACTGGGGAGGGCTTCCTGTAAAAGGTAGGATTTCATATGGGACTATAAGGAAGCCAGGAGGCAGAGATGAGGAGGGAGAGAATTCCAGGCAGAGGCCATGGCAAGTGACAAAGCCTAGGCTTGGGAGATAGACGGTCTCACAGGCAAGAACAGCAAAGGGGGCAGGATCATTGGATCACAGAGTAGACAGAGGATGACGAGGTATGCGAACACTGGAAAGGAGAGGGGCCAGATTGTAAAACTCTTTCAGAGCCAAACAGAGGATTTACTATTTGATCCTGAATGCGACAGGGAGCCAATTAGGATTATTTAATAGGAGAGTGATCTGGTCAGACCTGACCTTTAAGAAAATTACTTTGATAGCTGAGTAGAGAATGAACTGGAGTGGGGAGACTTAAGTTGGGGAGACCAACCCACAGGTTATTTTTGCAGTAATCCAAGCATGAGATGATGAGGGCCTGGACCAGGATGGAAGCAGTATCACATAAGAGAAACAGGTATAGTCAAGAAATATTACAAAGGTTGAATCAATAGAACTTGAATTGGATGGTGGGGGCAGAGGAGGTTGAGAGGAGTGAGGAAAAAACTCTTATTCTAGTATATCTCAATAAGAAAAAGAGCTTTGGTCTGGAGTCTGAAAAGGTCTGGGATAGAATCCTGCTTCCCACACTATCTAGCTGTTTGAACCTATGCCAGCCATTTAGCCTCAGTTTCCTCTCTTGTAAAATGAGGCTAACGACAACAGAAATGCCTATCACATGAGGATGTTGGGAGGTCAAATGAGATAATACATGTGAAGCCCTTTGCCAATCTTAAATGTCAGCTATTATTTATTCCTGCACGTGTGATTGTTGCTAAGGGACCAATTGATGCAAATTAGGAATAATAGGAGCTCTAACTTTAAAGGGCAAAGAGATAAGGTTGAGAGGAGAAATCCCTATTCTCTGATTAACAAAAACACAATTGCCAAGTTAGGGCTTATGAGCCTGTCCTTCTTCTTCCTGTCCTTGGCCCCCATGAATGGGAGAAGAAAGAGACTTTCAAACAGGAGGGAGCTGAAACCCTTCTCCAGGGAAGATATCCCAGACAATGTAACATCAGTAATAAGCTGCAAAGAAGGACTGCAAAAGAAATTATTTTAGCAGCTGGAGTGGGAAACCAAAGTGCTTTGACAATGGAGAACCAGAAATAGAAACAGAGATGAGGACCTTTGGTAACAAAATGGCCTGAACCCTTCAAACACATTAGAAGTTTGGACTCAAATTATGGACAGTCAGAATGAACTGAATGAAGTACAGTTATCCCTTCCACATCACGATTTTCCCCATAGGGGTTTCAATATATCACTGGTCGGCATAAGAAGTTAAATGGGAATTTGGGAGGAGTTTTGCTGAAGTCACAAACAACACATGAAAAAAGAAAAAGTTTAAAAACTCAGAAATGCATAAAATAAATTCATGGTATTGTATAATGTCAACCCAAATCTTATAAGATACTGTAAACACCCTATAAAAGCAAAAGAAAAAATTCAAACTTCTTCTCTGGTACAAAAGGAGGGCCAAAATATTTTAAGTAGCTTTTCCAGATCATGAGGGTGCTATGTCCCTTAACCCCCATGATGTGGAAGGGATAACTGTATTCTACCAAAGCAGGCTTAACTTGAATAGTTCTTGTTAACACTTAAGCATTGGGGAATAGAGTACCTAATTGTAACTAGATGTTCATAGTTCTTTAAATGAATCATTCTCTAATTGTGTATCTCTTTTGAGTATAATAATTCTAATGGCTGAATTTAGCTGGTTGAACAAAAGCTGCATATTTTTAAAAGTCACAACTGAAAGGAGAACTATGCTAATATCTCTCTCAGTTAATCCATATGGGAATCATAATGAGAATCATAATTTCACATGGGAATCATAATTTGAGAGTTGGCAGAGACCTCACTGTCCATCTAGTTCAGCTCATACCCAAAAGGAATCACCACTATAAATTACCAAACAAGAGAGTATCCAGTCTTGGTCTGAAGACCTCCAAGGAGGAGGAGCCAACCACCTCAAAGCCAGCCTCAATGTCTTTGGACAGCTCCTCACCCAGAATCTACACTTGCCTCCTTGTAACCACCAAACATTGCTCCCGGCTCTGCCCTCTAGGGCCAAGCTAAACACATTTCATCTGTCCTCATCTTTTAATTACTCAAAGAGCCTTAGCATTTCTGTGCTAAACATGCCTAGTACCTTCAATTGGTACTGATTGATATGCCAAGACCTCAATGCCCTTTGCTGTTCTGGTGGTCCTCTCCTTGACTCTTTCCAGTTTTTCAACGTCCTCCTTAAACTGTGATGCCCAGAATTCAACTCTATATGCCAGTTCATGTATGATGAGCACAAAATATAGTGGGACTCTCACCTCTACATTCCTGAAAGGAATGCAGCTTAATACTGCATTATCTTTGCTGTCTGTCACATCACTTTGATAACTCACACTGAGCTTGCAGTCCACTAAAACCCCCAGATCTTTTCAGAACAATTTCTGTTTATCCATTGCCTCTTTCATTTTTTACTTGCGGGTTGGTGTTTTTTCCCAACCAACTGTAAGACTTTATCCCCATTGAATTCCATCTAATTGTTATTCCGTCTTTTCAGTCATGTCTGGCTCTTAATGACCCCATTTAGAGTTTTCTTAGCCGTGATACTGGAGTGGTTTGCCATTTCCTTCTTGAGCTCATTTTACAGATGAGGAAACAGAGACAAACAGGGTTAAGTGACTTGCCCAAGGTTACACAGCTAGTAAATGTCTGAGGTTGGATTTGAATTCAGGTCTTCCTAACTCAAGGGTAGGGAAGGACAGATACCTCTCTTCAAGCAAAGGTTTGGTATCTGGCTACCTCTTGGATATGCTGTAGAAGATGTTACTGTGCAGACACAAGTTGAACTTGATGGCCTATGAGGCCCCATCCAACTCTGAGGGCTGTGATTCTAATTGAAATCCTGTCACATCCTTTAGTGGACCCAAGCTGCAAGGAATGTTAGCCCATTCCCTGCGGATTTTGAGGTGCCCGCCATGAGTCTAACTCAAATCATTTCAGCCATTTACCATCATTTCAGCACTGACTCACAGACAGCTCATCCTTCATCTTTAAATAATGTCAAAGTTTATTTCAGCAATAAAAGTTTAATTTCCCATAGAATTCTATAGATTGTATTTTCTGTGTGTGTATGAACTCAAGAATCTGGGTCTTTAGGAATTTATTTTAAAACCTGGAGATTTCTTTAAATGACATGTGTGAGGAGATCAGATTCTATTCACATTCAAAATCTATCAGTTTGCTTTATTTTCTTTCTGAATGTCTCAGTTTCCTTATCTGTAAAATGGAGATAATAATAGCCTCTATCTCTCAGTGTTTTGTGAGGATAGTATAAGATAATAATTGTGAAATGCTTAGCACAATGCTTGGCATATAGTAGACATTAAATGTTAGTTATTATGATAAATGATAATAATAACAATAGCACCTGCCTCACAGGGTCGATGCAAGTATCAAAGGAGTTAACACATGCAAAATTGCTTTGCAGACCTTAAAGCCACATATGAATATTAGCTATTATCATCATCATTATCATTTTTAATGCAGCCAAATGGACTAGTAGATCAAATACTGGATTTACAGACAGGAAGACCTGATTTCAAATCCTGCCTCTGACACTAACTAGTTATATGACCATGGACAAGTTATGTAACCTCTATCAGCCTCAGTTTCCTCATCTGTAAAAATGTAGTAATAATAGCACCTGCCTCACATGGTTCTTGTGAGAATCAAATGAGATAATATATGTGAAGTGCTTTGCAAACTTTAAGAGGATGGATAAATGCTAGCGATCATTACCATGTTAAGTTCTAATAGAGGCCTTTGCCTTATCTTGCCTTAAAATCAAGTCACCATCTAATTTTCTGGGAACTAGCTCCAATTCATGCCCAAAACCCCCCTGGCCTTCCAGCTCCCCTCTATATACCTTCCTCCATTAAAACGTACGCACTTTGAGGGCAGAGACTGCTTTACTTGCTTACATTGAGCACAGTGTCTGGAATGTAGTAAGTATCTAAGAAATGCTTTATCTTTCTCCAGGTGTTTGGAGGTGATGGAAAGATCCCTGGATTTGGAATCAGAAGAACTCAGGTTCAAATCCTGGCTCATCCACTTATGAGCAATGGGACCTTGGATAAATCATCTAATATCTCTCATACCCAATTTCCTCCCTTGCACAATCAGGACAGAAATAATTGTACTACCCACCTCCTAGAGTTATTATGAACATCCAGTGGGATAATGTGTGGGAAGCACTTTATAAGCCCTAGAATCTGTACAGATATCAAGTGCACTCAATTGTAAGACCATCCTCTCTTCTCCCCATCATCACAGGCTTTTGCTTTGGGATATACAGCATAATTTCCGCAATAAACCAAATCACTTTGGCCCACTTAGCTCTGTACATTAAGGAAAATGAAAAGAATCATTTTCATGTAGTTTGCTCCAAAGAAGTCATCCCAATGGGTGTTTAGAACTCTCTAGAACTTTGTTTACATCTGGAATGTGAAGGCTGCCTTGTGTCTCTTGGAAAGAAATGTTGATTAAGAGCTAGCATTACTATAACATGGAACAATTTTTACCTCTTTGTTCTGGCATCCTTCTGATGAGCCAAGATGAACTTTAAATTGCCGATCAAAGTCGAGTTCTCCATGAAAGTCAGTAAAGTGATGCCTGAAGAAGGGGCCTCTCCTAGGAGCTAATCAACTCTGCCAGTCAACATCCATTGTACACCTACTGGGTGCCAAGGCAGCCCTGTAATCTTGGTTCTCCTCAACTCAAATTGACCTAGTGACTTTCCATTTCCATCACTTGAGTAATCTCTGTCACAGGAGGTCTCTTCCCTGATGCTCGGGAATAAAATCCTTCATCTCTATTAAAGAAAAATCTGCTTCTGATGGCTTCCTAGAATTCCAATTGCAAGAGCCCTTATTAATAGAAACTGACGTTGCCATAGCACCTCATGCTTTCCAAACCATCTTTTCTTTGTCTGTCTTTTCATTCAGGCTGTTCAGCCTCTTCACTTTTCTAGCTTCCTTCAAGACTCAGCTCAAATTCAACCTTTTCTGTTAAAACCTTTACCCCACCCCCTCTGTTAATGACATCCTTCTGAGGTTGCCTCCCATCTGAAAACACAGTTCCTACTGCCAAGGAACTCACCTTCTAATGAAAGAGAGAATATGTAAATAACTATACATAAAATGTACACACGCATATATGTATATACAACATATACATATATGCGTGTGTTGTGCACATGCATATTCATGTGTGTATGTGTATGTTCTTTTTATGTATATTGCTACACACATACATGTGTGTGTGTATGTATTTCGTATTACATAGCTATCAACATGCTCTCTCCTCCATTAGATGGTAAACTCCTTTAAGGCAAGAACTGTTTTTGTTTTTCTGCGGATCTTCTGCACTTAGCATGGTACCTCATATATAGTAAGTGTGCAATAAATGCTTATTCACTGGCTGCCTGGTGCAGCCATCTCCTAACGTAGGTGAAGATATTTTAGTATTGATCAATGAATCTGCCTGGTTTGGGAGCCTAACCTTTTCTGGGTTGGGCTCTCTCTGCTCTAGCCATGTCTCTTCCTCCTTCTTTGATGCCCCCACCCTTCCGCGACTCTGGAGCCCTTCATATCTAGAAACTCATATGCTGAGAACTCCCAGATTCAACCAATGAGAAAAGCTATAGACTCCCTTCTCCCTATAAAACACCTGGCCCTTATCTACAGCTTGAGTACTGGACCAGACTAGCCAGATGTTCCCACACTGAACTCTCCATTATGACAGCCTGGCATAACCTGGGCTGCTTCTTGCTAGTTCATTGATATTCTTCTACCTTCTGCTGTGGCCTGAAGCAAATTCTCCCTAAGAGTTAGGTGCCACTCCATCCCTGAAGGTTCCCTACACCTCTGGAAAGAGCATTGGACTTGGAGACACAGAACCTGAGTTCAAATCCCAGCTCTGACATTTATAACCCATTTGACTTTGGGCAAGTCATTTTATTTCTCTAGGCCTCAAGCATCTCACCCGTCAAATGAAGGAGGTAGACCAGGTGACATGTAAAGTAGCTTCAACTTCTAGCGAGATATGGCTTAGAGGTTTTTTAAAAAGCCTCAGATTGTCACACACTTGCCTGGTCTCATCAAAACTCATACCTAACACATTTTCTATCCACAGAAATGCCACATTCTCCCTGCAGTGACTGCCAAGATCTTGGATAAAACAACCCTGCAACTGGCTGCTGGCTGCCTTGTTGAGCTTTTATTAAGATGATGAAAGTTGGATGATTCTATGATCTACAGGCTCCCAGCACATAAAAAATGGTGGATGCTGATAAAGGGGGGGAAATAAGCAGAAGAGAACCAGAGAGATGTGACCTTATGCAGACTTCAAAGTGATACATTGACACCCTAGAAAAAATGACTTGGGGAGGTCACTCAGAAAGCCCCCAGCTTCTAGGGGACCCTATTATTCTATTTTATGAGATATTTAGATATGAAAAGTATCATCTCCTATAAGAAGCCTTTTCAGATTTTCCCAGTTTTTATACTCCTACCCTCCCCTGAATTTATTTTAGAAATTGAAAGTTGAATGAGAAATGGAAAATGTTCTTAACCATGTATATATTGTCAGATAGGTTGCCATTTCATTAAGGGGGTTTCTACAACAGTAGCTCCCCCTCCGCTGAAAAGGATGGAAGAAAACAAGCATTTATGAGTGCCTTCTATGCATCAGGCACTCTACTAAGCACTTTACAAATATTATCCCATTCGATCTTTTCAACAGCTGGCAGGTAGGTGGTATTAGTATCCCCCATTTTATACTCGAAAAAACTGAGGCAGATGGAGGTTAAGGGTCACATAGCTAGTAAGTGTCTGAAGCCAGTTTTGAACTCAGGTCTTCCTGACTCTAGGCCCAGAGCCCCACCTAGCTACCCCAAATCTTTTGCACATTCAAATAAACTATTAGAACAGGGGGATGCTGGAGAAATAGTATGCCTGGAATTCAGCAAGGCATTTCACAAAAGCTCCCATGCTCCAATGGAAGATAAAGTGTTTAGATGTGAGCAGAGCAATAGTATAGTTGGTTCTGGATCCAGAATTGTTCTAATACCTGCATGCAAAGAATAATCAATTAGCCAATGTCAACATGGAGGAGTGTCATTCTTCAGGGGAGCTCTATAAGGATTTATCCTTGGCTCAATTCCACTCAGTTGTTATCAATCACTTTGATAAAGGCAAACATGACATGAGGTTTAGGGGAATAGGGGTCTCTAGAGAGGTATAGCTAAGCATCATTCATGTGAAAAGACTTTGGTGTTTTAGTGGACCACAAGTAAAGGATGAGTCAATATATTGTGCCATGTGTTAACAACACCAAAAGTAATTTATATATATATATATATATATATGTGTGTGTGTGTGTGTATATACATAATATACACACACGTGTGTGTGATATAAAACATCTGTTCTGAGAGAGATAAGCAGATAAAATGCAAATGCCTTGAGGACAAATTTTGCTTCCTTTTTTCTCTGTATTTCAGGGAAAAAAATAGCACATAGTAGGCGTTTAATGAAAGCTTATGGGATTGAACTGAATTGTGTCATTTAATTGGATATATCAAAGTAAAGGTAAGGAGATCATCAATAAAAAGATATCAAAATGTGTGTAGCTGGGACTGGATAAGGTCTTCATTCATGTGTATATACTTATATACATATGTAGACACCATATATGATAACATTCACGTATTTATACTGCTGAGGGGTATTGAACTTTCCATTTCTTCATTGTGGGAAAATTCTGGGCATGGAAACTTCCTTCTCTACTGTATATTGACAACTCAACTCGAGCTTCTAGCTTGAAGAGAGTTGCCCAGGGCACTCAGGGGTTAAGTGGTCTTCCCAGAGTCAGAACCAGGACTTAAATTCAGGTTTTTCTGTTTCTATGGCTTTCCATCTATCTGCAGCATGCTACTTGCTGCTCGTATGAAACATATGTCATTGAATACCAGCACTGAAAGGAACTGGAGAAATCATTTAGTCCAAGCCTCATCATCTTACAAATGAGGAAACTGAGGTTAAGGGGACCAGCATGCTATGGAGAAAACTAACCTTTTTGAAGACTTTAATAAACTGGTGAAAAATGAAAGAACAATCTATATACTACAGTACACACAAAAAACCTTGAAATCTATAAGAATCATGATTGACATATTTGGCCATCCATGATTCCAGAGACCTAAGGATGAAACATGCCACCCATCTCCTGACAGAGAGGTAACAGAGCTAGGGAGCAGAATAAGCCATGAATATTTTAATAGTATTTTTTTCCAATTACATGCAAAGACTTATTTTAGCATTCATTTCTTTCTCTTTTTTTGGCAATTGGGGTTAAGTGACTTGCCCAGGGTCACATAGCTAGCAAGTGTCAAGTGTTTGGTCTAAGGCTGGATTTGAACTCACATCCTCCTGATTTCAGGGCACCACCTAGCTGTCTCTTAGCATTCATTTCTTAAAAATTTTGCGTTCCAAATTTTCTCCCTCCCCAACATGATAAGCAATTTGATATAGGTTATATAGGTGCAATCAACATGGATATTTTTGCATATGGCCAAGGAGGGAGTTGTTTCTTGCTTGACCATGTGTATATTACAAGGACTTTATTTTTCTATTTCCCTTTTTTTCAATGGGGTGGAGGATGAGAAAGAGAGAATCAATATTTCTGTTCATTAAAGAACAGTTAAAGAGGTTGGCGATGCTACAGATGGGGAATGTTGCAAGCACTTTCACATGAGGTCACTGCATTGTTAGTTTGAATCATTTTGCTTTGTTTCAAGGAGCTCTTATAAAGAGGGGGTAACATGGAAATGTCTATAATATTTAAAAATGCATCAGTAAAACTTTTAAAAAGTGAGAAAAAACATCTCGAAGGACTTGGAGTCAGGAGACTGGAGTTTGAATACCTGATCTGATATTTTACTAATTGTGTGACCATGGAAAACTCATTTTACTTCCCTGTGCCTCAATTTCTTCAACTGTAGGAATAGTGACAGAGATAAGACCTGTGATTTCATTCCTGATGAGGAAATGCCCTCCACCACTGTAGGTTGGCATCTCCTCTGCAGTTTACAGTCCTAAAGGTTGCCTAGAGCGATTTGTTCAGGGCCACACTGCCAGGTGCATCAGAGGTACATACTGTCAATATATATCAGTTGAGTGACCCTGGAAAAGTCACTTAATATCTCTGTGCCTCAATTTCCTCATCCGTAAAATGGTGAGAGGATCAAATGTGATAGTATTTGTAAATCACTTTCCAAATCTTATACTGCTATATAAATCCTATTAATAATAATAATAATGCTTTTCTCCAGAGAAACATTTACCTTGCATTTATTTGATATGAGCTCATATATGCACATAGAAAGCACTTAATAAATGCTTGTTAATTGATATACACATGTCTCACCAGTAGATTTGAGAACAGCAATTGCCTCTTTTTTTATCCCAGAACCTAGCAGAGTGTCTGAAACAGATAGGCATTAAATCAACATTTGTTGATAGATCTATTTGGAATCAGAGGACTGGGTTCAGTTCTTGGATCTGCCACTTACTAGCTTGTGTGACCTTGAACAAATCGTTCTTCCCTCCCTGGACCTCAGTTTCCTCATATATAAAATAAGATAATTGGCTAGGTAACCTCGGAGGTCCCTTCCAGCTCTGAACCTATGATCCTCTGACCCTGGATGTGGGGTTCCCTTGTAACTGGTACAGAAAATAAAAGGCAGCTTGTTGTGAATGATAGTGAGAGAGAGAGACATGTTGAGAGAGAGAGAGAGAGACAGAGGCAGCTAGGGACTGAAAGTGTTGGAGAGCTTGTTTTGTTTTATGATTTAAGAAAAAAACACAGGTTGTCAGGCCTTTAAAAACCATTACTGACAGGGGACAGTTGGAAAGCTCCATTTGACAATTACCACTCACCCTGGGGACTGACAAGCACTAACATTTGTGGAGTACCAAGGCTGGGGGCCAGAGATCAGCCAGCTAACAACTCAGGGAGGACAATAAACCCTCCAAATGTTCTGCCCCGAGAGTTGTTACCGTTGTGTAATGGAATTTGGTGATAAAAATAAAGAAAACAATAAGAGCATTCCATTTACAGCCCCTGCTATGATATCCCTGAAAGCTAATCTTGCCCTCTTGTGTCTGGATTTCTAAAGTCATTGAGTACAACAGTTGTGCAAGACTGGAAAAACTCTCAGAGATAACATTTTTTCTTATAAACTCTTGGGTGAGAGACTTTCAGACACCCAAACAGCTTCTCCTTCAAAGGTGTCCTAACTAAGTAGAATGAAGGCTGACTTCCATCTCAGGTTCACGGACCATGTCCATTATTTCTCTGGACTGGGCTGGTTTAATTTCTCCTACCTGCTATGGGAACTGAGCTCCAGTCAACCCCGAAGCTGCAGGAGTGGGAATTCTTGACAGTTTCATTTACCCTGTCAATTACATCTGCAATCCCAATATACAAACTTCTTTAGCTTTATGGGTAAAGAAAGAAAGAGCAGGGGAGAGTGCTTTTCCCCTGGAACAAGAAGAAACACAACAGCATTTAAAAATATGAAAAAAAGGGTTGAAATCCTCTATCTTCCATCCCACTCTGCTCTTCACATTCAAATTCAAGTTCATTTCGAGCTGCCTGCTGCTCCCTCTGGATGACCAGACCTCCTGATACCATGCCCTGAATGATTTAATCACTCAGCTTTGGAACCATCACCGTGCAGTCCTGATTGATGAGTTAGCCCATTCAAGACACATGGCCCACAATATCCAGCCAATCTCAGACCCCAGGCCTGGCTTCCTGTCTCATCTGACCATCCAAGGAGACCATCTCCTTGCCATTTGCCCCGTCACACGGTGTTTTACACCCTGATCTTCTCCTTTCTATCCCTTTCTTGCTCTGGGGTCAATAATAAAATCAGTGCTAACATGACTTCTGGAAAGCACGTGTCAGTTGGGAGCCCAGTCATTCCCCATGCCATCCTAGTGACTTCCCAAACCAAAATCTCCCTAGCCACCACTCCCTGTGATACTCTGTCTCCACCTATTAGCATGTACTGTCCCTGAAAGCAGGGACTGTCTGTTTTTGTATTTGTACTTCCAACAAGGAGCCTCATGCTTGACACATGGTTAAAAAATGCTTTCCAGTCACTGGCTATTGTCCTTTTTGAAGCACACAAACCAGATGAGCATGTAACATAATAATATTGTTCATGGTAAAGGCAATGTGGTACGGTAGAAAGAATGTATAATTTGGAGTCAGTGGACCTGGGTTCCGATCCTAGTTCCACTACTTCCTTGTGTTACCTTGGACAAGTCATTTATTGTCCTCTAAGCACCTTTCTAAATATAATTTTCTGAGCGCTTTCTAGCAAAACCAGAGGAGGGTGTGGGAGGATTGGTGCTCAGACTTCCTAACAAAAACCACACAGCGCAAGATTCAAAAAGTGCTCCTTGAGCTTCCGCGTATCTGCAACTTATCATTGGGACTTGGTCCTAGCATAGTGACGTCATTTTGGTCGTCCTCGAGAACAAAGGACAACAACCAATATTGTGATGGACCATGCACAGGACTTGGATCTTGGAAGACCTGAGTTTAAATGATGCTTCAGACACTTACAAGTCATGTGGTCCTGAGCAAGTAACCTCACTTCTCCATTCCTCAGTTTTCTCATCTATAAAATGAGGACCACAGTAACACCTACCTCAAAGGTAGAGAAATTGTGTCTAAAGTAGTTTACAACCCTTAAAGAAGTGCTATATAAACGCGAGTTGTTATTATTATTGTTTTGTTTGAAAGATGATGTTTCTATGACCACTCTAGGAGTAGAGGAAGGGCGATTAAGCGTCACTCCAGTGACACTAGGATGGCAGTCAGCCCTTCAGAGGTATTTGGTGAGGGAGAAGGGAAGGAGGGAAGACTATTCCTGCACCACCATCACCATCAACATCGTTATCATCAACAGTCACTATCAACCTCACCACCATGATTACATCATGTTCACCATGATCATCACTGATATCTTCACCATCTACATTACCACCACAGTCACTATCAGCTTCACTGTAATCATCATCACTATTTCCCTTCTCTGGAACAGCATTCACCATGCTTTTGCATATATTACTTCCTTTTGACCCCCACAACATCGTCGTGTATACATAAAGGATGGCATTATTCTCTCCATTTCACAACTAAGTAAATGAATACAGACAGAGGTTAAGTGACTTACTCAAGGTTACCCATCTAGTTGCTGACAGATCCAGGACAAGAACTTGGTTCAGTCTTCTTCCCATGATATCCCATCATCTCCATTGTGAGGCTGTTTTCCAAAGATGTCAATACTCTGATCTATTTATGTTCTCAAGGAGATTCTAATGACTGGAGAACGAGGTTCTCAAAAAATCCTCCAAGCGTGCCATGTGAGGGTCAATTAAAAGAATTAAGGACATATATCCTGCAGAAGAGAAGACAGGAGACACAACAATGGCTGTCTTCAAGTATCTGATGGGCTGTCAAGTGGAGGAAGGGTCAGCCTTCTCTCGCTTGGTGCCAGGCAGCAGAACTAAGAGACATGGGTAGAAGTTACAAAGAAGTCAGTTTTAGATTTGATAGCCAAAGAAACTTCCTTACAATTAAACCTGTCCAAAAGTCGGTCAACTTCCTTGGTGGGTCATGGGTTTACCCTTACTGGAAGTCTTCAAGCAAAGGCTGGGACCACTGTAGAGGGGAATCCTACCCCAGAACAGGTTGAAATAGAAGCCCACTGAGATCCTTTCCAACTTTGAGATTCTGTCCTGGGATTGAGCTGTGCTGTCCATGCTTCCTGAGGGGGAAGGACCATCCCAATGAGTACCTGGGAACATAAAACAAATTCTTAACTCACACCCATGCATGGATATATCACTGACTGTCTAGATGGCCTTAAGCCATTTGTTTTAGTTCCAGCTCCTGCTGAAGTCAAGGGGCTATTGGGATTAAACTGACCCAGAGAGTAATGTGAATGAGCCACGGGACTAGAGTTGAAAAATTAGTACTATATCACAATGGACATGAGATAATGGAAACAGATCTCCACCAGTTGTTAGTGTTTGCCCTAATCCATTAATTACTTTATATTCACTTTGGAAGTATTTGTGTTTACTTCAGTGTGTGTGTGTGTGTGTGTGTGTGTGTGTGTGTGTGTGTGGTTTCTTCTAAAAGAATACAAACTCCTTGAGGGCAAGTACAATTAAGTGTTTGTTTTTGTGTTGGCCCACAGCCAGTTCTTAGAGAATGGATAAATGAAAGGCAAGGTTTCAACAGCAAAAGATAACATTGTGGCCGGGGTTGTTAAATTCTGTCTTTGTATCCACAGATCCTAGTAAGTTTCTGGCACATAGTAGATGCCTAATACATGTTTGTTGATTAATGGGTTGATAGTGGGGTAAGTCCTGAATCCCAAGGCAGGAGATCTAGGTTTCTCTGATCTTTCATCTCTAATTCTCAATTTCCTCACCCATAAAATGGGAATAACTACAGTTAACAGAAGGCAGCTCTACCGCTTACCTCACTGTATTTGGCAAACATGAGCTGGGAAGAACAGAGTCCAAAAAGTCCAACTCCTTTTTACAGAAAAGGAAACTGAGGCCCTGAAAGCTTGTGACTTGCTTAAGGTCACACAGGGGTACATAGCACATGTGAAATTCAAACCAGGACTTCTAACTCCAGATCTAGTGCTCTACCACATAAGATTGTTGGAAAGGAAGCACTTTCTAAAGACTAGCACAGTCTGAAAGTATGAGCTTTTAACAATGGCCCCAAAGTCAAGTCAAGTCCATGAACACTTCTTAAGCTCTTATTAAGTGCAGGGACTATGCTAGATACTAGAGATACCAAAAAGGCCCCCCCAAAAAAATCTCTTCTGCCCTCAAGAGGATCATATTCTATTGGAAGAGAAAACATGTAAATAACTAAGTCCATACGAGACATATATAGAGTAGATGGAGAATAATCTCAGCAAAAAAAAAAAAAGGTACTAGTAGCAGTTGGGATAGGGGGTGAGGGCTGCCAAATGCCCATCCACTGCCTGACAACATGCAAGGGAATATTCCCCAGCCCCTTCTAAAAGTAGCTGAGACACTCTGTCCCACTTTGTCCCAGCTGGGAAGAACAGACAAAGAGCAGAGCTGAGCAGCACCAGAGAAGGAAGCTGGCTGACCATGAGTCGGAGTTGGTAGGTGATTATAGGATGCATCATCTCTCTCAGCTCTCATTAGAAAAACAGCAACCTTGAAACATTAGCTTTCTCCTTTCCCAGGGAGGCTGTTGTCAGCTGCTGGAGCTTTTGGCATCACTTGTCACCATGAATGGTGCCTGGCAGAAGCAAGAAGCTTGGGGATCCCTGAT
Organism: Phascolarctos cinereus; assembly: GCF_003287225.1. Classification (NCBI taxonomy): domain Eukaryota; kingdom Metazoa; phylum Chordata; class Mammalia; order Diprotodontia; family Phascolarctidae; genus Phascolarctos; species Phascolarctos cinereus. Next base: position 25,535,368 of record NW_027555736.1, on the reverse strand, counting down.
GTGTGACTGTTGTTTCTTCAAGAAGGGTGGGCCCTTTTGGGGTCCCTTTTTTTGGTCTTTTTACTTAAATATGATGGCCAATGATGAAAAACACACTTATCATATTTCCCAAACTTGGCAGTTATGACAGTTTTATTCCAGTGCCTTATTAAACTTAGCCATATATTTGCATAATTAAATGCAGATCTGTTTTTTCTTTCCACATCTGTCACTCATGTAGCAGTGGAATATGACAATTCCAGAAGTCTGCCTTCCTAAGTGAAAGTCTGGCAGATTTCAAGCAAAACCAGCCACTGACCTAGCGAATGTCCACCAACAGAAACCCAGATGATGAGTGCAGATGGATGGTTCTGCTCCTTCCTGCTGAGATGTAGTTGGCTTATTTTTCATAGACTTTTTGGAGCTTGAAGGTGCCTTAGAAACCATCTAGTTCAACCCTTTCACTTCCAGAAGAGGAAACTGAGGCCCAGAGAAATTAAATAACATGGCTAATGTCATGCAAGTACTTAGCTAGTGGTCCAGCTGAAACCAGATTTGAATTCTAGATTCCAGTCAAGTCTGGTTTCCAATATATTCACACAAAGATTTTGTGTGAGAGTTGTAAGCAAATATTTGAAGGTTTCTAATATGAAAGAGAAATTAGACTTGTTCTGCCATGACATTACAGTAGCAATGGGTAGAAGTCACAGAGTTCTTAAGAAGATTTATCCTAAATATAAAGAAAAACTTCCTGGCATCGAGAGCTATCCAAAAGGCTAATGCAAAAATTAGTGGATTCCCCTTCACTTTAGGTCTTCAAACAAAGGCATGCTTTCTGGGGATGGGGTCAAGAGTTGGGGGTTTTTTTGTTTTTTTGTTTTTGCTAAAGTTCAGGTTGAGCTAGATGGCTTCATGGGTTTCTTCCAACTCTGAGATTCTATGTATGAATTTGACCCTCCAGAAGGGTCTCCTGGAAGAAGCAGAGATGGTTTTGCCAAGCTATGTTGGTCTCAGCAATGTCTTCTTCCACTCAAATATCAGCAAACAGCCTTTACTAAATACTTAACTCAACCCAAAGACCACTATCAAGTCTGAGGGCTATAATGGATATAAAGCAGCATATGTTGTGGCCTCTGTGTTCAAAGAGCTTGCAAACACAATCTTCTTGGGAAGATGAGATATTTACACATAACCCAAGAACAATGTGAAACAATTAGCGGTGGAGTGCTAAAGTAAATGCCTTTATATGTCATGTTGTACGGTATGTATAGCCAGGCACATATAATAGTAAACAACAATAATTAACAACAAAACATTAATAATAATAATAGCTCACATTTATATAGCCCTTGAAGATTTGGAAAGAACTCTACCTATATTATCTCCTTTGACCCTCACAACAAACCTCTGAGGTAGGCGCTATTATTATCCCTATTTTATAAGGAGGAAACTGAGGTTAGTAGATGTTGGGTAACTTGCCCAACATCACACAGCTAGTGTCTGAAGAAGGATTTGAACTCAGATCTTCCCGACTCCAAGTCCAATACAAGTCAACTTTCACAACCATAACGCAGCTCTCCAAATGTCATTTCCCTCCTAGAACCCCAGTTTCCTCCATAATTCAATTAAACAAACAAGCCAACAAAAATTTAGTAAGTGCCTCAATGTCCAAGGCACTGTGCTTGGCAATGGAGCTATAATGACAAAAAAATATATCTCCTGAAATTCAACAAATATTTAGTAAGTGCCTACTATGTGAATGGTGCTGGAGTACACACGGAGGAGACAAACACAAGACGGTTATTTGCTTACATATAATATTTTATCTCTCCCATTAAGGGGTTGGAGAGGGAAGGGGGGGAGGGAGAGTTCCTCACCTGAAAAACTTAATGGTTAGGGTTAGAGTTTCACTCTTGAACTAACTAAAGTTTAAACATGTTAACTGAATTGAACTTGAGCTAAGCATTGTAGCCCATGGAAACATAGACCTGTAAAGAAAGGAAGGAATGAGCCTACCATGTGTCAGGCACTATGCTAAATGCTTTACCAATATTATCTCATTAGAAGGGGCCTTATAGGTCACCTAATCCAAGCCCCTCATTGCACAGATAAGGAAACTGAGGCTCAGAAAGTTGAAGTGGCTTGCCCAGGGTCAAACGACCCGTAGAGACAAAGCCATGCGTGACTGGATCTTGTTACTTGATTTCCAGCCCAGTAGTCTTTCCATTATACCGCACTGCCACCGTATAGCAAGCTACAATGCCAGGCATGCAGCAGGCACTCATATCTGTTGGCTTCAATTTTCTTAAGTCCTTAGAGCTCTGGGTATAGCATTAGAGCTGCTTACACCATCCTTTAAGTCATGGAAATAACAGAATCTAGATTTGGAAGCAGTCTCAGTGTCCATCTTGTTCTTCTGAACAAGGCCCACTGTGAACATGCACAGCCTTTGCTTAGAGATCTCCAGAAATAGGAAATTCATTACCCTTACCCCCAAAGCAACCCCTTCTATTCCAGCATTACTCTCATTGTTACAATGTTTTCCTTTGTTACCTGTAAAACCCCCTTGATTAGAGAAGGGGAGGTGGTACAGTGGATAGAGTCATGAACTTAGAGTCAGGAAGACCCGAGTTCAAATCCTACCTAGATACTAACTGCGTAACCCTGAGCTAGTCACTTAACCCATCCGCTTCAGATTCCTCATGCGTAATATGGGGATAATAATATTACCTACCTCCCAGGGCTATTATGAGGATCAAATGAGGTAATATTTATAAAATGTCTTGCAAACTTTAAAGGGCTATATAAATGCTAGCTATTATGATGATGATGAGAATCATATCCCAGAGAGAAAGAATAGAAAAGATCGAGACGATAAGCCCTCTCCAAAATCACCCTCCCCATAAAGAGAATCCCCCTGGTAGGAGAGGGGAACTAGCAGCCCTCCCCATTGGCTTACCAAATTCATCCAGTCTGTTTCTTGACTGTAGCATTCCTCTGTATCACATTAACTAGTTTCAGGACTTCTAATGGAGGTAGAAAGATGTGCTTAAGTAAATTCCAAAGCTATTTGAAGTACTCAAATTTGAAATTTACTCAAAGATGGTCAACTTTGAAGAGGCTTTGCCTCCAGCATTGTGCCTGCCCTAAAGTGTACCAGGTTTCAGGATAAGCCTGACAAGATCCCAGAGTAGGAGCCCTGGACCCAGACAACCAAAACCTAGAAGCCCAAGACAAGAAACCATTTGTTGAAAGCTTATCAAGAAGTCTTGAAATGGAAGGAACTCTATTTCTCAGCCCATTCAGCAATTTCAGACCTTGACATCCTGCACTTCACTCACAGCACTATAAGCATGGAGAGAGTGTAGACCAGATAGGCCGAAGGCATATGAGACTCCCACTCTATACACACCTCTGCTCAGCACTTGATTCAATACCAGATAGTTCTCTGATTGTTACCTGTATACAGAACTGTTCTCCTGGGAAACGGTGATCTCCTTCAGGGAAGGATTTGGTCTGATATGTTGAAGGTGTAAAGGTCAAATGCTTAAATCACAGCACACCACCTAAAATAAATGACAAAGTACCATGTCTTGGTACCTTAACCAAGGTCCCTTAACCAGTCTCAATTGAATCAAATCAGTGGAAAGTCTTCCACATATGTGTGAAAAGGCCCTGTTTAGCTCATGTCTCTGATGAGCTATTGTATGAACTGGAATTACATTGCACAAGAAGACTGTTAGAATTGGCTGAGGAAATCTACCATACCCTAGAAGTCATCTGTAAAATATTAAGCTTCTTCAGAGCCCAAGTTACTCAAGAGACTGGATTAAGAATGGCATCCCAGTAAAACACCTTGAGGAAAAGCTGCTTTACTTTGTCTTAAGTCTGGACTAGGTCTCCTTCCCCATCCCCCATAGCCAGTTTTTAAATATCTGATGATTTTGGCCTCTTCATCATCATCATCATCATTATCATCATCATTCTAGCATCATCCCCCAGGACAACAACAACTAAATATAATGTAGGAAATCAGGTTAGAGTCTGCAAGGAGTCCATGGAAGAACTACAGCATGCCTAAGGGGAATATCTTTAGGATTCTACCAACAAGGCTGCAAAGCGCTGTGAGTTTCCCCTTTTTCCTCATATGTTCTCTAAGCTTGAGCCCACTTTCCCTTTCCCCTTGCCCAGGGTCAAATGACCAGAAGCCATCTGCACTATTGGAAGAAGGTGTCATAGGCTGGGGTGGGGGGAGAACAGTATGTTTTGTACCAACTATACTACCTTAGTCAATATCCTTCTTTCTACCAAAAAAAAAATATGATTCTTAGTGGGGTCAACTAATAATCATGGTGGGAAGCACACTGGTAGGGGTTTATAAGTTATAGCACTAGAAAAGGCAATCCCCCAATCCCTCAGGGGTTCGCTGAGGAGACATAGTAGCCATGCTCTGAGGACCTGGCTCATCAGAGTTGGGACAGTCAAGATAGAGCACATGTTACAAAGATTTTGGAGCAGGAATAATGAAATAATCAAAGCTATGCTTCAATCAGTGGTGCAGAGACTGGAACAGAGAGGGAGGAAATGCTGAAAGCAGTAAGACTAGTGAGGAGGTTTTGCCCAAGTGCTTTCTCATGTACATTCCTTTATGTAGCTTTATCTCTCCTGAGAAAGCATTTTGAAAAATATGCAAATTTAGAAGATTGTGATCTGGAGGGAGACTGATAAATTTTATAAACTGCCTTCAAGGTCAACAGACTAAAAGGATTCTAGACCAGAGGAGAATGGATAGTCGATAATCCTAAGCCTTCACTGGACAACCTTACATGATACCCCAAGACTTCAAAGCTGGGGACCACTGCAGAGGCACGGCCCAAGCAGGTTAGCATTTGGCAGGACATCCTCAGGCACAAGAAGACATGGGGAGATACCATCAAACCAAAAAACCTTTCCTTAAGGGCCATTCTAGACAAGATCAGAACGCTACAGGCTATAAAGTGAGAATGAACAATAGAGATCATCTAGCCGACATCTCTCATTTTGATCATCCAAAGATCTAGGTTCAAATTCTGGCTCTTCTTTTTAGTACTTGTATCACCTAAGTCTGTGATTTGATGACCTGAGACCCAAAAGGGAAAAGCCACTTGCCTGATGTCCACGCGTAACAGACCCAAGGTTGAATGTTCAATAATGAATGAAATCATGGCCTTCTAACTCCAGATCTATTATTTCAACCACATCACAAAATCATGAGAGAAACCATTTAAGTATCTAGTCCTGCTATCAAACTTTTACAAAAGTTGCTTCCTTTCTGATCATTTGTACTACTGCCACGAAGCCTAGGGAGATACTTCCATTTCCTGGGCATACTCCCTATGCCCTGAAGGAACTTTTCAGGTAGTGATTATGTCTAAGGACAAGAGGACTCATTAGCCTGGTCCTCCAAGACCAAATCACCAAAACTATAGTCTCCTAGTCAATTGGAACAGCCTCTTAATTAACCCCCCTGTATCTAACCTCTCAATAAATCCTCCACACCACTGCCCAACTGACACACTTAATGTGCAAATTTGACCATGGCGCTCCCAGCTCAAAAAGATTTAATACAATTTTCTTTACTTTCTCTCTCAGCTCCCCACAAAGATGTCCACGCCCTTGACCCACCATCATCCAAAATTGCTATACATTCATAATTTAGAACTCCAAAGTTCAATGTTGGGAACTCTTAACCTTATTTGCATCATGTACCCCCTTTGGCAGTCTAGTTTCATTCTGTGGACCTCTTCTCAGAATCATGTTTTTAAATGCACAGAACAAGATACACAGGATTACCAAGGAAACCAATTAAGCTGAAATACAGTTATAATTTTTTTTAAAGTTCATAGACTCCAGATTAAGAACCACTGACTTAATCATAATCTCCTTCCACTCTAGCTTCCCCAATGCCTCACCCCTCCCACCCCTATTTTTCATCCTACTCGGCAGCCACAAATTCTTCACCCTTCAGTATTTTTCAGCCATCACCTCTGTCTCTGGCTTCTTTCTTCTCTCTCCTCATTTCCCAGTCCTCTTCCCCTGAACCCCTTGCTTCCTTATGCAATCACTATCCACATTTTGAGAAACCCCAATCCACCACCTGCTTCCTCCACTCATATTCACTTGCTACTGAACAGAACTGGAGAAAATCCTTCAACTGTGCTCACTAGATCTGCTATGAACTCATAGAACCTCAAACAAGCCCTCACTGAAACTAAACAATCATCTTATTGCTCCCCAAATTGATTCTCTACTCTAAAATATCAATTCCAAAACTCCTTTTTCTCACCTCAAGCATCCAATAGCACCCCTTGTCCTCATACCCTCATTTTAGGATCTTTCCTCATACTTTATAAGACTCTCTATGGAAAATTCCCTTTTCTTCTCCCCTCCTCACCTGAAACCTCCTCTTCATATCTACAACCCTCTGACCACTTCTACTGCTACTCATCCATCTCCTCTATCACTTTTTCTTTTATCCAAGCATCTAATAACAAGGGGTCCCTTCTCCTCACCGAAGTCAACAACTCTGCATGTACCCATAACAACAAACCACCATTAAGAGGCCTAAGGGGCTGAGACACTACACCTACTGTCTCTTCATAATGGACTCTGGACTATGGTTCTAACTGGGTTTAGTCCTGGGGGAGTCTAGTCTCTACTTAGAGTGGGGCTAGGTTTCTTTTTCTCATATTCTTTAGATTTTTAATCTCCCATCCCAGACAAATTATTTAAAGCTCAGGGTTGGTGTGATGTTTAAGGCCTACAAAATTAGAGGAATAGAAAGAAAGCTAATGTACAATATGAATAAAGTATGGGGCAGGATGTATTTCTTTCCTGCAAACAAAAGAAATGCAAAAAGGAACAAAACACTCAGAATATGTATTGACAGAATGACTTAAAACAGCATTCAGTAACAACTTATAGTTACTGTTATGATCTGTTATGACCCTCATCAGAACATAAAGCAGTTTGTGGCACCTTGACTGAGCACTGTACAAAAATCCCGCATTTATCCTCTCGCCAGTATCATCATCACCAATAAAAAAAAAAAACTCCCCTGGTTTTGAACTGAACACAGTGGGCTTCTGGATCTCTCAAACCTGCTCAGGTCCCCTCCAAGACTGGACACATATATCTCAGGAATGATGCTCTGTCAACTGCTAAGGAAAGGAAACACAAAGCAAGAACGGAGGCCAGGGGCCCAGGGGCCAACTCACCTAGTCCCTTTATGCTATCTTCTACATGACAGTAATTATCATAATACATAATAAAGGATGGAAGGGGGCAGCCCATCTTCTATTTCTCACAGAAGTTACGTTATGTAACCCAAAGAATGGAAGGAAGAGTGAGTCATTAGCTGTCTCTCCTTTACCTGATACAGCTCCCTACCTCTTACCAATGTCTCAGGACAGGGAAGGACTGAAGAGCCATTATATCAAAGCAATAAGTCTTTTCATGGCTGAACCACCACATGAACAGAAGGAGCCAGAGGCCCCATGTTCTAGGTCACATATCACAGGACTTCCTCAAAGTTGACTAGAGCACTCTATGCACATATTCCTAGGCCAATTTGATGCCCATTACAATTTTCCCCCATTACATGTTTAATGACCTTAGCAATTGGCTTGGTTATATTCAGCCCGTTTTGGCCATAACCCAAGTCTTCTGGTTCCAGGGAAGCTCAAACATTTTCCTTTTGAGTGTCTTTCCAAGTATCTTCCACTAGAGTCTCAAATGTTTCACACGGAGTAATTCCTAAACAATCCTTACAAAATTCATAGTTGTTAGGCCTATTACAATGACGGGCCTGAAAATCACAATCAGTCCAAAATACAGAATTGTACAAATCTAATAAACAAAGACATTTTACCAAGTTTATCAGAGGTTAATATCAGCTTAGTATTTAAAAGAGGCCTGTCTCATACCAAGCAAATAGAGGGGGGAATTGAAAAACAACTAACAAAATGAACAGGAAAACAGGAAAACAAAGGGCTAGGCTTCCCCTTTTAGACACAAACTCTAGTCTCAAAAGATCTCCCTAGAAGTATGGCATTCTTTCTCCCTCCCCACAGAGAGTAAGGACCTAGGGGCAACTGTAAGTTTTCTACCCTTAGGTGGCAAACCAAACTGTCCTTGGTGAAAACTCTTTTATAATTCCCTTCAGCATCTACAAGGACCCAACTGGAAATCCAGACAAAATATCTCCAGGTTTCCCTTCACCACATAGGCCACAACACATTTTTTCAGGAATCCTACAATACATAGGACAGTAGCAAATCTGGACAAAAAATTTCCTCTGAGTCCCTACATACAAAGGACACCTGAAATTTTCCCAGTGGCTCCCTGACACTGCATAGAGTAATCCAAATGGAGTTCCTAGTTCACCCAATGGTTTAGTTCAAGGAATAAGGACTGGACCTTTGATATTTCTGGTTTAAAGAACTCCCTGCTGCTAGAAGAAACTTTTACCAATCAATACAGGCCAGCACCTTCTCTCAAGGGGCTGGGACACTCCGGGTTCTTGATGCAGATAACTCTCAGATCTATCTATTCAGTCCCAATCTCTCTCCTAAGCTCCACAATTGCATCAGCAGCTATCACTGAACACTTTAAACTGGTTGTCCTGGAACCTCTCAAATACAACATGTTCAAAACAAAATGTCTTATGTAACCCAAGCCTAAAACGTTTCCCATTTTGCCCATTATTGTCAAGATCACCACCATCATTCCAGTCACTCAGATTCACGATATCTTCAAATCTTTGCTCTCACTCTGTCCCTTCCCCCATATATTCAATCAGTTGCCAAATCTTGTCCTTTTTCTCTCTATAACATCTCTTTCATACTGTCACTCTTCTCCACCTTACCTAGCCATCATCCTAGTCCAAGTACCAGCATCTTTCTCCTGGACTATTTCAATAGCCTCCAGTTAGTCCCCTGACTCACTAATCTATACTCCACACAGCTAGCAAAGTGCTATTACACAAGGGTAGGTCTGATATGTAGCCTAGCTCTCTCCTAATCAAGAAACTTCAGTGGCAGGAAGAAAGGCAAGGACCATGTATTAAGTGTCTGCTATGCGCCAGGCACTGCGCTTTCTGAGTATTATCTCATTTGATCCCAACAGCAACCTGGAGAGGCAGGTGCTATTATTATCCTCATTTTATAGTTAAGGAAACTGAGGCAGACAGAGCAGTTAAGTAACTTGGCCAGGGCCACTCAGCTAGTAAGTTTTTGAAGCCATATTTGAACTCGGGTCTTCCTAACTCCAGGTCCAGTTCTCTATCCATTCCACCATCTAGCTGCCTTAATGGGTCCCTATTCTAGAGGGATCCCTATCTAAAGGAACCAAATATAAATTTCTCTGTTTGACATTTAAAGCTCTTCACTATCCCTCTTCCAACCTTCCAGGCTTCATAAAGTTTACTTCCTTTCATTGTGCATTCCAACCATACTGACCTCCTCATTGGTCTTCAGAGAAATCTCCCTGTGTCCCATCCTCATGCCTCTGCACTGCCTGTCTCCCTTATCTGGAATGAACTCCATTCTTTCCTCTGCCTCTTAGAATCCCTGGTTCCCTCCAACACTCAGCTCAAGAGTCACCTACTTCATGAAGCCTTTCCTGACTGCTACAGGTACTAAGGTTCCCCCTCCCCAAATTACCTTACATGTGAGAAAGAGATAGATTGATTTTATCATTCATTTATTCTCATTTATTTATTTTATATTTTTCATTACATATGTTTATGTATATGTGTATTTGTGTATATACATACATATATTATAAATATATATATATATATATATATATATATATGTTTTTTGCATAGACTCATATGTGTGCATGGCATCTCTCCCATTCTGATATAAGCTCCATGAGGGCAGGGACTGTTTCATTTTTGTCCAGTATCTCCAACACAGCACAATTCCTGGTACATAGGGGGATGCTTAATAACTGATGAATTGAGTCAAATGAATTGAAATGATTTGGATAAGCACTTTATGAAACTAGCTCTAGTCAAAAATACATATCTTCACTGGGCTTTGAAGGACTGGCACATCTCACAAGTCGTTTTGAACACAAGGCATCCTGGGCTTCTAAAGGATGCTCTGGTAATTTCCCACAGATAAATGCAAAATATGTAAGCTCTGACAGAACAGATGCTTCCAAGGAAGACATTGAGCAGGCTTCAGCTACTAGAGAAAATGTCAAGCAAAGAACTGTACTCCAAGTCACAGCCAAAGCAAACAGCTGCCCTTTGGCATCCTGGAGGAAAGGCCTCCAGCCTCCGGCCTCAGGCAGTCCTGTGTATTTGGAATGTGGAGCATTCAGATTCTCATTATAATGTCTCTGCAACAATGCCCCTCCTGAGTCAACATCGTGCACTGGGCCCTTGGTGGAAAAACAGCAACTGCTACCCAGGCTGCCTGACAGGAAGAAAAAAATCCTTTGACATTTTCAAGGCTCACTGGGACATTGAACTTCACATACTAAAAGCTCCATTCCTTCTCTGCTGTTCTCCTGCACCCAGATGTGGCTCCCAGGCAATGATCAGAAGGAGATCCATTATAGCCACTCCCATATCTGATGATTGCAGGAGAGAGGGTGGAACTTGGGGCACATATGAGTGGGCAGCCAGCTGAGACAATGGACTTTTTTTTGACCTCAGCCAAAATGATTTTACCTTCATATCCCCAGCACTTAGCATAGGACCTTGCCTATAGCTGGTGTTGAATCAGCGTCTTGAATCAATGTCTGTCACACATATTCAAAATCACCTTGCAGTAGGTGGCTTTAAATACAGTTGAACAAGCACTGATTTTGGAATCAGAGAGCCTAGGTTTAAATCTCAGAAAACCCTATAGATCATGGTGAAGGGGCTGTCACTCTGTTTTCAGTTTCCTCCTCTGTAAAATAGAGACCTCTAAGTTCTAACTCTGCTGTCTAAATCTGTGGTCCCAAGTTGAGAAATTGTACCAGCAACTAAGCTCACTTTGAACTTTCCCCTTCCATTGCAATACCGCATGTGATCTTTTCCTGGGGCCTCTCCATGGTGCCCCTGGCTCCTTCTCACTAAACATTCTAAGCCATTGGCTAACTGGATTGTGAGCAGCAAGGCAGGAGTTGTTGCTGTGGCTGCTGCTGCTGCTGCTGCTGCTGCTGCTGCTGCTGATGATGATGATGATGATGATGATGATGATGATGATGATGATGATGCTGTTGGTGTTATTGACATTGGGCAGCTAGGCAGCACGGTAGATAGAGTGCTGTCCCTGGAGTCAGGAAGGCTCATCTTCCTGAGTTCGAATCTGGTCTCAGATACTTACTAGCCATGTAACTGTGCCCAAGTGAATTAACCCTGTTTGTCTCAGTTTCCTTGTCTGTCAAATGAACTGCAGAAGAAAATGGTAAACCACTCTATTTTTTTTACCAAGAAACCTTAAATGGGGTCATGAAGAGTCAAACGTGACTGAAAAAAACAACAGAACAACAACATCTGAACTTCCTTTTACTACCTAGAAGTCAGTCGGAGTGGAACAGTAGAAAGAGGATTGAATCTAGAGTCAAAGAACCTGGATTCAGATCCTGGCTTTTTCTTTTTTTATTACCCATGTGACCTTGGAAAAGTCACTTTACCACTCAGTTATATCGGTTTCCTCAACCATAAAATGAGGGAGTTGGCCAAGGTGACAATGAAGGTTCCTTCCAAATTGATTCTTGTAATCAGGCAGAGGGTTTGAGTTATGCTCCTGGCATGCTCTTGGACTGTTAGGAATGTCACCTGGGAGGATCTCCAAGTCACTACCAATAGTATTTTAGACCTGCAAGTGATCTAAGAGATTTTCCATCTAAGATGTCATAGAAAGAGCAATAGATCTGGAGTCAAAGGTTCTGGGTCTGAATCCTGACTTGGTGCCTTTAATAGGATCATAGATCTAAACCACAAGGGACTTTAGAGGCAATATAACCCAACTTTCTCAGTTTACAGTGTAGAAAAGTCAGGTCCAAAGAGGCTGAATGTCTTCCCTAAAGTCACACAGATAATAAATTACAGAGCTAAGATACTGTCAAAAAAAAAAACTGGTAAGAGGAGTTGGATTCCAACCGCACATCTGGTGCTTACTCCCTAAATACAACCCCTTCATTTTACAGTCCTTGACCTTGTGAAAATCAGTTGGCCTCCCCAGACTTTATTTTCCTCAATTATAAAATAAACGGGTTGAATTGAATGACCTCTGAGGTCCCTTCCACCTCTAGAGCTATGATCCTGTATCTCCAAATTCAATACTTTTCCCACTGTTCAATGTTGCTTTCCAGGCAGAGAAAGGAAGACGAGAGAGGAAAAGAAGCAATGCACTGTGCTTTCCCTTCCTGATCACAATCCAGTCAGTCAACCAACACTTGTTAAGCACCTACTATGTGCCAGGTACTATGCTAAGCAGTGGGTATACAAATGTAGGCAAAAGATAGTCCTTGTTCTCAAGGAGATCCCAGTCTAATGGGAAAGACAACATGTAAACAATATGTACAAACTAGCTAAAGTCAGGATTAACTGGAGAAAATCAACAGAGGGGAGATACTGGCATGAAGGGGAATTGGGAAGGGCTTCTGGTGGAAGGTGGGATTTTAGCTGGGACTTGAAGAAAGCCAAGAGGCAGAGATGAGGAGGGAGTTCTAGGCATGGGAAAAACCAATGAAAATGTATAGAGTCAGGAAATGGAGCATCTAGTTCAAGGGAAAAAAGGAAGTCAATGTCACTGCACAGTAGAGCATGTGGTGAGGGGTAAGGTGAAAAAAATTGGAAAGGTAGAAGGGAAGCAGAATCCCAGAGGATTTTACATTGGATCCTGAAGGTGAGAGCCACTGAAGCTCATTATATAGTAGAGTGACATAGTCACATCTGTCCTTTAGGCAAATTAATTTGAAGCTGAGTTGAAGATGGACCAGAGTAGGGAGAGACTTGAAGCAGGGAGACCCCAATTAGCAGGCCTTTGGTGATGAGAGCCTGGACCATGTTAGTGGAAGTATCAGAGGAGGAAAAGAGATGGAAGACATAACATAAAAGATGTCATGAAGGTAAAAATCTACAAATCTTGGTAACAAATTGGATATGGAGGAGTGGGGGGCAAGTGGAGGATGACATTTGGGCTGTAAAACTGGGTCCATGGGAGAATAGCAGGATGCCCTCAACCATAATAAAGAAATCAGGAAGAGAGGAAGGTTTAGGGAGAAAGATATTTCAGTTTTGGACACATCAAATTAAAGATGTCTATGAGATATCTGGTTAGAGATGCCAAATACGTGGCTGGAAATGCAAATCTGAAGTTTAGGGCTACATAAGTACATCTGACAATCATCAACAGACATTGGTTCAGAAAGTCCTACAGGTAGGTAGAGCCCAAATTCAGACTCCAAATCCAGAGCTCCTTGTACTACTCTAGGAATGAAAAAAAAAACCTCTTTATGAATCTATGAAGCTGACATCCAAAAAATGTCAGCTGACCTTTCCTGGGTTCACACTAGGAAACCAAGTAAAAGGCAAAGTTCCTCTTCATTCACCTTATTTTACTCGCCCCTTGTTTCTCCATCACCCCTGGGCTGGTGCACATACCTTTCGTAATGCCTTATATCTCCCAAGGTGACTGCTTACCCAGCCCCACCCTCCCTAATAGCCTCTTTTGTTCCTCTAAATCTTTCCCTGCCATCAAGACCCACCTTGACCTAGAATCCCATCCATTCCCTGAAGAGATCTCATCTTACAAATTAAATTGGTTGATTATGGAATGAGCACTTTCAGCTGGAAGGGATCTTAATGATGCCCTAAATACAACCCCTTCATTTTACAGATAAGGAAACTGAGGCCAGAGACACTAAGTGATTTGACTAAGATCATACAGCTAATGAGGAACCTTGTTAAAATATTATCCATCATGAGTCTCAGTTTCCTCATCTGTAAAATGAGGAAGGTCTCTGTGGTCCTTCTGGGTCTAGATTGACAGTCTTTTTTAAAGAGCCAAGTCAGTCAGACCACACACTTGACACTTAACTAGCTGTGTGACCCTGGCAAATCACTTAACCCTGATTGCCTCATCAAAAAAAAAAAAAGAGCTAAGTCAGGTCCAAACCCAAATCTTGACTCCAAACCCAATACTCCTTCTACTAAACCATACTGTGTGTCTACTGGGTAACCACTCCATCTTAACAGGGACTTTCTATGACTTAGAGGATATAGAGAACAGAGCCAACAAAGTAGTAGGAGAGCCTAGAAATATTCTGCAAATTGTACCCTACAGGCTGCCTCTTACTGGATTTAGTAATAATGGAAGCTGGGATTTGTTTAGCACTTTTATTTGGCAAAGCCCTTTTACATATCTTATCTTATTTAATCCCCACAACAACCCTGGGAGGTATTCTCATTTTATAGATGAGGAAACTGAGACAGATAGAAATTAAATGACTTGTCCAAGGTCACACAACTAGGAATTATCTGAGGAAAGATACAAACTCAAGGTCTTGACTCCATGGCCAGGACTCTGTTTACTATTCCACCTAAGTTTTTGCACAAAGTTAGCATAACCCTCTCAGCCTGACCTGTGGACTCTTTCTTTTCTCAATGTGCTCCTCATCACAGTTGTATTAAGGCTCCTCTGGGGTCTCCAGCAATGTCCTTTTGGGATAAGTACATTAGTCAGAGAGAACTGCAGGCTATACGCACTAAAATATTCATTACCATGAGGAAAGATGATCTCAGACTCATTCCCAAATGAACATTTGATTCAATATGAGTCTGATATTATCTCCAGTCTTTCTGACAACTCCTCAGATACCCTACCATCTGCAGAATACCTCTTCCTCTCGGAAACAAATTCCTTGCCTGGATAACACAGTAAGTAGAAATCCAGGAGGAGAAACATATGCCACAGTAAACACCCATTACATTCCACATCTTCCCCTTGCTTTATTTTCCATGTCAGTCATTAGCTATCGTGCTGTCACCCAAAATGATTTCCTCTGAAGGGATGCTGGATTCCAATTCCATTAAAAGGAGAAAGAAAAACACAAGCAATCTTCTTCATTCTCGGGGGAGCTATTGAGAAGCTAAATGCTAGATTTGGCTACAAAGGCCATCCTCTGCCCTTTCTACCAGACTGCTTCCTTGATTGACAAAAGATTTGTTGGGGTTTTTTTAATTGTGTCTCCCCAACTTGCCCAGATTGGAAGTTCAGAGCTCATTCACAAACCCTATTCTACTGCTGATAGGGGATGAAGCTTTGACCCACTCTTTCTCCAACCTGAGTCAGTTCCTTAGGCTTGTTGGCTGTGGTGCCAGGAGGGTCACCATATTGTTGCCAGACTGAATGTAGGTATCCAATACACTTTAGCACTACTGTATTGCAGAACTTCTGGACTCAGGTTTTTATCAACCTAAGGCTGTAGCAGGTATATAGCCATGCAGCATCACACAGGCAAGCAACAGATTTAACAAGGTGAGCCAGTGAGAGTCAGCATTAAGCGATGAAAAAGGCATTGGGCTTTTTTTTGCAGGGGGGAGGTTTGTGAGGCAGCTGGGGTTAAGTGACTTGTCCAGAGTCACACAGCTAGTGAGTGTTATGTGTCTGAGGCCGGATTTGAACTCTGGTCCTCCTGACTCCAAGGCCAGTGCTCTATTCACTGCACCACCTAGCTGCCCCAAAGGCATTGGACTTTGACCTGGATTCAAATTCTGCCTTAAACACTTGTTAGCTGCATGACTCTATATAAGTAACTCAATATCTCTGGACCTCAGTTTCTTTATCATGAAATGAGAGGGTTGGATCAATGGCCTCTACATCTATGATCTTATGAATTCACCGTATTGAGCTGTAAAACCAGGTCCGAGTCTCATTTCCACCAGAATGATTGACTCACTATGAGCTCTTTGATGGCAGAGACTGTTTCATTTTTGTCTCTACCCCCAGAGGCTGCATGGTGGCATATTTATTAAGCAAAAAGTAAATATTTAATAAGTGTTTGTTGAATGAATTAATGAATTATAAGTCACATAAGCAACTCAGACTTCAGTTTTAACATTTTAATAGTCATTCAATCCTTCATTAACCAGCTTTTGAACTTGTTGGATGTGTAGGGGGATTTGACAGCTGTGTGGAGGATGGCTGGGAGAACAGCTGTTAGAATATTATAAGAACTGGAAATGAAGAAAGTAGCCACATGGGTAGAAAAGAGAAAACGGATGACACAGAGAGCAACAGAGACAGAGAGAGACAGAGACAAGGGAGGAAGGAGGGAAGGAGGGAAGGAAGGAAGGAAGGAGGGAAGGAAGGAAGGAAGGAGGGAAGGAGGGAAGGAGGGAAGGAGGGAAGGAAGGAGGAAGGAAGGAAGGAAGGAAGGAAGGGAAGGAGGAAGGAGGGAAGGAGGGAAGGAGGGAAGGAGGGAAGGAGGAAGGAGGGAAGGAAGGAAGGAAGGAAGGAAGGAAGGAAGAAGGAAGGAAGGAAGGAAGGAAGGAAGGAAGGAAGGAAGGAAGGAAGAAGGAAGGAGGGAAGGAGGGAAGGAGGGAAGGAGGGAAGGAGGGAAGGAGGGAAGGAGGGAAGGAAGGAAGGAAGGAAGGAAGAAGGAAGAAGGAAGGAAGGAAGGAAGGAAGGAAGGGAAGGAGGAAGGAAGGAAGGAGGGAAGGAAGGAAGGAGGGAAGGAAGGGAAGGAAGGGAGGGAGGAAGGAAGGAAGGAAGGAGGAAGGAAGGAAGGAAGGAAGGAGGAAGGAAGGAAGGAGGGAAGGAGGAAGGAGGGAAGGAAGGAGGGAAGGAGGGAGGAGGAAGGAAGGAAGGAAGGAAGGAAAGAAGGAAGGAAGGAAGGAAGGAAGGAAGGAGGAAGGAGGGAAGGAGGAAGGAGGGAAGGAGGAAGGAGGGAGGAAGGAGGGAAGGAGGAGGGAGGAAGGAAGGAAGGAAGGAAGGAAGGAAGGAAGGAAGGAGGGAAGGAAGGAAGGAGGGAAGGAGGGAAGAGGAAGGAGGGAAGGAGGGAAGGGGAAGAAGGAGGAAGGAAGGAAGGAAGGAAGGAAGGAAGGAAGGAAGGAAGGAAGGAAGGAGGAAGGAAGGAGGGAAGGAAGGAAGGAGGAAGGAGGAAGGAGGGAAGGAGGAAGGAGAAGGAAGGAGAAGGAAGGAAGAAGGAAGGAGGGAAGGAGGAAGGAGGGAAGGAGGAAGGGGAAGGAGGAAGGGGGAAGGAAAGGAAGGAAGGAAGAAGGAAGGAAGGAAGGAAGGAAGGAAGGAAGGAAGGAGAGGAAGGAAGGAAGGAAGGAAGGAAGGAAGGAAGGAGGGAAGGAGGAAGGAGGAAGGAAGGAAGGAAGGAAGGAAGGAAGGAAGGAAGGAAGAAGGAAGGAAGGAAGGAAGGAGGAAGGAAGGAAGGAAGGAAGGAAGGAAGGAGGGAGGAAGGAAGGAGGAAGGAAGGAAGGAAGGAAGGAAGGAAGGAGGGAAGGAGGGAGGAAGGAAGGAAGGAAGGAAGGAAGGAAGGAAGGAAGGAAGGGAAGGAAGGAAGGAGAGGAGGAGGGAAGGAGGGAAGGAGGGAAGGAGGGAAGGAGGAAGAAGGAAGGAAGGAAGGAAGGAAGGAAGGAAGGAAGGAAGGAAGGAAGGAAGGAAGGAAGGAAGGAAGGAAGGAGGAAGGAAGAAGGAGGGAAGGAGGGAAGAGGAAGGAAGGGAAGGAGGGAAGGAGGAAGGAGGGAAGGAGGAAGAGGGAAGGAAGGAAGGAGAAGGAAGGAGGAAGGAGGGAAGGAGGGAAGGAAGGAAGGAAGGAAGGAAGGAAGGAAGGAAGGAAGGAAGGAAGGAAGGAAGGAAGGAAGGAAAAGGGGAAAAGAGAGAGAGAGAGATTGGTGGTGGAGGTAGGATCTGCAAGAATTAACAACTGAATGGATAAATGCAGTGGAGGAGAGTGAGGATTGAAGTAGGACACCGATGTTCCAAACCTGCATAACTGGGAGAATGGTGGTATCCTTGATAAAAATAGAGTAATTAGGAAGAGCAGTAGGCTTAGTGCTAAATATAATGAGTTCTGTTTTGGATAGCCAACAAACAGTTATTTGGTACTGATGTGTTGGGTTTGAGAAGCTTATAGATCATACAGGTGGAGGTGTCCAAAAGTCAGTGTGAGATTTGAGCTCAGAAGAGAAATGAGAACTGGATTGGGAAAATCTGGGAGACATCTGTGGAGAAATAATGTGAATCCCATGGTAGCTGATAAGATCACCAGAAAACAGAATGAGAAGACGCAACCCAGGAAAGAGCCCTAGTATACACCCATGCTTAAAGGTCTGGGTATAAATGGTGATTTTTCAAAAAAGACAGAAGGACCAGTAATCATGAAAACATAGAAAGGAGGGAGAATCTAGAAAGAGGGTGTGGTCATTCCTGACACTGGAGAGAGGTCAAGAAGAATGAGGAATGAAAAACAGCCATTGAATTTAACAATTAAAAGATCACCGAAGAGAGAGTAGTCTTGGTCAAGTGATGAGGGGAAACTGAGGCCCAGTACAGGAGCTCAAGTCTTCTTTTTTTGGTTTGGTGGCAACAACTTTTTTGAAAAGTTTGACTATGAAAAGGAGAAAGCACCTGAGGTCCAGAAAAGTGACTTACCCAAAGCCACATAGGAAGGAATTATCAGGGCCAGGATCCCTCACACTTGTCAAGTGCCTCACTCTCATTAAAAAGCTTTCCTGTCCATCTGATCCTGACGACAACTGTGGAAGGTAGATAGGGCAAGAGCTAGTATCATTATTTAACAGATGAGGAAAAGGAAGCATAAGTCAGATAAGTATCTTGTCTAAAGTTACACATAGCTCCCAGCAGAACCCAGATACAATCTGCCATCTGCAACCTTCTCCAGGATTACAGCTTAGAAAGGTGGACAGCATCATACACTAGCATACATTAGAGAGGGTATTGAGGTTAAGTCCTGGATCTGTCCTTCATCAGTCATATGACAATGTATAAGTTGCTTGGGTTTGTACTGTACAAGGGTTTTCAAAGTGTTGTCCAAGAGATTTGTCAAAGGGTCCATCTTATTGAATGACTCAGTATAAGAAATGAGCAAACAGACCTTCCATAAAGATAGTCATTCAACAAGCATTTATTAAGAGCCTACTATGTGCTAGGCAGTGTGTTAGGTGCTAGGAATACAAAGAAGGGCTCACATTCTAATCAAGGAAAAAACATACAGACAACTAGATACATACAGGTTAGATACAGCAATTGTTTCAAATAGAAATGGGTCTCTACAAGCCACATTTTGACTTAGAAAAATCACAAATTAGCATTAGTTATGTTGTATTGAATTTTATTAGTTTTGTTAAACATTTTCTAATTACATTTTAATCTGGTTTCAGGCAACATCTGTGTTGTTGCACAGTGGGCTTGGAGGTGCTATCAGTTCGACTCGTCTGATGTATAGTATAGATAAAGGTAATTTGACAGGGGAAAGTATTCATGGCAAGGGGGGACCAGGAAAGGTCTCCTGCAGAAGGTAATATCTGAGCTGAGTCTTGAAGGAAGACAGGGAAACTGAGAGGCCAATGTGAGGAGGCAGAGAAATCCAGGCAAAGGCACAGATTTGGAGGACAGAGTGTCGTGTTCAAGGACCAGCAAGTCAGCAAGTGTAGCCAGATCATAGAGTGTACATGAGAGAGTAAGGTGTGAGAAGATTGGAAAGGTAGAAAGAAGCCAGGTTAATAAGTGGTTTAAATGTCAAGCAAAGGACCCCATATGTGGTCCCAGAGGTAATAGTGAGACACTGGTACTCATAGGGCAGGGGAAGTGATATGGTCAGACTTATGCTTTAGAAAAATCCCTTTGGCAGCTAAGTGGAGGGTGTATCGGAATGGGGGGAGACTTAAGGCATGGAGCCTAGTTATAAGGCTAATGCAGTAGTCCAGGAAGAGGTGATGAGAGGTTGTTTGAGTAAAAATTATCAGACACCTACATGTATGTATGTATGTTTTCATATGCATATGTTTTCAAATACAGGTAGATACTATTGTGTTTAATCAAATGCAAGTAAATCATTTAAACAGTCTACTTAATTCATCACATATTTTGACAAACAGAAACTAACAGTATAATCATTATGAAACTATGATCCCTGAACTCTTTGGAGGTTAACAAGAGATCCTTGGTAAAGAATACAGAATGTTGGAATCACATTCAGACAGGATCATTGTTCCTTAACTGCTTTTCTTTGTATAAAGGATGGCTCAATGTGGCCCAATGAACTATAGCCTTATGTTAGAGGCAGAGTTGTTGTTATTCATTCATTTCAGTCGTGGCTGACTCTCTGGGACCTGATTTGGCAAAGGTACTAGAGTGGTTGGCCATTTCCTTCTCCAGCTCATTTTACAGATGAGAAAACTGAGGCAAATAGGGCAAAATGCCTTGCCCAGGGTCACACGGCTAGGAAGTATCTGAGGCCAGATCTGAACTAAGGAAGATGGGATTTCCTGACTCTAGGCCACCTAACTGATCCTAGAGTCAGAATACTTGGATTCAAATCCCACCTCTGATGCTTTCTAACTGTGTAACCTTGGACCAGTCACATCACTTCAATGGGCCTCAGTTTCCACACTTGTAAAATGAAGGTGTTGGATGAAATGGTCTCTAAGGCCCCTTTCTGCTCTAATTCCATAATCCTCTACCTCAAGAAGAATTTTCCAGCAGATATCCAGGGTGTGGAGGAAAAATAAAAAACACTGAAGCACAGTAGGAAGCGTCTAGGAAAAGAACAAACTTCCCACGTTGTTCCTAGAACAGCACAGCAGTAATGCAGAGCTCAGAAAATCCGGCCCCACTCTCTGCTAGAGTTCCAAGCTGTTCCTGTTAATTTCAACTTGAGACTCTTTGCCCAGGAAACCAGGCCCTGGAAATAATGAGCTACCCACTCTGGACCACCACCCTGTCTTTAACACCAGTCCAGATCTCTTATATTTGCACATCAGGAGATCTGAGCCAGTCACAGCAGGCTTTGCTCTGATTAACCTTTGAAACAGGCATCATCTAATTTTTTTTTTGGTTGTTCTTTGGGGCAGAACTCCACTTTAAAGGTCAGTAAGCATCAAACTTAATCTGACTTGTAATTACTTTAGTAAACATGCCTGAATGAATAAATGCCAACATCATTAGACACACAGTATATTACCCAGGCCTATTCCTGGGCTGGATAACAATGCAGAAGCTCAGGCCTCTCTGGACACTCTCATTTGTGAATTACACAATTGTGGTTTATTAGCAATCACTTTTATTAACTCCCATATAGCTTAGCTGGAATCTAATATTTGCAGAGGAGAGCAGCTCTGGAAAGTGGAAAGAGCCCTGCCCAAGGAGTTCAAGAGAGCTGCATTCAATACGTGGCCTGGGTATTAGCTAACTGTGATTTTAGGCAAATCACTTCCCCTTCTCTGGGCCTCAGAGAAGGTCAGACTAGATGATCTCTAGGGTTCCCTTTTATCTCTGAAATTCTACTTTCTGTGCAATTATTATTCAATCCAGAAACTTCCTCAGTTCCAATAGAGTACAATCCATCTTTATGAGACCCTGATTATCACGTTCCACCTGACCTGGATGGGAGGGAGAGGTCAGGACCAAGGCTAGCACCAGGGAAGCTTCGTGGGGACTTTTACCTCTGCCAAGTCATTAAATGAATAAACTTTACGGCATAAAGACAGTGGTGGGCTAAATATACATCTGTGCTTCAAGAATTACCTCCAAGTGGTTCTACCTGACTAGTATATCTATCTATATCTATATGTATGTATGTGTGTATATATGTATGTACATATATTTTATACTACCTGACAAGTATATCCAAGGGTTCCTGTCACACACACACACACATACGTGTGCACACATGTTGTGCTTTGCTCCTGCTCTATTCCAAGATGGTCCAGAATATGCTCAGGCTCCAGGATGTAACCAATATCTGGACAGCCCATTGCCTGTGTGTGTATTCTTGCCAGCATGAAAATTTAGTGATGGGATCACTGATTGTAAGATGGGGACGGGCCCTCAGAAAGGATGTAATTCATTTCCCTCATTTTGCCAATGAGGAGCCAGGAGCCCAGAAAGGGGATCAAAGTCACACAAGCACTAGCAAAGTTGGGACCCAAACCCAGGTCCTCTAAGCTCCTTCCATTACAGCAGGCTGCCTTTCATCCTCAAGTACTTTGTGGAGAGCAATGAAACGGTACCATCCCCTGCTTTAAACCCAACAATGCACTTGGGCCCTTACTGATCACATACTCCTTTCTGAATTCCATATTTCAGGTCTCATTCTTTTGCCATGTTTCCCGATAATGACCTCTTCAAGTTTCCATGGTGATTTCCTACGGCCAGACATGTTGGCTCACAAGCATCCTAAAAGTCTATTTGGTTACATGGATACATTTATAGAGATACAGAGACAGGCAGATAAACAGATACATACAGAAACAGACAGATAGAGACAGATAGGTAGGCAAGCAGGTAAATATATAAAACATATATGTGTAGGTATATAGGTATGCATTGATAAACAATAATTGTGAGCATTTGTGTAGCACTTTAAGATTTTCAAAGTGCTTTGCATATTTTATCTCATTTGATCCTCATAACAATCCTGTGAGGAAGATGGTATTATTATTCCCATTTTACAGCTTGTGAAACCAAGGCAGACGGACATTAAATGACTTGTCCCGGTTTCATAGCTAGTAAGTGTCTGAGGCCTGACTCCAGGTCCAGCACACCACCAATATAGGATGCTTGGCTCACAAGCATCCTAAAAGTCTATTTGGTTACATGGATACATTTATAGAGATACAGAGACAGGCAGATAAACAGATACATACAGAAACAGACAGATAGAGACAGATAGGTAGGCAAGCAGGTAAATATATAAAACATATATGTGTAGGTATATAGGTATGCATTGATAAACAATAATTGTGAGCATTTGTGTAGCACTTTAAGATTTTCAAAGTGCTTTGCATATTTTATCTCATTTGATCCTCATAACAACCCTGTGAGGAAGATGGTATTATTATTCCCATTTTACAGCTTGTGAAACCAAGGCAGACGGACATTAAATGACTTGTCCCGGTTTCATAGCTAGTAAGTGTCTGAGGCCTGACTCCAGGTCCAGCACACCACCAATATAGAGCTGGACAAAGCACAAGAAGTAAAGGGGTCTAGTGAAGGGGCCAGATGGTAAGCTCTAAGACCCAAAACAGGAAGTTTCAAAGCAGAGCAGTTAGCTAAACTTGGGATCTACAGAAACATTTGATCAGCCTGATTTACCAGCCTGATTTTCAAAAGCTTCAGGAAGGGGCAGCTAGGTGGCACAGTGGATAGAGCACCGGCCCTGAAGTCAGGAGAACCTGAGTTCAAATTTGGCCTAGGATACATAGCACTTACTTAGCTGTGTGACCCTGGGCAAGTCACTTAACCCTAATTGCCTAATATATATTTTTTTCTTTTGAAATGGACTGAAAGGACTCGGCCACTTTTCTCTGCTCTCCTCCTTTTATTCCAGCTCATGGGCCAGGTGCTGTTTGGCAGCATGGTGCAACAGCAAGACAGCTGGCTTTGGAGTGGAGATGCGGATTACAATTCCGGCTCTGCTATTTACTATCTGTGGGACATTGGATAAGTCACTTTACCTCTCTAGGACTCAGCTTCCTCATCTACGAAACTAAGCATTTGAACCAAATGCCTTCTGAGGTCCCTTCTGGGTCTAAATCCATCATTGTATGATCATTTATCTGCATAGTCTTTCCCTCCTCAGTCTCAATCCTTCTTCAAAACAACCAAACACTTACCCTCCGTTCCCTTGCCATGGAACTTCCATCTCTCTCTAACAGACCCTGTTTTGTTCTTATGTTTATATTTTTTTAAGGCGTGGTCTCCTTTTCTCACCTAGGCTAGAAATACAAGGGTTTCTCACAGACCCAATACCACTCTGACTTGGACCCTGACCTGCTCTGTTTCCAGCCTGGGCTTGTTTCTCCCTCTCTTGGCAGCCTGGTGGTCCCCACTCCCGGGGGCTCACTATATTGGTGCTGAATTTACTAAAGACATCCAAACAGTTTAGCCCACTGTGGTTTAGAACTCCTAAGCCCAAGAGATCTTCCTGCCTCAGTCTTACCAGTAGCAGGAATTAAAGGGGTATGCCACCATTACCAGCCCAAATCTACTTTCCTAGCTGTCCACAAGTGGAATGGACTGACTCAAAATGGAGTGATTTTAACATCTCAAAAGGTCTCAAAACAGAGAAGAGCTAGATGACCACTTCGGGAGAGCAAGGTGGTGCTGTAGTGGATAGAATGCCAGACCTAAGTTTAAATCCAGCCTCAGACACTTACTAGCTTGTGGCTCTGGGAAAGGCATTTAACTCTGTTTGCCTCAGTTTCCTCATCGGTCAAATGAGCTGAAAAAAAAAAAAAAGAAATAACAAAGCACTCCAGTATCTTTGCCAAGAAAACCCCAAATGGGATCACAAAGAATCAGACACAACTAAAATGACTAAACAAAAAAAGAAAAAAAAAAGATGATCACTTGTTGGGGATATAGTTTTGACTAGCTGGACCAGGGGTGGGGAACCTATAGTCTCGAGGCCACATGTGGCCCTCTAAGTCCTCGAGTATGGCCCTTTGACCAAATCCAAACTTCACAAAACAAATCCACTTAATAAAAGGATTTGTTCTATAAAACTTGGACTCGGTCAAAAGGCCACACCCAAGGACCTGGAAGGCCACATGTGGCCTCAAAGCCACAGGTTCCCCACCCCAGAACTGGACTTTGTAGACCTCCCTAACTCTGAGATTCTCTGGTCCTTGGTTTTTTTTTTTATAATGTCCCTACAATGGGGCAGCTAGGTGGCGCAGTGGATAGAGCACCAGCCCTGAAGTCAGGAGGACCTGAGTTCAAATCCGGCCTCAGACCAAACACTTGACACTTACTAGCTGTGTGACCCTGGGCAAGTCACTTAACCTCAATTGCCTAAAAAAAAAAAGATTTTAAAAAATTATAATGTCCCTAAACTTTATTAAGTTACATGCTCATCAGGATTTTGTGCCAGCACTTTTATTAGTAAAACAGTCAGCACCACAGCTAGAGATAGTAATTGTTGTGGTCAGAACTAAGGCTGGGGAAAAGCAGAGAACACAGCTGAGTGATGGGGCGGGAATCATCCCCCTAGCCTGCCAAAGATGTGGCCTGAAGAGTTAACAAAACCAGCTGCTTTTTTGTACCATTAGGCAGTTTGGCCTAAACTGAAATGATATTTTGGCTAAATAGTGAGAGCAATACCTAGATGAATCTCCAATGACTGATGGAATCCCAGAACCAGAACTGGAAGGGACTTATATATTTGTTTGTTGATTTAAAAACCCCAGAGATTCCATCTATCTGTGAAGTTTTAAAATGTAGATGTGACTAGGGAGAGGGTGGTGAACCAGATGAACTTCCAAGGACCCTTCCACTTCTAAAGTCTATGATTGAACTCAGCTTCATTGTAAATGTGATCAAGGGCATCTGCATTCAGGAAACTTATTCTTATGGTTGGCATGTCTAGGCTATCTAGTTCAACTCCTGCAGTTCATATATGAGGAAACTGAAGCCCAGAGAACCTAAGTGATTTGCTCAAGATCATACAGGTAATAAGTACCAAAGGTAGTTTTCAAATCTAAGTCTTCTGATTCCAGAGCTAGTGCTCCCTCCACTGTACCATGAGGGTTGGAAAAGGATGCTATCCATTGTCTTGGTAGCGGGAGAAAAATTATCCTCATATATCCCCATGTCTCTTCCCAGGGTGCTTTTTGGCAGGGAAGAATGTGTTTATATACTCCTTTACCAATTGTCTTGTGATCTGGGCCAGCACCTGACATTCTACTACTACAGACTGAGTCTGATGAAAAGGTCTCTCAGAGACCACTCCAGATATATTCTGATTCTGGCACTCTCTTCAATTGTCCCAATGGTATTTTAAGAATATCTGGCACACAGGAGGTACTTAAAAGATAATTAGTAAATTGAGAGTATAGGTGTGATCAGTTGATGTTCAAGGAGGGAGCCAACATCAAGGAATCACCATCATGCCTAAAAATTTCTGTAACTAAAGTTTGCATCATGCTTTATACACTTTATTGGATTTTACCCTCACAACAATCTTGGAAGGTAGGTGCTACTATCCCTATTTTAGAGAGGTGAAAACTGAGGCCGAGAGATATGTAGAATGTAAGCTCCTTGGGACCAGGTAATATTTTTGCTTTTTCCTTGTTTCCCCAGCACTTAGCATAGTACTTGGCACGTAGAGAACACTTAATAAATGTTTCTTAACTGACTGACATGTAGAGGAGTAATGGCCAGGTAAAAGAGTTTTAGCCTGAGGAGTCATAGAGCTGGCAAGTCAATCCATAGAACAGCCAATTAACAAGGCCTTTTCAGAAGAACTGGAGAGTTGGTATGATTACTGTTCTCAAAGCAAGAGATTGAAAAAGAGTCAAAGGAGATGGAAAGGGAGACAAAAGTGAGAGGGGTAGAATTGATAAGATTTGGAAACTGATTGATTGGATGAGGAAATAAAGTGAGGGCATAACTTCAAAGTCTGGAACCTGGGAGAAAGGAAGTTTGATGCCCATAAAGTGTTCATCCAGCCTTTGCTTGAAGACCCTAAGTGAGAGATGTCCCACTCCTTCATGAAGCAGAATATTCCATTTTGAGATCCAACTTAGCTCCAGTTGCTAAGAAAATTTTCTTTTCCCTTTTCTGGGGTACCACCTAGAAGAGTACTCCAAGTCCTGGGGATTGTATAGGTCCTTTGAAAGAATATAAAATAATGAATGTTTAAAGTGCTATGGGAACAGGCAAACTAATACATTGTTGGTAGAGCTGCAAATTGTTCCCACTATTCTGCAAAATAACTTAGAACTATACTAGAAAAGTGATTAAACTGTTCGTATCCTACGATCTAGTGATACCATGGCCATACCTTTGCCTAAAAGGAGGGAAAAGACAGATGGAAGTCCTATTAAATACCAAAATATCTGTAACAGCTCATCATGGTAGAAACTCAAAACTAAGTGGATATACATCATTTGGTATACAAATTATAGTAAGTGAATATAATGAAATATTGTGCAATAAAAAGCAATGAAATTTGCATAAACTTATGAAGAAACTAAATAATCAAAACCAAGAGAATAATATGAGTAATGGTTACAATAATGTAAAGAGGGGGAAAAGATATGATACAGATCACTTCAGTGATGAATGGACTCCAACGGACTGATGCCAAAACAACCTATCTCCTTTCAGTAGAGAGGTGTTAGGCTACAGGCATACACCAATTACAATTGGACTTCTATTCCCTATTCCCACTGCCACTTCCTTTGTGCAGATTCTCATTACCCTCCCTGCCTAAATTATCCCAGTAGCCTTTAACAGACCGTCCGAAGTCCTTCTCCCTTCTCCAAACCTTCCTTTACAGCTGTCTACTTGGTAATAGTCAAATACCTTAGCCTGACATTCAAGGTTAGTTATAATGAGATGCCACCCTAACTTTCCAAACTTATCTTACTTTTATTACTCACTCTTCATCTACTCTTCCCACAGTCTTAGAACCATTCTTCCTTTCAGTCAAATGAAGAAAAATTTATGGTAATTTCCTTATTTTACCTTATCTGACCATATTTATTTTCATTTGCCTAAGCCAGGAATGTGCATTCTGCATACAAGAGCACAATGTCATTACCCAAATTCACCAAATTAAAGTGGCCAAAATGATCATGATTGTATCAAAGTCCTAGACATGCCAACCATAAGAATAAGTTTCCTGGATACAGATGCCCTTGATCACATTTACAGTGAAGCTGAGTTCAATCACAGACTTTAGAATTGGAAGGGTCCTTGGAAGTTCATCTGGTTCACCACCCTCTCCCTAGTCACATCTACATTTTAAAACATCACAGGTAGATGGAATCTCTGGGGGTTTTTTAATCAACAAACAAATATTTACCAAATGACTACATTAGCCATGCTGTGACTGTCAGAGATCTAAAGAACTTGCCATCATCCTCAGTAACACATCTCAACACTTAACTATGTCACCACGCCAAGGATCTGCCCTCTCATGAGTGGTGCACCCACCAGTACAGATCACAAAGCACCTATAACTTAACAGATGAGAATTAGAGAGCATCTCGAGATTCAGGAAGTAAAGTAACTCAGCCATAGCCACAAAGCTAGTCAATGTTGGAGGCAAGATTTGAAACCATACATTCCCAGTCATGATCTAACATACTATGCACTATGCCATTCTGGGTCTCCAATAATTAACGTTTTTGCAGAATTTTCCTTCACAACTACACTGCAATTGAAGCCTGCTTCCTCTTTCTCTATCCTCAGTGGAAATGGAGAGATGATCCTCATGCTTAATGGAGAAATCCTTCATAAACCACAAGGGAACATTAATTCACTATCATCCTCTAAGTGGAAAAAGTAAATTCCTATAACCACCCCCAGGGTTTTGTTCCTTAATCATCACTATGATTCTCCCTCATTCTCTTCTCTGTTATCTCTCCACATCAATCTTTAGTTGTGGAGTCCATAATTAAACACAGTTACTGTCAAAGGGTCTGGCAAATGTTTGAAATGGTGGACACCTCCGTTTATGACATCTTAACTCCTACTTTGGTTTCTGAGTTAGTGTGTATTTGAGTAGAATAATAATAATAACAGCATTTATTTAACCCTTTCAAGTTTGCAAAGTGCTTCACTAATATTTTCTATTCACAACAAGCCTGGGAGGTAGGTACTATTATTATCCCCATCTTACAGATGAGGAAGCTGAGGCAGACAGTGGTTAAGTAATTTGCCCAGGGCAGCACAGGTATTAAGTGTCTGAGGTCAAATTTGAACTCAGGTCTTCCTGACTTCAGCATTCTAACCACTGATCCACCTGGCTACCTTGATCAGAGCCATATTCCCCTAAGCCAGTGTTTCTTAACCCTTGTTGTATCACAGACCCTGTTGGCAATCTGGTAAAGCCTATGGACCCCTTCTCAGAATGTTTCTAAATGCATAAAATACATGGGAAGACAAAAGAAATCATTTCAGTTGAAGCATAGCTGTGATTTTTTTAAAGCAAGTTTACGTAACTCATTTTAAGGTCTGCGGCCTAAGCCTCCTGTTCTCTAGCTCCTTCACCTTAGCTTCCTCTGAAGTGCTTGAATGGCTCCTCCTGAGCCTGGATATCTGCCTCTGGATGCTCTCCAACAGCTTATCAATGCCCTATCCAAACCGGGGTCCCCAGAACTGCGCCTGATGGTCTGAGCATAATACAACAGTGTGATCACCTCCTTATTCCTTGAAGTTCTAGCCTTTCATGAAAGTGTTGGTAAATGTCAGAGAAGCAGGAGGGAACATTGGATAGGCCTGGATTCAAGCAGTGACCCAAACACATACCAGTTATATCACCATGAATAAGTTATTTATCCACACAAATCTCTAAGACCAAAAATTTCAGCAGAGTTGCTGATCTATATTGGTGAAGGGAGTTTCCATTCCAACAATTCTCTGTGCTGATGAAATGACATCTAGACACTAACCACCACCACCCTAAAACATGCTTCTCAAAAATGCCTAAAATGATGTCCATTTTCTTGCCTGCCCTCTCACAATATTCACTCATATTAAGTTTGCCACACACTAAACCCCCAGCTATTTTTCAGATGAGTTTCTGTCTAGTTCTTCTTCCCCTGTATTTCCAAGGTGAAATTGATTTTGGGACCCAGCATAAGACTTGATATTTACCCCTATTGAATGTTGTCTTATTGGATTCAGGCCAGTGCTCTACTCTGTCAAGATCTGTTTGCATCCTGACTGTCATCCAGTATCTTAGCAATTCCTCCCAGTTTTGTCTCACCTGCTAAACTGCCTCATGAAAGTACCAAAATCATTTTGGAAGTTATAATAGAACACCACTGGCACGTTGGCAGTTTGGCATCCACTGTGACTCTGAACTCTCGTTTACTCTTCTTGCACATAGCTGGGTAAAGCTGGGAAGTAAGCAAATTTCTCTGGGACAGCACACACCTTTCCTCCTGGGCCATTCTTCCTTCCCACTGTCATTAGGTACTAATGTATTCATGGTTCCACCATCATCCTCCCAAACAAAAGCTGTTCTCAGGAAATGCTAGCTCAGTCATTCATACTTTGTTGTGAATTTCATAGTTGTTAACAAAATTTCAGAGTCATAAGGTACCTCATTGATTATCTAACATTCTCTTACTTGAACAAAAATCACTTTAGGTGCCCACAACATCTCCAAAGCGACCACCCTGCCCTTACTTGATACACCTCCTGTGAGGGGAAGCCTATTACCTCCCTAGGCAGTCTGTTCCCCTCATGGATGGCTCTAATGGTTAAGGAAATTTTTCTGAGCCTCAGCAAGCCTAAGTCTGCTTTCTCCCTACTCCCATCAACTTCTACCTTCTACCTTCCACCTTTTGCTCTTTGGGGTCAAGGACATGTCTAATCCAGGGAACCTGTAGCCTCAATGCCACATGTGGCCTTCTAGGTCCTCGTGCGTGGCCCTTTGACTGACCATCACATATGGCCTCAAGGCTGAGGTTTCCCCACTCCTGTTAATCCTTCTTCCCCATGAAAATTCTTAAAATATTTGAAGGAAACTACTATGTCCCCTCTCCCCACTCTCTTCCCCTAACTTTTGGACTGTGAACATTTTCCTTGGCTGTAATATTCTCCTTCCTCATCTCTGCCTGGTTTTCCTGGCTTTCTTCAAGTCCTAGCTAAAATCTTATCTTCTACAAGAAGTCTTGCCTTAATGCCAATGCCTTCTCTTTATTGATTCTCTCTCATTTTGATATATAACTTGTTCATGCATAATTGTTTATGTATTGTCTCACCAATTATTATCTCAGTCTGATAAACTGTCTTCTGTTTTTGCATCCCCAGCACTCAGCACAGTGCCTGGCACATAGCACATGTTTAATAAATGCTTATTGACTGACTTCAAGATAAACATCCTTAGTTCCTTCATTTCTACTTCCTAAAACGTAGCATCCAGAAATTTAAGTAAACGAAAGTTAAATGAAATCCCCATGATTGCACAGCTGCTGAATGATACAGCTGGGATTCAAACTCATTTGTTTGGTGTTGTTTTTTTCACTTGGATTCCAGTGCTGCTTTGGAGAGTGGGGACTGACCTGGCAGCAGGCAGGACAATGGAATTGGAGTTAACAAAACCTAGGTCCAAAGCCTGACACTCACCAGCTGTACAAGTTACTTAAACCTCCATGAGTTCTCTTATAGTTTTCTTATTTGTCAAAAGAAAAAGTGGACACTGGACTTGATGGTCACCTCCCATGCTCCCCTCTACTATGCTTCATTCTAGGTGTGACCAATCATCCCACCAGCTCACCAGTGCAACATGACAGCATAATTGTGATGTTGTGCAGCTACAAAAAGCATAGCCTAAAACCCACTCTGCAATGAGATCCATTTAGAAGGGGAAAGTCATTAAAGCGATTAGGAGGTGCAGGACACTACAGTTGGCAGTTCTGACTCAGAAAGCTTACCAAAATGTGTTCCTGAGGTTAGGCACAGGGAAATAACTAAATCTATCTTATGCCCATATCTATAGTCTTGTAGCCCTGGAAACTTATTTAACTAAAGGGGAATTGGATTTCTCTTATTCTGTGTATGAGTATGTGTGCAGGTGCGTACATATGTGTGGGGGTGAGGACGGAGTGCACGTGTGTGCATGCACGTTGGGAGAGGGAGAGAGGGATGTGGGTGTGTGTGTGTGTGTGTGTGTGAGTGTGTGAGTGTGCGCGCGCACGCAGCTTTGCTCTTACTGCCACCTGCAGTCACCAATGGAGAACACCAACTCTTCTTGGAGCCCAAGACGGTTAAAGACTGAAGGATGGTTTTGACTCAAAGGTTTCTTGTAAACAGGGGGAGGAGCCTAAGTGGTCAGAAGTTTCCACACATATACATATACTGTGATCCTAAGGGCTTTGGGATGACCTCCCTAATTCTACAAATGTGTCCCCAACTGCCTGATATCTACAATTATAGGACCATTAAAAAGGCTTTCCGTTGTATTAAGGACTGCCTTTTTCTCCCAGTTCTCTTTCAGATTAAAGTTTCCTGGCAGAGACAAAATAGGAAATCCCTAACACTTTAGCATAAATTAATTTATCACCTACCTGTCCTGTCCTCACAAGACAGTCTTGAGCAACATGAGAACTCTGTCATCTTTAAAATGGGGGAAATAATTCTAGAACTTCCTTCTTCAAAAGGCTGCTATGAGGAAAGCCCTTCATAAACTTTAAGAATTGTGGTTTTTTTCCTCTTTCTTTTGTTGTTTTTTGTTTCTTCTTTCTCATGGTTTTTCCTTGTTCTGATCCTTTTTTCACAACATGACTAACATGTAAATATGTTTAATATGATCATACATGTATGACCTATATCAGATTGCATGCTATCTTGGGGAGGGGAAGGGGAGGGAGGGGAGAAATTTTGAATTCAAAATCTTATAAAAATGAGTGCTGAAAACTAAAAATAAATACATAG
The DNA here is from genome assembly GCF_003287225.1 of Phascolarctos cinereus. NCBI lineage: Eukaryota > Metazoa > Chordata > Mammalia > Diprotodontia > Phascolarctidae > Phascolarctos > Phascolarctos cinereus. The sequence goes on along the minus strand of NW_027555736.1, from coordinate 25,502,753 downwards.
ATTTTTTAATGCACAAAAAATTAAAAAATAAAAACAAAATGAAATCCCAAACTTGGATATCATTTAAAAAAGAACTATGGTTTTTACTAGACCAGAGATTTCATAAATGGGGAGCTCACCATTAGGAAATCTCTCTGCCAGTATAGATTGGCACCTACTCTACAACCCAGAGTCTCAGAGAGTTGCCTGGGAAGGAAATGCATTTAAGTGACTTGCCCAGGGTCACATGTCTAGTAAGGGTTAGAGAACCCTGGGGCATGAATCCAGGTCTTCCTAGTTTCAAGATCAGCTCTCCATTAACTTTACTATGCTGCCCGCAATGTGCTATATAAATACAGGAGAGACTTTTTTTTAAAATTACATTGAGTGGTAAATGAACACCAGCAGAGTGACATGATGGATAAAGTGAGGAAGCCAGAGCCAGAAGACCTGAGTTCGAATTCAGCTTCAGACCTTTACCAGCTGTGTCATCCTGGGCAAGTCATTTAACCTTTTTCAGTCTGTTTCCTCATCTGTAAAATGGGGGATAATAAGATAATCTCCCTCACAGGATCATTGTGAAGAATAAATAACTATGTAAAGTGCTTTGCGACCCTTAAAGATTTACATATATGTATGTATACATATATGTGTGTATACATATGCATGCATATGTACTAGATATTATTATATGAATTATGGCTGTGCCTTGAATTCTATTCAATTCAATATTTACTAAGACTCTAGTGTTGCCAGGCACTATGCTAGGTGCCAGGCATACAAATTTAAGATAGAATGCGAACTCCTTAAGGCCAGGCACTATCCACTTTGATCATTGTTTCCCCAGTGCCTAGCACAGTGCTTGTGATAATGAATGTTTGTTCATTAATTGATTGATTGATAGATACCAAAAAAAAGCAGTCCCTACCCACAGGAAGCTTTATATTCTGCTAGGGAGATATGATACATATATACATACACACATACATACATGCACATATGTATATACATACACACACTAGGTGCATACATACATACATACATACACAGACGGATGGACAGATAGATAAGCATAGATAGATAAACAGATTAGATAAATTGATTTATATGTACAAAATTCTATTCAGAGTTATATTAAGTAATTTTATCACTACCAGAATTTTATCATTGTGGGTCCTCGCTCCCCAACACAACAGAAACCTCTTTATTGCTTAGCTCATAGTCTTTGAGAAGCACTGGGGACACAAAAAACAGCCCCTATGGCCCACCTGGGAATGAGCTTCTCCATGCTCCACTAGACGGATGGTACTTGGGCAAGACATATGCCATCTTTTACAGCCCAGCAGGAGCTGTGAGAACTTGGACTTCACTAGGCAACCTACATGAACCCAGGCTCGCCACCATGCCACAGGTAGACAGCAGAGGAAGATTCAAGAGAATTTTTGTTATTACAGTTGTTTTTATCGTAATAAAATGAAAAGGAGCAAAAGAATTAAAATGAGGTAGAGAAACATTGAGTATTCTAAACGCCAGTGCAGTTTCAAGCTTATCAAAGCTTAAAGGCTGCACTAAGATTTCTGGGACACCCTGAATGAGAAAGGATTATAGCTCTAGAGAGGGAAAGGGCACTCAGAGGCCCCCTCGTGCACCCACCTCGTTTTAAAGATGAGGAAACAAGTGCGTCTCCCCCGGGCCTGTGAGCAGCTAGTTATGTAGCTTTAGATTATGGTGATAACACCCCACTTGCCTGAAGTAACTGCCAACATGTCAATTCCTTGGAATTTCAAGTCGATGCTAATATCACTTCAGCCACAATCTCAAGGGTGTCTCGAGACACTGAGCGTGGGCTATCATGGGAAGAAAATTCGGTTTTCAACTTGTTCTTGAGTTTCTCCATCTCTCCAATGGGGATAACGGCCCCTACCACCAGGCCCCGACCACATGTAAGGTCTCTGTGTAGAAGGCCTCGAACGCCTTGGAAACAAGGTGAAACAAAGACTCCAGGGGATGGTCATATTAACATTAATACAGCATCAGCATTAGATACAGCCAAGGCTTTCTCAGTATTGTTATTGCTAGAAGCAGGGTTGCACAGCAGTTGGGTTTGACTTAGAGACCCAGGTTCAAATCCTGCTTCTGACACTTATGAACCAGGAGACTATGGGTAAGTCATTTAACCTCGATGTGCCCTTGGACTTCTGTACCCCCACCTCAATGGTTTGAGATCTTCAGAGTTTTGTACCTTGGTAAAAGTCACATATAATATACTCTTGGTGTGTATTTCTGTAACGTGATTGTTAAATCTGCATTGGAATTGGAATGAACAATAACCAATGTAAAAGCCGTGAGAAATAGAAAGTTAGCCGTTGGTGATAGGGGCAGGTAATGTGCTTTGTGTCAAGGGCCTTCGGATCCAAGACAATTACCCCACATTTCTTCCCAGGGCCCTAATCTTTCACTATTTAACAATGAGTTCTATTCGAGGCTGAAGGCTTTTTTGTTTGTTTTTCAGGAATCCATAACTGAAATATATCAGAGGTAACGTTAGGTTCTGGAAGACTAGGCCAGCACAGCACAAACTATGCCAAGCTGGAAAGGTGTTGAATATGCCCTGGGTGATGGACTACTTGCTTGTTCCCTGAGGACCAGACTGTCCGGGTCTGGCAACCTGTGTTGGCTGAGGTCCTGAGACCTTTGGCTCCAGAAAACAAGACTCAGTAGGTATTGTCAAGGATGCATCCTTCAATGCAGCGACCTTGCCCAAGCCTTCAGTGAAAGCTGTGCCTTCAGGCCTCAGGCTACCACTCAGCCTGCTGAGCAAGACTCCCCCCAGAAGCATGTATTAAGCAGACACACAGGCATGCAGGGAAAGCCATCCGGGTAACCAAAATCTCGAGGTTGGCCATGATCACTGAGCTTTTACCTAATCTTGCCCAGGCCCAGGCCCACCTAGCCACTTACAAGCTATACCACCTGCACATAGGCCTCCTCCTCCTCCTCCTCCTCCCACAAGAACTCAGATTCCCTTCACTGGGCCTTTAGATCTACCTGGGAAGCTTTCACCTTCTCTGCTTCCAAAGCTAGTTCCCTTATGGTCTTCTCCTGTCAGACTGGAAACTCTATGAGCCAGGGAATGTCTGTGTTTAGCTCAGTGCCCCACCCTTAGAACATTCTTAATAAACCCGTTCCCATTCATTCATTCATTCATTGCTGGGCCACAAAGAGGTCACCCCGCCTCCTTTGCTGCCTCTCCCAACAACAGTCTGCAGAGCATCATATGTGATCAGCAGACCAGAAGCCCGGGTCAGCTTTGTTCCTACAGGGGGGCTGCCAGCAGGCAACCTCCAAGGAAAAGTGAAGCCAGTGCCCTCAGCTGGGTAAAAGTAGAAGCATCTGCAGCTGACTTCCTGCTCCATAGATTCATTGTCCTGCTCTCCTAGGAGCAATTCTTAAAAGTCTAGCTAAACTCAGTCTTGACATGAGCTTGGCTTCAAGGTGATTAATGTTGGCGACCAGAAGCTCTCCAAAAGGGTCAAAGTCTCAGAGGAGCTGTAGTCTAGATCACTAGAAGGAATAATAAACAAAATCATAGCTCATTGAAGTATTACACGCTGAAAAGTAATAGCAGCTAGTATTTACAGAGCGTTGTAAGGCTTGCAAAGCTCTCTAAAGTATCTTATTTGTCGGAGAGGCAGGGTGGCCTAGTGGGTAGGACCCAGGACTTGGAGACAGGGCAAACTGGGTTCAAACATGACCTCTGGCATTTATTAGTTGTGTAGGACAAGACCCTTACTTCTCTGGCTCAGTTTCCTCAGGTGCAAAATGAGGGGGTTGTACTCTAAGACCCCTTGATTGAACCCATGATTCTCTTAACCTCCCAACAACACTGTGGAGCAGATGCTTTTATTAACCCCATTTTACAGATAAGGAAACTGAGGCTTAGAAAGCTAAAGTGATTTGCCCAAAGTCACACAGCTAACAAGTACCTGAGAGAATTAGTCTTTCTTACTATAAGTCTGATGCTCTACCTACTGCACCACACTGCTCAAGGTAATTATACCAATCACAGATTAATAAGCTTGGAAGGGGCCCCAGAAAGCATTCAGTCCAAATTCTTCACTTTGCCAATGAGGAAAATGAGGCAGAGAGAAGTTGAGTGATTCGACCAGAGTCACAAAGCTAGAAAGCGTCTAAGGGAGAAGTTGAACTCAGCTCTTCTTCACTCTAAAGCTAACACTCTATCCACCATACCACACTGCCTTATATGACTACCCTAATCATAGAGTAATGGAGCTGGAAGGAACTCTAGAAATCATCTAGTTCAAGTGCTTCATTTTACAGGTGGGGAAACTGAGGCAGCTAGTAGTAAACTAGCTGAAAGTTAGGTTGGGCACCTACAGACATCAGATGACAGAGAAAGGAGACTGTAATGGAAACACCAAAGACAAACTTTCCTCACCCTAGCCCTCTCCCTTGTCTCCCAATTTTTCCAAGGGCCAGCTTTGGGTTGTTTTCTCCCTTCTCTCCAAGCCTTAAACAGATGTGAAGAAACTGGAGAGTGGAAAGTTTAGGGCTAGCAAGAGGACTGCAAAGGTGTAGTCTTTACACACTTAGGCTTACCTGTCTTGATTTGTACCCAGAAATCCTCAACAGTGGCTGTTTGATAGACAAAGAGCATTTCCCTGTGCTGCCTGAAACCTCCTTTTGGCCTCTGTGTTTGGCTTCTTCCCTACCACGTGGCACCTGCACATGGACAGAACTGCAGCTGAGCCTGCCCCCGCTGAGTGCCAGAGATGAGCAGCACACCTGCCCCTCAGCTTTCCCCTTGTCTCTAAGAGGGATGACTGAGAGTCTGAGTTCCTAGTACCTCTCCCCTCCCAGCTTGGCAGGGCAGCAAACTTCCTCCCACAGGCTTCCCAAAATAAGTCTCCCTTCACACTAAGCTACTTTGTAAAGACGCCATCCCAAATCCCCTTGAGATTCCCACCCTCCCCTCCCCTTGGGTCCTTTTCCTTTCCCCTAGTTTCTCCCTCTGTCTTTGGGTCTCCCTGCTTTGCTGTGTTTTCTCTCTCTCCTTTCTAAATCTGGTCTCAGGAATGGTTCTAAAATTGAATAAATTCTAAGCTTCTCTATTTGGCTTTAAAGCCCTTTGCAACCTGCCCCCAACTTCCCTTTCCAGTCTCATTCCCCATGACCCCCTTTTCTGAACTCCATGGTTCTGCCACACTGGACTGTGCTGTTTCTCCTTCCTGAGACTCCTTGTCTGGTCCCTAAACCTTTGTACCTGCTGTCCCCGTATTCCCGGAATGCTCTCCCTCCTCAAACGATCTCTTATTTCCTTCCAGTATCAACTCAAGGCATCACCTTCTACTAGATGCCTTTCCTAGACTCCCAGCTCTTAGTGTCTCCCTCCCTAACTACCTTGCATTTACTTTATATTTACTCGGAATATATTTATGTATTTACATGTCGTTTCCCCAATTAGAATATAAGCTCCTTGAGGGCAGGAACTGTTTCCCTTTTGTCTTTGCATGCCCAGTGTTTAGCACAGTTCCTGGCACATAGTAGGTGCTTAATACATGTTCATTCCTTCATTGATTGACATCTCACGGTAAAAAAGCAAGTCAATATCAGGGTCATCTGCCCCTTACTAAAGGAATTTCCAGGCAGTATCAGCAAACAGATGAGGGAGATGATGGGAGGGGAGTTGGGAAGGAAGGGAAGTGAAGGAGGAAAGGATGTCTCAAGATCACTGCACTCCACCACTGCCTGAAGTTCAGCCTGGCCTCACCCTCTCGCTCTCTTTTGGGTTGCTGCTGCTGTTTCTGTTCCAAAACCATCGAAAGAGTAGAGAAGACCAAGAAAGGACCATCAGTGCCTTCCTGGCCAGATTTGTCTGTCTGCAAAGCAGGTTTCCAAGCTACAGAAACCCAAATGGAGATTCTCCCATTCTTCGGAGATCTAGCACCATCTAGAGCCCCCATCAGTGTAGTGCACGAACAACGTGGGCGAGCCTCTCTCCTGCAGGGAAATCAGTGCCCTCCCTGCCTGCCAGAACCGCAAAGAGAAAGGGAGTAACCACACTTCTGTTTGAAAAGGCCAAGAAACATGAAATGAATATTTAAGTTCCCCCCAAGACCAAAAGGTCCTTTGTGTTTGACCACAGCCCTGAAATAATGAAAAGAAGGAAGGGATGCTTTGCATTCCTAAGATATTATCCATTACCGATTCTCTTTCTGCAGTAAAAGTCCATAAGGCCTCAAAGGAGCACTGTGAAAAGAGGACCAGCTCTAGAGCCTAAGGACCTGGATTCAAATCCTACCTTTGATGCTTACTCCCAATTATTTAACTTTCCTGGGCCTCAGTTCCCTAAAGTATCAAATGGGGGAGGGGGGTGGGCAAGATGGAGGTCCCTTTCCAGCTCTTATTCTCTTGTCATCTAGTGCAACCTATTCATTTTAGAGTTGAGTAAACTGAGGCCAAGAATGTGTAAGTGACCTGTGTAAGGTCACACAGGCAATAATAATAGCTAGCATGTATATACCACCTTAAGGTTTACGAGAACTTTATGTGTCTGTATATCATTTGATCCTCACAACAATGCTGGGAAGTAGGTGCTATTAATAATAATAATAATAATAATAGCTAGCACTTATATAGTGCTTACTATGAGCCAGACACTGAGCTAATTATTGTCTCATTTGATCCTTACAACAACACTGGAAGGTAGGTATTATTATTATCCCTATTTTATAGTTGAGGCAACTGAGGCTGAAAGAGATTAGGACTTGTCCAGGATCACACACCTGGTATGTATTTGAGGCAAGATTAGAACTCAGTTCTTCCTGACTTCGAATCTAGCACTATACCTAAGTAGGTAAACAGTTAAGCATAGTAGGCAGAGGTTTAGCCCTGGATTCAGGAATTTTGCCAAGCAATAGAAATATAAGCTATTATTATAATACCTCATAAAGATGTAGAAGGGATTTCAAAGGCCTTCTAATGCAACCCCTCATTTAACAGATGAGGAAATCAAGCCCAGGGAGGGGTAAGGATTTGTCCAAGGTCACACACACAGGTGGTAAGCTCCAAAGTTGGGATTTGAATCCAGGCCCTCCGACTTCCTGGCTAGTGTTCTTTCCACTTTACCAGGCTGCCTGATTATTAATTTGAGAGATAGTCTAGTAGAGTAAATAGCGTGCTGAAGCTGAAGTTAGGAAGACATGGATTCAAATTTCTCTTAGGACATTCATTAGCTATTTAATCATGAACAAGCTACTAATATTTATATGATTTAAGCAACACTTTAGGATTGATTTACTCAGTTATAGACAATTACATGTCATTATCTAGATAATTCCCATACTAGGAATTTCCTACATCAGTGAAATCATATGTCCTTTGAGTATCCACACAGTACTGAAATAATACCGTGCCTTGGGTATAAAGTAGGTTCTCTATAAGTGTTCAGTGATGCTGATGAGAGTCCCCCATCTCCCCGACATTCAGCTATAGTAGTCATGTACACACCACAGAACACCACAGAACACTCAAACCCAACCTACCTTTAAAAGATTTCCATTAAGCATCTTCCTCTTTCAGTAGAGAAGTGGAGTGCTATGGCTATGAAATTCTGCATACTTTGCCAGATGTGGCCACTATAGCCATTGATTTTGCTTGAATGCTTTTCTTTGTTGAAAGAGAAAACTTACTGAAGGAGAAGGCACGTATCTGGAAATGACTGAAAAAGCATCAATAACTTTTGTTTACTCACTGCAATCATGTGCAAGTCACATCAGCTTCCTCAGTTTCCTACTCTGTTAAATACTTATTTTAAAAGTTTCCAAGTTCAAGAAGAAAAGAAACCACTTTTTTTGACTATTTAGTTAGGAATCTTTGTGATGAAAGCTAAAAAAAAAATGTACCTTGCTGACAAGATACAGGCTCCCTGTGGCGAAAAGCTCACATAGTATTCTTAGCTGGGAAGTCAATGTCTATTTGCCTCTTCATTTGTCAGCTAAAATAATGAACTCTCTGTGTGAAGCTGCTCTCTTGGAAAAAGTCCATTTTTTTTAATTCCCAAACTGAACAAAGCCCAGCAGACACTGAACTCCCTTAACCCAACCTGCTTTGCCTGCCTAACATCAACTCACTGCTCGAATATTTTTTTCAAGAGGCTTAAGACTTTCCTCAACTGATCAGAGATGCATAATATGAAGTTAAAGCATCTCCCTAAGCCCAGTTCGTACTAAATCTTCAAAGTGACTTCTGTTTTTCTAGCATGCTTCCCAGTACTTGATAGAGGAGATGCCCAAGTGTGAACCACAGATTCAGGTATGTGGAAGATAAACACTGAAATGAATTTTAGTCATTCTGCTAGATCCTAGAATCAGGAGCATTGCATGGAAGTTACAAAGAGGCATATTTAGACCTCATGGGGGGGGCACCTCCAAACACTTAGAGCTGTCCAAAAGGGAAATGGGTTGAGAGAATGGGAAAATAAGTGGGTTCTCCTACATCAAAGGTCTATGAGCTAAGACTGAATGACCTACTTGACAGACATAGTGTAATGGTAATTTAACGGAAAGAAAAGATTAGATTAGCTGGATGTTGAGATCCCTTCCGATTCTGAAATTCTGTGATTCTGTGAATCATGTTTTCTGGACTGAGAAAAGATACAGACAGAAGCAAACTGGTGGAGTAGATGAGGTGCTGCAAGTCAGGAAGGCCTTAGTTCAAATCCAGCCTCAGACATGAACTGTGAGACCCTTAAGTCACCTAACCTCAGTTTTCCCAACTGTAAAATGGGGATAATAATATCGACTTCACAAGGTTTTTGCAGAGATCACAAGATATTTGTAAAGAGCTTAGCACAGTACCTGCCACATAGTAGGTGAGCTATAATTGTTAGCTATTATTATTAGTATTATATCTATGTAACGCTACAGAAAGATTCAAGATATGTTTGTTTGGGTTTTGGGGTTTTTGGGGGGGCTTTTTTGCTTTTTTGGTGAGGCAATCAGGGTTAAGTGACTTGCCCGGGGTCACACAGCTAGTAAGTGTCATGTGTCTGAGACCGGATTTGAACTCAAGTTCTCCTGACTCCAAGGCCAGAGCTTTATCTACTACGCCACCTAGATGCCCCAAGATTCAAGATTTGAACCCAGTTCTGACAACTAGAACCTGTGCTCACTGTTTCCTCCCCACCAGAAGTCAATTGCGACTTAAGCAAAAACACATGTATGTGCTCACTCAGCCCAAGAGTGTTTATTTGTGGACAGTGTTCATGAACCTCAACTTCTATGTGTAAGAAGGAGGGATTTTTAAGTCCCCAGGTAGCATGACCCTAGAATCTTAGCCTTCTACCCAGAGAAGGGGGGTGTGCTGGTTAGTGCTTGCTGGGTACTTCCATGTTCGAGAGTTCAAGGATCTGACCTTAGAAAGAGAGAAGAAGATTTCCTGGGGCCATTTGCTCTTTGGAAAAAGGAGAGGCTCATCCATATAGCTCCTGTACTTCTTCCTACTTCAAGAGATAAGCTAAGGGGCAGCTAGGTGGTGCAGTGGATACAGCACCAGCCCTGGAGTCAGGAGGACCTGAGTTCGAATCCTGTCTCAGGCAGATAACACTCACAAGCTGTGTGACTCTGGGCAAGTCACTTAACCCCATTGCCTAGGGGGGAAAAAGAGAGGGAAAGAGAGAGAGAAGCCAAGGAGTGACTTCGTATAGACAGGTCTTATAGGAAGGGGCTTCTTGAGCAGCACCCCCTAAAGTATGTTTGCCTTCTAGGGCAAGTCTAAACTATAAAGAGTTAACTACAAGTCTTGAGAAGACCATATAGGAAGCTGTGGGAAAGAAGGACTCGTAAGAATCTCCAAGGATCACCCTGACAGCTACTTCAAGTGAAGCTTCCTCCCTCAGAGAGCAGATGGGTATTTGAGTTCTTTATGTATTTCCTGTATGTTTGTGGAGTATTGTTCAGTCCTTTGGGACTTCAGCACGTAAATAAAGGCTACCCCATGCTACCTAGAGTGCTTTTTCAAAAGCTAGGGACCTTTTTTGTCCACATTTAGGAGAAATTTAAACACAATGCTATACCATCAGAACAGTTGCTACAAGAGTCTTTTCTGATCTTCCTCAATGCTAGTGCCTTCTTTCTATTAATTATCTCCAATTTATTTTGTTTGTACATAGTTGTTGAGTTTTTTCTCCCCCATTAGACTGTAAGCTCCTTGAAAGGAGGCATTATCTTTTGCCTTTCTTTGTATCCCCAGTACCTACCACAGTGCCTAATAAATAGTCGGTGCTTAATAAATGCTTACTGACTGAATGCCAATACAGGGTATCCCTAAAGTCTTAGTGCAGTTATGTTATTAACTTAAAACTCTTGGGACACCATATATGTTTGAATATTTCCTAAATATAAATATTTCCTAAAGTGGTTCCAGGTAGGAGACATTAGAATCTAGAATCAGCAACCAGGGTTAAACCTGGTCCACATGAGCCCAGAGTCTTTGGAGTTGGGAAAGGGGAATGGACAAAGTATTATATACTTCAAGTTAAAAATCAGAGATTTTATCAGTGTGATGTTCATTCTATTAACACAGATTGCAACCCCTCTACAAATTAATAAGCAGTCTTTCAAAATTTTAATCACTTCATGGCCAACCTAGTAATGAGTCTATCCAAATTTAGCTAGGCTGGTCCTTAGACAATAGAAATACAGTCCAACCCCAATTCAAAACTTTTTCAGGTTGGTAGCACCTGCTAGAGCCTGTGACCACAAGCCTTCCAGAGTTTAGGATTACTTCAGTGGAACATAGTAGGTGCTTAATAAATATTTATTGAATTGCATTGAATTTTAGAGTTGAGGAAACTAGCTAGGCCCAAGGAGGTTAAGTGACATCTAATTTGAACTCAAGTCCCAGGACTCCAACTTCAACCTTCATACCACTGAACTTTTCTACCCAGCTTCTACTTCAATGGTAAAAATATACATGTACATATAGACAGAGCTGAAAGGGACCTTATAACTCATTTAATCCAGCCCTCTTCATCTTACAGATGAGGAAACTGAGTCCCAGAGACATTAAGTGACATATCCAAGGTCACAGAGGCAGTAAGTAGCAGAGTTGGGATTTAATCAGGTCTTCTGTCTCCAAACCTAGTGTTCTTTTCCACTGTGTCCTACTATCTCTTACTCATAGCTAAGCAGATAAGTCTTAGACAGTGGCTGAGACCCAGAGTAGTCAAGTGACTTGCACATGGACCTAGAGCTAGTAGTTTTAGAGGTATAATCTGAACCCAGGTCTTCCTGACTCCAAGTCCGACACTCCATATAATATACCACACTATCAACCCATCTAGATCTCTTCTAGATTTAAAATGTGAGTTCTACTGTTGGCTAAGAATTTAAATAATGACTGGAGCTCTGTAACGTTTACATTCATCTAAAGAGATTGATTTAGAGAAGTCCCATGAAATATCATAGTGAAGTATCTCATTTTGTCCTATTTTCAGATTTCATTCATCAAAATGAGCTAATTGGAGGCTAATCATTAATAAATGCAAGGTGAGAAATGTTTCAGTAGCCAGTGTTATCTCTTATTTTTACTCGTAAGCACATTTTGTGGACAGAAACAATCTGGAATCATCCATTCAAGACACCACCAGCATCCTAAACAGGAGGCCTCCAAAAGTCTAATCCAAATGCTGTTACAGTGATGGCAAATAAGCTAACCTTCCTGCTAAAGTCTCAAAAATGGTCATTTTGTTTGCAAATCCCATTGGATTAAGCTGACCCATTCTAAGACATAACTGGGTTTTGATCAACTTTCTGAGTTGCAGCTTAATATTTTTAAGTCATCCAAAGTAAGTGGCATTTTCACCTTTGTCAACAAACAAACTTAGAAGAAAATCCTGGAGGCTATATGTGATTCCCCTTCATTATAGCATCTTTATAGCAGCAAAATCAATATATAACAGCAAACAGAAGGTGAGAAAATCAGCCTTTCCATCTTTTCTAAGTGTGATATGGTACAACTCAACTTTTATGCCAATGTGTATAGCATCATGTGTGTCTAATTGGGGAAAAGATGAAAAGATAGTTCAAGCATTGCCCTATTGTCTGAAATATTAAAATCAACCAATTAATAAGCATTTATTAAGCACCTACTGTGTGTATGCCAGGCACTAGAAATACAAAAACAAAAATGAAACCGATTCCATCCTCAAAGAGAGAAGGAAGAGGAGGAGGAGGAGAAGGAGGGGAAAGAGGAGGAAAAGGAAAAAGAGGAGGAAAAGGAGAAAGAGAAGAAGGAGAGACATGGAGATAGAAAATGGAATATCATACTGCAAAACAAGAAGGTCAGTTTGGCTGGACTTTAGAGTACATAAGGAGAATAAGGTATAGTTCTTTTTTAAAATTAATTTATTTTGATTTATCAACAATCACTTCCATAAGCTTTTGAGTTTAAAATTTTTCTCCCCCTCCTTCCCTACTTCCTTCCCTAAGATGCCATGCAATCTTATATAGGCTATACATATACATTCCTATTAAACCTATTTTCACATTAGTGATGTTGTAAGAATTAGAACTAATAGGAGGAACCACCAGAAAGAGGAAACAAAACACAACAGAAGAAAAAAATAGCAAATACTATGCTTCGATCTGCATTTAAACTCCTTAGTTCTTTCTTTGGATGTGGATAGCATTTTCCATCATGAGACCTTTGGAGATGTCTTAGATATTTGTATTGCTGAGAAGGGTTAAGTCTATCAATATTAGTCGTTGTACAATGTGGCTGTTACTATATACAGAATTCTCCTGGTTCTGCTCACTTCACTCAGCATCAGACCATACAAGTCTTTCCAGGTTTTTCTGAAGTCTGCCTGCTCATCATTTCTTATAGTACAATAGTATTCCATTACGTTGATATACCACAACTTGTTCAGCCATTCCCCAATGGATGGGCATCCTCTCAATTTCCAATTCTTTACCACCACAAAAAGAGCTGCCATAAATATTTTTGTACATGTGGGTCCTTTTCCCATTTGTATGATCTCTTTGGGATACAGCCCTAGAAGTGGTATTGCTGGGTCAAAGGGTAAGCACATTTTTATAACCCTTTGGCCATAATTCCAAATTGCCCTTCAAAATGGTTGGATCATCTCACAATTCCACCAACAATGCATTAGTGTTCCAATTTTCCCACATCTTCTCCAACATTTATCATTTTCCTGTTTTGTCATGTTGGCCAATCTGATAAGTGTGATGTGGTACCTCAGAGTTATTTTGATTTGCATTTCTCTAATCAATAGTGATTTAGATCATTTTTTCATATAACTATAGATGGCTTTAATTTCTTCATCTGAGAACTGCCTGTTCATATCCTTTGACCATTTGTCAATTGGAGAATGACTTATATTCTTATAAATTTGACTCAATTCTCTATATATTTTAGAAATGAGTGCCTTATCAGAGAGGCTGGTTGTAAAAATTCTTTCCCAATTTCCTACTTTCCTTCTAATCTTGGTTGCATTGGTTTTGTTTGTGCAAAAACTTTTCAATTTAATGTAATCAAAGTTATCCATTTTGTATTTCGTAATGTTTTCTATCTCCCATTTGGTCATGAATTCTTCTGTTTATAGTTCTCTTCTCATAAAGTGTTAATACACCCCCTCAGCAATGTAAATAAATGATACATAACTTAATAAGACTTAAAAGTTAGGTTACAGCCAAATTGTAAAGAGCCTAAAATGACAAACAAAAAGTTTGTATTTGACCCTAGAAATAATAGGGAGCTACTGGACTTCATTGAGCAGATAATAATGTTCTCAAATACATGCATTAGGAAAATCATGTTAGCAGCTATATCAAGGTTGGATTGGAGAAGAGAGAGAGATTTCAAGCAGGGAAACCAATCAGAAGGCTATTGCAATAATACAAGAGAACGGAATAGAAGCCAAAGGTATTATCAAGGCAGAAATGGTGAGATCTGGCAACTGCTCAGATGTGTGCTAGGCGTGTGGTGTGGTGTGTCCTTCGTTCTTGAAGAAGACCATGGCATCAGGAAGATGATGTCATGACTTGCAACTGAATTGGATTTAAGTGAGGGAGGGCTGTGCAAAGTCATTAGCCTCACTTTCTCCTCCAGAGCCATCTGGGTCTAGTGGCCATATATAGATCAGGATGACTGGAGATGGCTCAGTGTGTGATATGATGGAGAGTGGAGGATGACTCCAACTTTGCAAATCTGGTAAGTGGAAGATTGGTGGTGGTCTCCCCAGAAATAGGGAAGGTCAGAAGAGAGATAAGTTTTGGGAGAAAGATAATGAATTATTTTTGTACATAGAGTACCGAGTTTCAGATGCCTATGGGATATTTAGTATCTAGTTCCAAATGTCTAATAGCTAGGTAGATGGCACAGTCCCTGCCTTCAAATAAATTATGCTCTTGTTTGGGAAACAAAACGAACATAAAACAACAGCAAACAATACAAAACCCACGTGGTAAAGTGGAAAGAGGACAAAGAAAGTAGGAGTAAGAATGGGGAAAAGGAGTCAAAGAATTACATGTCTAAAGCTTGTGGGCTTTGTTTAGAAAAGATCTACAGGTCTCATTCCTAAGACACACAGGAAACTGATTCAAATTTACAAGAGTAAGATCCAGTTCCCAGTTGACAAGTTGTCAAAGGATGTGAATAGTCAGTTTCAGAGAAAGAAATCCAAGCTATCAATGGCCCTGTGAAAAACGGCCCCTAGTCACTAATAATTAAAGAAATGCTAACTTTAAGAACTCTAAGGTACCACCTCATACCCTCAGATTGGCAGAGTTAACAAAAAGAGAAAATGACAGATGCTGGAGGAACCATAGGAAAATAGCTACATTAGTGGTTGAGCTATGAACTGGTCCAGCCATTCTGGAAAGCAGTTTGGAAGTATACTCCAGAAAGATTAAGCTGTCATACTCTTTGATTCCGCAACAATGCTACTGGGTCTCTAATTCCAAAGATATCAAAGAACGAGGGAAAGGACCTATAAGTACAAAAAAATTACACTAATTCTTTTTCTTGTGACAAAGAATTAGAAACTGATGGGGTGCCCATCAATTAGGGAATGGGCGAACAAATTGTGATATATAAATGTGATAGAATACTATTGTGCTATAAAAAATGAGGAAGGGGATGGTTTCGGAAAAACCTAGGAAGACTTGTATAAACTAATACAAAGTGAAGTAAGAAGAATTAGGAGAACAATTTATCCAATAACAACAATATTGTAAAACAATAATCTTTGAAAAACTGAGGAACTCTGATCAACACAATGACCAGTCACAATTCCAAAGGACTCATGATGCAAAATGGCTGCTCACCTCCACACAGAGAGCTCATGGAGTAACAGTGCAGATTGAGACATACTTTTTTGGACAGTTAAGGAATTTTTTTCACTATGTACCATGTACATTTTATTTAACATTTTACATGTATGTAACAGAGATTTTGCTTTTCTTGATTTCCCACGTGGGGAGGAGAGGAAATTCAGAAGGGAGAGAATCCAGACTAAAATAAAATTGATTTTTTAAATAAAACTATTTTTTAAATAAACTGATTTTTTAAATAAAAATCTAATTTTTTAAATTTAAATAAATAAGTAAATGAAGATCCAATTTACTATTCTGTTTTGATATAAATGAGTTTTGATAAAGTTTTATCCTTGGAAGGAATGGTAGTTCCACTGTTGCATTGTTAGTTGGTCATGAATTATTTGACATAGAAGATAGAGTGCTGGGCTTCAAATGCCTGGGTTTAAATGCTGCCTCTGATGCTTAATAGCTCTGTGACTGAGCAAGTTGTATTCTGACACACTGACACCTCCCATACCTGGTCCAGAGGTAGCTTCACACTTTTTTTTTTAACCAAAATAGAATCAGGTTTTCTGAACCTCTCACTACCCTCTAATCTTGGTGAAAGCCTAGCCTACTCCCCTTTCTTTTTCAAGGGTCATGCATTTCTGGAGTATTGCTGCCAAAGCAGTGCTGAAACAAGGCCTTCACATCAAGGAAGCTTGCCTTTTGTAACCTAGACTCAGCTACGATCAGGAGACTTGCCGAGCCTGAGACAAGCCTGTTTTCAACAGTGGATTTGCTCAAATAATTGCCTCCACCTCTTTTAGCAGGTATTTTGTCACTAAAATAGCAATTGGGAAGGAGGTGGGGAAGGAGGAACATGTGGGTAAATTGTTCCTGGATGCTAGCTCACGTGGTGAGACTGGAATAAACAGAGGGTTGGAGGATAAAAGCAGATAGCTATCCCCCCCCCCACCAAAGCTGGTACCGAGCAGTACAGACATGATGCTTAGAAGGGAAAACTGCTGGGACAGCTAGGTGGCGCAGTGGATAGAGCACCAGCCCTGGAGTCAGCAGGACCTGAGTTCAAATCCGACCTCAGACACATAATACTTCCTAGCTGTGTGACTGTGGGCAAGTCACAACCCCAATTGTCTCATTAAAAAAAAAAAAGGGAAAAGTGCTGGGAAATGAATCCGAGTTTCAAAGGATAGTGATAACAGATAATTTAATCAGATTCCCCACAGCTCAGATCCACAACTGAGCCTTGGAGGGGAGCAGTTTAGCTCAGACCGAGACATTCAAAGGAGAACATGTTGGGCTTTTGAAAATTACTTTCATTTTTGTAAAAACTAAACCCACAAACACTTTTTCAGTTGTTCAGCTGCTAAACAATATGGAGGAGGGAGTGTTTAGCCTGAAGAAGCTGTCATTTAGGCCATCTGCATGGCCTTAGACAAGTCATTTAATTTCCCTGGGTCTCAGTTTCTTCATCTACAAAATATGGGGCTTGGACTAAATGACCGCTAAATTTTCTGGCTCTAGATCTATGATCTGATGAGCTAACCAGAAGTGATTGGTTACTGTCTTTACAGATTTGAAGAGCTACCATGTAAAGGAAGGGGTTAAGCTTGCTCTTCCTAGCCCTAGAGAGTTGAGGCAATGGACAGAAGTGATGAGAGGCAGATTTTTGTTCTACAGAGTGGAAAGCATCCATACAATCAGAGCTATACAAAGTGCATTGGGCAGTTAGATGACACAGTGAATAAAGGACTGGGCCTGGAATGAGAAAGGCTTGAGTTGAAATCTGGCCTCAGACACTAAGTGTATGATCCTGGGCAAGTCACTTTAACCTGTTTGCCTCAGTTTCCTCAATTGTAAAATGGGAATCATAATAGCACTTACCTCACAGGGCTGTTTTGAAGATCAAATATTTGTAAAGTGCTTAGCACAGTGCCTGGCATCTAGTAGGCACTTCATAAATGCTTATTCCATTCCAGGAAGAAGTGATTTCCCCCTTACTAGAGATCTTCAAGCAATGACTAGATGACCACATGTTGGGTATGGAAGAGAAAAGAATTTGGACTGCATGGCTCCTGAGGTGCTAGGCTGGCAGTTCTCAGAAAAAAAAAATCATTAATTAAGGTCCTGGTTGTGTTTTTAATCTCTAATCATTTTTTTTAAAATAATCAGTTTTGGTTCCACGAAAATAGCTCTGGCTCTGATGTTTACTACTTGTGTGATCTTGGACAAGTCATCTAATCTCCCTAGACCTCACTTTCCTCATCTGTAAAAGAAAAGTCCTGAACTTGATGATCTCTGAGTTCTCTTCCAATTCTGGATCTATGATCTTCTTATTGTCTTTATTAAAATCATGACTGAAAATGAAGCTCAAGAGAACTTTTGCCCTTCTGTTCCGTAATGGATAGAGAGCCAGACTTGATGTCAGAAAGACCTGAGTTTAAGTCATGCCTTGAACACATAATGGGTGTGCAGCCATAGACATTATCTACCCCTCAGTGCCCCCAAGAAACTCTGTAAGACTGTAAGTTACAGATGAATTTCCAACATGCATCTTTGAGAGAATTTCCACACCAGGAAATCTCTATCTCAATGGAACCATAGGTCCCAGAAAGGGAGAAAAATTGTAGCTCTCCACTGAGTAAATGAAAATGGGTTTGAATCATCTATTTCAATTTCCTGAGTCCTACTCTTCACACCGGGGAGCAGGGAACACTCAGAACTTTGACGTGCTGGCACAAATCATTACCCTTCACAATAAGAGCATAAATAGCACACCAATTAACAAACTGGCTGGTTGGTTTTTTCCTTTTGCGTCTGTTCCATGGTTAGCCATGGCACACAAATACCACCAGTGTTTCTAACCAGTGAAAGAAACATTTCCAACTAAATGTCCAGGATATCACAATAGCCATCCTGTCATCTCCCTGCCTCAAGTGTCTGCCTGCTCCAGCCCATCCTGCACTTAGCTACCTAAGTGATCTTCTTCAAGTCCTAAAGGTTTGACTATGTCACACACACACATTCAGTAAACTCCAGTTTCTCTCTATTGCCTCCAGGTCCAATATAAAATCTTCTGTCCAGATTTTAAAGCCCTTGACAGCCTGGTCCTTGTCTGCCTTTCTGGTCTTCTTCCATGTTACTCCTCTTCATGGACTCTGCAACCCAATGATACACCAGCCTCCTTGCTGTTCCTCACACACAGCACTCTATTTTTGAACTCAGGGCATTTTGCTGACTGTCCTCCAACCATGAAACTGTCTCCCTCCTCACCGCCACCTTCTGGCTCCCCTTAAGTCTCAGTTAAAGCCCACTTCCTGTAAGAAGCCTTTCCCAATCCTCCTTACTCTTCCATTTTTATCCTGTATTTACCTTGTTTAAACATAGTTGTTTATAGGTCATCTTCCCCATTAGGCTGGGAGCCCCTTAGGAGCAGACATTGTCTTTTGCCTTTCTTTTTATCCTCAGAAGCATGATACTGGCACATACTAGAAACCTAATAAATGCTTAGTGACTGATAACTTAGACTGCAATATTTTAGAGAGCTATGATGAGGAGGGACTCATCACAAGGCTAACCTTAGGGAGAATCATTTTGTGGCCATGACAATCTCCAAGGGCATCTATTCATCTGTGGAGCAGTGATGGTCTGTGTCAGCGAAGACAGGCCCCTCACTAAGGTCGTCATGGATATTTGAAAGACTGAAATTGGTTTCTAGATGTTCAAATACACAAGAGACCTGTGATGTCATTGCTGTAGAAAATCCCTCCACCAATGTAGATTGCAACTTACTCATATCCTAATAAATAAGTTCTGGGTGGACTTAACTTGAGACACAGAGAAGTTAAGTAACCTGCTCAGGGTTACATAGATGATGTATCAAAGGAGTAATTTGAATCCAGGCCTTCCTGGCTCTGAATCTAGCATTCTTTCTATCAAACCCATCTCTGTTCCTAATGTGAGATATAATGTTCCTTTAAGATAAACAGAGCTTAGCAGTAAAAGGGGGAGGAAAAGTTTTTGTATGAAGGGAGAGAGTTATGCCAATTACCAAATGATATAAGATATTGCCACTACCATAGATGTAATTTTTATACCTAATAGGAGTAGGAAAATAACTTTGTTTTAATATAAAGTGATAATATATGTGTATAAAGAAGCACAGCTTTTAAATGGTATTTGGATCTTTTGGAAAGAAAATGCTTTGTGGTATAGAGATGAGATCTTGGATCCATTTGATAATAGTATAGAGCAATGAATGCCTTGCTTGCATAGGAACAGTTTAATGTTCTAAAGAGTCAGAGGCAGGTCTTTTATTTATTAAAAATTAGAGAAATATGAGTTTGACAAAAGACAGTTTCAAGAGTAACAAAGAAAACAGAGGACTATGTTGAGTCCTACAGAAAGATTCCAAGCATGATGGGCACCTCAGCTAATTTACATATACTATTTTATTACTAAAGATGGTGAAGCCTTTAAAAATGAGAAATTGTATAAGCATATAGAGGCTATTGTGCTTTTTTTAATGTAATATTGCTTTTATAGTTTACAAAGCACTTTTTAAAAATATTTTCTTTTTCCCCCAATTATATGTAAAGCAATTTTTAACATTTGTTGGTTTTTTCAAAAAGTTTTGAATTCCAAATTCTATCTTTCCCTCCGTTCCCTCCCCCCTCCCTATGACACAAGCAATCTTATATGGATTATACGTGTGCAATCATGTAAAACATTTCCATATTAGTTATTTTGTGCAAGAAGATTCTTAACAAAAAAGAAAGAAAGTGAAAAATAGCATGCTTCAGTCTGTATTCAGATAACATCAGTTCTTTCTCTGGAGGCAGACAGCATTTTTCATCATGAGTCCTTTGGAATTGTCTTAGATCATTGAATTGCGGAGAATAACTAAGTCATTCACTGGTCTTCATCATACAATATTGCTGTTACTGTGTACAACGTTTTCCTGGTTCTGCTCACTTCACTCTGTATCAGTTCATCTAAGTCTTTGTAGGATAAAGCATATACATTATAACAAATCCTATTGAGCAAGTAGTGCAAGTAAAATTATCATCCTATTTTACAGATTAGGAAATTGAAGTTTAAAGAATTAAAGGGGCTTTGCCCATGAGACCATGGCTAGTATGAGGTAGAGCATAAAACCCAATTGCAGGGATTTAGGAGCTAGGTGACGATTCCTCATGTACCCCCTCCTTTCTTCCCCCTCCCAGGAAGTGTCTCAAGTGGGTTGGACTGTAGGATAAAGGGGGCAGGTCAAGTAGGCAGGGCTGGAAGCTGCCAGCGATGTCTGTTCCAGGGTGGTAGGGTGGGGAATGGAATTCAGGGTTCTGTTGGTTTAGGATTCTTTCATCCATTGGGTGGAATCCCTGTGGCTCCGAGTGGGGTAAAGGTTAGTAAATCTGGTTAGGGAAGAAAAGAAATAAAAGAAAGCAGAAAAGGCTTGGTTTATTCAACATTTTCCATTGCTTGATCATCTTGCTTGCAGGCTATTCCGTTCTTTTCTTTCTCCTCTTCCTTCCTTGGTTACTTTCTCTCACTCTCAGTCATCCAATTTTCCTTCTCTCATCTTCATTCTACTTCATTTTTTCCCTCCTCTTTCCCTCATCCCTCATCCCTTGATTCTTCCTCCTTATTTCTCTATTTCATCTTGTTCTCCTCCCCTCCCCCATTCTTCTCTTTGCTTTATCCTCTTTCTCTTCCAACTCTCTCTCTCTTGTTTTTTTTTTATTTTTTATTCATAGTTATTATTTTGATTTTGACAAGTGAGTATTTTTTTCTTTTATCTTCTTTCTTTGTCCCTTCCCTCACCCCAAGATGACATGCATTCTGAATATCCCTTCCCCTAATCTGCCCTCCCTTCTATCTCTCCCTCACTTCTCTTATCCCCTTCTCCTTCAATTGTTCTGTAGGGCAGGATAGATTTCTATACTCCATTTCCTGTATATCTTACTCCCCAGTTGTGAAAACAGGTTTTTTTACATTTGTTTTTAAAACTTTGGGTTCCAAGTTTTCTCCTTTCCTCCCTCCCCACCCACCCTCATTGAGAAGGCAAGCAACTCGATACAGGTTATACATATACAGTCATGCAAAACACTTCCATAGTCGTCATGTTGTGAAAAACTAAGTATGTTTCACTTAATCCTATCCAACCCCACCCATTTATTCTATTCTCTCTTTTAAACCTGTCTCTCCTTAGAAGCGTTTGATTCTAATTACCCCCTTCCCCAAGCTGCCCTCCCCTCTATCATCCCCCTGCTCCCTTGTCCCCTTCCCCCCCCCACCATCATTTTCCTGTAGGGTAAGATAGATTTCCATACCCAATTGAGTGTGTATGTTATTCTCTCCTTAAGCCAAATCCAATGAGAATAAGATTCACTCATTCCCTCTCACCTTCCCCCATTTCCTCTTCGCTCTAAAAGCCTTTTCTGGTCTGTTTTATGTGAGATAATTTACCCCATTCTACCTCTCCCTTTCTCTTTCTCTCCATATAATCCTGTCTCACCCCTTAATTTTTTTTCTCCAAATATCACCCCTTCATCTTCAACTCACCCTGTGCCCTCCGTTTATCTACCTATCTATGTATATACATATACATATATATATATATAATTTTTTCCTTCCAACTACCCTAATACTGACAAAGGTCTCATGAGGTACAAATATCATCTTTCCATGCAGGAATGTAAACAGTTCAACTTTAATAAGTCTCTTAATGATTTCTCTTTTCTGTTTACCACTTCATGTTTCACTTGAGTCTTGCATTTGAAAGTCAAATTTTCTATTCAGTTCTGGTCTTTTCATCAAGAATGCTTGAAAGCCCTCTATTTCACTGAATACCCATTTTTTCCCCTGAAGGATTATACTCAGTTTTGCTGGGTAGGTGATTCTTGGTTGTAATCTTATCTCCTTTGCCCTCTAGAATATTATATTCCAAGTCCTCCAGTCCCTTAATGTAGAAGCTGCTAAATCTTGTATTATCCTGATTGTATTTCCACAATACTTGAATTGTTTCTTTCTGGCTGTTTGCACTATATTCTCCTTGACCTGGGAACTCTGGAATTTGGCTACAATACTGCTAGGAGTTTTCCTTTCGGGATCTCTTTCGGGAGACAATTGGTGGATTCTTTCCATTTCTATTTTTCCCTCTGGTTCTAAAATATCAGGGCAGTTTTCCTTGATAATTTCTTGAAATGTGGGTGTGTGTATTTATATTTATATCTATTTATTTATATATATTTATAGATATACATAGATAAATAGACAGAGGGCACAGGGTGAGTTGAAGATGAAGGGCTGATATCTGGAGAATAAAATCAAGGGGTGAGAGAGGATTATACAGAGAGAAGGAGAAAGGGAGAGGTAGAATGGGATAAATTATCTCACATAAAACAGACAAGAAAAGGCTTTTACAGTGGAGGGGAAATGGTAGAAGGTGAGAGGGAATGAGTGAATCTTATCCTCATTGGATTTGGCTTAAGGAGGGAATAACATACACACTGAATTGGGTATGGAAATCTATCTTACCCTACAGGAAAATGGGGGGGGGGGTGTCAAGACAGCAGGGGGATGATAGAGGGGAGGGCAGCTTAGGGAAGGGGGTTATCAGAAGCAAACACTTCTAAGGAGGGGAAGGGTCAAAAGAGAGAATAGAATAAATGGGGGCAGGATAGGATGAAGGGAAATATACTTAGTTTTCACAACATGACTACTATGAAAGTGTTTTGCATGACTGTACATGTATAACCTGTATCGAGTTGTTTGCCTTCTCAATGAGGGTGGGTGGGGAGGGAGAAAGGGAGAAAATTTGGAACCCAAAATTTTCAAAACAAAAGTTAAAAAAATTGTTTTCACATGCAACTGGGAAATAAGATATACAGGAAATGGAGTATAGAAATCTATCCTTCCCTACAGGAAAATTGAAGGGGAGGGGGATAAGTGGGGGAGAGATAGAAGGGAGGGGAGATTAGAAGAAGGGGTACTCAGAATGCATGCCATCTTGGGGTGGGGGGAGGGACAAGATGGGGAGAAAATTGGGAATTCAAAATCTTGTGGAGGTGAATGTTGAAAACTGAAAATAAATAAATTAATTTCAAAAAAGAAAAGAAGAGGGAATGGATGGTGTGAAATGAGGCTCATACAGGTTCTGGGGAGGAGCCTGTCCCCTTGGGAGGCAGCTTCTTCCATTTCTGAAGAGTCCAGATTTAATGGGAAGTTTCCTCTTCTATCAAACTGAAATTGGCTTCTTCACAACTTCCGCCCTTTGTTTCTAGTTCTGCCCTCTGGAGCCAAGCAGAAGTCTATTCCCTCTTTTCATCTAACAACTCTTCAAATTCTTGAAAATAGATATAATAATGCCCCATCCCCAAGTCTTCTCATCTCCAGGATAAATATATCCACCTCTTTCAGTTTATCATCTTATGGCATGGTCTCCAACCCTCTCACCATCCTGGTTACCCTCCTCTGGATGTTCTCCTAGCTGGTTGATGTCATTCCTAAAATATGGCTCCCAAGATTGGACATAATATTCTAGATGTGGGCTGATAAGAGAAGAATACCATAAATGGGCTCCAAGATAAATCTGGAGCACTTAACTAGCCTGTCCAATTCAATTCACTCAGCATTTATTAGGCACTTAGTGTGTGTAAAACACTGAGCTAGAAGCCAAAGATGAGGGAAATAGCAGAGACAAACGAGTCTTTGACTGAACCTCCCTCCCCCTTTTACAATTGAGTGTTCCTTGGAGTACGCAAATCATACTCTTCTCTTTATTGGTCTGCAATCCTCATTTTAAAAAAAACAGATGAAAATCTAGTCCACTCCTTTTTTAGCTTTTACAAAGGAATATAACAGATATACAAACATATTCCCCAATATTGGGGCATAACCCATATACACACACCTTCTCAGGCTCTGGGGAACAGGGAATTAAGTACATAGCTCAATTCCTATGTAACTCAGTCCCTAATTTCAAGTCCAAAGTCCCAGGAACCCTGGCTTCTTAGGGCTTCCCTACAGAGTTGGCTAGCTATAACATCCTGCCTAGAATTCTACCTCCAAGGTCACCATGGGTTGATCCCAGGTCTTCCTGTACCTTGAACCTGAATAGGACAAAGAAAACGGACTAAGCAGAAGCCTTCATTCCATTTTTCAGGGCCTCAGGATCTAAAAAGAAGGGCAGGGAAAGGAAGCTCTTCCCCACCTCACCAGTTCAGTTCATGTACCCATGCTGTGGGTCAACATGATCTCCATTCTCTCTGGAAGCTGCACAGACAGCAGCAAACCACAAAGAGAATCTGCAGAAGAGAGCTGACAGCCTCCTTCCAGTAGCCAGGCCTCAAAGGCAAAATGTTCCAATGATTCAGTCAAGTCTCTCCCTTGTTCAGCCCTGGCTGGACACCTTTTGTATACTGTCCCTTTCCAAGACACAAGTATTTCCCTAGGCAGAGCAGAAGCCTGTCTCTTGACAACTTGTACTCCTCACTCCTGTCTTATGAGGCCAAGGAGAACAAGATTACCCCTTCCTGCACATGACAGCCCTTAAAGACAGTGACCAGGGCTCCAGTAAGCCTTCTACTCAAATTCAAGGGTCCATAACTTTTTGGGGACTCTGGACCCCTTGGGCAACTTAGAGAAGCTGTGGACCCCTTCTTAGGATAATGTTTTTAAATGGTGGAATAAAATGCATAGGATTACAAAGGGAGCCTATTATATTGAAATATATGTGCCCAAAGTCTTAGCACACTTTTAAGCTATTTTTTGACACACAAATATTAAAGCTTAAAACTGCACTAAGATCTATGGGATGCCCTGTGTCATTATCAAAAAAATTTTTTTAAGAACAAGTTCATGGCCCTCAGGTTAAGAACGTTTGTTAGGTCATCAGACCATAGATTTAGAACTGGAAGGGCCCTTAAAGATCTTCTAGTCTAACATTGTTCATTTACAGATGAGAACTGAGGCCTGGAGTAGTTAAAGGAGTTGCCCAAAGCCACACAAGTACTAATGTGATCTGCAATGTGTCTTGGAAAGTGCTAATTTGCGAAATGGGCTGGCACTCATGGTCCTCGCCAGCTAGGCCTACGCAAGAAGTAGACATGAAATAATCACTGGAGTATTTTGGCATAGAAGCCTTGTTACACGAAGAGAGTTATTCATTCTCTCCTGGAGTCCTTTGAGAGTGAGCTAGATTCTCATATGTTTGTGGGAGTCAAGGTTAAAGATCAATCACACGTCATATGTGCAAGAGAAGAGCTTGGATGGTTCCATTGTAGAAGGATACTCAGTCAAAGACCTAATTAAGGCCTTAAAGCATATTTTTCAAATTCAAAGAACATAAACCAGGACAGATAAAGAGATAGATAAAGAGATAGCTGGATAGATAGATAAAGAGATAGATAGATAGATAGATAGATAGATAGATAGATAGATAGATAGATAGACAGACAGACAGACAGACAGACAGACAGACAGACAGACAGACAGACAGACGGACGGATGGATAGATAGATGGTTGGATAGATAGATAGATGGATGAATAGGTACGTAGATGGATGAATGGATGGATAGATAAATATGAAAGAAAGGGCATTTATTATGCACTTATTATGTGCCCATTGCTGTGCATGTAAATATAAATACGTATATAATAGAAATATAAGTATCTATAAATATAAAGCACTGAGAACATCAAAGTAAGCAAGACCGTCCTTGCCCTCGAGGCCACTAGGTGGTGCCATAGTGCATAGAGCGCTGGATCTGGAGTCAGGAACATCTAAGCTCCAAATGCTGCCTCGTTTACTTAGCTGTGTGGCTCTGAACAAGTCACTCAACTTGCCTTTGTCTCCGCTTCCTCATGTGTATTTTGTCATAATAATTGTACTTATTGCACAGAGTTTTGTAGATCTAATAAGATGTAAAACAAAGCACTATACAAATACTGGCTATTATTATAATTATTATTATTATTATTATTATTATCACATAGGAGCTCATATCCTAACCCTTCCCCTAAGAGGGAAAATCACCAACACCACCAAACGAAATCTGTGCTTTTGTTTTTCTAGTGTAATTAGAGAACCTCCAGAGTTGGAAAGGGGCTCAGAAGCCGAGTAGGCGCCCCCACACCCGTCTGGGAATTTCCTCAACATCATCCCTTGCAATAATAAGCAGGGCACTAAAAGAGAAAATGAAGAGGAAAGAAAAATCCCACAGCACCAACTCCAGGCCCTTCCAAGATAAGGCCCCAGCAGAACACCCTGTTCCTGGAAGGAAAAGGTCCAATTGTTCCAGTGGGCCAAATAGTACCGGGACAAAGCAGCAGAGGAAACAGCATTCCTGTGGATTATCTGTTTATTGACCCTTTTTAGGTCCAAAACAATGGTTTCATCTACTTTTGGATGAACCATGAAATGCCCTCCTCCTGCCTGCCCTAAGAGTGTGCCCCATACTATGATAAAAAGGAGCCAAAAGAACAAAACATGAATAATAATTATACAATCACTGAGCTAATGAGGCCATCAGCTTCTCTGAGCAGCTAAATGATTAAACCATTCAAGGCAAGGAGTGCTTTGGCCCCAGCCCCTTATTTTTTTAAGATCTGTAGGCAGCTATTTTCCAGTTTTCAAAGCTGGCCTTGTTATCCCTGAATCACAGAGTGGTAGAGCTGGAAAAATAACTCATATTTATACAGCTTGAAAAGCCCCATCTTTTGAACACAAATGTACTCCTGACCATGTTCGATGGTTCAGAATACTGGAACACCACGATCTCAGAAGAATCAAAGTTGTTAGTGACCCAGAGGCCATCAGAGAGAGTCACCTGGTAAGGCTAATTAAGCTACAGCATTTTTCCGTCAATGATTTAAGTGCAACAAATGACATAAAGAGATTTTCAGGGGCCTATTTTGTGATTTTATCTACTTCAAACAACTTTAACCAATACAGCAACAGCACCAGAGTCAGTAAGACCTGAGTTCAAATCAAGGGTCAGTCATTTGCTAGCTGTGTTATCCTGGGCAAGTCACTTAACCTCTGTTTGCCTCAGTTTCCTTAACTACAAAATGGGGATAATAGTAGCACCTACCTAAAAGGATTGTTGCAAGGATCAAATGTGATAATATTTGTAAAAAGTATTTAACATGGTTCCTGACACATAGTAGGCTCTATATAAATGCTTATTCCCTTCCCTTCTCCCCCTGTTCTGTAATGTATGGTTTTTAAAAGCTGCCTGGGGCACTTAGAAGTTAAGTGACTTGCCCAGAATCATACAACCTAGACATAGAGAATATATAATCAGAGAAGAGATGAAATAGCCAGGTGCAGAGTGAGAGAGGGCAGAGGGACAGCTCAAAAATCTAAAAAGACCTAGCTAGAGGAAGGCCCACAGCAGAAGAGGTGAATCCCCTGTCAGAGATCTACTGGGGCGGTAGGGAGGGGAAGACAAGAATCATGCAGGTTGATAAGGCATGGACAGATGGCAATGTATATTCTGGGAGGCCCAGAGAGTATCAAGAGCTTGCATCACACAGCTAGGCAGGGGCAGAGTAAGTGTTAGAAACAAAGTACATAGTAATGACCCACCACATCAGTTCTTGAAGCATTGCCAGATTATGTCATCAGAATGTGCTGATTTAAGGACATTCTCAAGTACACATCTTTCCTTCTTTATCTAAGAGTGTGATAATTCTATCTCAAGGACCACTTGCTCTGATTAACTAATTACAGGTAAGCAGCTTCTACTAAGACTAAGGAATTGGAGGATACAAAAGGGATAAATCTCTGCCTTAGGCTAATATACCACTGGTTTTCCCACTTTGTTCTTCTATATGTTATTTCAGGGAACCTGGTAGCCATCTTAGAAATGTCCTTATTCAGATTCTATAAACCAACAAAGAGAAAATCATATGATTAAGAAAGTAACTTGCTCACATGGACATCTGCCTAGAATGTCCTCTCCCCGTTTACACCCCAGAAGCTATATCCCAAATGAATGGCACTTCCACTATGCAATATGCCAGCAGAGTGCATTAACCTCATTTCATCAAACCAACTTTCTTTGCTACAGTTATCTGAGAGAAAAGAGCAAATGGCCAAGGAAGGATTGTGTGAAGTGATGAATAGTAATGTCAAAGGACTCAGCTGCCAGTCCCTTGAAGGCCCCTTATTGTGGAAACAATGTCACAAGCTGGGGTTGTGAAATCTAGCACTGGACCGGATTTGTCTCTAATCCCACATGTGGTACCAGGAAGCAGATGGTGCTGCTTGACACATGTTGCTATATGGCCATTAGAGCACTATGTGATAACTTTGGACACATGAGTCAAGAAGAGACCCTAGAGCTAGAAAGAGACAGATTTTTAGTGGCCTGAAACGCCTACAGATTTCACCAAAATGTGGGAGATTTCTGCTTGGTGTGCACGAAGCAAAGAAAGGTACTACCAACTTGTGATGCATATTTGGAGAAGAGAAGTATCCACAAACTTTTGAAACTTATATGCATTGACTTTTTATCTCCAGAAGGAGATAGCCAGACATGTAATACAAAAAGTTTTTGTTTGGACTTCACAAAGCTTAAATTTGCACTAAGACTTTTGGGACACCCTGTGTACTGGTGGTTTCTGATCACTTCACCAAAGCACCAGAAAACTCCCATAGTTGATAAAGTATTATGGGAGGCATATGTCTTAGGGTATGGCTTTCCTGCCTGGACTCATTTAGATCCAGATAGGCTGGCATTAAGAAGTCTAGAACAACATCTTACCACTCCTCACAGGGACCCATAACCTAGATATTTCAAGCTCACACCGATGAACATGTTAGGTTCACTAAGTTCAAAACAAAAATCTCAGGGGAGCCAACATATGGTATTTCTAGATCTTACATTTAACTCACCGTGAATGATACCACTGGCTTTATACCCTCCTTGCTGATGTTTGGGCATGAGCCATTCCTACTTATTGACCCTTGTTTTGGAATCTCTGAAGACAGAAAGAGCACAGATTTGGTTCATCTCTCAGTCCAGAGGGAATCTAAAGGAAATTTACTACCTAGCTACAATGTCATCCCAGAAAAATGCTGAAAGAAGTAAATAATGGTATGATGCCCAAGTTCATTGTGAAGATCTTTGACAAAGTCTTTGAGTTTTACTGAGAAATCTTGGTGTTCGTGGGTCACATAAATCAGACGTCAGCAAAAACCTACTCCATATTTAGTTGTGGAGAGCCTGGGCAACTTGTCTATTTACAAAATAGCCCTAGAGACTGGAGGGACCCTGAAAAGACAATCCATCACAATCCCATATTACCAATAGGTGAACTAGTTGGATTCCCCGATGAGCAAGTTGAAAGCGATGGACAATCATCTCAGTGGACCCTAAACAAAAGAGATCACCTGTTAGGCATTCAAAGACAACCTGACCCAGGCAATGGCTCAGAAGAAGACACTTCAAGTGAAGACTTTGTATACCATATTCCCAGCTAGTCAACCCCAAAGTTAGGACCTTTTCTGCCTAATACTTTAGCCGTACAGAATCCTACGATGCAGAAATGCCCCGAAAAAGTTAGTAAAACTGCTACCTGCGTCATCCACAAGTTCAGGTTTAGGAAGGCAATGCTATAGTTCTGATGATGATTATCATCGGTCAGTCCTAGCAACTAGCATTGGAATAAGAGCAGACAAATTTCATGGGAGCAAGGACTATTCAGTCAGTGATCAATGCAACTTACCATGGGGCAGGTAAAACTGATGGAATGAGGACACACAAAGCAAGACAAGGATGCCAACATTTACTCACTCAATGGGCACCTTCCTTATAATTACATCTGTTCACTGATTCATAATTGTTGCATATTTAAAATACCTCTGTTTTATTGTTTTCCTGTCTCATGTATGTTTATTTGCTTCATTTAGCATCATGCATATGTTGTATATTTTGGAAACTATGATTAGTTTTGCTGTTAGATAGATAGATGTGTGTATACATATATATATATACATATATACATATATATATATACATATATATACATATATATATGTATATACATATATATATATACATATATACATATATATATATACATATATATACATATATATATGTACATATATACGTATGTATGTATGTATGTATAGCAGCTAGGGGACTCAGTGGATAGAGTGCTGGGCCTGGAGTCTAGAAGACCTGAGTTCCAATCCAGCCAATCTGGCCTTACTAGTTGTATAACCTTAAGCAAGTCACTTAACCTTGTTTGCCTTAGTTTCCTCGTTAAAATGAGCTGGAGAAGGAAATGGCAAAGCACGTGAGTACCTTTGCCAAATAAACCAAAGTGGGGTCACAAAAAGCAAGACACAACTGAATGACTGAACAACTCCAAGATGGAAGTCTACTCTTTCCTCAACTCTTCTATCCAGTAAGAGACACTGTAATGTACTCTACTCACTTCTTTTAACTTAACATTTCCTGTATCATGATCTCATCTCAAACTGAGAAAGGTTAGCTGGAGATAACACACAAATTTAAATTAGGGCTGAGAGTCAAATCTCTGTCTGAATGCTAGGAGGGGGGAAGGGAGGCTCTGAACTATTGTGATTGTTTTACTAACTTCTGATAGTGGTTAAAACTGTAGAGGGGGAAACCTTATGGACCTGAGAGCCATCATATTGCCCCTAAGATAAAACCGAAACTAACAGGATGTGGCTGATTAAATCCCTAGAGATAAGGGGACTGGGGTTGAGGAAAAGATTATACCCTAAACTGCCTACCACCCAAGAGATAAGAAACATCTGGGGAAAATGAAGCTCAGCCCCTAAGCAGCAGGAGGGAGAGAGCAGAAAAGATAAAGTACTGGGACCTCAACTCTACATTCTGCAGTTTTAAGCTAGACTGGAAGATCAGGGAGATGCAGTAATCATAATTTACTTGGATTCTTAGCAAAGCATTTCAAAAAGCTTTTCGTGCGATTCTTGTAAAAAAAAATATAGGAAGGCATGGAGAGACAATCATATAGGTAGATGAATTTGTAAATGGTTGAAAAGCTTGACCCAAGAAGTAGTTATAATGGTTCAATATGAGCTTGGAAGCAGGTCTTTAGTGATGCCCCAGGGATCTATGGTTGGCCATGTAGTGTCACTATCATCATCATTATCATCATCATCATCATCATCAACACCATAGCATTTATATAGTGCTTTAAGATTTGCAAAGCACTTTATAAGTATTATCTCCTTTTAAGCTCACAGCAATCCTGGGATGTAGGTAGTGTTCCCATTTTGCCCATTTTATAGATAAGGAAATTGAGGCATGCAGAGGTTAAAATGAGTTGCCCAGGGCAGCTAAGTGTCTGAGGTAGGATTTGAACTTTGGTCTTCCTGGCTCCCATTCCTTCCTTCTATCCACTAGGCTACTCAGCTCCCTCAATAATACGTTAATCAAATTTGCAGATGACACAAAGTTGGGAGGGATAACTAATATGCTAGATCATTCCAAAAGATCAAAGATGTAATTTCAGAGGAATAAATATAAAGTATTTCACTTGAGCTCAAAAAACATCAACTCCACAAGTTCAGGATGAAGGAGGTATGATTAGATAGCAATTTGAAAAGATTTGGGGGGAGCTGGATTTGGGATCCTCAGTGACTGAAAATTCAACATGACAGTCAAAAAAGCTAGAGAAAACATGGACTGTATTAAGAGAGGAACAGCATGGAGAATGAGGGAGGTGATAAATCTTGCTGCACTTGGCCCTAGTAAGGCTATATCTGGAGTACTGTCTTCCGCTACGTATAACACATTTAGAGGACAGTAGAGTGCCCAGAGAAGGGTTACCACAAGATTGAACGTCAAGTCCTGAGACAGCTAGAAATTCTGTTTGACTGGAAGGTAAGATCTGTAAAAGAGAGGAATGGGAAATGTTCTGGAAAGGCAGAGTTGAGCCAAGATTTGTGCAGGTCCTTAAATGCTAAGCTGATAAATGTGTGTTTTTGTCCTAAAAGCAATAGGGAGGACTAGTTCGCTTTGTGCTTTGTTTTGTTTTTTAACAGAAGAGTAAGCTGAGCAGACCTGCTCCTTGGGAAAACTCATTTTGGCCCCTAAGTGAAGGACAGAAAGATTGGAAGCTGGGAGTCTTATTAGGGACCACTGTAATAGTCCAGGCAAGAGGAGGTGGGGGCTGAACTCGAGTGCTAACTACATGAGTAGAGAAAAGGAAACAGAAACAAGAGATGACATGGAAGTCGAATCAGTAAGACTTGGCAACTGGTTGATATATGAGATGAACAAGAGTAAAAAGTCCAAGATAATGCTGAGTTACAAACAGGGGGGACTGGGAAGAGGGTGATACCCTCAACAGAGACAGAGAAATTGGGAAGAGATCCAGGCTCAAAAGGGAAATGAACAGCACCATTTTGGGCAGGTTGAGTTTGAGATGCCAATAGGCCCATCCAACTAGCAATCCAACAGTTAATTGACCATGTGGGACTGGAGTTCAAGAGAGAGATCTGTGAGGCAGTGATTGAGCTCATGGAAATAGATAAAATCAACAAGGGAAACAGGAAAAAGGAACATCTTGTATATTAACAATCCCACTTTCTAAACATACTGAAAAAAGGATATTATTCTACCTTGACAAACCCTATTTAAAATAACTTTCCCTTGAGAAGACATCTTCCCCCACCCCTCCTCCTTTGGAGAAGTGGGAGGGAGGGGAGGGCTATGGATGTGGAATATTACATATAGCAGCAGATTTGATTTTTGGCATATTGGTTAGTTTTGTTGATTTGCTATCTCTTCTTCCTCTTTTTTTCTTTTAAATAAGTTCTTTCTTATAAGGGGCAGCTCTTTGGGAGTGGGGAGGGATTACAAAGGAAATCTAGGCATGGCAAAAACAAATTAATAAAAATGCATCTTAAAAATTATTCCTTATTACTACATAACAAAGTAGAGCATTTATAAAGGAATATATTTATTTCCAAAGGTATCACCATAAATATATTCCACCCCCACCCCCAATACATGGGAAGTATAATCTTCCTCTACTCTGTGCCACCTTGGTTTCTGGAGAATGGAAGGGGAGTAGGTTCATAGCTTAGCTTAGTTGCCATAGAGCACTGTACCAGTTCCAAACCCAAATCCCCCAGGTGCCAGCATCCCAGGCACCTTGGCTTCTCAAGGTTTCCATGTTGAGATGACTCGTGGCTATACCACCTCTCCTGTAATGCTGCTTCCAAGCCCACCGTGACTCCAGCTCCTGGTCCAGTGGAAATCACCTCAGATACCTTAAACTGAAGACAAGTAACACAAAACAGAAACAAACACCCCAGGCCCATTTCTCAGAGCTACCGTTTAGGAGTCACTACTGAGAAGAGCATTGTTCATAGCAGAAAAGACATCTAACAGCACAGGCCCTACTTTTAAAGACGCAGACAGCTAGTGGTGATTAGCAAGCACCATGTTGGACAAACTGAGCATGCTCAAAGCCAGGTTGCAACCAGAAGAGAGACTCTAGAGGCCTACCTTGGATTAGTGTGATTTTAAGGATCTATCAAAGATGTAATGGACAAGAATTTCACTCTCCCATCATAAGCCAAGGTCAAACTTACCAGAATACACATGTCTTTTCTAATTTACTTTCATTTTCTGACTCTGAAAATGTTCAATTACTTGAAAATATGGCTATACCAATGCAGTGGTTATGCCGTCTTCCTCTTACAGAATTGAAAATGGGCATCTCTCAAGCTCACTTGGCCCTTCCACAAGGCCCAGGTTAGAGTCTTTCTCATTGTGTGCCCTTTTAATAGCGTAAGAAGTGGGTCCAAGGAGGCACCAACTCTTTTTCCCACAATGCTCTGAGACACAGGCCTCTGTGGAAAAGGTCCTGAATATCTCAGCAGGGAAGACACACACACAGGGCCCCAGGGTACAGCGGCCCTATCAGCACAGAGGATCATTTGTTTTTGGTTTTCTTTGATCTGATTTTTAGAAGTGGGAATGAAAACCCAGAAGAAGATAAATAGGTGGCAAAAACAGTAGTGGCAAGAGGTAGTACTGGGTCTCCTGCAGTCTTGACCACGCCAATGAAGTGTGGCCCTGCTAGAAGACAAATCGAGTCAACAGGAGTTTATTAGATGATCGCTATGGGGCAGATGCTATACTGAGCAGCAGAGGGAAGCTGTTTCCCTCGGTTACCCAGATTTCTGTCCTAAAAAACTCTGCTGCCAGTTCCAACTTGTTGGAACTTTCGAGCATATGCCAAGAGTTACAGTAAGGTTTTCTGCTGCCTCTTAGGAGGGACTGAGCAATTCACTCTCTCCCTACTTTGGGGAGCTAGAAAAGCTATTTGGGAGCCAGCGCCTGACTCCCACCTCCAAGCAAAGCCATGAGATAGAACCGGAAAAGCCTTAGAGGGAGGCTGCTGCTGACGCTAACTGGCAATGCCCATTCACTGTAAAACTGCCCGCCCTCTCCAACAGAGTGAGGGGGCAACTGAAGGGGGTAAGGCCTTAAATCTCAACAGAGAACAGAGAAGGGGTTTGCTGTGAGAATACATGGGAAGTGAATTTATCTGTATTTATTCTCTTTTTATTTATTTGGTTCACACTTATATAGGTGGTATGGTGTATAGAGGGACAGGCCTGGATTCAGGAAGACCTGAGTTCAAATCCAGCCTATGGCACCCTGGGTAAGTCACTTAACTCTGTTTGCCTCAGTTTCTCCAGTTATAAAATGAGCTAGAGAAGGGAATGGCAGACCATGCCAGTATCTTTGCCAAGAAAACCTCGAAAGGGGTCGTGAAGAGTCGGAGAGGACTGAAAAATGACTAGACAACAAAAACAAATACTTATGTACATACATGTGCTCACTGTCCCCCCAGTTAGGACACGAGCTTCAGGTCAGTAAAGCTGCTTCATTCTTTGGGTTTGTAGAACCAATGCTGCGAACGTGTCCGGCAGAAAGTAAGCGCTTAATAAATGTTTAGTGAGAAGATGACACAGTGGCAGAAAGCAATATAACCATGTTTCCTTCCACAAAACTCCTCCAAACACATCTAGAAAAATGGACCAAACGGAATCCTGATGGGGAAATCCAGAAAAAGTCACAGTGAGTCATTTGTCTAATCCAGCTCAGCATAAGGAGATGAATAGGGAGGTATGTGGCTACTGGGGACTAGGCTGGGCCAGGAGCACTCCAGCATCCAGGGATAGGTCGCACATCAGGGAGACAGAAGGTCCTAGATCCCTACTGGGCATGACGATGGGGACAGGTGTGTTGCCCTCTATCCAGTTATGGGTCACAACTGCAGGGCAGACTGAGAAGGGGGCCTGGGCACAGGGGCAGGAATCCCTGGCAGGAAGGCCCTGGGCAGTGTACCAACAAAGAAATAATTTCAGAATCCAGGAGCAGCGGTGGGGCTCAGAGCTCAGACCTTAGAACAGAGTCTCATTTCCAGCATCTAGCCCAGACTGCAGAAGAATAACCAGGGTAGAAATCCCAGACCAAAGGAGAGCCTACAATTCTGCCATTCTGAACCAACACAGCTTTTCAGCTGACTGATAGAGAAGGAGTCCAGCAGCATCCACTCTTGTGCAGCTCAGGAACCTAGAGAGCCCCAGATCACAGGGGCAGCAATTAGACTTTGTCCAATTACTCTGACAGCCCGGAAAGCTTGCAGGTCCCTAGCCTGTGTCTGCCAGATCTGGGAATAACACAACACTCAAAACCCCAAGAAAGAAGCAACAGGACCAGCCAAAGTTTCCCTCCAAAAACATGGCAGAACCCAGGCCTGACATCGAGTCCAAAGTCAGGAATTAGGGTGGAAGAATTAACAGACAAAAAAAAGAATTCCACCATAAAGTATGGTGTGAGGGATTGCTGTCGTTTGTCCTTCATTCTCGAAGAGGACCATGCCATCAAGGAGGTGATGCCGTGACATGCAACTGAACTGGATTTAAGTGAGGGAGGGCTGTGCAAAGTCACCAGCCTCACTTTCTTCTCCAGAGCCACGTGGGTCCAGTGGCAAGGCACAGATCAAGATGACTGGAGATGGTCCTGGATGCAATGGGAGACCTTGGCCTTTTTAAGCTAAGGCCTGTTAAGAACTGTCATCTGCTTTAAGTCAGGCCTCCCATATGGGAGACACTGCATAGGCTAGAATGGCAGATTTTCTATTCCTCATTCTGAGTGATAGCACATGGCCCATCCCACTTTGGGTATCCTCAGCCACAATTGACAGATAGATAAATAATGTATTAACATTTACTCCATGCCAGGCATGGCGTTAAACATGGAGGATACCAATACAAGCAAACAAGACTATCTTTGCCCTCAAAGAGCTTATAAACTAGCTAGAAGACAATACAGAAAGGGTAGCTATAAGGGGGACAGGATTCATCATCAAAGGTGGACTTTGGAGATGGCCAGAAAATGACGTAGAAGCCTAGTCCTGATCAAAATAAGGTTGAAGCTCACCTATCACAACCCAGCAACCCTGGGAAGGAGTCCAAGGTTCTGGTGGGAGGGTAAGGAAAAGAGAAAGACAATAAGAATTGCTTACCTTTAGTAAGCAACTCTTACGTATAAAGTTTTGTGTTGGGAACTCAGAAATGTAATTACACTGGGTGTTGGGATCTCTCCCCCTCTCTCCTCTTCTTCCATGATGGGCTTCTGAAAATGAATGCTGCCTATCCAAAGACACACATGGTGGTGAGTGGGGATGCTAACTGGTGGAAATTAACAAGAGGGAAGCCTGGGAAGTTAGGGAAAGGAGGAGGACACTGGAAGGTTGGCCTTCTTCTTTTACAAGGAAGATAGTGCCAAAATCCAGGAGTAATTGGGATACAGTGGAAAGAGTATTAGAGAACAATTGATAGGATGACCACAGTAATGTAAAGGCCAATGGCACTGAAAGACTTCAGTATGCTGATCAAGTCAATGGCCAATTGTGACTTTCAAAAGACTTGTGATGAAGCATGTCTCCTATGTCTCAGCAGAGAGGTGGCGGGCCGTAGGTGCCAAATGAAGCCTGTATTTTCAGATCTGACCAATAGAACGATTTGTTTGCTTTATTCTACTTCTTTGTTATAAGAAGAGAGTTTTATTCAGAAGGAAAGAGTCATTGGGAAATGACACAGGTTTTTTAATCAATACAAAACAAAACAATTAAAAAGGAAAAAAGAGTGCTAGGATCATTCAGGGCACCTGGATCCCAACACCCTAGTTTGTTTGATTGTTTATTTGTTTGTTTCTTGTGTAAAGGTCAGAGTGATGAACTCTAAGTTACCTTCCATCCCTGTCAATCTATCCCTAGAAACTCATCTCTACCTCGCCTATGTGAGTGTGTGGACCAGATGCCATGATATGTAGCTGTGGGGAGCCAAAAGAACCAGCCTGAATCTGGAGAAACAAAGAAAGATGGAGAGAGACAGAGAGGGAAGAGGGTGGGCAGAGACAGAGGCAGGAGTTATGAGTGGGGCCTCCATCAGAGGAGCCCTCCTGTGCAGGTCTGAGGACTTACATTCAGGGTACTTTTGGACACACGGTTGCTCTTTCATGAGTCTATTTTATCCTTCTTTGATGATACAACTCTCTCCTCATGTAGCCTAGGTGTGGGGCCAGAGGTGTTGAGGTTAGCAGAAACCCAGCTACTCTTTTTTAGATATGTACCCCCTATCCCAAAGCTCACTGTTATGGGATTCTCTCCTTATGGGTGGAGATGAAGGCTCTGCTCTGCATGAGAGGTGGGGTGGAGTTGGTAAGAGGCTAGAGCTTCACTTGTCAGCCAATCCTTCTTTGGGAATTCTTCAAGACCAGTCCCCCCTTTTGGGACTGGGCAAGCTTCAAGTCTTCCTGGAGAGTCAAGTTGGCTTCCAGCTCTGAGAAAGAAGATGGAAGAGGCCAACACCACTTCACGTTACTAAGGGAAAAGATCTTGGAAAGACAGGAGAGGAGTGGGCAGGCCCTATCATGTGCCCATTCTCAGCTTGCTACCGTAGAGACATCCAGTTTTCCCTTCCATGAGATCAAGGACACTTCCACTTGACTGAGCTTGAGTTATCTCGCTCCCAATGGGAGAGCTCCTTCATTCTATATTGGCTGGTATATGTCCTTCTCTGTATACCTTCTCTGATTTCTGTTTTGCTGTGATTTAGATAAATGGGTTTCTTTGCTATTCTCTATGTGTGTTCACTATAGAACTGGTATTAGGTTCTAATACCTGTGGTCAGGGAATCAAGCCTTGGATATAGAGTCTGGGTTTCCCCTCCTCTTCAAAAATGACAAAGCAGTCAAAAGTTAGATGAAACCGATCATCTCCCCTAAATGAACAATATTTAAAGGAGCAGAAAGATGCATGGCCAGCGCTTCCTCTCTCTGAGGAAAGCAAAGTGGCAGCCTCTGACCACGACCTTCTGCTTCCCTTCCTGGAAGGAATGAAAGCCTCCCTTGAAGAAGGGGATAGGGGAGGGAGAAGAAGAGTCTTGGATGTCTATTTGACCTCTCTTTGAGCCACACAAGGACAGTGTCCTCTAAACACATGGGCCTCTCTACACTTGGTCCCCCTCACCATACTGTTGCTACAGATGACTTCCATCTTTTCAAGGGCAGAGCTATTCAACTCCTCCTTTCAGCCAGCATGGGAAATGAGTGGAAATGAATGAGGAAACTGAGGTGCCAAGAACTGAACTGACACTAAGGGATGACACAGACAGAATCAGCACCCAGCTCCTCTAAGCCTCAGTCTGGCATTCTTCCCACTATGCCTTGCTGCCTTGAAGAGGAGTTGTACGCGATATTCCATTGTATGAAGCAAATGCCAAAGAGATGCTCTCTGTATCTATATATATGTTTGCAAAGAGGCAGATTTGGCCTTGATGCAAGGGAAAACTTCCTAACGAAAAGAATGATTCAAAAGTGGAATGGAGGGGACTGCTTGGGAAATAGTATGTTCCACCTCATGGGAGGTTTTGAAGGAAAGACTATTGATCACTTGTATAGGGCATTAAAGAGGGGATTCTTGTATGGGTGCTGGCTGAATGTGCTGCCTTCTCAAGTCCCCTTCAACTCAAGATTCTGTGATTCTCTCCCCACCTTCAAAATGTGCCGAGTGAAGTCTAGAGGTCACGGAAGCACTAATTATCACTCCTGGTCAGTGATGGAAATTGCCCCCTGGAGCTCAGAAATCTTTGTCTTTTTTTTTTTCTGGAGGTGCAGGGGAGATAACAATAGAAAAGCTTTTGGTTCAGTAACTGACCAGTCAGTGATTTCAAGTGCCTTCAGAAATGCATCCTTTAGTCTTCAATCACAGGACTATTGATTGATGGAGCCCAAGGACGGGCCAATTAATCCAAATGCAAAGAGAAGCATCCATCCATTCTGAACAGACCTCTGAAACCCCACAGAATGAGGAGCTAGCCAATTAGGGGTGATATACAACAGCAAGATGGGGAATGAGCAAGGAAAAATTAAAACAGAATCAATTTTCCTGGTAAAAACATCTGACCCCAGTGAAAAAGTTCAAGCAAAACATCTGCCTCTTTTATCCCTGCCCCTTTCCTCCACCTTCAGGCTGATTAAGTCCATGTGTCACTTCCAGCAATTGGAAAAGCCAGTCAATTAATCATTAGCTTCTGTGAAAACAGTAAAGGATCTGGCTCTTTGATATCACTTACGATCTCAGGCAAAGATGGTATTGCTGTCTCTAGTAGAATTCCTTCCTTGGAAAGTCTGTTTTCTTTCAATCACATTTTTATTGAGTCTTCCTGTGATCAGCATATTTTATCTAAGAAAAAAACATACATATTAGGAGCTGGGTTTAAGGCTTTTAAAAAAATTAAAAGGATATTTCCCATAATTTTGTTTGGATTTTGTTATTTACTTTCTTGCTTTTCCTGTGGTGGAAAATCTTCAGCAACCAATTTGGAAGGAAAGGAAGATCAAATTGATGGTATTAAACCTAAATTCAGGACTTTTTTTTTTTTTTAGAAAATATGGCTTTGTAGTCACTCAAGTCCTCAGAGAAAGTTCACCTGGATGTTTCCTTAATCCCAGCTAAACTATATTTGTTTGTTTTCCTATTTTAATGACATGGGGACAAAAAAGCCCTCAGGTTACAAGTCAAACAGCCATGATAGAAATAGGGGAAAGTGTTGGGATGAAGAAATTGACATAGCTTTTGACCCCTCCCCTCCACTGAGAACATATGTTTGTTGTGAAACTTTCCAGGTAAAAGAATTTAGCAATACCATCTTTGCCAGAGATCAGACTCTGGAGAGAAAATACTATACAATACTAACAAATTACATTTACGTGGTGTTTTACCTGTAGAATTAACAATGTTTATTTAACAGAATTTAAATGAAACCATTTGCCTTAAGATTCTGTTTAATGTACATTATCTCTTCTCAGCCTTGAAATAATCCTGTTAGCCTAGGACTAAAAGTACAGTTATCACTCTTACAGATAAGGAAACTGAGGCTCAGAGAGATTAAATGATTTGTCTGTGGTCAAAGGGATCACTGTCAGAGGCAGGATCTGAATCCAGGTCTTCCTGATGATTAGTCTAATGTTTTTTCCATTGTATCTCCAACAGCAGGATCATATTTTACTATAAGCAAAGAGTCCCACAAAAGTATTTCTATATTTATACTTAAGCCTCCAAATAAATCAACCATGTACTTCCAAAAGGTAAGATAGAGAAAGAAACAAACAAAAAAGAACATAAAATGAATACAAACATTTTATTCCTGATAGGTCACAAATAAGTGGCATTTCTTTAGTGGAAATCATTTCTACGTTCTTCTGATGAGTAAACAATATATGATAGCTAGAGCTCTAGGAGGAATTCTCTGACACAGATTCATTTATAATTTTTTTTAAATTTTCACTTTGTGTATCTTGAACAATTAAATCTCGAGACAGGAAATGGTGTCCTTGAAACCAAGATAACTGTTGTTAATTCTGTGAGAGAGAGGTTAGCACTAGTGGGCAGGCATTTTATCTAGCTTTGTATTCTAAACTTTGCTTATTGCATCCTTGTCCTGAACTAGTAAGGAGTAAGTCCTATCTGCAGGAAACCATGACCCACAGAGGATTTCCTCCAAACCAAGTTTCCACTCAGTTCCCCCCATTCAGGATCCAGCTGTTTTAACAGCATGACAAGAGCTTTCTGGCACTCACTAAACACTAAATGGTTTTGGGAAATGGTGCCATCATAATTTCCTCTCCAGTTATGTCATCTCCTCCATCTAATTCTTTGAACCCTACAGCATTCTGATAGAATAACACTCTGACCACCTCCCTGGCTCTCCCTGCTACCAAATAACCATCACCTAATTTTAAAGTCCCTGTCAAAAAGTACCCCGAGACTGGGACGAGCAGGATACTGCCATCATTCATGGATTTGCTTGTAAAATTTTCAGGGGTCAAAAGAATGTCAGAACTAGAAAGGACTCTGAGAATTCTAGCCTGACCTGAGCCTGAGTAAGAAGCTACATCACACCCAAAAAGCTGTCACCATCAGGCCTTTGCCCACAGCCTTCTAATCAAGGAGAACCTAGTGTCTCCCAAGACTATCTATTATGTGCTACAATCAAGTTCTGCTCAAGTTCCATTTTTTACCAAAATGTGAAATTGAACAGGAGAGAAGTAGTTCATCAATGTGAGTCTTTGCTTAAGATTTTAGAAAATTGATATAAAGTTTGGAATAAAGAGCTAGGGATCGGGATTGACTACCAGTGATCTTGCTTCTAGTACTGTCTTCAAGTCAAAATTAGCTCACTCTCATAAAGAAGTCCATGAAGCCATCCAGTGTCCATGTAAAGTTGAGAAATCTAAGAAACCTGAAAAAACAGACTAGCATCCCTCCCAGAATGAGCTGACTTGACTCACTTTTACTTCATAACCCTTTACCTACCCTGTGTTCATCCCTCCTCTCAGGATTCATTGCAGTCCAAGGAGACTCAACCCAGAGCTCCCCAGGTTCCTACTGTGCTCTGGACCTTGAACGGACTCCCTAGAAGAAGCCAAGAGGACATCCATTCTTAATCATTCTCCACTTTTAGCCATTGCTATTCTCTGCTCCACATCCAGATAATATGAAATTGAGTCCCAGCTTTACTCTGTCCTAACCTGCTTGTCAACACCATCTGATATTTCCTCTGTAATCAGCTTCTTCTGGGAAGTTTCTTCAAGGTCAAGAGAAAAACCATAAGAACCTAGAAAACTCTGGGTAGATTCTGCCTGGCCCACCCTGGTAATGATTCTGAGAGTAGTATGGACCAGCATTTACACCTTTGACTGAGAACACTATATACTCAAGACCCAAATCAACCTGTAAAGTTGACTGATAAAAAAAAAATACAAATGCCTCACAGCTACTTGGAAAGACAAAAGCTCAGAAGCGGAAAGCACAGCTGAGGTCAACTAGTCCAATTCATACCTAAATGGGAATCCCTTCTATAATATCCCTGATAGGTAGTCACTCAGCTTTGAATGGAAGGCATGGAAGGATGGGCAGAGTGAGGATGGATCTATCACCCAGGTGCGCACAAAGTATAAGTCAGCTTTGACATGAAATCTGCCTCATTGTAACTTCCACTCATTTTGCCTCAATCTTGTCCATGGTCCTGTGCAAAATAAATCTAATTCAGGGCAGCTAGGTGGATAGAGATCCAGCCTTGGAGTCAGGAGGACCTGAGTTCAAATCCAACCTCAGACACTTGACACTTACTAGCTGTGTGAACCTGGGCAAGTCACTTAACTCCGATTACCTCACCCAAAAAAATAAATAAATAAATCGAATCCCTCCCCACCTAGCTTTTCAAACAGAAGCTGACTTGCAGACAATACTATTTCAGAGTAGAATCGGGCAAAGGCATGGACTATTCCCATCCTATCTGACCAAATACTGCTCACAGCTTTTGCTCTCGTGAGATTATTCAGTCACTCTCATAAAGAAGGCTGTTAAGCCATCCAGTTTCTGTATACAGTTGAGAAATCTAAGAAATTTGAAAAAAAAAACAGAATAGCATCTCTCCCAATTTGACTCTGTAATCCTTCACCTACCTCTGTGCTCACCCTTCCTCTCAAGGTCATTACCGCTGCAGTCCAAGCAGACTCTACCCAGAGTTCCCCAGGTTCCTATTGTGCTCTGGACCTTGAACA
Source organism: Phascolarctos cinereus (assembly GCF_003287225.1). Lineage (NCBI taxonomy): Eukaryota > Metazoa > Chordata > Mammalia > Diprotodontia > Phascolarctidae > Phascolarctos > Phascolarctos cinereus. The sequence continues at coordinate 25,459,242 of NW_027555736.1, read as the reverse complement.
GTCTTCCTAGAAGAAGCCAATAGGGCATCCCAAAAGAAAGGCCATTCAACCTCAGGATTCCATCTCAGTTAACAAGCATTTATTAAGCACTTACCATGTGCCAGGTAGAAAGAAAGGCAAACACATACACGGTCTCTGCCCTCAAGGAGCTCACATTCTGCTGGGGAAATGAGATGCAAACATCTATGTACAAACAAGATATAGATACATGATAAATTGGTGATAGTTAAGGAAGGAAAGTGCTGGGGAAGACAGGTCAGTCACTAAAGTATGCTCAGTAGAAGGTCACCGATACCAGGGGAAAAAATAAAAGAGAAGCTCCCGTCCTATCCCGTCCAGCCCCTCTCCTTCATCATCACTGACTCTAGAGGCAAAAAGAAAACAGAGAACAGATAGGACAAACATGTCTAAGGTAAGCTGCTTCTCCCCCTGTGACCTCATTAAAGAGTCAGCTCTAGGGTGTTGGTGTTCTCAGCGCTTGGCATGTTCCCAGAAGATAAACTATTTATTTTCCCTTAAATCCATACATGCTGCTCAAGTTTCATGAAAATTTTACTAAGAATTCTTGGTATTACTAACACACTGTTGGTGGAGCAATGACTTCGCCCTTCCATGCTGGAAAACAATTTGATATTGAGCCAGAGTCACTAAACTATACCCAATGATACTGTTGTAAAGGGGGTAGGAGATCGGGGTTTGGGAAACAGGGTAGGGCTGGGGCTAGACCACTACTAGACCCCAAAGAGGTCAAAGACAGAGGGAAAACTCATACAGCTATTAAGTGTCTGAAGTGGAATTTGAACTCAGGTCTTCCCAACTTCAAGTCCAGGACTCCCACCCATTTATGTCTGCCATTTATGTTTCCTGGGGTGTCTAAACATAAAGACTGGCAGGTCATAGATAGATAATTTTAGAATCTCGCTTACCCTTCTCCAAAGGTCCTGTGTACACACACACAAATTAATAGCAGATTAATTAAATTCATTTAAATTAATTAAATTAAAGTCATTTAAATTAATTAAATTAAATTAAAGTCATTTAAATTAATATTTTGAAGTAGCAAAGAGCTAAAAACCAAGTGGGTGCCTTTTGATTGGAGACCTACTAAACAGACTATGTAGCACAGGAATGAAATAGAATGTTACAATATGAAGGGGGGGGAAGAAATTTACATAGTAACTTTATTATACATTTAAAAGGAATAGCAAGTTGTGCAAAACAGATTTGCAGTTTCATGTGCAATCATGTTTTTTGTTATGCTACGTTATGGAAATGTTTGTTTTATTCCAGAAATTTAAAATAAAATAAATATTTTTGAAATGATGGACATGAAGCATTCAATCATTATTTTTTTTTTAGGCAATTGGGGTTAAATGACTTGCCCAGGGTCACACAGCTAGTGAGTGTCAAGTTTTTGGTCTGAGGCCAGATTTAAACTCAGGTCCTCCTGACTTCAGGGCTGGTGCTCTATCCACTGCACCACCTAGCTGCCCCCAAGTTGATCATTATTAAGCACCTACTATTTACGAGGCACTATGCTAAGTGCGTGCTGGGAAGGCTTGTGTCTGTCTACAATCTTATAATCTTTGTGTTTGTAAATATGTTATATCCACCCAGTGGAATGTAAACTCCATGAGGGCCAGCACTTCTGTGCATAAGTAAATAGGAGGTAATTTGAATACGGAGAGAGCACTAAGCATTTAGCTGAGCCTTGAAAGAACATAAGGATTCTAAGAGACAAGAATGAGAAATGAGTACAGTCTGGGAATCAGCATGTCATATACAAAGGTGCAGAGACTGGAAATGAAGTGTCTAGGGGATCAGTCATCCAACTGAACTGAAACATAGAGTGTGTAAAAGTGGAATGGAGGAATAGGGAGTGGATATATGATTCCTTTGGTGGATGTAGGAGACTCCCAGCAAGGAAACTCCTTCAACCATTACAAGTCAGCAGTTTATACTCTTAGAGAGTTGCCTATAGCAGTGACTTTCCCAAAGTCACACAGCCAGTATGGGTCAAAGATGAACTTAAACCCTGGTCTTCCCAGCTTTGAGGCCAACTCTCTGTACACTGTGCTCCACCTGTCTCAGTGCAAAGGGGAACAATGCGCAATAAAACTGGAAAAGTAGGCTTGAGCCGGCCTTTTTCTGATCATCGGTGAGGGCCATTCAAGGATTTTGAGCAGGAGATGGAAGTCATCATGAAAATATTGTTTTAGAAAGACTAATCTGACCACACTGAGAAGGATAAAGTGGAGTGGAGAAAATCTTGGAAAAAAGAAGACAGGGATATTGAAGAATTCCGGAGCGAAGGAAAGTAATACATCCAAACACTGCCAACCTCTCTTAATTCCTGCCTGTCATTCTTCTGTATTAATTGGTTCATTAGTCAAACCCGAAAATCTGAAAGACAGGAAGCTACAGAATGATTGGGGGCGGGGGCAGGAAATCAGATAAAAAAAGCAATTGAGAAAACATCAATCACCATATGCCTCTTTTCTCTCCTCTCCAAAATCTTTATGAGAATGCTCAAAACACATGCTGAGGATGTCCTTGATGAAAATATGAACAGAAGGGTTTTCATAAATGATATTCTAAAGCAGACCAGATCCCCCACTGCCACACAGAACTGGAAGGGCTAGCGAACACAAGATTCCACTGTGCCTATTGTTTCTGGGTTAATTTTTTTTCAAGTCTTTAATTTGGTAGATAAAAATGCCCTCTTGCAGGTTCTCCTCCAAGAAGAAGTCTCCCATATATAGGGAGCCCCCTCACAAAGCCACCCCAATGCCCGGAGATGGTGTCAACATATGAACTGGAGGGATGTTTCTGGGATGGAGTTTTTGAAAGGAGTGCTAGAAAAGGATGAATGGCAGGAAAAAAAAAAACAGGGCTTCCACCAGGGGTTTGGGGACTCTTCCATTTCCTCTTCCCCTCAGGCCAAAGTCCAGACATTAAGCACTGGAATAGCAGCAAGAGGTTTCATCACTCTTGCTGATCCCTGAATGAATGAATAATTGAATTAATTAAAAACCGTTTACCAAATGCATGCTATGTGCCAGGAACAGGGCTAAATGATGAGAAGACAAATGCAAAAGTGAAACAGTCTCTGTCTTCAAGGTGTGTGCTGCCCATGAAGGAGGAGGAGGAGGAGGAGGAGGAGGAGGAGGAGGAGGAAGAGGAGGAGGAGGAGGAGGAGGAGGAAGAGGAAGAGGAGGAAAATAGCTAACATTTATATAGAGCTTTATGGTTTGCAAAGCACTGCACATTTATTATCTCAATTGATCATCACAACAACCCTGTGAGATAAGTCCTATTTTACACATGAGGAAACTGAGTCTGGAAGGTCCTTGAGCTCATACAGCTATTAAGTATCTGAGGCAGAATTTGAATTCGGGTCTTCCTGACTTTAAGCCCAGTGTTCTTACTAATTCTGCCACTTGTGTCCCCATGAGGTGTCTAAATAAAACAACTGCTCAGGGGAAGGCATAGATTCTTGCTCACCCCTCTTCCATGGAAACTTTGATTCCTGTCTGGAAAGGAAGCAAGAGAATGGGCCATGACACTGACAGTGCTCCTCTGAGAGTGAGACTGAGCTAGAATTGTATCTGTTTGCCATCTTCCTAAATACTGCTGGCCTCTAAGCTTCCCTTGTCACTATACCTGAAATGGGGAATGTACCCTAAACTTATTCCTAACTTCTGAAGTGAAGGGACAACAAGAGTGTCACAAAATAAGAAGGCCTGGGTGGATTGGAATCTGTCCCTTTGGAAGCTTTACTCAGATGATCAACAAGGTCATCCCTCCCTGGAAGTATTAAAAAATTAGCCAAGTGAAGTCAGTTCTGTATGTGTGTGTGTGTGTGTGTGTGTGTGTGTGTGTGTCTGTCTGTCTGTCTGTCTGCCTCTCTCTCTCTCTCTCTCTCTCTCTCTCTCTCTCTCTCTCTCATATTTTCCAAAGCTTACACTTCAGCCACATTTCAAGTGCTTACCAGGAGACCAGGAATTGGAATCAAAACTCAGTCAAAAGCAAGGCACATCACTGGTCCGTGGAGGGGAAAGAGAAGTGGAAATGGATGCCGGATGAGGATTGACCTTTTCATTTCTTCTCTCTTCCTAAGTCTAACTGCTGATCTAGGTCTACTTTACCTGCCCATGTAGAACTGATGACACTATTGAAATATCATACCTATTTTGACCCTCTGAAGAGACAACAAACACATGGTCACTTAACCTCACTCTTGTCTTACCCCTTGTCCAATTGAACATCTTCAGGTTTCAAAAGCAGATGCTACACATGCCCTTTGAGAGAGACCTGCTAATCATATTTATCATTCTTGCCTATTCAAAGGAAAATGAAAACCTTTCTGGGTCTCAGAGCACCCAGGAGTTCTTTTTATCGAAGTACTGTCTTATTTCCTCTGCTCAGGAAAAGTTGGTACAGAAAGAACTGAAATGTTAATACAACATAAAACTTCCTGTTCTTATGTATGTTTGTGATGTGTGTGTGTGTGTGTGTGTGTGTGTGTGTGTGTGTGTGTATGGTGCATTATTTCCAAGTCATCTATATCTTAATCAGTTAATCAACTAGCATTTGTTAAATGCTCACTATGCTTTAGGCACTGTGCTGGGTCTTGGCAGGCAGGAAACAGGCAATAAGCATTAATTAAGCACTTAGCATGTTCCAGGCACTGTGCTAACACTGGAGATATAAATAAAAGCCAAAAGAAAAAGTTTCTGCCTTCAAAAAGCTTATATTCTAATGAGAAAAGACAACACATGAAAGAGAGAAGAAAAGAGGGAAATTAAGCATGACCCTTCTGGGCCTATCCCCAAAATAGAGGCCCCAATTTTCTCAGTGAAAATTTGACATAAAAGATCCAGAACACTAAGTATCAGGCACTCATTAAGGTCAAACTATTTATTACATATATGAAAATGTTATCAGTATTCTTACTTACTAAGGAAGTTTGAAAAAAAGGTTGGAACTGAGTTGTGTATGATGGGGTAATTCTGAAAAACAAAATTGGAAAAAGGTAAAAGATCATATTATTATTACATAATATTGTTATGTTATGCTATGCTATGCCATGTTATGTTACATTATATCATATCATATGGCATCATATCACATTATATTGTCCTGTCATATTTATTATATTATATTGTATTGTTATGCTATGTTATATCATATTACATCATATCCTATCCTATCCTATCATGTCATGTCATATTACATTATGTCATATTATGTTGTGTTATGTTATATTGTATTGTATTGTATTATATTATATTATATTATATTATATTATATTATATTATATTATATTATATTATATTATATTATATATATATTATATTATATTATATTATATTATATTATATTATATTGTATTGTATTATGTTATGTTGTGTTACGTTATGTTGTGTTGTTACGTTATGTTGTGTTGTTACGTTACGTTACGTTACGTTGCGTTGCGTTGCGTTACGTTACATTATATTATATTATATTATATTATATTATATTATATTATATTATATTGTGTTATGCTATGTTACATCATATTATAGCATATTATAGCATGTCATGTTATGTCATATTATATTATATCATATATCATATCATATCTTATTATATTATATTATTATACTAATTATGTTACATTATATTAGAATGGGACATGAAAGGAAGAACTAATACAGAGGAAGCTGGTTGGGGTGGAGGGCTGGTAATGTGGTAACCCTACTCTCACCTGGGTTGAAAAGGAAACACCATATCCATCTGGAAGGGTGTAGAAGCCTTCTGAACACATAGAGAGGTGAGAAAACTGGGGCACAGGGTGGCAAAGGGACTTTTAGAGGGGCGTGTAGATTGGAATTTGGGAGGTTCGAGGAAGAGGATGGGGAAGGAGCTTTTGGATGAGTGCGTGGATTGGGACTGGGAGAGCTGAGGGAGAGAGTGAGGTGGACTCTCGGAGGGGTAGGTGGGATGGTGAGTGGGAGAGCAGATGGAGAACATAAGGTAACAGAAACAGGGTAAAAAGAAAGGCTGAGAAAGAAAACATTAAAAATAAGATGGAGGGAAATTTACAAATAGTAATTATAACTTTGAGTGTGAATGGTATGTTTCTAGCAGCTCTCTTTGTGGTGGCAAAGAACTAGAAATTGCAGGGATCTCCATCTGTTGGGGAATGGCTGAACAAGTTGTGATGTGTGGTTGTGATGGAATACTACCGTGCTGTAAGAAATAATGAGCTCAGTAATCTTAGAAAGGCATGGAAAGACATGAAATAGTAAAGAGTGAAGTGAGCAGAACCAAGAGAAACAATGTAAAAAAAAAGAAGAAAAAGGACAAACATTTTATACAGTAATGACAATATTGTATTAAAAATGAATTTGAGTAACTTCATTTTGCCTATTATAAATGCACAAATTAAAAATAAAGGACATATGAAGATAGCCGCTATCTGCATCCAGAGAAAGAACTGATAAATAGAAGTATGTATGAATAATTTTACATACACACACACACACACACACACACATATATAGTATAATGTTAGCCATCTGTAGAGTGGGGTTGAGAGGGAAGGAAGAAAAAAAGAAATTTACATAACTTTGTTGCATATTTAGAAGAAATAGCAAGGTATGCATGACGGATTTACGGTTTCACATGCAATCATCTTTTCTATTGTGTTATGTTATGGAGTTATGGAAATGTTTATTTTATTCCATAAATTAAAAATCAAAAGAAAAAGAAAAAATAGAGGCCCCATATGGAATTCATTAACGGAAGAAGGCAAAGCAGCAGCATGTTCCAGGGTGAGAAGGCAGCAGAATCACAGTGTTGAAGTCTGGCCAATCCAGAGCATAGGCAGGAGGTGAATGAACCATGGTGAGCCCAGACTACAAAGACAGAAAAGAAACAGTTGCTGTGCTCAAGGATCTTATTTTCTATCAGGAAGAACAACAGGTACGCACATAAGTATATACAAAATATCTGCAAAGTAAACACAACGTGATTTTCTGTTTTTTTTTTTAAATAGTTTATTTTTTCCAATTACATGTCAAAAAATTTTTTAACATTTTTTTTTTAAATTTTGAGTTCCAAATTCTCTCGCTCCCTTCACCCCTCCCTCAGATGGCAAACAATTTGATATAGGTTATACATGTCCAATCATGCAAAAATATATTTCTATATTAGTCATGTTGTGAAAGAAAATACAGACAAAAAATAAAATAAAGGGTTTTTTTTTAAAAAGTATGCTTTGGTCTGCATTCAGACTCCACCAGTTCATCTGTAAAGAGAGAACAATCAGTTTGCTCAATTGCACAATAATTTGATAGGTTGCAGGGTAATGAGCCTTCGTCTGGGACTTTTGAAAGCATTCCCCAAGTTCAAGAATCCTAAAGTATTTCTTCTAGGAAGAGGAGGGGAATTTACTAATCAGTTTAAACTCAGAGTCTAGCTTTCTAGCCAGAAAAAGAAAAGTTCTTGAGCACTGCTAGCCACAGACTTTCCCTTGCCAACAAACCCAAGGCTGAGATTGTGAAGATCCCCTCTTTTGTCCAGAGAAGAATTTCCCAAGCAGCATACTGGGAAGTACAGGTTGTGGTGGTGGTGGTGGCTGTTGCTGCCGCTGTTGTCACTGCTGTTGTCATTGCTATCTGTCCTTCATTCTGTTTTCAATTCTCCCAGGGTGGTACGATCAAGCGGGAGATGTTTAGTCCTTTCCTGGCCTGGGCCCTGGTTTTGAGTGACCCCAAGCACTCTTTTCTGCCTTGGAACTGGATTTTCTCTGTATCACAGCCACAAGCTCCACCATGCCGGCGCTCCTCCTCACCCCAGCACCGCTGCCCAGAACTGTGACCCAGACCCATGCCCAGGCAAAGCAAGAGAATCCTGCCTCAGCACCAGCAAAGAGATCCCTGCAATCCCCCTCTGACCAGCCACTGGATTCCCCCTCAGTCTGTGAGCCAGCAGCTCAGGAAGCAGCCATCGCCCTGGGGTTCACATGGGGACTGGGGCTGGGACCTAGCTTCTTTCTCACCTCGGTCAGACTTTTCCTACTGACCTTCTAAGTTGTCAGTTTGTGGGTTGAGAAGTCTGGAAACCACGAGAGCCACCTGTGATGCAGCCCTCTGAGGCCTGCTCCAGGTTTGGTGAGGCCTGTTTTGCCTGCGCGCCCATACTACACTGGGTTTCTCTCCCAGATAGACCTTTCTAATCAATCATCCAGGTTGTCTTGGGCTGGAAGTTTGTTTTACTCTGTCTTTTTGTGAGTTCTGCTACTCTAGAATTTGTTTAGAGCCAATGTTTACAGGTATTTGGAGAGGTTTGGAGGAGAGCTCAAGCAAGTCACTGCTTTCACTCTGCCATCTTGTCTCTGCTCCCTGTCCTTCCTTCTGGAAAAAGACCATGATAACAGGAAGATGATGTCATGACTTGCAAATGAATTGAATTTAAGTGAGGGAGGGCTGTGCAAGGTCACCAGCCTCACTTTCTCCTCCAGAGCTATCTGGGTCCAGTGGCCAGATATAGTTCAGGAAGACTGGAGATGGCCCCTGGGAAGAGAAAAAGCAACTATGACTATTGCAACTATTGACTATAGCCACAACCCGGGGTGGAAGTGGGGAGGACAAAGAATTGGGAGCAAAGAACAAAGCCACCTCCTTGAAACATCATATAAATGCAGGTGTGTGTCAAATGCGCACGCACACGCGTGCACACACACACACACACACACACACACACACACCCCTCCATAACTTTCAACAAAAGAAAAAATACTAAAAGCAACCAGAAAAAAAAGAATTAAAATATTGAGGAACCACAATGATACAAGATTTATTAGCTATCATGTTAAAGGAGCAGAGAACACGGAATGAGATATTCCAAAAGGCGAAAGACAAAGGTCTACTATAATAAATTATTCATATAATGATGGTCTGATGAGAAAGAGGGAAGAGGGTTGCCTACCTAAGAACTCAAAACTTGTTTCCTTCTAGGAGAGTCCAACAACCAGACAGCATTAGAAGTTTTATATGGACTATGTCTATGTAGAACCATGTGGGAAGGAATGATTCACCAGAGTATTGAGGTATTACCCTGTATACAACTCCAAGTTCAATTCTTCTCAAAGGTATGTAAAAACCATGGGTCGCACTCAGTCTGGAAGATTCTAGAATCCTTGTGGACAGGATTCCTACTGAAAAGGGAATCAGTCAGCCAACAATCATTTATTAAGGACCTTGCTATATGCCAGGCATTATACTAAGGGCTGGAGATACAAAAAAAAAAAAGGCAAAAACAGCCCCTGCCTTCAAGGAGTTCACATTCTAATGGGGAACACAACATGTAAAAAAAAACCTACACAAATAATTATTTACTATAACTATATAAGATGCATTCAGAGTAGGTAGAAGTATATGGAATCAGAGTAGAAGCACCAGAAGCTGGAGGGAAGCTTCCTGGAAAAGGTGGCTTTTAAGCTGAGGCTGGAAGGAAGCCAGGGACGCCAAGGTGGAAGTGGAAAGGAGAAAGTGAGAGAATGGTATTGATTTCTAGAGAGCGATTTTGAATCACTTTATGTATTTTCCATATTTGTTGACGGACTCTTTCTAATTCTTTGTATCTTCTGCATTTTCTATATGGTGAAATACAGTCTGTCTTGTTCTCAGTATCATTTGTTAATCTAACTCCTTATAAAGGATCCCATGGAGAGAATTCATTACCCACATTTGTAATTTTTTAAAAAACTAAACAGGAATTATACTTCAGCTATGTCGGTTGATCAAGAAATATGCACTAAATATCCGTTACATACCCGGTAGGTGCTTTGCTAGTTGCTGAGGATACATCATAGGAATTAAATAGTCCTGCCCTCAAGGAACTTACATTCTATTGTATGAAGATTTTCTGAGTAAATTGGGAGGGGCCGGGCACAGTAATTTAAAGAGACACTGATTTTGGGAGTAGCCTTCTAGTTGGTCCTGGTCCATGTGAACCCAAAACCTGAGTACTAATTTAAATGTGCACAGAAGTAGGCTCTAAACGACACAGAGAACTAGTAGAAACTCTAGCGATCCTTGAATGATTATCATAGTTCATAGGAAGATGTCATTTAACCCTAAAAAAATTTTAAAAAGAAAATGTCATTTACAGCTGGATAGGACCTTAGGGATTATCTAGTCCAATTCCATCTCTTTACAGATGTGGAAACTGAGGCCCAAAGGTAGAAAGTGACTTGCCCAGAACTATACAGATAATGAGCAGGAGAACTTGAATTTGCAATCAGCTCTTCTGACTTTAAATCCATCAGAATCCCAAAGATGTGAGCTCTTAAGAGAACATGGACCACGTCTAAATGACTTTTCTAGTGTACATCATAACATTCCACAATGTCAGGTACTCAAGTCTTATAGAACACACAAATGTTCTTTAAAAGACAGACAAGAAAAAAACAAATGATATCATTTCCCTAAGCTTTCTACCTCTAGGCAATTTGGGCTTCTTCATAGCACATTCTTGACACATATTGAGCTTGTAGTCCACTTAAACCTCCAGATCTTCTTTAGGTAAACTGCTAGCAAGTCATAATTCCCATATTGTGAACTTGTAAAGCTGAGTTTTTTAACCCACATCTAAGGCTTTACTCTTATTCCTATTAGATTTCATTTTTTTTTAATTCAACTCAACATTCTACACTGTCAAGATCTTTTTTAATCCTGATTCTGTCATCCAGACTGTTAGCTATCTGCCCCAGGTGGCATAATGCCTTTGGGGATAAATAGCAGAAGCACTCTCTATGATCCCCAACTCAACACAGTAGTTTGTTGCAAACTCACTACAAGAGAAACAATTCCTATGCATTCTAGATATAAATCAGAGAGTAGCAGAGAAACCAGGAGTAGAAGGGAAGATTTTTTTTTTTGTTCCTGGGACAGAGTTCCAAATTGATGCATATTCTAGAAGCAGAAAGGGAGAGCCAGAGGGAGTCTGGGAGCATTGAAGTGTGTCTTTCAATACATGATTCACTATGACTTTCAAAACACCTCGTTTTCCAAAAATAATGTATTCCATAATATCACAGTTAATTGGTTCTGCTGTATGGTTTACCCTGCCTGGGGAAATTCAACCTCTTACATGTTTCATGAATTAAAATATTATGAAACATCTCACAGTCTATGATGAAAAAAGTTGATGGATCATGGGAGAAGAAAAAAAACTTGAGCAAACTTCCTATTTCTTGGCTTGATCCCTGCATCTTGTTGTATCAAGGATCATTCTGTCCTGGAAAAAATTATTTTCCAAATGCAAATAGATTATAATATGTATATGCTGAAAACCCGGCATTGTTTAATTACTCATAATTAGCTGGGTATTGTAAACCCAAAGTGGTTGGATTACGTTTAATTAGCTTCATTGCAAGTGGAACCATCACTTGCCACATGGTGTCTTGTTAAACTGATGAAGAACACCTGGAATAGCTAATCCTCTCCTCCAACAAGTTGATTTCTGGGCTGTCATCAATAATGGTTCCACTCCCTTTCTAGTTTAGAAGTAAGGCTAAGATCAAAACCCATAGTTGAGGAAAAGTCAATATGACTCTTTAAAATGGCGATGGGGAGGAGGAAAACCTTAGTATACATTTATGATAGCATGGTTGCAGCAGACCGAAGAATTCAATTCAATTGATTCTTTAAGTATCTATTGTGTGCCAAGCACTACTTAAGATGCTGGGGATACAAAAGCATAAGCAAAACAGTTCCTGCCTTCAAAAAAGCTTACATTCTATTTACAGTGTATGAAAGGAAGGAAACATAAAATTATTTGAAAGAGGCATCAACAAAGAGAAAATCAGAAAAGGCTTCATATAGAAGTTGAACAGGAAGGACTCCAGGAATTCCAAAAGATAGAGATGAAGAAGGTAAGTATTTGAGATATGGCGCACAGCCAGAGCAAAGGGAGAAGACGGACAGAAACGTGAACAGGGAAGGGCAATTTGTCTGAAACACAGAGTATAAAATGAAATAAACTGAAATAAGTCTAGAAACATAGATTACAGACAGGTAGCAAAGGTCTTGAAGTGCCAAATGGTCATACACAAGAGTTTGTCAATTCAATAAGTACTTATTAAGCACCTACTATGTGTCAGGTACACTAAGTTCTAAATTCTATTTTATCCTAGAGGCAATAGCAGACCATTGAAGCTTTTTTCCTCAGTCACAGATTTATAGCTTAAAGGGACTTTTGAGTCCAATCTGCTCATTTAACATATGAGGGTTTCAGCATCACAGACAAAGAGCTAGAAAAAACCTCAGAGATCATCTCATATAATCCCCTCATTTTGCAGATGGGGAGTTTAAGAGACTTTGCTCATGGTCACAACCAGAAAATGGCAGAGCTGGGCTTCAAACCCTGACCCTCTAAACTTCAACATCCCAGATTTTTCACAGCAGCTCATCACCTTCCACATCTTCCCACAGAAAAATTTCTATTTTCCAGATTTGCTTAAGTCATCACTCCAATGGCTGTCACCCAAGGAGGGAGGATGGGAGAATTTTAAATAAACGTTGAAGAGTTCATCAAGGAATAAAATTTTTAAAAAATGCATTCTGAGGCTTCCCTCCCTCAGCCCTAAAGCCCTGAGAGTCAGAGATTTTTCCCCTCTTTGAGAAGGTCTCTCCAGACATGAGTTTCAGAGCAAAACAAGGCCAAGGCTGTAGCTACAGCTCTTTTTTTGTACCATCTGGGAGATTCCACTTACTTTACCAAGTTTTTGGTTTGGGGAAATGTCAGTCACAACAATGTTGTCAAACTCAGGTTGAAAGAGGTCCCTATAGGCTGCATGTTGACTTGAAAACCACAAACTAACATTATCTACGTCATATTCTATGTTCATTAATTTTGTTAAATATTTCCCAATGACACTTCCCCTTGTGGTCAGTCAGAGGCCCTGAGTTTGACACCCCTGGTCGTAGAATGTTCTCCCATCTCAAACCCCTTGTGCCTGTGCTCCAGTAGAGTTGGGAGAAAAGCTATGCCCCCAGAGAGGGGCACAAAGCTATAGTCTCCTGGGCACGGACACCCAGACCTGGGAAAGGAAGTTGGCTCATGCATTGTTACTAGCACGGGGCTAGTGGTCACTAGCCAGCCATTATACCATTTCCCCCTCCATGATAATGGAGCTCTAAAGCAAAATCTCAATTGCCTTGCCCTAGTTACAGCTCCAATTTTTTAAATTCACAGCTATCATGTGAAGTCTCCTGCAGTGCAGTGGCTACGTAAAAGGGCTGCTACTGTGCTCATTTATAGCTACCCTTAAAGCACTTCATCAGTGTGAATTATTAGCATTATAGTTATTATTTTTGTTCCTAAAGCTTTTGAAGTCCTGTCAGCTGATTGGCTATTTCCTTAATCGTTCCATCCTCTGGAAACATGTCTTACATCTTAAGTTGCTGAGAGAAAAGGTTTAGGGAGGATTCTGAGCTTTGATAAATTATAAACTTTCTAGCAAGGCTATTTGAAATAAATGAGCCCCTTCCACACTGAGGCTACAAACATGGCTTTTCTTTAAGGTCCCCTGCCCAAAAACTCAGTATCAGAAAGACACCCTTTGAGCAGGTTTAATGGCATTGGATAATTTCTAGGACTCTGTTTTCTGATGATTTGGGAAGAGACAGAGACAGACAGACAAAGACAGAGAGGGGAGGGAGGAAAAGAGGGGCAGGGAGGGGAAAGGAGACATGGAGAGAGAAAGAGAAATGGGGGGAGAGAGAGAGAGAGATGGAGAGAGAAAATGTTCCTTGATTGTTTTAGTATTCTATGTGTTAAAACATTTATGGGAGTGTAAATATCACTAAAGCCAGAGAGACAGATTACAAGGCTATATTCTGTTGATTTGGGTAATGATAATAAAAACAGGCCACCTAAAATGGAATTCTAGTTGTAATCATTTGGTGGAAATCTTGAAATAATTTTTTGATAACCTTCTTTTGAATCAATATTCAATTCAATTCAAAAGGGTAGAGGCAGTGTGGTATAATGGCTAAGGTATTGGATTTGGAGTAAGGAAGACTTGGGTTCAAATCCAACTTTATTAGTTGTGTGACTCTGGGTAAGTCACAACTCCTGTCTGCCTCAGTTTCCTCAGTTGTACAATGGGGACCATAATAGCGCCTACCCTTGAGGTTTGTTGTGAAGATAAAATGAGATAATATTTTCAAGGCACTTAGCACAATCCCTGGCACATAGTAGGCACTAAATAAATACTTTTTAAAAATTTGTTAGGGGGGTTAAAGAAGAAGAAAAAATCAAGGATTAATCTAAAGTTGTAAAGATGGTGGTGCACTCAGAAGAAATAGAGGCTTTGGAGTAATGAAGTAAAGAAGATAAGTTCCATTTTTGACATGCCAAACTTGAGATGATGATGGGATAACCAGCAGTTAGAGATCAGCAATGGGGTCTCACATTCAGTAGACAAGACAGGACTAAGTCTGTAGATTTGGGGGTTGTCTCTGCAGAGGCGATAATTACCCGGGTAGGAGCCAATGAATTTCCAGAGATACCAGTTCTCAGGACTTGAAACTAAATTAGAGTCTCTTTGCCTTAAATTTAGTCAGTGAAATATCTTTGGTCTTGGGAAGAAGGAAATGAAAGGAAAGGGACAGAGAATCACAAAGTCAGAAGAGATGGAGACAGAAAACTGGGGGACAGAAGAAAGGCTGAAGAAATCCAAGACAAGCAAGATAGCTTTTGAAGTTACATGATGGATTTATTATATACCTAAAAATCCAAGCAGGCTTCACGTGACAGAGATGTAGTTTCATGTATAGTCTATCTCTTTTCATTCCACAACAAAAGGGTTTATGGAAATACTTGTATTTGGTATTTGTACAGTTCAGAATACATTTTTTAAAAAAGAAGTGATCAGAGAGGTTAGCAAGTAGGGGAAATGACCAAACCTTGTCTATATCTTGTCACGTTTCTCTTACTAGACTGGAAGCTCCTTGAGGGTAGGACCATATTGCTAAAATTACATTTAGGCCAGGTTCCATCTGATGCCTTAGGGAGAACAAGATAGGATCAGAGACTTTGCATCCGGAAGGGACCTCAGAAGCCATAGAATCTTATTTTATAGAATAAAATTACAGCCCAGAGCAACTTAGTGACACAGCTAATAAGTCATGGGCCAATATCAGCCAACTTATTCCTTTGTAGCTCTCAAGCCAAAAAGACAAGTGGGGAAAGAAGATGCAAAATCATTCCAAGCAGGCTATTAGAAATTCATGCCCTCTCACTTCAACCTGCCTATCGCCATTACTCAGAAATTCATCTTTCCTCTTTCATCCTCCCTCAACATTCCCTGGGGTGGTTAGACTCCAGACTGTCTCCTCCTTCATTAAGCCTACAAGTTTTGCCTGTCTGAGTGTCTGTGCCTTATGGGAGCTCTCCTGCTAGTCTCACTAGTGGAGTATGACTTCGCATATTTCACAAAGAATCCAGAAAACATCTGCCATTAACCCCTTTGTGGACTCTTAGCTTCTTCACCATAAATAAGCCATTACAGCTGTCCTTTCCCTCTCAAAGAAAAGTAATAGATGTTTCGAAGCACAGTGGATAAAGTGCTGGGCGTGGAGTAAGGAAGACTCATCTTCCTGAGTGCAAATCTGACTTTACCAGCTGTGTGACCCTGGGCAAGTCACTTAACCTTGTTTGCCTCAGTTTCCTTATATGTAAGAATGAGCTGGGCAAGGAAACAGCAAACCATTCCAGCATCTCTGCCAAAAAAAACCCAAATTGAGTCATGGAGAGTTGGATACAACTTAAAGGACTGCACAACAGCAAAGAGATCTTTACATCCTAAAGCTAGCTCTGACCCATCTCCTAGTCTACCATTACTTCCCAAGCCCTCTTGGATACACAATTAGTCCTTCCCATTCATCTATGCTCAGTCTCCCTGTATCTGAGGGTTCCATCTATTCTCCTTTCAGATATAATCAATTCTCTTGGTCTTAAAAAAAATCTCTACTTGACCCTACTCCTCCCTTTAGCCAGGGTCAAATCTCCCTTATTCTTCCAGCATTCAAATTCCTCAACCATGTGGTCTACACCTACAACCTCTACTTCTCATCAAGGCCAAAACTAGCCATTTTAGTGCCCCGGGAGAATAGCAGAAAACACATCCTTAGGTCAACATAGTGGGGAAACTGATACATTGGGAGAAACCCCAGGACACCAAGAAGCCACTGTTGAGAAGGCCACTTGCCAGAGAGGAACAGGGTGGGGTTAGGCCAAGAAAGAGTTCATGTGGTATGTGGCCACAGCAGGAAGGAAGTTGGCCACCTAGTAGCCTACTACTGTAACTGATTATACTTGTGTCATGGGGAATGACACTTGTGCGTTGCGCCTTTGACAGCATCTCCCAACACAGAAAACACTGGGGACTCTGTTTCTAGTATAGTTGCAATGACATATAATGGATAGAATTGAAAAGACTTGAGCATGCACAGGACTTCTATAATTGGTTCTGGTTTTCTAACCATGGATTAGGAGAAGCCTTTTAGATTTGCTGTGTAACAAGAACTGGAGGTACCTTCAAAAGGGCCTTAGCCTCCACCATCTTCTCTTTGGTTTCATTCTGATTGTCTGCTTCCCTCATGGTTTGACTCCTCCACTGATGGAGCTCGTTAACGCCAATGAAGAGGAGAAGCCTTGGGTCTCCACCCTGATGATGACAAAATGTGTTCCCATGAGACAAGCCTCAGCCCTTGGCCTCTGCACTTCCTCTCTTCTGTTCTAGGTGAAGGACTTGGAGATTCTGAGCAGAATGTCAGGAGAGTGAGCATCTGGGCCTCCAGGTATACCAGCAGCACAGAGTTCAGCACCCCAAGATCACAGCATCCCAGGTATACTGGCAAACCTGCATACCAGCATTTCAGTATCTGGGATTTTGCAGTTTAATGAATAAAATCCCTGAAAAGCAGAATTTTCAGGGAATCAATAATCAATTTACTAATTAGGCCAGTTAATAATCAATAAATTGATGGGCAGCAGTTTTTCTTGGTAACCAAAGGCACCAAGGGATACTCTGAAATGCCTTAAATAATGCCTTCTGACAGGGAACTCCCCTGACAAGTCAGACCTGATTAGTGGTTATTTAATGAGGAGGTGGGCTAAAAATCTTCAACTCCTCCCACTGAGAATATGGCTTGATCTTGAGGCTCAGCAGCCTCCAGCAATGTAGGCAGGGAAGGCTATTTCTATTTGGACTTCTCTGGCTGGTTTTCTCCTTCATGAGCTGAGACCCCCTACACTCTAAAGGAGGGGACCAAGGACAGCAACTCCTTCTCCCAGCATAAGAGCTTGCCCATTCTCGATTCTGTTTATGTTCTAAATAGAAATCAGGTTTCCCAATCAGGTGGGGTGATGCCTAACCTAGTTAAGGAAAATGTGCTTTGGAGGCTAGGAGAAGATTGCATTACTGTTACACTCTTCTAAAACTGCCTGACCTTTTCAGAAGTGGGGTCTTAACAGAAATAAGAAGAAAAGGATAGATCACAAGTTAATAATTAGTTATTAATAGTAGAATATTAATTTCTTCTGATGCTGAGTGAAGTGAGCAGAACCAGGAGAACGCTGTACACAGTAACAGCCATGTTGTGAGATGACTAACGTTAATAGACTTAGCCCTTCTCAGCAATACAAGCATCTAAGACATCTCCAAAGGTCTCATGATGGAAAATGCTATCCACATCCAAAGAAAGAACTAAGGAGTTTGAATGCAGATCGAAGCATACTATTTGCTATTTTTTCTTCTGTTTTGTTTTGTTTTCTCTTTCTGGTGGTTTTTTCTATTGGTTCTAATTCTTCCTTACAACATCACTAATGTGAAAATATGTTTAATAGGAATGACGGATAGCCTATATCAGATTGTGAGCCATCTTGGAGAGGGTAGGGGGGAGGGAGGGGGAGAAAAATGTAACTCAAAAGCTTATGGAAGTGATTGTGGATAAATCAAAATAAATTAATAAAAAAATATTTTAAAAGAGAATATAATTTCTTTCAGCAGCCAGCTTAGTATCTATACTTTCAGGATCAAGAAGTGACCTTCAGGACTCAGCCTAGTAATAGCTCAGCTGGGGACTCATCCAGCTGTCATTGGATGTAAAGTTGATGGCATGATGTTATGTAGGAAGAGTTGGCCCATTTTCTATAGATACTAAGGTAGGATAGGGGACAGTGTGCCCCCAGGCATTGGCGTGAAATTTTGTACTTTTGTGATCCCTATATCTAAATATCCCTTTAAAAAAGCTAATTGATGTTAAGTTGTTAAATGGAATTGGGTTGCCACTTACTGGCACCTAACAGTGGGGGAACCACAACTGAGGGGAGCTCAAGTTGACAGCGTTAGAGAAGAGAAATTTCCAACCCCCTTGGAAGTGCCCTAGACCCCCAAGGAGGAAGTGTAACAGGACTCACCCTAGGAGAGAGGGGACCATTCCTGGCTATACTTGATAACTAGTTTCTGAACTGCTAGGGAAAGGCAAATGTGTGTGTGTGTGTGTGTGTGTGTGTGTGTAACATATGTATTATATATGTGTATATATGTAACAAATGTTTTACCTTTATATAAGTAATATTTTTAATTGCAGAAACTTTTGGAATTATTAGTTTTCATTTTTCCACCTTTAAAATTTTGGTGCCCTGGGACAAAGTCCCAGTTACCCTGACTTACTTGTGTCTGTTTCACATCCATACATTCATTTCTTTTTTTAAATGTTTTATTGATCCTTGTTGTCTTTGTAGCAGTCATTTCAACACCCTCCCCCTTCAAACTGAATTCTCCCTTGTGAAAAAGAAAAACAAGAAAGCAAAAACATCGAATAGAGTGATTGTACCTGACAAGGAACACAAGCTTCTGCCCTAGGAGTCCCCACCTCTGCGCCTGGAGGGAGGATGTGTTTCATCTGTTCTGCAGAATCTTCAGTGGTTTTCCAATGGTTGCTCCATCTTCATTGGTTTCTTTCAATTCAACTTTCAGGGATTGTTTCATTTACATTGTTGTGGTCCTCATGTGCATTCTTCTCCTGGTTCTGTTTATTTCTGTTCATACATGTGGAACTTGTATCAGTTCATACATAAAATGACCTCATCACTCAAATAAAACCTCCCTTTCCAAAGTTACTAATGGTGTCTTAATTACCAAGCCTAATAGCATCTTGTTTCTCATCCTTCTTGACCACGCTACAGTATTTGACACTGGTGCTCATTTGCTCCTACGTTCTCTCTCATCACTGGGTTCTGGTGACTGTTCTTTCCTGGTTCTCTTCTTACTTCCAACAGCTACTTCTCATTCCCTCTTGCCAAATCTTCATTCATGTTGTGCTCACTAAGTGTGGGTACCCTTCAATGTTCTGTCCTGGGCCCTCTTCTCTTTTCTCTCCTCTCTCTCTCTCTCTCTCTCTCTCTCTCTCTCTCTCTCTCTCCTCTCTCGGGAGTTTCATCAACTCTCATGCGTTCAATCATTATCTCTATGCAGATGATTCCTAGATCTGTATATTCAATGCTACTCTCTTTTCTGAGCTCCAATATCACTTCACCAACTCCCCAGTGGATGTCTTAAACTACATGTCTGGTGTCTCAAACTCAACATTTCCAAAACAGAAAACACTGTCCTTCCCTCAAAAACCAATCCCTTACTAAACTTCCCTCTTACTGTTGAGGGCCTCACCTGCCTTCAGTCACCATGTTCACAACCTCAGTGTGGTCCTTCATTCCTTTATGTCACTCACCCAACATATCCAATCAGTTTGCCAAATCCTGTACTTTTTTTTCTATAAAACACCATTCATCATCATCCCCTTTTCTGTACTTGCATAGCCACTATCCTAGCTTATGCCTTCATCACCTCTTAGCTACATGATTACAATAGCTTCCTAACTGGTCTTCTGACTCAAGTCTTTGCTGACTCTAATCTATCCTTCACAGAGCTACCAAAGTAATTCTTCTAAAGCATTTGACCACGTCCACATCCACCTACCCAATAAACTCTAGTGGCTCCTTATTATCTCCAAGATCAAATTTTATGGCCACTCTTTGGTATTTAAAACTCTTCTCAACCTAATACCTCTCTCCCTTTCCAACCTTCTTACATTTTACCACCCTCCACAAACTCCTCTCCTGCCATACTGTACCATTTGCTGCCATTCCCCATGCCTAGAATAAGCTCCCTCCCAACCTGCCTACTTTTAAGATGCAGCTCAAGGCTAGTCTTCTCCAGGAGGCCTTTCCTGGTGTCCTCCCTCCCACCCCAGCCACTAGTTAGTTACCTTCCATCCATTCTGTACTAAGTCCCAATTTATATTTGTTGTTGTTCTCATCAGACATATGAGCATTAACATATGAGTAAATTCTTTGCGGGAAAAAATGGTTTTTGCCTTTCTCTGCATCTCTAGCATTTAGCACAGCACCTAGTTCCCCATCTCACCACTGAGCAATTTTTTAAAATTTAAAAGCAAATCTTTTAATTCATAACTACATAGCACAGTAAAACAAATTCCTACATTTACCATGTCCAAAAGTGTGCTTCTCTTTCTGCATTTTAAATTCATTGCTTCTTTCGGAAGCTGAGTTGCATGGTTCATCTTCATTCCTTTTGATTTGAGGTTTACCATTATATTGATCAGAGTTTTGAAGTTTTTCAAAGTTATTTTTCTCTATAACATCGATATTAATGTATAAATTGTTCTAGGTCTACTCACTTCACTCTAAATAAGTTCAGTAGCAGCTAGGTGGTGCAGTGAATAGAGCACTGACCCTGGAGTTAGAAGGACCTGAGTTCAAATATGGCCTCAGACACTTGACACTTACTAGCTGTGTGACCCTGGGCAAGTCACTTAACCCCACCGCCTAGCCAAAAAAAAAAACAAACTTAAATCAGTTCATAAAGACCTTCCCTAATTCCTCTGAAATTGTCTGTTTCATCATTAAAATCCAGTGCCTTCTTTTAATTATTTGATATTATCATGTCTATAACTTGCTTGTATATATTTGTTTTCATGTTGTCTCCTCCATTAGACTATGAACTCCTTGAGGGCAGAAACTGTTTTTTGTCTCTTTTTTTTTTTTTGGATTCCCAGTGGTTAGCACAATGCCTAATACATAGCAGTTAATTAATAATGTTTCTTGATTGATTGATTCTTATGGCACAATAATATTCAACTATGTTCATATACCACAATTTGTTCAGCCATTCCCCAAAAAATGAGCATTCAGGTTTTTTTTGGTTACCTCAAAAAAAAGCCATTATAAACACTTTTGTAAATAGAGGTCCCTTTCCTCTTTCTTTGATGTCTGGTGAATAGGCCTAATCATGGTATAGCTGGGTCAAAAAGTGTCTGATATCTGTGTGAACATAGCTTCAAATTGCTTTCTAGAATATTGGCCTTCTATTTTAGTATACCAAGCTCTTTTTGGACCCTAACTCAATTATGCTAAAAAATCTCTCCCAACTTTGTGACGTCTGAAAATTTGATAAACATGCCATCTGAGACTTTATCTAAGTCATTAATAAAATTTAATACAGGGGCAGCTAGGTGGCACAGCGGATAAAGCACAGGCCCTGAAGTCAGGAGGACCTGAGTTCAAATCCGGCCTCAGACCAAACACTTGACGTGTACTAGCTGTGTGACCTTGGGCAAGTCACTCAACCCCGATTGCCTCACTTAAAGAAAAAAAAAAAAGAAAATTTAATACTCTCTAGGATCCAGGATAGATCCCTGGACAACCTAAGTTGACATTTTCCCACTAATGATTACTCTGAGTACAACCATTCAATAAGCTCTGAATTCTTTTAATTGCATCCTCATCTCTCCACCTTTTCCATAAGAATGACAGGACACACTTTATCACACATTTGGGTGAAATCTAGGTAAATTTTATCTCTAGCAATCTCCTCATATAATTCTTTAGGAAGCTTATCAGGAAGAGTTCTGATAACTTAGTCAAACTCTCAGAAAAGGGAATGAGGCTCACCTGGCAGGTCTTCAGATCCCTGCTTCCTTTTCTAGATTTTTATAAGGCACAGAAAGAAGACTTCATCCCTTTGACGACATGTTCTAGAATTTTGCCAAGAATCAAAGTCAAGGTCACAGGCCTGTTGTTGACCAGTCTCTTCCCTTTCTTTGAAAATCATCACAAGGGGTAGCTAGGTGGTGCATTGGACAGAGCACTGATCCTGAAGTCAGGAGGATCTGAGTTCAAATCCGGCCTCAGACCAAACATTTGACACTTACTAGCTGTGTGACCCTGGGCAAGTCACTTAATCCCAACTGCCTTTAAAAAAGAAAAAACAGAAAAGAAGAAAATCATCCCAGGCATTTCCAGCCCCCCAATCCTCTCCTAATCTCCACAGTCTTTTGAATATCACTGAGAGTGCCTCAGCAATCACATCTGCTAGTTTTTTGACCTCTTGACACTGTGGTTCACCAGTCCCAGTAGGATCCTGTATTCAACAGAGTCAGCTCTTAGTAGCTATGTGCCTGCCTGCAGATGTGGGCTGGTCAGCTGGCAAAGAGAATATTAGAGCTGAACACCCCAAGGGGCAGGTAGGGGGTGGGATGGATAGAGCCAGGCTTGGAATCAGGACTTTGTAAATTCAAATCAGGCCTCTGACACTTACTTAGCTGTGTGAGCCTGGGCAAGTCACTTAACCCTGTTTGCCTCAGTTCCTGATACATAAAATGAGCTGGAGAAGGAAATGGCGAACCACTCCAGTATCTCTGCCAAGAAACCCCCAAAGGGCTTCATGAAGAGTCCAACATGACTGTAAGATGAAACAATAACAAACACCCAGAGCCCCAATTAAATCAACAGAGCAAATTCGTTTCCCAGGATGCTTGAATTTAAAAGAAAAGCTGACATGCTCTGGCTGGAGGGTCAGTTGTGCGGGAAGGCAATCCTAAACTTTCTGAGTAAACAAGCAAGGCCACCTTCATCAGGGGCTGCAGGGAGGAGCCTTTCCTCAAGGAAGGACTTTCCAGTGAATTGCTGCTAACTCATCTGATAGAAAGCCTGAGGGGCTTTCCTTCCAGGCTCTGGTTTCAATGATCTAGTCACAGATGCCAAGGTTATTTGCCTCTGAGTTCCCTGGGAAGGAAATGTGAATGGCAACACCATCTGGTTAGAGATGACAGTGAAAAGAAAAGTTCCTAACTTTTTCTTCCTTTGCTTCAGTTGGGAAGCTGTGAGATATCAGAACAGAAGGCCGGGGCTCAGAAGGAAGGCCAAGGATCTGAAGGAAGGCCAGGGTTCTAAATGCCAGCTGCAGCTTTGCCTGGTAGAAAAGGGAGGCCCAGAACACACACTTCTGTTTCATTTCTTACTTCAGTGAATCAATCATCACATATTTATTAAAAGCTTACTGTGCACCAGGCACTAGAGACAGAAGGATGAGGAATTAAATAATCCCCACTCGCTAGGGAATTAGCTCACATTCTAATAAGAGAGGCAATGTGAACATATATAAATACGTACAGAATAAATGTAAAGAGAATGATCACAAAGTAATTCAATGCATGGTAGCTTGCACTATAGTTTGGGGGAATCAGGAAAGACCTGATGCAGAGCTTGAGCTGTCTTGAAGGAAGAGAGAGACTATGAGGTAGAAATGAGGAGGGGGTGAATTCCAGCCATGGATGACCAGTGCAAAGGCCCAAAGATGAGATGAAGAATCATGTGGGTGAGGAACAGAGAGCCAGTGCAGCTGAATTAAAGAGTGAAAAAGAAAAGATGTGAGGGGCTTTAAAAACTAAACAGAGGAGCTCATATGCTGCCCTGGAGGCAGTTAGGAGTGACTGGAGTTTAGTGAGTAAGGGAATAACATGGACAGATTTGTACTTAGGAAAAATCATTTTGATAGCAACGTGGAAGACGGCCAAGTGTGGGACCAATCAGGAAGTAGTCAAAATTATCTAGGCCAGAGCAGACAAGAGGTCAGAGGTCAAAAATGGTGAAAAGGTAGAAATGGCAAGGTTTGCCAATTAAGAGATTATTGGTAATATTTTTGTTGAGTCATTTTAAGTAGTGTCTGACTCTCTGCGACCCCATTTTGGTGTTTTCTTGGCAAAGATACTGAAATAGTCTGCCATTTCCTTCTCCAGCTCATTTTACAGATGAGAAACTGAAGCAAATAGGATTAAATGATTTGCCCAGAGTCCCGCATCTAGTAAGTGGTTGAGGTCAGATTTGAACTCATGAAGATGAATCTTCCCAATTCCAAGTCTAGTGCTCTATCTACTGTGCCACACAGCTGCCCCATTGGTAGCATTGGAAACAGATTATAGAAGAGAAGAAAGGAAATGGAGCCCCAGAGAATAGATTGCCTTTTTGAAGAGTTTAGATGAGTAGGGGAAGAGAAATCTAGGATAGTCACTGGCAGGGATGGTAGGATCCAGTGAGGGCTTTTTAAAGATTAGGCAGATATAGACATGTCTATAGGCAGCAAGGAAAGACTGGTATAGAGGAGACAGAAGATGAAAAAGAGAGTGGGGATGGTAGTGGAGAAAAAAGGAGGGAGATGAGATCAAGGGTGTGTCTAGAGACATTGGCCTTAAGAAGAGCTCCACCTCTTCATCAGAGACTGAAATGAAGAGATAGTGGAAGATGAGGGAAGAGGAATATAAGAAGAAGAGAAGGGGAAAAGAGAAAGCTCTCAGTCACTGGCTTCAATGTGTGTGTGTGTGTGTGTGTGTGTGTGTGTGTGTGTGTGTGTGTGTAGTATAAGGCAAATTTCTTGACTGAGAGTAAGGGAAAGGTACCTTTGGAAGCTTGAGAAGATATGACAAGGTTTGGAATGGCCTTGGTGGTGGGCAAGAGGAGTAGAAAGATTGCCTTGCTTCACTGAGGCAATTGAGTTGAGATTAAGTAACATAAATTTATAGTGAACCCAATTAGCACCATTTTGTGATTTCCTCCAGGTTTGCTCAGGAACATGTGAATAAAAGTGAAGGAGGAAGACAGCAGGAATAATCCAGGGTTGAGGGTTGGCAACATCATTGTTAATAGAACAGAGCTGATCTGGGTCAACAAGCATTTACTAAGCACTGTACTAAGTGCTGGTAATAGAAAGAAAGAAAGGAAAGAAAGAAAGAAAGAAAGAAAGAAAGAAAGAAAGAAAGAAAGAAAGAAAGAAAGAAAGAAAGAAAGAAAGAAAGAAAGAAAGAAAGAGAAGAAGAAGGAAAGAGAAAGAAAGAAAGAAGAAAGAAAGAAAGAAAGAAAGAAAAAAGAAAGAAAGAAAGAAAGAAAGAGAGAGAGAGAAAGAGAGAAAGAGAAAGAAAGAGAGAAAGAGAGAAAGAGAGAGAGAAAGAGAGAAAGAGAGAGAGAGAGAGAGAAAGAGAGAAAGAGAGAAAGAAAGAGAGAAAGAGAGAAAGAGAGAAAGAGAGAAAGAGAGAGAGAAAGAAAGAAAGAAAGAAAGAAAGAAGAAAGAAAGAAAGAAGAAAGAAGAAAGAAAGAGGGAAGGAAGGAAGGAAGGAAGGAAGGAAGGAAGGAAGGAAGGAAGGAAGAAAGAGAGAAAGAGAAAAGAGAGAAAAGAGAAAGAAGAAAGAGAGAAAGAGAGAAGAAAGAAAGAAAGAAAGAAAGAGAGAGAGAAAGAAAGAAAGAAAGAAAGAAAGAAAGAAAGAAAGAAAGAAAGAAAGAGGGAAGGAAGGAAAGAGAAGAAAGAAAGAGAGAGAAAGAGAGAAAGAGAGAGAGAGAGAGAAAGAGAGGAGAGAGAGAAAGAGAGAAGAAAGGAAGAAGAAAGAAAGAAGAGAAAGAAAGAAAGAAAGAAAGAAAGGAAAGAAAGAAAGAAAGAAGGAAGGAAGGAAGGAAGGAAGGAAGGAAGGAAGGAAGGAAGGAAGGAAGGAAGAAAGAGAGAAAGAGAGAAAGAAAGAAAGAAAGAAAGAAAGAAAGAAAGAAAGAAAGAAAGAAAGGAAGGAAGGAAGGAAGGAAGGAAGGAAGGAAGGAAGGAAGGAAGGAAGAAGAAGAGAGAAAGAGAGAAAGAAAGAAAGAAAGAAAGAAAAGAAAGAAAGAAAGAAGAAAGAAAGAAAGAAAGAAAGAAAGAAAGGAAAGGAAGGAAGGAAGGAAGGAAGGAAGGAAGGAAGGAAGGAAGGAAGAATGGAAGAAAGGAAGAACGGAAGAACGGAAGGAAAGAAGGAAAGAAAGAAAGAAAGAAAGAAAGAAAGAAAGAAAGAAAGAAAGAAAGAAAGAAAGAAAGAAAGAAAGAAAGAAAGAAAGAAGAGAAAGGAAGGAAGGAAGGAAGGAAGGAAGGAAGGAAGGAAGGAAGGAAGGAAGACCTGACCTCAAGGAATTTGCATTCTAATAGGGGAAAAACAATACAGTATATAAAGGGAGGTTGAATGGGGGCAGAAGGAAAGGCACCTGGGCAGGAACATGGTAAAGAAAATCCAGAGAGTCCAAAGTAGAATGAAGAAATGACTAGCCTGGGCATTTTCCTTAAAATAAAGAGTCTGAGAGGAACCAGCCAATCAGAGAAAGGGGCTGCAGAGGTGAAAAGTATGTTCAGTGTGAGAAATTTAGAAGTGCAGTAAACTTTCAGGGCAGTCAGACTTCTGTGACAAAGGGGCAAAGGATTCAAGAGTAGACAGTAGCATCAAGTCAAACTGGTTTACTAAGGAAGGGATCAGAGCATAGCCAAGGTAGAAGTGATGGACCGAAAGGACTGCGGCTCATGGCGAGGATGAAGAACAGAGTTAATGGTAATAAGGTACAAAGAAAGACGGAATGTTATTATGGAAAGATTATTAACAGATCAAAGAATTTCTGAGTTGAAGAATATGCAAGTGGAATATCTTTGGGTATAGCAAGATCAAGGGTATAATCATCTCTTTGTGTAGCAAAGGTAGAATTGAGAAGCAGACCATGGATACAGAATAGACAGAGCAACTTGGGAAGCCAGAGTAGTTGAGGGAACATAAGTATGTATGTTAATGTCTTCTAGTATGAGGATGGAAGTTGGGTTGAAAAGAAAATCTTCAAGTCAAGTACTGAACTCCCTGAGAAAGAAGGGAAAATGACCAGAAGTTTGGTCACTCCCTGGGGGCAGTAGTCATGAGGACCTAGTTTGTGTGATCAGTTTTGATGGTGTGGCAGGATTACAGTCTAGAAGTAACAATGGAGAACATTCTGACTCCCCCAGTATGATTGGAGTATGAGAGTGTGGGGCATATGAGAGAAAACATAGCCAGTATTGGGGAAAGAGTAGTCAAGGACACAGTGTTTTCAGGAGAAAACCAGGTCTTAGTGACTGCCAGAAGACAAAAGGAGAGAGAAAAGAGATTTAAGATGAAATGAAATTTGTTAATTACGCAGCAGGCATGCCAGAGAGCACAGTGGATGGAATGGGCAAATCTGGAGCAGGACATTCAGGAAGGTAGGACTGATATAAATAAGAGAAAAGATAGCAGAGGTTAGGAAACAGGTTTGTTTAGCAGTAACTGGGTGTAAGGGGGAGGTGGTCATTGAGTAACACTGGGATAGAGAAAGTAGAGGGTTGATGGTATTGAGGAATGAATGCTGGCATTATTCCCCATCAGAGGCTAGGAAGAGATCCACTGAGGCATACACTTGATTAAATGGTTCAGTGTCCTTCCTTGAGGTTCAGTCTAGTGTGTGGTTTTATCTTGAAGGGCTCCTAGAGGCCAGAGCAGTCAGGAGCAGGAGCAGATATAACTCCAAAAGTCTTGGAGCCCAGTGAGGAATCAGGCAGGACATGTAAGTAGTGTAGATGCTAGAGAGGCCAGCCACCACCCCAGCTCAGACCCAAATCACTTTGCACCTAGACTATCAAAATAGCTTCCTAATAAGTCTCCTTGCCTTAAGTCTCTCTTCTGTCCAATCCATTCTCCACTCAGCTGCCAAAGTATAGGTCTTACCATGTCATTCCTCTGCCCTGTGAACTCCATTGGCTCCCCATTACTGCCAGGGTCAAATGCAAACTCCTCTATTCAGCATTATTGCATGGACTCCTTTGCTCAGTCCTGGAAGGGGGAAAGCAAATGGTAGACTAAAACAACTGAACCCTATTTTTCCTAAAACTCCCATTGGGAGCAGTCAGTGGAGCCTTGGCAGTACCTGGAACCATGTCTAAACACTGTTGGGTGGCAGTCAGAGTCTAGGAGAAGAGAAGGATAGCTGAATATTAAGATAATATTATCTTATTGCTTTTACTGATTCTAAGCCAAAAGTAGAAAAACTGTATACAGTATGTCCATCTGTGTGGGTGGTCAACTCATTCCAAAATGATGCAACCAAGACTCCGTGAGGCAAGGAGGAGGCAGAATGGTCCAGTGGGTGAAGGCTCAGAGCTAACGTAATTAGATGAATTCACACTAATCATACCTCTTAGTCTGCTGAGATGAGCTCAGATACCATGGAGAGAGGGAGCTGGGAGATTATTAGATTGTGGGCTTCCCCATTAGACTGTGAGCTCCTTGAGGGAAGGTACTGGTTTTTGCTTCCTTTCCTATCACTTAATATAGTGCCTGGAACACAGTAGGCACTTAATAAAGGTTTATTGATTGATTGTGATAAAGCCCTGATAATTACAATTCACTTGGCTCTTCTCTAACACTGGCCCCTCGGTGGGATAGAGTGCATAATCACAAGGGTGAGTGTGGGAGTTCACAGGGCAAATTACTTTTCATGTAAAGGATTAGGTGAGTGGTTAGCAGCGCCACCTTCTGTTTAAAAAGTTAGATACATCCTTGATATATGTCATCCTTTACGGCACTTCTTCAAGCTCTTTTCCTGTGTTAAATTATACCATCAGGAAGCAAAACACATGGACCATGTTGTCTCCCCATGCTACTGTTATCATTGGGTCATGATTAATGTGATGTTTTCCATCTTTATAGAGGATAGATTAAAGACTTTGAACATTTGGATATCTTTTACAAAATTTTCAGTGAAGACATATCTGCCCTGCTGTCTAATGCCCTTGATACAAGGACTCTTTTGATAAATTATTTTCAGAATTTAGTTCCAAGAAACAGTTTTCCTCTGCAGACAGCCCTGCATGCTTTTTTTAAGGCAAAACACAGTGCATCCCAGCATGCTCCTCTTAATTTTAGAGTCTAATTCAGTGACCAATGGCAGGAATTAGCTCATCTCAAGGATCTGCCAACTTCTACTCCCCATGCTCATTTTAGCAGGTTTCTGTTCTGGTTTTATCCTTAATTGTTCTATTTTACATTTACTTTTCATTTTATGAGACACCTCAAAGGTCAATAGTGAGGTGCACGGTAAGCATAAGTAGACTGCAGCATATTCTAACCAATGATTTGATGGAAAAAAATGGTTTAAAGAAGGTTATCCAGGAAATATATGATGCTAAAAAAAAAAAAAGAGATGGATCAGTCAGTAATGAGATCAAAGGATAACATGTGGCACCTTACACGCTGCTCTGGTACCTAGGAAATGTTAAAAGGCTAGAGGACAGCCTCTAGCACAATGAAGGAATATTTTTTGGAGAATTTCTGATTCAGTATGGACAAAAATAATATAATAAAGCATGCATGGGTTTCAATCTACAGCATTAGAGCTAGCACCCACATCAATAAGATCATGGATCCATTGAAGTAAGCCACCTCAAATACTTTTAGAAGAGGAAGGAAGGAAGGAAGGAAGGAAGGAAGGAAGGAAGGAAGGAAGGAAGGAAGGAAGGAAGGAAGGAAGGAAGGAAGGAAGGAAGGAAAGAAAGATATGGCAGTAGTTTAGTTTTTAAAATTTCTAGAATTAACACATGAAATATAAGAAAAAATATACAAATAAAATTGAATTTATATACTAAGGGAACACTGGATTTATAACTCACAGTTGGGTCTCTATAGAGTGCCTACTATCTTATTAAAATCACTATACCAGGAAGCAGCTTGGGGGAATATTTGATTCCCGCCACACACACACACACCATTTTCCCTTCCCAGTTTAGTAAATTGGGATCTTCCAAGAAGAATATATTGAGGCAACTAGGTGGTACACTGGATAGAGTTCTGAGCCTGGCTTCAAGAAGACCTAAGTTCAAATCCAGCTACAGACAGTTATTAGCTATGTGATTCTGGGTATTTCACTTAAGCTCTGCCTCAGTTTCTTCACTGTAAAATGAGATTCATAATAGTACCTACCTCACAGAATCATTAAGATATAATATTATATATATAATATATATTGTACAATGTATATAATATAATAAAATATGATATAATATTTGTAAAGTGTTTAGCACCGTGCTTGGCCCATAGTAGACATTTAATAAGATTTTTGTATTCCAAGCACACACAAGGGAACAACTGGCTAATTACACCACACTGAATAAATATATAATTTTAATAGGAAGTAGCAAGCACATGAACTTTCAAGGTAACTTCTAGCTCAGCTCAGACAAACGAATTCATCAAAAGTGACTACTATAAATTGAAAATGTAATTCCTAACAATGAAAGGCAGCACACATAGTAGATAAAGGGCCATCCTTGGAGTCAGGAAAAACTAGATTCAATTCTGGCTTTATTATAAATCTAAAGATAAGAGTCACATATGAATTCATATAAACAGGATGGAATTATATTAAATCTCCTGACCCCAGAGTTGGCTCTAATATAAAGCCACATAGACGTATCTGATCCAAACAGAGAAACGAGACAGACAGGCAGAAAAAAAATAGAGACAAAGACTGAAAGAGAGAGACAGAGAAAAAGAGACAGACAGAGGCAGAGACAAAGTCAGAGAGAGAGGCCCAAAGAGAAGATAAAGGGTCTAAGAGTCTTTGCACCAAGAAGGGAGACCAAAGAAGGAAGAGAGGGGTGTGTGTGTGTGTGTGTGTGGTGTGTGTGTGTGTGTGTGTGTATGTGTGTGTAAGAGACAGAGAGAGAGAAAGAGACAGAGAGAAAGAGAAAGAATCAAGGAAAACCATGTGGTTTTTAAAAGGCCCTTCCCAACTCTCGTCATGTCACACAGTTATCATCCTCTATTCTTTAGCTAGGCGGTACAGTGGATAGAGAGCCTGGCCTGGAATCAGGAAGACTCAACTTCCTGAGTTCAAATCCAGCCTCAGACACTTTCTAGCTACGTGACTCTAGACAAGTCACGTAACCCTGTCAGCCCCAGTTTCTTCATCTATAAAATGAGCTGGAAAAGGAAATAGGAAACCACTCCAGTATCTTTGCCAAGAAAACCCCAAATGGGCTCACAAAGAGTTGGAAATGACTCAAACAGCTCAATAACAATAACAACATTTTTCAGCACCCCTTAAGCACTGGAAGCAAAACCACACCTTCCATATTCTAAACTCTGTAACATATCTGAGGGCTAGTCAAGGCATTCTAGTCCCTTTTAAAAGATTAATCAAGTTTTGGGCCTGGGAAGTCCTACCCTGTTAACAGCAGAAAGCTGCCTCCTGAATCCAGTCATTCGTTGAGACTCACTTCCTTGAGACCTGTCAAAGCAGTTCTATCAAAGATATCCAGCAAGCACTCCAAATGCTTATACAGTACAATACAATAAACTGTAGTTCATAAGAGAACAAAGCCCTTGAAGAAAGGGACTACTTTTGCTTTTGGGCTTTTGTATCCTCAGTGCACATAGTACTTGGCTCATAGTAAGGACTTAATAAATGCTTTTCTTTTTTCACTCATTCCTTTTCTTTAAGAAGAGAGTCAGAAGTATTGGATAGAGCCCATAGTTATAAGATAATAAATTAAGAGCAGGAAGACATCTTTGAAACCATCTGGTCCAAGGGTTCTAAACCTAGAGTCCTTGAACTTGTTGGAGCTTTTTGGACATTTTGATAACTATTTCAGTATAACTGGTTTGCTATATAATCCTATGTATTTTATTTTGTGTATTAAAAAACATTGCTGTTAAGGGTTCCCCAGTCTACCAAAGGGATACATGACCCCCCAAAAAGAAAAAAACCCTTGAATCTATCCCAATTCCCACCTTTTACAACTGAGGAAACTGAGGCCTAATATCCCCAATAACTTGATCTCCTTGACAAGCGGAGAAATATGGTGGCCATGCGCAATACTGATGCAAAATTTACAAAACATCAGGAAAGAAGAAGCTGAATATGTAAATATATTCATAGAAGAACTTTGTGATGTAGGAAAAATGTAAAAATAAAATCCCTTTGATTGGGGAATGACTCAATTATAACATGTGAATAAATACAATACTATTATACTGCAAGAAACGACAAATATTGATTAATTAATTAATGAGAAAACATTTATTAAGTGCTTACTATTTTCCAAGCACTGTGTTAAATGCAGAGATGCCAAAAAAAAAAGAACCCCAAGACAGTACCTGCCTTCAAGGAGCTTACACTCTAATGTAACAACATATATAAGGCAGTGTTGGCTAGGGAGGAGTATTTTGGTTTGGAAAGTTACAAGAATAGTGAAGGGAGCCATAGGAGAATAGATTATCGTACTCTTTCTAGTAGCAGTAACATTCATTCCTGTGAGACCTCAGGAGAGATGGCAAGGAGATGATTGTGGTGTAAAGCAGAGTGTAGACAGGGTCTACAAGATATAGTGGGCTATACTTCAGTAGTAGATAATAATAATGACATTTCTATTAATACTCTAAGGTTTTCAAAGTCCTTATCTCCCAACCACTCTCTGAGGTAGGTGATGTAGATATTATTATTCCCATTTGACAAATGAGGAAACTGAGGCTCAGAGAGAGATGATGTGACTTAGCTTTGGTCTCCCAGCTTGTGCCAGAAACACGATTTGAACTTAGATTCCCCTAACTCCAAGTCAAATGCTCTTTCCTTTACTTGCATACACAGTCCCTCAGGATGCCCCCATAGAATCAAATGAAAAAAAAAAAGTTTACCCATTGGATATATGTCCAAAAAGATAGAGACACTTAATTATTCTCCTAGAGAGTAACACAAAAGTATGCTCATTTGAGGGAAGCAGAAACACTATAAAGGGCTTAGCTAGTTTAAGCTGAATTAACTGAGTTAAATTTTTAGGTGACTTTGAAAAAGAGCCTGAAGACAATAAAAATGCTGATAGTGCACTTCCTGTGACAGCCATGGGACACGGGAGTTCTCATTAACAAAGGACAACACATGGCAATTCTTTTTTTTTTAATAAATTTGTATTGATATCTTTTGTGTTTTACGTCACCAGAATTTTTCCCAGATTCCCTTCCCTTCTCCCCTCCCAAAAAGCCATCCCACATAACAAATTATATTTTATACAGAAAATAAATAAGAGAAACCTGTAAGCAGAACAAATTGACACATTGAAAAAGTCTAAAAATATGTAGAGGGAGAGAGAGCTCCGCCTCTCCCAAGTCAGCGTGACTTCTCATTCTCTTCTTGGGGGCGTGGTTGTTTTTGATCATTTTAAAACATTCACTTTTGATTGTTTTTCAGACTGATTTTTCCATGCACCTTGTTGTAGTTGCTGTATATACTGTTTTCTTGCCTCTGCTAACTCTGCTCAGCACTGGATCATGTAAATCTTTCCATGTTTATCTATAGTCATCATGCCTTGTGGCACAGTAGTATTCTATTACATCCATGTACCACAATTTGTTTAGTGAAATCACTGGGCATCTTCATTGTTTCCAATTCCTGGGTCTCTCAAAAACTGCCACTAGAAAAATGTTCTGGTGTATATGGAGACTTTCTCCTTATCAGTGATCTCCTCACGTATTAACCTAGTCATGAAATCTCTGGGTCAAAGGGTATGAACATTTCAATCACTTTACTTGCCCAATTCCAAATTGCTTTCCAAAATGACTGCAGTGAGAAAGAAAAGTCAGGCCTGAAGGAAGAGAAGGAGGATGGAGAAAGAGCCGGCCTCCGCCCCCGCCCCCTTCCTCTGGTTGGTCAGGTTGCCACTGCATCTCCATTCCTCCTGCGTCTCTGCCCTGTCCTTTTCCACACTGCGTAGGGAGATAGAGATGAAGGGAGAGAAGTCTTAGACAAGGCCAGGGGGAGGAATGAGAAGCCCAGTTCTCAAGCTCATTGGTTGGGGAGGGGCAGCTGCACACCTCCTCTGCTCCCCAGGACCCAACTGACCTCAGCACAGCCTTCAAGAAGAGGAGCAATAAGATAAAATACACAGAATTACAGAAGAAGCCAATTCTGTTGATATACAGCTATTAAAGCAGTTTTTTAAAAACAAGCTAATGGACCCCAGATTAAAACTGAGGCCCAGAAAGGTTAAGTTACTTGCCCAAGGTTACACAGAGACTAAGTGAGCAAGCAGACATGCGGTCAGTCTGTCACTGGGCCTGTATTCAAATCCTTTCTAGTTTGGTGTTGAAACTGTCTGAGCTTGTGGTCTGCTGTGTCAGAGGTGGGATTTGAACCCAGGGCCTCCAACTTTGGAACCAGTGCCCTTCCACTGAGATCAAGTCTCTTCCCTTCTCTGGAGCAATATCACTCCTTTCTAAAATGAAAAGCAATAGATATCCTCATATTGATTTCATATATGCACATTCTATTTTCAACCCTCTAAACTCATTCTAAAGTACCATGGCTCCCTTGACTCTACAGGGAGTGGAAAGATCCTTGGATTTGGGGAAAAAAAAGAAACCCTGGATTCAAATCCTGGTTCTGCTCCTTATGAGCTGTATGATCTTGGGTAATCAATTCCATGATCTGGGCCTCTGTTTCCTCATCTGTGAAACAAAGAGGGAGGGGGGTAAGATGATCTCTATGCTCCCTTCAAGCTCTAAGGCCCAAGACTATAGCAATGATTGCATCCGATCACGAGCAGATAAATCCACCTGCCTACCACTTGTAAAGTATGAACAATCACCCCAAATACAACACATAGTCTTATTTATTTGACTTAGTGAATAGAGGCCTCAACCTGGAGTCAGGGAGACCAGAGCTTAAATCCTGCCCCAAGCATTTACAAGCTGTGTGACCCTGGACAAGTCACTTAATTTCTGCTCAGAAAACTGGAAAGCAGTTTGGCAGAAGGTAGGTCAACATCTCACATCACATACTGAGATGAAGTCAAAATGAGTACATGATTCAGACGTAAAGGATGATATGATAAGCAAATTAGGGGAGCATGGAATATTTTATCTGTCATATTTACAGATAAGGGAAGAATTTATGACCAAAAAAGAGACAGCATTACAGGATGTAAAATGGATAATTTTAATCCCATCAAATTTAAAAGGGGTTGCACAGGCAAAAGCAGTGCAGCCAGGATTAAAAGGAAAACACAAAATTGAGGGCCAATTTTACAGCCAGTTTCTCTGATAAAGGCCTCATTTCTCAACTATATAGAGGTTATGGCTAGGGTTAGGGTTAAATGTATAAGAATACAAGTCATTCCCCAGTTGATAAATGGTCAAAAGATATGAGCAGGCAGTTTTCAGAGGAAGAAATCAAAGCTCTCTATAGTCATATGAAAAAATCCTCTAAATCATGATTGATTAGAGAAATGCAACTTAGAACAAATTGGAGGTGCTACCTTATACCTATCAGCTGACTGATATGACAGAAAAGGGAAATGAAAAATGTTGGAGGGAAGGTGGAAAAATTGAGACACAAATACACTGTTGGTGGAGTTGTGAACTGATCCAACCATTCTAGAGAGCAGTTTGGAACTATATCCAAAGGACTAGAAAACCGTGCATACACTTTGACCCAGAAACACCACTACTATGTCCCCAGTGAGATTTTCCTTTTTTTCTTTCTTTTTTTTTTTAAGCAACTGGGGTAAAGTGACTTGCCCAGGGTAACACAGCTAGTAAGTGTCAAGTGTTTAGTCTGAGGCCAGATTTGAACCCAAGTCCTCCTGACTTTAGGGTCGGTGCTCTATCCACTGCCCCACCTAGCTGCCGCCCCCCTCAATGAGATTTTTCAAAATAAAAAAGGAAAAGTATCTATATGTACAAAAATGTTTATAGCAGCTCTTTTTCTGGTAGCAAAGAACTGGACATTGAGGAAATGTTCGCCAGTTGGGGAATGGCTGAACAAGTTGTAGTATATGATTGTGATGGAATATTATTGTGCTATAAGAAATGACAAGCAGGATGGTTTCAGGAAAAACCTGGGAAGACCTACATGAGCTGATGCAAAGTGAAGTGAGCAGAACCAGGAGAACATTGCATACATTAAAAGCAATATTGTATGATGATCAACTGTGACTGACTTAGCTATTCCCAACAGCACAAAGATCCAAGACAATTCTGAAGGATTTACGGTGAAAAATACAGTGAAAAACCATCTCCAGAGAAAGGACTGATGGAGTCTGAATACAGATTGAAGCATACTTTCTTTAAACTTTATTATTCATTTTTTGGTTTTTGTTTTTGTTTTTTGGCTAGGCAATGGGGTTAAGTGACTTGCCCAGGGTCACACAGCTAGTAAGTGTCATGTGTCTGAGGCCAGATTTGAACTCAGTTACTCCTGAATCCAGGCCCGGTGCTCTATCCACTGCGCCACCTAGCTGCCCCAACTTTATTATTCTTGTAGGGTTGTTGTTGTTGTTATTGTTTTTTTGTTCTGTATTTTCTTTTGCAATATGGCTAACATGGAAATGCTTTGCATGACTGCACGTATATAATCTACATCAAGTTGCTTGCCTTCTCAAAGAGAGGGGAGGGGAGGAAATTTGGAACTCAAAATTAAAAAAAAAACAAAATTAAAAAATCTTTGTTTACATGTAATTGAGAAAAAAATAAAATTAAAATTAAATGTAAAAAAGCCATTTAATCTCTTTCACCATGGGTTTCCTCATCAGTAAAATAGGGATAACAATAGCACAGGCTTGTTGTAAGGATTAAATGAAATAGCATTTCAAATGCCTGTAATCCTTAGAATTCTACATCAATGTTAGCCATTATCATTATTATGCCTTAAGCCTAAATCCTTTATTCATTTAATGATATGTACTTTAATACATATGTACTTTTAAGACTATACGTGGGCTTTTCTTCCAAGGAAAACATGGGCAGGTACAGCTGGCTGAAAACTGCAAAATGGAGAGACTTTCAGTCAGCCATTCTCTTTTCCCTCTCAGCCTGTCAATCGCTAAAATTTATTCTAGACAAGCTCTCACTCCACTTGAGAAATTTTTCATGTTCTATGCAGTGTTTTATCCTTTGGGAAAACCTGGCTTCCATTTTATTCAGCATGAAGACAGGGTTATTGTTGACTATTTGAAAGAATAACTAAAAAAAATCCTGCAAAGTAGAATAAGCCTTCTTAAATTCACTGCTTCCAATAAAGCTTTTGCATGATGGTCATTACAGTGATGTCCAGAGTGGGGGTGGGGTAGGAGGTGACTCCTTATCTGGGCAGGAGAGAGGGTGCTCAAGGTCATAGCATCATACTATGATTGATGGAGAGCTGGAAGGAACCCTTCATGGTGTGATCAGCCACCAATCACTTATGGAGCACTTACCATGCAGCCAGGCGCTGTGCTAAGTGCTGGGGATACAAAGAAAGGCATAAACAACCCCTGGCCCATAGGCGTTTACATTCCATGAGGGGAGACAATACATAGAAAGAGTGCGTAGGAGGCACTTGGGGCAAAGAGGGGAGAAGGCAGAGCCACCATTGGGAAAGGCCTCTTAGAGAAGGCAGGATCTAAGCCGAGCCTGACTAGGAGGCCAGGGAAGAAAAAGCAGGACCCTGGAGGGAGAACATTCTGAGCATGGGGGACAGCAGCCTCAAAAAATGGAGTGCCATGTCAGGAAGTTCTGGGTTCAAATCCCACCAGGAAATGTCTCTTTTTTTTGTCCTTGTGGACATAGCTCCTAGCACAGTGCCCAGCATGCAGTAGGTGCCTAATAAATATTTATTGACCCCAGCCTTGTTGTTTGTCCATTCTCAAAGAGGACCATGACATCAGGAAGGTGATTGCAAGTGAATTGGATTTAATTAAGGGAGGGCTGTGCAAAGTCACCAGCCTCACTTTCTCCTCTGGAGCCATCTGGGTCCAGTGGAAAGACATAGATCAGGATAACTGGAGATGGCCCCAGATGCAGTGGGAGACCTTGGCCTTTTTACGCTGAGGTCTTTCCCATGACCTGAATCTAGGAGATCAAGGACTACTAGAGTAATGAAGAAACCTGAGTAGGATTTCAACAGGCAGAGGGTGGAAAATTGGGCAAGAAAAGAGTGTTCAAGACAGAGGAACCAAGATGTGGAGGCCGGAGACTGGAGTGTTTTTCTCCAACGGCAAGAAGCCCAGTCTGGCAGGAGTATCAGACCCACAGAGAGAGGAGCTAGGGGAGAGCAAATTTAACCCAACACCAACCACACTGTTGTGCCAAACCAGAGTTTTTCCAAAAGACAATCCATGACCCACTTCAAACCAGAGCCAAATGTAAACATTTCCTAAAACTGGTGAACTGTAACAACACAGGATCCGAACAATCTCTAAATCAAAGCTGGGCCCAGCTGAGATTTCATGGAGTTCTTAGCTCTCCCCCATGAACAAGAGGATTACAAGACAGTGGGGTCAAAGCCATGGCTGGGTACTTATGGGGGATGCCAGCTTTCTCCTCTCTCAGTCCTTGACCTGCCCTCTCCTCCCTTTTTCATTGCTCTGGGGTTTTCTGTCTCCCCAATAGAAGAGC
Source organism: Phascolarctos cinereus (assembly GCF_003287225.1). NCBI lineage: Eukaryota > Metazoa > Chordata > Mammalia > Diprotodontia > Phascolarctidae > Phascolarctos > Phascolarctos cinereus. The sequence continues at coordinate 25,420,612 of NW_027555736.1, read as the reverse complement.
TAGGCACCCCAGATCTCCAATTCCATGCCCACCCTAGACTCAGATTCCTGAGGAACGATTCTATTTTTGACTCCATCTAAGGGGTCCTCCCCAGCAGGGGGAGGAAGAAGGTTTTAAAAAGTCCCCAGAGTACAAATATGAATTAAGTATGAGACAGGCAGTTTTATTCCCACCCAGAAAGGGAATAAAGTCTCATAGCCTGTTTAAATCAGCTGAGAGGCCAGTCTCCAAGCCCCACTGGGACACACACAACATGACTGCTCATGAGCTCCTTTATATTTCATCACCACCCCCCACCCCCAAGTAAACAGCCTGATCAACACCAAGTGAGTTCTTTTCTTTCTGGTAGTTTCTGTCTCTGTAAGCCACCCGTCTTTTTCTCTCTCCCAGATCACTGCAGCATTGGGTAGCTGATTGCCCACTACTGAGATGCCCAGAGAAGAGGGAAGACACCACCTCACAAGCACTCCAGGGCCCGGTACAGAAGGAAAGGAAGGACAAGCAGGATGAGGCCTCTTCCCTGTTGCCTGCTTGCCTAGGAAGCTATGCCTCTGTGGAGCTGAGCCTGGTGGGAAGGAAGGAAATCTCCCCATTGACCTTCTAGAGCTCAGAGAGTTATGGGCCCCTTTAGCTGTTTATCACAAAATTCCAGCTCCATAGTCAATCAACAGCATCAAGACTGATAGGAAACACTCAAAGGATATTTGTGCCTGCTCTGAAATGGAGGAGTGAAGGGCCCCTCCATCATCTATCCCCGTGGAGAGGCTACACCAAGAATATTTTCTTACAGGGCAAAAAAGAGTTGGAGAGGGGCAGCTAGGTGGTGCAGTGGATAGAGCATTAGCCCTGGATTCAGGAGGACCTGAGTTCAAATCTGGCCTCAGACACATAACCCTTACTAGCTGTGTGACCCTGGGCAAGTCACTTTGCCTAGCCAAAAGAAAAAGAAAAGGGGGGGGGGTCATTTGTCCCCTGGAGAGTACAACCAGTGCCTTCTTCCAAGTGCCAGGAGAGGAACCTACAAATATGGGACCCTAAGTCTGGGAAAGGGAAGAGCAAAAGGCCCAAGGTGAGATATACAGTGATGGACAGTTTAGGATTCCTTTCACCCCTTTTTTGGTGAGTGAGACAAAGCTCTCCACATATGGTCCTTCTCTCCTCCCCCAGTTATAACTCTAAATAATATTATAGAATTTAGAAGTGAAAGGCACCTTAAAGATCCTTCCCCCTCATTTTTCAGACAAGACAGTTGAGGCCCATTCCTGATTCTTAAAGGAAAAATGCATGAGAACATATTTAAGGAAAAAAATCATTAAAAATAGTGGCAAACAATTTCTGCCTTGTGAGCTTCTGTGATTCATGTTTCCAACATTTGAACCGGCCTCAGCTGAGTCAGAAAAGCTCCCTCTCTCAGGGCCCAAATGGTGCTTCTTCTGAGCTGTGCCAGGCTGTCTGAGAAATGAATATATTAAAAGACTTCCTTAGCTTGGTACTCCTGCAGGTCACAGACATGGTGGCTGTTTTGTCCCAAGTCAGGAGCCTCCTTTAAACTATGCAAAGAAAATGGGCAAATCAAATGAGAGAGAGAGAAAACATATTCCAGACTTCCTAGCACTGTTTTTCTTCCTTTCTTCCCTGCTTTAGAAAGTAAGATAGGAAAATGTAAACAATGATATCTGCAAAGTAGAACGAGATGAACACAGGCAGTGAGGTCTCCCTGTGCCACTCATAGGACCTTGACAAAACACTTGCCCTCTCTGGCCTCAGTTTCTTCATCTGTAATGATGGTAATTGGCTAGACAGTTTCTAGGATCCAGAACCCACGGGGCAAATAAGCAGTACAAATGGCACCTAAGGTATGTCCATTTGCCTTCTCCTAGGAAGAGAGGAGAAAGAATGGAAGGGCAAGTAGGGGCTGGAGAAGGAAGTACTAAGACCATTCTAATCTCCCCATTGACCTTCTAGAGCTCAGAGGGTTATGGGCCCCTTTAGCTGTTTATCACAAAATTCCAGCTCCATAGTCAATGAGCAGTATCATCAAGACTGATAGGAAACACTCAAAGGATATTTGTGCCTGCCCTGAAGTGGGGGAGAGTGAAGGGCCCCTCCATCATCCATCCTCATGGAGAGGATACACCAAGAATATTTTCTTACAGGGCAAAAAAGAGTTGGCATGGGGCAGCTAGGTGGTGCAGTGGATAGAGCACAGGCCCTGGAGTTAGGAGGACCTGAGTTCAAATCCAGCCTCAGACACATAACACTCCCTAGCTGTGTGACTCTGGGCAAGTCACTTAACCCCAATTGTCTCGCCCTCCTCCCAAAAATTAGAGTTGGAGAAGAGGAGCAGCAGCCAATGTGAGAGAGGGGAGGCTGTCATTGTTCATAACACTTACTAGCTGTGTGACCCTGGGCAAGTCACTTAACCCCAATTGTCTTGCCCTCCTCCCAAAAATTAGAGTTGGAGAAGAGGAGCAGCAGCCAGTATGAGAGAGGGGAGGTTGTCATTGTTCATAACACTTACCAGCTGTGTGACCCTGGGCAAGTCACTTTGCCTAGCCAAAAAAAAAAGGGGGGGGTCATTTGTCCCCTGGAGAGTACAACCAGTGCCTTCTTCCAAGTGTCAGGAGAGGAACCTACAAATACGGGACCCTAAGGCTGGGAAAGGGAACAGCAAAAGGCTGTGAGATATATAGGGATGGACAGTTTAGGATTCCCTTCGCCCCTGGCCTTGAAGACTGAAAAACTTGGGTTCAAGTCTTGCCTCTGACATATACTGGCTGTGTGATTTTAGCCAAGTCACTTAACCTCTCAATGGCTTCACTCAAGAAAGACCTGGGTTCAAGTCCTGCCTATGACACATACTGACTGTGATTCTAGACAAGCTACTTAACTGCTCCATGGCCCAGGCAACTCTCTAAGACTAGAAGTTGCAGAAGGATTGCCAATCAACATCAGTGCAGGGAGTTTCCTCACCTAAATATCCCTATGTCCATCTGGACCAGCCCAACCCACCCCCACCCACAACAACAATAACAATAAAATTCTTGCTTACTTGGTGCTAGGCGCAGTTACTTCTGGGCTGGTGAAGGAGTAGAAATGCTGTCAACACCTTCTAAATCTGGAATACTGGGACAAAGCCTCTGTTTGTCAGTTCTCCTTATAGCTCTGCTAAGGACTCTGACCATGCTGAATCCTCAAAGTATGAAATGTGGGTGCCTACTATGGTCAAACCATGAGTTTTCATGTTACAGAGTGAAATCACTCAATTAACAAGCATTCATTGAGTGCTTAATAATATGTGCCAGGCATTGTGCTAAGTGTTGGGGATGGAAAGAAAGAGAGAGAGAGAGAGAGAGAGAGAGAGAGAGAGAGAGAGAGAGAGAGAGAGAGAGAGAAGAAGGAAGGAAGGAAGGAAGGAAGGAAGGAAGGAAGGAAGGAAGGAAGGAAGGAAGGAAGGAAAGAAGGAAGGAAGAGAGAGAAAGGAAAGAAGGAAGAAGGAAAGAAAGAGAAAAATGCCCTCAAAAAAGCTACGTTCTTTGCTATTTCACTTGATCTCATCAGCTCCCATGGATTCAATTACCACCTCTAGATTCATGTTTCCCAGATCTATTTATCCAGCCCTAACCTCTCTCCTAACCTCCAGACTCACATTTCCAACTCCCTATTGGACATCTCCAACTGGATATGCCAAAGACATCTTAAACTTAACATTGAAACCTCCTTTCATTCACCCAGGCTTGCAACCTAGATGTCATCCTCAACTCTAATCTCTCTCTAGGTGTCATCTCTAGACTTCCCTTATTCAGGTTGTTACCATGACCTGTCTATTCTACCTTTGTAACATCTCTAGTATACGCTCCCTTTATCTGACAGTACTCCCATCCTGGTTCAGGTCCTTATCACCTGTCTGAACTGCTGCTGTAACCCACTGTTGTTCTGCCTGCCATAAATTTCTTCCCACTACATTCCATCCCTTTTTCAACTCTCAAAGTAATCTTTCTAAATTCAAGTTTGACTACATATTTCCCCACTACCCCTTTCAATAAACTTTAATGGACATCAAAGCTCTTCATGGCCAGTGCTACCTCGCCACCTTTCCAGCCTTCTTCTACCTCATCCACACATCCATACTGGCCTCCTTGTTGTCCTTTGCATATGACACTCCATATCCCAGTCCTGGGCATTTCCACTGGTTATCCCCCATGCCTAGAGCATCCTCCCTCCTCAACTCTGTCTCCCACCTTCCCTGACTTCCTTCAAGCCCCAGCTGAAAATTCCACCTTCCACATGAAGCCTTTCCCTATTTCCATTAATGCTCTATTGATTATCTCCAATTCATTTGTTACATAGCTTGTTTATGCATAGTTGTCCCCCCTCATTACACTCCTCAAGAGAAAGGACTGTCTTTTGCCTTTCTTTATATCTTCAACAATTAGCACCATGCCTGGCACACAGCAATCTCTTAAATGCTTATTGACTGACTGATTAATGGGGGGTGGGCAACCTGTATAAATTAGGACACACAAGAGAAATACAGAGTAGATGGAAGGTAACCTTAAAGGGGATGGCACCAGCATTTGGGAGAACCAGGAGTTTCCTCCTATAAAATTGGGGCAATTCGGCTGAATCTGGAAATGAAGCCAGGGATTCTAAAAGATGGAGATTGGGAAAGAGCATTTTCTGAACAGCAAGTGGATAAGGATGGTTGGATCATAGATTATATGGAGGAGAGGACAATGCAAGAAGATTGGAAAGGTAGGAGGGCGCCGGGTTGAGGACAGCTTTAAGTGAAAAATGAAAAACTTTACATTTGATTGTGGAGGTAATGGGGAGCCATTGGAGTTTACTGAGTAGAGGGAAGGGTATGCTTTAGGAACATCATTTCGACAGCTGAGTAGAAGATAGATTAGATTTGAGATAGGAAGATCAATTGGGCCATTGCCTCCAGGAAAGAGGTGACAAGAGCTTGAATTAGGATAGCGGCTATAGGAAAGAAGAGAAAGGGAGTTTGTGGGAGATACTGAAGAGTAAGAAATGACAAAATCTGGCAACTGACTGGACATGGAATGAGAGGGAGGGAAGAGTCAAAGGAAGCCCTGAGGCTGTGAATCTGGAAGACTAGAAGGAGAGCAGTGTCCTTAGCAGTTATAGGGCATCTTAACAGTAATACAGCAGTTGAGAAGAGGGGAGAATTTGGGGAAAAGATAATGAGTTTTCTTTAGGACCAAAACATCCAGTTTAAGATGGTCAAGATGGTGTAGGACTAGACTTTGGTATAAAATTAAGGGTAAAAAAATGGATTTGAACTGAAGTACAGATTGAACAGAAGAGGGAACAAGAAATTCACAGAAGCAGATACGATAGGGGAAAATGTGTTCAGAATATCCACCGCTGTTTTTCCTTTCAGCGCCATTTTATAGCATGATCTAGTCCAAGGTCAGCCAATTACAGCCTGCAGGCCAAATCCAGCTCACTGCCCCCCCCTTTTTTTTTGGTACCACCCACGAGCTAAGAATGTTTTTTTGCATTTTTAAATGCAACTTTATAAGGGGCAGCTAGGGGGCGCATTGGATAGAGCACCAGCCATGAAGTCAGGAGGACCTGAGTTCAAATCCAGCCTCAGACACTTGACACTTCCTAGCTGTGTGACCCTGGGCAAGTCACTTAACCCCATTGCCTAGCAAAAAAAAAAGAAAACAACAACAAAAAAAAACCCAATAAAGTCAAAAAGCTCTACATCTGACCATAGAGGACCTAGGTTCCAACCCTGGCCCTACCATTGACTAGCTTTGTGACCTTGGGCAGGTTCCTTAGCCCCTCTGGACCTCAGTTTCCTCTTCTGTAAAATGAGGGCATAGGACTAGACAATCCCCAAGGCCCCTTTTGGTTCCAAATCCTTTAATTTGTGCTAATCCATTTCCCAGCAGTGATGAATTATGAGCTACACTCAAGGTGGAGAGAAAGTCCGTGGATACAAGTGTAATGCATGCCTAGACCACCTAAAATGGAGGCACCACCTGGAAGACCACCATTTTAGGTGGTCTAGGCACCCACAAAACCTCCATTACACAAAGACTGAAGAATCATAGCATTTGAGAGAGACTCTAAAACTGTCTAGGCCTAATCCTTCATTTTTCCAAAGGGGAAACAGGCCCAGAGAGAGGAAGCAATCACCACAGGCCATACAGCAAGGCCAACATAAGACCCCATGTCTCTTGCCTTCCCATCCAGTGATCTTCTACGACACTGGGATGCCTCCTAGGTCAAGGGGCTCCTGACACTGCCTCCCACCCTACAAACTTTTCTCCCATTTTCAGAAAGGGCTCGGCTCAAATCTCACCTCTGACACCTCTCACCCACTGGCCATGTGACTCTAGACAGTCACTTAAGCTTGCATTAAGCTCTCTAAGCCTATAAATGGCAGAAAAGTTGGTGATCTGCACTGATGAAGGGAATTTCCCTCTCAGGGAGTTCCCTACACCAATAAATCATGGTTATGGACTAAAAGTCTAGCTTCCTTTAAAAGAGTGTGGAGTCTAGGGTCATTCCCATTTGTGTACCCTATACACCCCAAACATTTTAACATGGGCAAAATCAGGTTAGAATGAGCAGCATTTTTGTATTTTAAAAAAGTCACAAAATATGGAAGATGGAAGGGGAGAGTGTAGAGGAGAAAGTGGGAGTGTTACCTACCTACTTTGCCTTGAGAATTCTGTATTATGGGCATATATGTATAAGATCTTCAAATTCCTTTTTCTTAGTAGAATGGTGTGTTCATTACCAGATGTGATTGCTGTATCTGGTGGTTTTGCTTAATTGTTGGGGTTTTGTGTGTGTGTGTGTGTGTGTGTGTATGGCAAGGATGGGCTCAGTCTGCAGTGGGGGTCATGGGTCTTTTTTCCAGAAAAGACTTAAATAAGTACAAAATGCATCAATACAATATATTGTTAAAGGAATAAAATACAAAACACAAGGAGGGAGTTAGGCATGTGGATTTCCCAGGTCCCTTCCAGCTTCTGCAACATCTGGAACAGCTGCTGTAATGGGAGCCCACTGCCCAGGCAGCTGGGATTTCAGGGGCTTTTCACATTTGGAACTGTGCAGAGCCTGATAAAAGTTCTTTCCAGGACACACCACACTGACCTTCTAGCTAGCGATTCCCCAGTCACAACCCTCTATCTTTCATCTCCGTGTCTTGCACAGACTATCCCCCGTTCCTGGAATGCATTTCCTCCTCTCCTCTACTTCTTGGAAATCCTAGTGTCTCTCAAAGCTCAGCTCAAATACATGTAAAAGTTAAAAAGTAATGTTGATATCCTAGGATAAAGGGCACCAACAGCTGTACAGATTCCCTGCTTTCCTGATTCTTCTAAGATTCTGGTGGATCATCCACCCAAATTATCATGTATTAATTTTGCATGCAATTTTACATACTTATGAGACACATCTCTGGGGCTAATTCTCCAACTCCAATTAGCACTAACAGATTTGGTTCCCAGAAGACAGATGATTACTTCTCCCCTCAGAGTTATAGGAATGACCCTGACAAATCAGAGTTTCTCACAGGTCCCCATCCAATGCGCTCCTCAATACCAGTCAACCATTTCACATCAATTAGGGTTTACTAAAGGGATATTTACTGAGAAGACAGAGCCAGAACAGTAGTTACAAGTCATCCTCATGAATAAGAGGTGTACTCTCCTCTTACACGTGCCCGCAGGACAAACTCACAGCTCTTGGTCACTGGAAGTCCTTATTCCTTTTCATGAAGTCCTCATGTAATTCTCCCTCTGCTGGGCCCCAAGGGGCAGTGCCCTTGCACAGTCCTGAGCTACCTTTTCAGGGAATGTCTAATTTGTCCTTGATATGCCTCCCAGCTTCCAAAGCAACATCATTGGCCATTGCAGTTCTAGGGCCTCTCCTATCAATATCAATGAGAACTCAAGATTTTTCTATATTTCAAGGTTTACAAGGTCATCACCTGATAAATGAGGAGGGGAAGGAAGAGGAGAAATGCAATATCCCTCACCCCAAAGTTAACTCCCTCAGCTAAGAGTCAATAGGCCTGCTGCTGGAATGGTTGGATGGTCAACTTGGCTTGCTGTTTTAATCACACAGCTCCACAGAATGTGACTGATTCTCTTCAACCAATCACAAAATATTTCCTGTATGATATCACCTGCTTGGAGACAACATCAAAGGTTTTCACACCTCTCAAACTGACTAAGGATTTGTTTGCACCTAGTTACATCCTTGACTGGGCCTTCTGGGTTTACATTAGTCGGACTTGGTAGAAATCTCCACCCTTAACACATCTATCTTGATGGAAAATAAGATCCTTGTGGGCAAAGACTTTTTCATTTGCTCTTTGCAGTCTCAGCACCTCACATAGTGTCTGGCACGTGCTTAATAAATGCCTTTGATCGACTTCTAAGAATTTTTTATAGGAAAGATAAGAGCCAGGAGATTATGATGGAAATTTCTCATTGGTGTATTCATTGCTTCAAAAAGCATTTAGAGGGTGAATACTATGTACCAGGCAGTATACAGGGTACTGAGAAACAAAGGTAAAAACTAAGCAGTCCTCACCCTCAGGAAGCTTACATTCTATTGAGGGGAGATAGACAACATGGAAACAGGTAAATAAATACAAAATATATACAAATGAAATTAGGGGAAAGGGCACTAGTAACTAAGGGAATCAGGAAAAGCTTCCTGTCAGAGGGGGCACTCCAGCTGAAGGAAGGTAGGGTTTGTAGGAGGTGGAGATTCTAAGGTTTGCAGGTGAGGTGAGAATGAATGCCAGGCATGGGGAATGGATCTTATAGAAAAGCATGGAATTAAGAAATGGAACATCAAATAGGAAGAGGGAGAAGGGAAGGGAATAAGCATTTAGTACCTACTATGTTCCAGGCACTGCGTGAAGAGCTTCAGACACAAAAAAAAGGCAAGAAGCTTCCATTCGAATGGGAGAGACATGTAAATAACTAGGAACACATAAGAACTACCAGAGTAGATGGGAAGGGATGTCACTTGGGGAGGCATCGACAGTTCAGGAAACTGGGAAAGGCTTCCTGTGGAGGTGGAAGGTGGAATGTGAACTAAGTCTTCGAAGAAGCCAAGGACAACAGAGGGAAAGAGACAGTCAGTGCCAAGACATGAAGAAGGAAATGGCGTTGTGTGTGATGAAGAGCTGGGAGGTCAGCATCTGCATTTTAGAGTGTGTGGAGGAGAATACTGCGTATGAATATCTGAGCATGTAAAGGGAATAATGAGTAGCAAACATGAAAGGTAGACTGGGTTTTTATGCCACATTATGAAGGGTTTTTTATGCCAGAGGAATTTGTGCTTCATCCTAGAGATGAAAGGGAGCTGCTGGAACTTTGGAGCAAGGTAATCACTCATGCGAACCTTTCATTCCTTTCTTCCTTCCTGACCCTAGTCCTACCCCTAGCTGAGATCCACTATTATAAGCCATTAGCTACCTTCATGCAATATGCTGTGGAGACTTCATGTCCACAAAAGATTATGGGCTGTTATCTGTTATAAATGTGCTTTTTCCCACTCAGGACCAATTTTCTTATGATAAATTATCTTTTACATTAAGCTGCCTAAGCTGGCATCCCTGCTTGTTTCTTGCACTCTGGGATGTTTGCCAGTCTCAAAGAGGAACATTTGATTGTGATGACAAGGACACAAATAAATGACGTCATTGCCTCCGAAACATAAGGAACAGGATGCGAAGATATGCCCCATACCTTCCAATTGGTGACTGTCAAGCCAAGGAGAAGAAAATGTCCTTTGGTGATTAACTCAAGCAGACACCTAGACTCAGCCACCTCGCTAGAAGTCAGGGGCAAATCAGGGAATTGTGGATGCCATGCAGGTATAATGATACTCAGGTGGTACCCACATAGTGCCCTGCAGCTTTCTCATCACAGCCCCATGAGGTGGGACAGTAAAGGCATTATTGTCCCCATTTTAGAGGTAAGGAAGCTGAGGCTCAGGGAGTTTAGATGAGTTGGCAAACCTCACACAGCCAATAAGTGGCACAGCCAGGATTCAATCTCAGACCCATTTTCCAACTTGCTGTGAAAATTTAAACTAGGAATGGAAATAATCCCTACCTTCCTTCAAAGCACAGCTCAGAGACCTCTCCATATAAAGGCTTTCCTGATCTCCCCTGCCATTAGAGTGCAATATTTATCAACATTACTTTGCACTAATCTATAAATACTAGAATTTCTTCCTCTGACCATATTTTGTTTCTCTCCTCCAGTAGAACTTTGTTAACTAATTCCTTAAGAAACTTATCCTTCCCATGAAAAAAAAAAGAAAAAGAAATTTATCATGTAAAGAGCAGTGCATAGAGCACCAGCCCTGGATTCAGGAGGAGCTGAGTTCAAATCCAGCCTCAGACACATAACAGTTACTAGCTCTGTGACCCTGGGCAAGTCACTTAACCTCATTGCCTAGCCACCCCAAAAAATACTAAAGAAATTTATCATGTGCCATAGGCACTTATTAAGTGCCAATTGAATAAGCACTTGGAATACAAACACAAAAAAAAGAACAGTGCCTGCCCTCAAGGAGCTTACATTCCATCAAGGCAGTCAGTGTGTACAGAATAGATGCAACACATTCTTGAGATGGATGGACAAATGAATGAATGAATGAATGAATGAGTTACAAAACAAATGCAATATACAAAGGGGAGGAAGGTTTTTACTGACCAGGATGGGTTGGGGTTAGGGAACTAAGCCAACAGGCAAAGGGAGCTGTCTGAGCAAAGACAAAGAGTTAGAAGGGTAGATGGGGAGTTTGAGGGGCAGAGAGTAGACCACTTCGGCTGAAATGTAGACTGAATGACAGGGAATAACATAAATTAAGGCTGGAGAGCTTAGGGGTGGTACCAGATTATGGAGGGCACTGAATATCAAGCAAAGGAATTGGACTTGGCTTTAGGTCACCCCTCCCTTCACAGTCATCACCACTGGATACTAAGAACACTGTGTTCCAAAGCCAAGGACACCCAAGGCTTTAAAAGTGCTTCCAAGGCTGAGTCAGGACACACTGAATAGCAGCTGTCAAGAGTGATGGCAGCCTCCACTTTGCCAAACCGATTATGAAACTGACAGAGATTGGCTTCAAATATAATGAAAAGGAACTTAAATCAAGCAAGAAGTAGAGCCATGCAGTAATATTCCAAGAAAATAAAGGCTAGATCTGAAGCAAGATGCAGGCAGAGAAAGAGGAGACTCATGCTAACTGGAAGAAAAGAAGCCAGGGCTCAGAGGCAGGGGGGGTCCAGCAGCATAGAGTTAGAAGAGAAAGGGACTGAAAAGGCCAGCTAGCCCAACCCTGTAATTTTACAGATGAGGAAATTGAAGCACAGGAAGGTTCAGCCCAGAGATGCCCAACATCACCTTGGCAGTAAGGAACAGAGCCTGGCTCAAACCTAGATCCTTCCCATCTAAAACCAGTACTCCTTTCACTCATTGGCTAGGGACTGATGCAGTGAAGACCAAAAACAGTGGAAAATAACTGAATGCTTGCCTCACCAAGGAAGGAGAATTGAAGGAACTGTCTCTTGGGGGAAGAGGAAGACCCTGAATCTTCCCAGCCCAAGCTGTTGTCAAGGCAGAAAATCTGAGAGCTGTTTACCAACTGGCTGAAGCCCATGAGGCCATTTCAAAACAGGAAAGGGGAAAGTCCAAAGCAAGGCTGGGAAAATGTTTTACAACCAAAGCAGAAGAAAAAAACACATGTGCACAGACTTCAAAGTACCCTTCCGTGGGTCTGGCCCACACCCACACCAGACACCAATGAAACCTGAGCTGGCAAAACTAGACTTCATGCTTGGTCCAGTGACTCTATGGAATTCAAGACTGTAATCAAACAGCTGAAGCAACACAACATAGCAGTCACAGTCTGGAGGTTTAAAAGTACTTTATTTTACTGGCAGAACAAAGTGGAGGGGGCTGTTTGACAAAATCTAGGGAAAATCTGACCTTTGCTGTCCTCAGTTTTGTGGGGAGTGCACTAGACCTACAGCCAAGAGACCTGTGTTCAAATCCCAGCTTTGTCCCTAGGGAAACTGCCTCACTTAGGCCAAGTCACTCAGTATTTGTGAGCTCTACTTTCCTCCTCCAGCTCCAAAACCCCAAGACATTTTCATTTTATACATCACAGGGTCCTACTATGTGCCCCATTATGAATGCTATACCTAGGAGGGAGTTACTGGAGCTTTGCCCCGCAGCTCTGAAATTTAGAAGATACTGACAATACTTATATTCCATCAGCAGGCAAAAACAATTGAGTGTAGCATCTAGATGTGAGAATACTGAATTAAAGGAGGAAGCTACCAGATGGCATATTCCTTTCCCCAGTGGCTGGTAGCCATATCCCCAGGTGACCTGGTTTCCAGCAACAGCAATCTGATGTCCCCGAGTCTTTACCAAGAGATCAAGTGTCCTGAAATCACTGTCTTTCCCCCTCAGTACTTTGTTGGGAAGAGGATATTATAGTGTCTCTCCCCACTTCCACATGCTCTTGTATCTGAGGTCCTAGGTCTTTCCCTAGGTTTCCCCCACTCACAACCAAATTTGTCTTATTGCCTGCCCCACTGCTGGACTATCTCCTTATGGCTCTGCCCAGAATGATGCCAAAAGGCTCTGGGGAACATAAAGAACTATAAGGCATGGTCCCAACCCCTAAGCTTACACTCTATCTGGGAAGACAAGACGTGCATACATAAAACTATAGCAAAGGATAAAACATCCAATATAAATGCAGATCATCCATGAAAGGAAAGCCCAGTACTAGTTGGAGTATACAGAGACAGTTTGATGGAGAAAGCTGAATTTGAGCTGAGCCATGAGATGAGAGATGAAAAGAATTTGAAAAGGCAAAAGGGGTAGGGGAGACAATCATTCCAGAGAAAAGAACATGTGAAGTCCTACACCTGTAGGAATAAGCACGTCGTGTTTGTGGGCAATAAGCAAACTGGTACTTATCAAGCAGGGACCAATAGTACCAACTCTTACGTCACCAGTCGGTGGCCCTCAAATGTGCTAGCCGTCTTAGCAATAGAGATTTTATAGAACTTATGCATACTGCCATTTCTAGATTGCAGATGAAGAAACTGACACTCAGAAAAGCTGACGGACTTGCCCATAAAAACATAGCAAGAGGCAAGAGACAGGAGACAGGAAGTCAACACAGGTCTACCAACTTCATACCCGGTAATTATTTCACCACAGAGGCAGCTTGGAATAACAGATATTGCTCTGGACTTAAAGTCAGAGAAGCCCGGCTATAACTTTGGAAAATAGCTGAAACTTAGCCCAACACCAAGCAGCTAAAAATTAGTACATAAGTATTGCTCTTAGACTACATAGCCATGAGTTAATGAGCAAGTCTTAGAGTTGCTTAAGACTCAGAGGCCAATGGGCTTGCCCAAGATCTGTGTTGGACACTGGCTAACCCAAGGCAACTATCAGAATCTTTCTCTCGGTTTCCTTGCCTATAAAATAAGAATAATAATAGCACCTACTTCACAAAGTTATTATAAGGGTCAAATGAACGAGACAATCACTAAGGTCCCTTCTGGCTCTAAATTTATGATTAGATGAATAAATAATGTATGCAAAGCACTTTGCAAATCTTAAAACACTCAGAAATAACAGCTATTATTATTACTATTATTATACTACGTTATCTCCAAGTGGATAAGTAGATCATGCTACAGTTTAATTTTGCATTTTCAAAGAGATGCACCTGAAAAGTCTCATATAAGAGCAACTATTTTTATACATAATCACTTTTTTGTTGCATTTCCAATATAATTTCAGAGATATGTTTCTTCAGAAAAATGTCAGACTTGACATTTGGCCTGAAAATGACAAATTGGCTTGAAAATTACATTTGAGGTGCCGAATATCCCCCTGAGGAAGCAGTTTGCCTTCATCAACGTAAGTCCCCATTGCATTTAATTCTCCTACAGTGTGTAAATGACCCCTTCAAGAATGGAGCTAGATGGAAAATCAGTCCTCATGACCTCTCTCTATACTCAGCTCATCTGTCAAGGATCTGTGACTCTGATGTTCTGAGAACTCCTTCCACCAAGAGAGTCTTCTACTACAAAGAAGCTACAACTTGGTAGATAACTATTAGTCTTCATCTACATAGCTATAACTTAATAGGTAGATTTTAGAAAGAGGGGCTTGAGGTTGAGTCAAGCTAAAGGACTTGTTAAAGATTAGGCAGCCGGTAAGTGTTAGAAGCAGTACAGGAGAAAGAAGGTCTCTATTCAATTCTAGGGAGCTTCTGGTAGAATTCTGGAGGGAAAGGAGGGAGGGAGAAAGGGAAGAGAGAGATGGAGGGATGGAGGGAAGGAAAAAGGGAAGGAAAAAGAAAAGAACCGTTTATTAAACACCTCCTATGTACCAGACACTGTGCTAACTATTAAATCTATGCTACTACAATTCTAAGATAATTTGAGGACAGAGAGGGATGGGAACTGAGGAATCTGGAAAGGCTTCACAGAGGAAGTGGCTACTGAGAGGAATCTTAAAGAAAGATCTAGTCATGAAGGGGATGGTTTCAGAGAAACCAGAGATGACTTGTCAAAACTGATGTAAAAGTAAAGTGAGTAGAACTGGGAAAACAATTTATACAATGACAGTACCATTGTAAAGACAAACAATTTTGAAAGACTTAGGAATGCTGATCAATACACAGTTCCGGAGGACTCATGATTAAACATATTCTCCACATCCAAATAGACAAAGAGAGGAAATGGACTTGGAAGAATGAAGCATTTTCTTTTACATAGACAATGCAAGAACTTGTTTTGCTTCATTGAACGTGTTTCTAACACAATTTATTTTTCTTGTTTTCTCATTGGGGTGAAGGGAGGTACAAGGGAAAGAATGCAGATCTGAAAATAAAATGAATTTTTAAAAAAGAAGAAAGATACAGCTTTGAAGGTAGAGAGGAGGAGGGGGTGAATTTCCAGCATGAAGAACAACTGAGAGTACAGAGAGATGGGAGGTGGAATGTCGAGTTCAATATACAGCTAATAGCCCAATTTGGCTGGAACTTAGAGTGCAGGAAGAAAGGAGAGCACTGTCCAATGAGATGAGAAAAATAGGCTGGAACCAGATTCTGGAGTGGCTTAAAAGCCAGGCTGAGGACTTTGTATTTTATCCTGTAGGCAATAAAATTATCATTGATAAATGCTTCCTGGTTTCCCTAGAAACGGAGGCCCTAAGTACCTTTTACCTAATGGGAGGAATATTTTAAATACCAATTAACCCAGCAGGGAGGCAGCTTCAGCTGTATCTTGGCACCCGCTCCATGCTGCCACAGGCGATAATCAGAAGCAGAATAAGAAATGCAAAATTCTGGCTATATAGCCCTGCCATGCTTTGCTAAACGAATATGAATCTTCATTAACTGAGAAGGATAGAGGATAAGGATGAGACCTGTGATCCCTGATATAGGAAACTCCTAAATGAGAAAATGTCCTCCTACCAATGCAGGTGGGCACCTTCCCTGCAACTCAGTCTTAGAGAGGTGCCTGGAACACTAGAGGATAGATGATACAAGCTCTGATAAACATGGCCCTCCTCCCACCCCATCACATCCATTGATTTCCAGAGTTCAGAGGTCTTTTTGACTCGAAGGCCAGCTCTCTACCCACTACACCATGAATGAAAATGAATTCCCTAATGAAAATGCATTAAATAACATTCAACCCACATCTTTGTTTACCATCCCACACACCAATGTTATCATGGTGGTGGCTCATTCCTTCTTTTCTTCATCGACTCTGTAACCATTGACTGAATGCTTATGACAGATAGATTCCTAAAGAATAGAACTTTAAAAAAAAAAGAACAGAATTTTTTTTGAAGGTGGTGGGGAACCTACCTGGCACATACTTGATTGACTTTCTTTAAAGCCATGTAATCTAATTAGCATGCCACTTGATAGTACAAAAAACAAAAAATCTTTGGTCACAGCCATGAGGTATTCTGTCATTAAAAGCCCACAAAAGGAAAATTAGAAAGAGGTGGGGTCGAGGGGAGGAGGGTTCCACTGAACACAAAATGAGCCTGATGACAAGTCTAAGAAGAGCAGTTAGGCAGTCACCCTCCAAAGGTGGACCTTTGCAACACTCTACCTTGGCAAGCTCATCAGATTAGGGGCAAGATTTCACTCTGCTACTACTGCCCAGCTTCATCTTGGACCCCATGTACATGCACATGGTGTTCTAATGACTCAAAAAATCTGACTCTGCCAAGGTCCAGCACTTGTCATTCATTAACTCCTTCCATGGCTACCAAGATGGAGGGTTGTTTTTCATGCTTCATTCACTGGTTTGTTTCTCCTCGGCTTCAGGGATCCACCGATGTTTAATTTACCTAACTACAGGCTCTAATAAACATGGCCCTCCTCCCATTCCATCACATCCATTGATCTCCAGAGCTTACAGTTTCTTTCTCCCCTCTAGTATCAAACAATGGCTTCCTGACTTAATTGCAAAAATTCCTTGACAAAAATATGCCCAAACATTGATCAGAGCCACTGTCCTTTTGGAGGATTTCAAAAGATGATTTCCTTTTGTTAGCATGCCTATTAAAAGATACAAAAAGGGCAGGATTAAAACTTCTGTGGCACCTAAGTTTGGGTCTGTCTTTCTGCCTCTTCCCTTAAATCAACTGAGTCTGAATCCTCTATTTATCATGTCAGAACAGTGAATAAAAATAACAAATTCAAATCACAGCATCCGTGGCTCGGCCGGTCTTCACATTTGTCATGTCATTCTCTACTCAGTCCTCTTGTAAATTAAGTGACCTCACTGCAAAACAGGGCTTCGGTTTTCTCTGAGACAGTGGTTTTCAAGGTGGGGTCTGGAGACCCTCAGGGACCCATGAGGTCGAAACTATTTTCATAACAACATGATAAGATGTTTTAATTTCTAATACAGTAACTATTGATAAACAAAATTATAAACTGAAGCTCTTTGGGAGGAGATCTTCAACAATTTTTAACAATGTGAAAAGGGGTCCTGATACCAAAAAAAAATAAATTGAGAACCGCTAAGGGCTACAAGAATAGCTAGCATTTATAGAGCACTTTGAGGCTTACAAAGCATTCTATAAACATTATCTCATTTGATCCTCACAAGAAGCCTGGAAGGTAGGTGCTATTATTATCCCCATTTTGAAGATGAGGAAACTGAGGGAAAGAGAGGTTAAATGACTTGCTAGAGTCATACAGCCAGTAAGTATCTGAGGCCATGTTTGACCTGAGGTCTTCTTGACCCCAGCCCAGGTCCAGAACTCTATCCACTGCACCACCCACAGGCTTTTTTTTTTTAATGGGTCCTTTTGCCTTTGTCTACAGGTCCTTAGGCAATAGGATACAGAGAAGTGAGTCATAAATAAGCTCCTTAGAGTAGGGATTACTTCATTCTTTGTATGCACACTGCTTGACACATAGTAGGTGCTTAATAAATGATTATTGATGGATTGAGGGACAAAGTCACCCAAAATAGACCAGCTAGACAAAATCAATGACTATAATACCTCAAAACTTAAAATATTTTATTATTATTATTGACGTGGGTTCTCTTTCTACTGACACAGATCATAATTCTTCTAAAACCTAGTTGCTGTGATCTAAATTTATGCTACTGAAGCCAACCTGGGGATGAACCACCCTGATCTTGGCTACACTGTAACTAAGGCAGGGTTTCCGGGGCTTGGCTGCCCTAGGGGTGTACATTTCCCGGCAGCAATCCACTGACTACCTTAGAATCCTCTGCTGTCCTTCCCTTCCTCTCCTCCATCACAATACATACAGGGATTGAAAGGGAAGAAAATCTAACATATACTTATATGGATAGATGGATGGATGGATGGATGGATGGATGGATGGATGGATGGATGGATGGATGGATGGATGGGTGGATGGATGGTTGGCTAGACGTGACAAAACCGGTTGCATTAACAGCATCCTTCAAGAACCCACCGTCCTTTCCAGATCATTAGCAGACATGGAAGAGTTTTTGGAGACATAACTCTGACAAGCTAGGCAGACACAACTCCCAGAGGCACTGGGACATCCACTAACCTCAACCACAGTGCTCACCATCTTACATAGACAAATGCAAGGCTTTACAGAGGCATCTCGAGTTCACTGAAATGTCATCTTGCCATTCGACAGTTGAATATACTTTCAAATATTATGAAAACCAGCCTTGTGGCTCTCCTGACTATATTCATTTTAGTTCATAGACAAAACATGGGTCAGCTGTGGCTAGAAGTCTTCGGGTGCTGACAAAGCAATGTCAATCCCTGGATCACAGGTTTTAAGCCGGGAGAAAGCTCAGAGGCATCTCATCCAGCCCTTTCATTCTAAAGGTGAGGAAAGAGAGGCCCAGAGAAGCTACCACACAGATGAGAAGCAGTAAAGGAGGGACCACGGGATCATGGATCCAGAGCTGGGAAGGCCCTCAGAGATATCTAGTCCAACTCCCTCGTTTCACAGATGGGGAAACTGAGGACCAGGGAGATTAAGAAAATTGGGCAAAGTCACTCTAGGTAGCAAACACCCTGGGATTTGAACCTATGTCTTCTGACTCCAAGGTTCTTTTCACCACATGATGCTGCCTCTCCAATCAAATCAAAATGGCTCTTGTGAGCAGCACAGGACAAATCAGTAGCATCTCGTTCGATTTCGGGGGATTTCTGGTAGCTCAAAAGGGGAGCTTGTGTCCTTGCTCTGGGCCTCCCGTTATCTCTAAGGCCAATTGCAATCAGGCTTTTTGGAGCCATAGTTTTGGTTCTTGGCAGGTTTGCCTGAAGAGTTTTCTTCAAAACTCCCTTGTCCTGCCAGAAAAGCCCCAGTCAATTTGCTCTTGCAGAAGTGCATTTAGAAAACATTTGCCATGAGTAAATGCTCCAGATGGTTTCTGACACGTAGTAATAGGAAGTATTTTTACATATTAAAAATCAAAGCACTTTCCAACTTCACCAAGTGCTTTTCTCAAAACAACAAGAAACAAGTATTATAATCATCCACATTTTACAGATGAGGCCACAGAGACTCTGAAGTGACTTACCTTGAAAGGACCTGTAACTACAGGAATCAACACTGGGATTTGGAGCCGGGTCTCCAGACTGCAGGCCCACTTCTCTTGCCTCTTTATCATCCTATCTACTCCTTTCTAGTAAAAAGATGTGGCTTTAAGAAAGGTCATTTCACTGCCCTACTACACAAGACAAACTAGGAAGTGTTTAATCTAATATTATTTCTAGGAACATGTTTAATGATTAACTATTAATATCAGTTAGACCTTGGAAGGTAGTGAGTTCTCCTTCCTTGGAGATCTTTAAGCAAAGACTGAATTTGTTGGGGATGTTAGAGAAAGGCTCTTGGTCTGGTATAATTTGGACTCGGTGGCTTCTGAGATCCTTCTAACTCACAGACTCTGGGATTCTGGGGTTAATTTGGCAGAAAAAACAATATTATATAATAGAAACATGGAGTCAAGGGAGCTAGGTTCAAATCTCTGCTCTGACATGCTCTAACTGTGGCATCACAGCAAAGTTGTTTTACCCTCCATGCTTCTTTCCCTCATTGGTAAAATGTACCAACTGTAGGACCGTGGGTGTGACAGTCTTTCTGGGCCCCAGGCAGCCCTTTAGGTCTATAAATGACAGGTGAATGGCTGATCCGCCTTGGTGGAATGAATTTCTACAATGCAAGTTCTGGGATCGCAGAATGAGATACCATCCTCCTCTCCCACTCCTAGCAATGAAAGAAGATGTCAAAAATGTAAACACTAGCTTTACAGAGAGAGGATCTGATTCATCTCCCGCCTCTGATGCTCACTGCTTGGGCAACTTTGGATGTATCTTTCAACTTCCCTAGGAATCAATTTCCTGATCTGTAAAATAAGGGGACTGGATGAGATGGCCTTTAAAGCCCCTCCCAGTTATAGAGTGATGATTCTCTGACCTGGGTTCAAATGCTACCTCTGATGCTTACTATTTGTGTGACCTTGGTCAAGTCCCTGAACCTCTTTGGGCCTTAGCTTCCTCATCTGTAAAATGGGCCTATTATGATGGTTATTGCAACATATTATATGTGACATCATTGTTATCACAATAATCAACAAATAAGCATACCTGTATATGCAGATCACTCTACCATATAGATAAAATACTTCCACCAATTATTCTGTTCTGTACAATGATTATTTATTCCCTCTCACGCTTTTAAAAAAAAGAAAGAAAACATTAAAAAAAAAAAGAAAGAAAACATTTTTGAAAAAAGAAAAAAAAACATTAAAAAAGGAAAAAAAGAAAGCTAACCTTACTATGCCTTCTTAGCACTTAGGTTTCTGAGGCCTGCAGATCCTGAAGGTTCTCTGTTATTGGTCGATTTAGAGTTTCTGGAAGAAGTAGATCCAAGAGTCCTGCTGACAGCCCACTGATGCCAAACACCACAAAGGGGACAGATGGGCTGATAGATTTCTGGAATTGTAAATGTCAGTGGTTGAAATGACCAATTTTTTTTTCACACCCTTCATACTGTTCTTTCAAGACTCTCAAATTCATTTTTGACCTCACTGAGTCATCTACCATAAATAAAGGCAGTCCTTTCAGGTACTCCACAAAGTCAATACACAGAAAACCGTGTATTATTTATTTCATAAATAAGCTCACATCTCACCCCAAAGCCAAACTTCCCCAACATGTGAGTATAAGAAAACACCAACCCCACCCCTGCAAAGAGGAAAATTTAAGAAAATATAAGAGGCCTCATAAAGACTTGAGTTCAAATCAGCATTGCCAATGGAGATCTCCATTTCCCCATCAGTAAAATAAGGAAGCTGGGCTAACTGGCCTCAGAGATGCCTTCCTGCTCTAAGATCCTGCCCACAAACAAAGGGTTACAAATATCTGCCATTTCCTCAGCACTATGACCCTTGTAAGGTACTTTACATACATTATATAATTTGAACCTTACAACCACCCTATGAGATAGGCATTAATTTCTACATTTTACAACTGAGGAAGCAAAAGGTCAGTGACTTGCCCAACGTCACATAGCGGGGCCCATCAGAGGTGGATTTGAACACAGGTTTCTCCCAGCTCTGAATCCAACATTCCTTCTACCGTCCCAAGTGGCCACTCAGTCAGAAAGGCTGATTTTATAAGATATTTATGATGAATTTTACATTCCTTGGGATTTGAACAGAAGCTCGTCTTGGAGGTAGATGACTCATCTTTTTACAAGTGCACTTTTTTTTTATCAATGAAATATTTTTTTTTGTTTTTTTTTTTTAGGCAATTGGGGTTAAGTGACTTGCCCAGGGTCACACAGCTAATAAGTGTCAAGTGTTTGGTCTGAGGCCGCATCTGAACTCAGGTCCTCCTGACTCCAGGGCTGGTGCTCTATCCACTGCGCCACCTTGCTGCCCCAATGAAACATTTTTAAAATACATGAATTAGACCAGCAAAAAGTAGGTGAGTAGAACAAGGATAGAGATACCATTTTTAATTTACTATATACTTTAAAAAAAACCCAAAAACAAACAAGCCGGGGGCAGCTAGGTGGTGCAATGGATAGAGCATGGGACCTGGATTCAGGAGGACCTGAGTTCAAATTCGGCCTCAGACATTTGACACTAGCTATGTGACCTTAGGCAAGTCACTTAACCCCATTGCCTAGCCAAAAAAAAAAAGCTGTATGTAACAGGGATTCATAATTTGATATGCAATCCTTTTTCTGCACTCTGTATCTGATCTGTTCATGTGCATTAAAGTTTGTCAAATTCATAATAATAATGATGAATTTTTTAAAGTGCTATCTTTTATAAGACAATAGAGAATACTTCACAATACTATTAATAACAGTTAGTATTTTTATAGCACTATACTAAGCCCTTTACACATATATTCTCATTCAATGTTTACAACAACCTTGAGAGATAGGGGCTATTATTATCCCCATTTTACTGTTGAGGAAACTGAGGCAAAATGATCTGCCCATGGTCACACAGCTGCTAAATGTCTGAGGCTCCATTTGAACTCAGATCTTCCTGACTCCTGATCTAGCACTCTATCCACTGGATCACCTTGCTGCTTAAGAAAAAGTGAAGATTTTAAAATCTCAATTTCAAATTCAAGTGTCAGTGTGATTTCATTGGTGCAAGGGAATTCATTTTCTCCAATAACACAACCATCTTCATCTTAAAGTCTTAGAGAGTTTCTTGAGGTTCAGATAGGTTAGGTGATTTGCTCATGATCACACAGCTAGCAAGTATCAGAGACAGAACTAGAACCCAAGTATTTATTCCTGACTCTGAATCCAGCACTCTCTCCCCTAAGCTAAGCTGCCATACCTACAAATATCTCAGGAACTGTCTCTAAAATAAAAACAAAATCAAAAATCTAACTTACCATGGTGGGTACAAAAGGAACCAATATACCACCAAGTCTGCAAGTCATTGAACAGGCCAGCATTCCTTTTAAGACAAAATCAGAGAAGTGATCGTAAGTCATAAATAACAGGCACAAAAACCAATTCCAGAATCTAAATATGTTGGCCAGAGATCCAACACATGGGGTTAATCCAGGGCAAGAGTCCTTGACCTTTGCTATATCATAGATCCCTTTGGCAGTCTTGTGAAGCCTATGAACCCTACATAGAATTGCCTACATTAATAATTAAAAGAAATGCTAAATTTTAGTTCAAGTTTAGTAAAAATAAAGATGTAATTTTTTTTCCCCATTCAAGTTTATGGACCCCCTGAAATTGATCCATGGACCTGGACCCTGATTAAGAAACCCTGATCAAGGGTGCTGGAATCCTGGGAGTCCAGGGTCATTTGGTGATGGAGAAAGAGAGGACGTGGCAACTGCCTAAAAAGATCCCAGGATTGTAGATTTGAAGAAACCTTGAAGGTTATTGAGTCCCTCATTTGGCTGGTGATAAAAATGAAGCGGAAAAATCTTAAGTGACTTTCCTCAGGTCACCTAGGATATAATATGCACAAAGTCAGAATTAGAACTCAGGTCTTTTGACTCCAAACAATTCCTATCCTGTTTTGTTTGTTTGTTTCCTCACGTGCTTATGGGTTAGTTAGTTGGTTGGTTTGTTGGAAGAGAGTAGTGAAAAGGGTTTGGATCACTGATTTCATCCAGGTACAGGACTACCAACATGGAAATTCCCTTGCCTAAGAATTGTATCTTAAAGATCAGTGAATACACCTCAAGGGTTTCAGAGTCCAGAGCCCACTGTGGAATTCAGAAGCCCTATCCTTTCACAGTCATTCACTCAAGTATTTCATTTACTCATTAATTCCCAAGTGCCTCACATTGTGCCAGGTGCTGTAGGAGTTTACAGGTGAAACACAAGCCATGGTTTATATATAGGTCACTTGCCTGGGGTCACACTGAGGCTGGATTCTAACTCTTGATCACTCCAGGTCCAGTACTCTGCTGTCGTTCAGTTTTTTCAGTCATGTCCCACTCTTTGGGACCCCATCTGGTTTCCAGGGCAAAGATACTGAAATGGTTTGCCATTTCTCTCTCTAATGTGCTCTATCCACTGGTATTTTCAAAATGATATAAAAATTGCTGGTGATTATATAGCTCCTTCTATAGGTTATCCATTTGGGGCTCACAATAACCCTCTAAGACAGGTGCTATTATTATCAAATTTTACAAATGAGAAAACTGGGCTAAGGAGAGGTTGAGTCATTTGCCAAGGGTCTCAGATCCTGGAAGAGGCTGAGGCAGGATTTTGAAGCCCCAGGTCTCCCCACTGCACCATCTAGCAGCAACTCACCTAAAAGCCAATTTGATGAAGAAATCTAATGCTTGTTCTGAGAGGATAAAAAGATAAATGGTAGGTGTTTTTACATCAGTGCTAGCTACGGTGGGATGAGGAAGGTAATAGATGGGAGGGATGAAGCTGCCTTTTGAAGACAACTTATAAAATACATGAGGTCTACTAAGAAAAGACAAAAACTCAGAAAGACAAGATTGGAACATCACTGTACATGTCATTGCCAAGAGCATGGAAGCTCCTGGAGGGCTGGGACTGTTTCATTTTGTCTTTCTTTTATGCCTAGTGCCTAGCCCAGTGTTGGGCGTGCAGTAAACATTTAATAAATACTTACTGAATTGAATGTCCTGCCTCACCTCATCTCCCAACAGACTAAGATTTATGAACGTTTTACCTAAACTTTGCATCTCCCCTAGAATTGACTGTAACGTTCTGCTCACAGTAATAAATAACATTAAAAAATAATAAAAATTGTTTATTGAGTTGAACTAAAGTACAAATCTGGCCTCAGACACTTACTAGCTGTGTGACCCTAGGCCAGTTATTTAACCCTGTTTGCCTCAGTTTCCTCATCTTCCACCCTGGAGAAGGAAATGGCAAACCGCTCCTGCATCTTTGCCAAGAAAACCTCAAATGAGGTCACAAAAAGTCATACCTGCCTGAAAAATGACTAAACAACAAAAAAGTAAAAATCATGAAGGGATGGAACAAACACAGACTGGTCCCCTATAGCAGAGGAGCCCAATCTTTTGACCCCTGAATGAGGAAGCTTAGGGCAAATAAAATGAAGTACTAAGAAGACAGAATAGATCAGAGGACATGAGTTCATATCTCAGGTTTGCTGCTTTCCACCTGTGTGATCCCAAACTAATCGCTTCTCTCTGGGACTCAGTATCCTCCTTTTAAAAATGAGGAGATTGGCCCTTTGACCCAGCAATAGCACTTCTAGAGCTGTATCCCAAAGAGATCATACAAATGGGAAAAGGACCCACATGTACAAAAATATTTATTGCAGCTTTTTGTGTTGACAAAGAATTGGAAATTGAGGGAATGCCCATCAATTGAGGAATGGCTGAACAAGTTGTGGTATATGAATATAATGGAATACTATTGTGCTATTAGAAATGATGAGCAAGTGGACTTCAGAAAAACCTGGAAAGACTTGTATGGACCGATGCTGAGTGAAGTGAGCAGAACCAGGAGAATGTTATACACAGTGACAGCCATGTTGTGTGATGACTAACATCGATAGACTTAGCCCTTCTCAGCAATGCAAGGATGTAAGACATCTCCAGAGGCCTCATGATAGAAATGTTATCCACATCCAAAGAAAGAACTATGGAGTTTGAATGCAAATAGAAGCACACTATTTGCTATTTTTTTCCTTCTGTTTTGTATTGTTTTCTCTTTCTTGTGCTTCCTCCTATTGGTTCTAATTCTTCCTTACAACATCACTAACATGAAAATATGCTTAATAGGAATGTATAGGTATAGGCTTATCAGATTGTGTGCCATCTTGGGGAGAGGTAGGAAAATGTAAAACTCAAAATCTTATGGAAGTGATTGTTGATAATTCAAAATAAATTAATAAAAAAGTGAGGAGATTGGGACTAGATGAGAAGTTAACCTTTTATTAACCTCTTTTGTATCATGGAACCCTTTGGCATTCAGGTGCTCCCTATGAATCTCTTCTCTGAATCATGTTCATAAATGCATAGAATTACATAAGCTTACAAAGAAAACCAATTCTATTGAAATACAGTTATCAAAATATGAAGCAAAAAAAATTTAAAGACAGGTTGAAGAATTTCTGGACTAGATGATCTCAGTTTTAAATCCTGTAATCCTACAGACTTTAAACAGAAGCTAGTAAATTTAGGTTTATTCCCAGAGTCAGAAGTTGAAACACATTCCTGGTGAAAGATTCATAATAGATTAGCTGAAACTCAAAAGTCTGGGCAACATCCCTAACCCATTAAGAGTGACATATAGGAATATATCCTTCAATTTAATGCAATGCAATCTGTTTCAGTTCAACCCATGGGCATTTATTAAGTGCCTGCTGTGTTACAGACACTGTTAGACACCAGAGATACAAAGAAAGACAAAAAAAGAAACTGTTGCTGGTCTCAAGGAGCTTCCTGAAAGACCCACACTCTCAGATAAGTAAACACGAAATACATCTGAAATACAAAGTCATTTAGGAGGACCAGGAGGGGGAGATAACAACCGACAGGGATCAGCAAAGGACCAAGGGAGGAGGCCACAGAAGAGGCAGCCTTGGGAAGGAGGTGACCGATGAGGCAGGGGCACACTGCAGGGATGGGGGATGCTGCCTTCCCAGAAATGGTCCTTGAGCCCACTGCCAAAGACATAACACTGGGATGAAAGAGCTGCAGATCTGGCTCCACGTGGTAACTCTGCTTTTGTCAGTTTCTTGTTTATTTCTTTACCCAGGGCTTTTCTCTAAGAGCTTGCAGTGAGAATAAGACTCTTCTGTGCTTCTGAACAGGCCTGTCTTATAGTGGGAGTTACCCTGAAACCAAAATAATAATATATCCTATGGCTAAAAGTTTAAAGGAAAAAGACCAAAACCTGGGCCTTTTGATATTTACCTAAGGAGCTAAGCCTTTGCAGAGTTAAGGACCAAAAATCAATGCCACTGCAAAGCTTCAGTCAGACACCAGATGGCGCCGAGACTTTGTGGTCTCACTTTGACCTTCACTTCCGTCCAAGGTCATAGTCAGGGGCTCTTAGAATTCAGGCCTTGTGACATCTAGTGCAGTGCTTCTCAAAGTTTTTGGTCTCAAGACCCTTTTGCACTATTTAAAAAAAATTACTGAGAACCCTTCCCAAGAGGTTTTGTTTATGTGGGTCAACTCTACCCACATTTGCCACATTAGAAATTGAAACATCTTAGTAGTATGACAAAAGCAGTTTTGACCTTGAGGATTCCCAGGATCACACTTTGAGAGTTGCTGTTCTAGTCCAATTCTTCACACTTTTACAGATAAGGAAAATGGGGTCTTTTCGGGGGAAATGACATGCCCAAAGTCACACAGCCTCTAAGTGGGACTTAAACCCAGAGTCCCAGGAAGGCAATGTGGTACAATGGATTTGGGTTCAAATTCCCATCTCTACCACTTACTGCCCGTGTGACCTCAGGAGAATGACTTAACCTCTCAGTCCTAGTTTTCTCAGGACTTATTTTTCCTCATTTTCTTCATGTTACAAGTACTTTACATTATAGAAGTACTTTCTATCTCTAGAGCTATGAACCTATGACTTCAGATTTGGATTTTTTTTTAAATGATTTGAAAATATATCATCAAAAAAAGTTAAGGAATACTACTGCTTATGAAATACTATTGGGGGATGATTTCTAAATGGTTCCAAGATCACATGTGTAATGAGTAGCAAAGCCCATTTGAACTAAGGTCTTCAGACTAAGTCCAATGCTTTGTTCCCCATGGTAGGCTGTTCCAGGTCAGGGCGTGTAGGGTGGAGCAGGGACTGGCAGAATCTGGGCCAAGCAAACCGGAACCAGGCAAGCAGAAGCCTGAAGGCAACCCTGCTAATGCTAAAACAATAGGCAAGAATGGTATCTATTGTTCCGTGTTCTAGCTTCTGGGAAGGGCTGTCATCTGGTAGGTTCTGAGAGTTCAGCCAGACCTGATGCACTACATGTCTCCTGGGGATTCATGATCTTCAGCTGGTCTCTCAGGCTGCAAGGAATGGGAGGCAACCAGGGTCACCTCCAGCTATCACAGGGAGTTGTCTCCTGCTGGCACTGAGATGCAAAACATGAGTCCAGTTTAAAATGGAAGCTGAGAACTTAGTCTAAGGAGAAGAGGATGGTTGTTAGATCTGGAAGGCATGATGAGGGTTAGGAAGGGCATTGATAGACTGGAGAACCCCTCGGAGAAGACAATCAGGATGGCCTAGATCTCATCTAGGGCCTGTATCAAGGCTGCAAACTTCTACAGATGCAATGGGGCTTGCCTGGGTGCCTGGGGTAAGTGGGACAATGTAACTATTTCCATGATTGGACATCTGCTCACTGATAACAGTAGCCTAGGATGAGTATGATGGTGGAATTACACTGGCTGAAGAAAAGGGCCCAGCCCCATCTATTGAGGGTTGAATTTCCAAAGCATGTTGGAAGTGCTTGCCCCTGATTTTAAGTTTTACTGAACTGTTTGGGAGTAATGTGATGGTTCCATGTATCATATGCTAACTTCATAGATAACAGCTCATCCTAGATGTACAGCATTTCTCAGCTATGGATAATTTCTATAGAAAACATGAATAGGGCCAAAGAACCTTGAGGGAGGGATCAATGCAGGGAGGAGAGTTCCCACTGGCACAGATGATAAAGGGATCTTGTGAGTACATAAGGACAGGTCATGGTGAACCTACTGTTTCATTCAATTCCCTGAAAGCCTTCTGAGAAGCAGTGGTCCAAGAACATATCTTGATATTTCCAGGAAATATCAAAGGGTCTTTGGGGTTGTAGGCGCCCTCTACTATATCAGATGCATTTGAACTCACTCCCACAGACTGTCATATGTTCCAGGAACCCCACCTCTCACCTAACCTTTCATCTCTCCTGTGTTGCAAATTAGTCATAGTGCCTGTTCACCCAGCTGCTGCCATGAATTGCTAATCATCATTCTTGCCCCACCACTACTCTAAAGAATCAATCAGGCCAATCTCTTGATTTCAGCATTTGGTGGAGGAGGCATGGCTGGGCAAACCAGCCCTTGGGTGTGGAAGATGGAGGAGGGGAGGAGGATAGAAGGAGAAATTAAGTTGTCCTGAAAGTCTGTGAGCAGAGAAAAGTGACTCTAGGGAAATTGAGGGAGTTTAGGAGAAGTTGGCGGAGCATCTGGGCCCAGATTCTTGGATCTGTCACCCTTGAGGGTGACTGTGTGAATCTCCAGAAGGCTGGGTTTGGTTCCTGAGTAAACCCGGAACTAGGGAGTATGAGTAAACTGAGAATTTTGGCCAGCAAAGAGATGGGGACTCTTAGCCTGTGTGGCAAGCAGATGATGAAGGTACACTGAGTCCTAGAATCCTCTTGATTGAGCAATCCCAGAGTCTGGGGCCAATGATGAAAGAACCTGGACAAACATCACACCTGAGAGGCATGGTTCTGAGCCCTCAGTAGCCCTACCACAGAGAGAGTGCCTGGCTGGGGGAAGGGGAGATGTGCAAGGAGACCTGGAGCTTGGAAACTCGGAGATCCTCCACTCAAGGGGTTCTTGACCTTTTTGGAGTGTGTCCTGTTCCCCTTGGACTTGGTGAAGTCCATGGACCCTTTCTAGGAATCATGGTTTTAAATACATGAACTATATCGCAAGGCAGGTATCAAAAATGCCCCATCAGCAAAATGAAAGGGTTAGACCAGCTGGCCTCTTGGATCCTTTCCAGCTCTGAGCCCTCTTTTATATGGCAGCCTTTCAAATCCTTTCAGTAACTAGCATGCTTCCTCCAAAATGGGGGCAACTGAAACTGGCGCCCTGGCCTCCCCCAGTAAGGCTATCACTGAGAGCAGAACTCACAAGTATTAAGGTCAAGCCTTCATTCCAAATGGGTACAAGATGCTCACCTCCCTCATTCACCAGAGCACCTCCTGGGAGCCCTTGCCAATGAGAGCCGGAGCCAGACCTGCAGCCAGGCAGGCACTGTGTTAGTCAGGGTGACTCTGCCCTAGCTCAAAGCCTCATCTTCCACTTTGTAATGTGGCCCCACCCCTGCCACAGGGTGATATCCTGGGGCTGTACTTCTGCCAAATGCTGTGGGAGGGTTCCCCCGGTGGCCAGTGCCCCCAAGAGTCAGGGATAGGGGATTCACCAGGACCTGGACAGGATGATACTGGTCCATTAGGTCTTCAGCCCTGGGTGGGACCTGGGCTGGATCCAGGAGGCTGAGTGAACCCTTCCCTACTTGGAAAGCCCAGTGAATATGAGGCAATCCCAGCAGAGGCAGAGGCCAGGAATGTGGCGGAACAAGACACCGCCAGGAGCCAGGCAGACATGGCAAGGCGTTGGAAAGGACCAGAGGCGGTGTCACTGATGGAAGCCAAACCAGAAATTCCCAAGGAAGTCAGGGAGGGGCCAGTGGCGGGATACAGTGTGAGTTTCAGGATTCCAGGCTTCGAAAGTACTAGGTAACACAAGAGAAGTTAAGCCAGACAAAAGGAATGTGCTTATTAATCTGCCTTCCTCATAGCAGACTCCAGACTGGCCCCAGGAACTAGCAGAGAGATCCCTGACCCATCATCCCAAGACTCCACAGCACTGGGATGTCTGCCCTCTCCCATCTGGGTGCAATCAGGCAGCTCACCAGCCATGCCCAGAAGGCACGTTTCCATTTCCAGCTCCTTCTTCAAAGACCAGCTAAGGCTGTCTTACCCTCTTCCCAGAATCCTTCCTCGATCCTCCCAGATTAAAGAGATGTCTGCACCTTCATATCCTTACTAGCATTTTGTCTGGACCCCTCCCCACTTTGTCCTTCTAGCATTACAGCTGGATCGCACTCCTCTGTATTCATGTCTCCATGTCTTTCCACCACCAGCAGGTTATAATACAGAGTCTGTATCATTTCTCATCTTTGTATCTGTCCCCAGCCCACTTCACTTGGACATAGAAGATGCTTAATAAGATGTTTAAAGAAACAGCATGGCATACCATAGTGGGGAAAGAAAGTTGTCTTTACTTTTCAGGAGAGTTCCATAGGTACAATATGTTATGACTTCATGTTTTAAGAAGAGCAGGGGATCAGAGATTTAGAGCTGGAAGAACATTAGAGGCCATTGAATCCAATCTACTCATCTTACAGATGAGGAAACTGAGGCACAGAGACATGAAAGGACTTCCCTAGGGTTACACAGGTAGTAAATATCTAAGGCAGGATTTGAGCCCAGGTCCCTCAGACTCCAGTACAAAGCCCTATCTACCACATCAAGCTACTTCAGGTTTAAGTCCTATAAGTAACCCAAGATATGTCATTTAACCTCTCAGTATAATATATAGGGAACTGATCCAAATTTACAAAAAGAGAAGCCATTCCCCAGTTGATCAATGGTCAAAGGATCTGATAAGGCAGTTTTCAGAGAAAGAAATCTAAGCTATCAATAGGCATTTTTTTAACTGTTCTAAATCACAAATCATTTAAAGAAAGAAAGAAATAACTCAGTGTCCCAAGGCAACGCTTTATGAACAGAGGTTACAGGGTAAGACCTGAAGTGAAAATGTAGGTGGTGATGGTTTGATAAGTAAAATGACAATGATCAATGGACATCAGTTCGAAAATTCTAAACAGTCAAGGGAGTTTTGCCAAGTTTCTCTGTTCTCCTTTACCTCAAAGCCCAAAATGCCAAACTCCCAGGTAACTGATTCCTTCAATAAACATTTATTGGGACCTGTGATGTAAGGGAAAGGACACTGAACATGAAATCAGAAAACACAGGTTTGAATCTCATAAAAAAAAGTAAATAAAATTTCACAATGTGGGGGGGAGGACAATGAGGTCACAGACAAAAAAGCAAAGACTCAATGTACCCTTTACAAAATACCCAGGGTAGCAGTCTTTGGGAGAGTAAAGATGCCCATTGCTAAGGAATAGCTGAAAAGAACAAACAAAGAAAAGAAAAAACCCCATGGGATATGAATGGAACACGGTAAGAAATGAGGCCAATGAAGGATTGGAGAAACCTGAGGAAGATTGGTGTGACTTGGTACAGAATGAAATAAAGAGAACCCAAAGTACCATGTAAATAAAGACAACAACATCAAGGAAAGATTCACAAAAAGAAGCCAGACTCCGAGCAACTGAAAAGCCAATAATGGTGCTGAAGAACAGATGAGGAAGTACACCTCTCCCCTCTTGAGCAAGAGGTGGGAGACTATCAGAACAGAGTGTTGTATGCATCCTCACACATGACCATGATATGCAGTATTTTTGCTTAACTGTTTTCTTTGTTATTAGGGAGGATCCAATTTTGGGAGTGGGGAAAGGAAAGGGTATTCCTTGAAATGACCATACTATAAAAGCAAAAGCCATCAAGACAAATTATTTTTAGCAATAATGATATTAAATGCGGGGGTAGGATGAGGGCACATTCATTTAACAATCTGACAAACGTTTATTAAACACATTTGTTCAAATAAGTTCTCCCTAGCTTTCTTGGGGCAACTAGGTGATACGTTGGACCTAGCTTCAGACACTTATTAGCTGTGTGACTCAGTTGCCTCAGCTGTAATGGGGATAATAACAGTACCTACCTCCCAGGGTTGTTGTGAAGATCAAACAAGAGAATGTTTGTAAAGCTCTTGGCACAGTAGGTGCTATATAAATGCTTATTCCCTTCCTTACTCCTCATAGTGTTTAATCATGGCCTGTGGAGAGCAAGCCCTAGTAGGGCCTTTGAACTGTCACCTGAGAAACCAGGTGATGATGTGTTTGGGGGGAAGGTGGCACCAACAGTCAGGATGCCTGAAGGGACCACCACCCTGATGAAATCATGACCCGCAGACTAGGGAAGGAAAAGTAGATTCAAGAGGCTCATTCTGCATGTACCTGACATTGAATCTTAGAGCTCGGGCAGGGACCTCAGAGCCCATCCAGGCAAACCCCACCCCAGATTACAGGTGGGGAAACTGAGGCCTACAGAGGTTAAGTGACTTGCCCAAGGTCACACAAGCTGGCAGTCCTGGAGCTGGACTGAGATCCTCAGACTACAAGTCCAGGGTTCATTTCACTGTACCTTGCTGTCTTAATTTCCTTGCAGGTACATTTTGTATTTACTTCTATGTAAATATGGTAGCACCATAGTGCACAGAGTACCAGGCCTAGAGACAAAAAGACTCATCTTCATGGTTCAAATCTAGCCTCTAACATTGGCTAGCTGTGTGGCCCTGGGTGAGTCCTTTAACCCTGTCTGCCTCAGTTTTCTCATCTGTCAAATGAGCTAGAGAAGGAAATGGCAAAACCACTCCAGTACCTCTACCAAGAAAACCCCAAATGGGGTCACGGACAGTTGGACACTCCTGAAGACAACTCAACAACAGCTTCCTTGAAGGCAGGGACTGTGGAGTTTTTATCTTTCCATCCTAAGAGTCCAGCACAGTGCGTGGCAGGTGGGGCTAAGAGACGCTGGCTGATTACTATTTCATTTCAATTGTGTAACCCCATAAAATTGGATAATATCAAAGCAGGGGTTCTTAGCCTTTCTGTGTGTCCCAGACCCTTTGGGCAATCTGGGAAAGCCTAGGGCTCCCTTTGCAGAATGATGTTTTTAACTGTATAAATAAATAGGATTACAAAGGATACTGATTATATTCAAAAATATTTATCAAATTTGTAAGTTCATGGAGCCCAGAGCTGTATCAGAGTAAGAAAAGTAAATGATTTTATTTTCCAGCAAATGAACTGCACCTTGGAAGCTAGATGTCTTTTCTTTGGAGTGTTGGCTCTTGGCATGTAGCTCCTGCATGCTGCATGACAGTCACGCCTTACTGCATAAAGACATTTGTCCTCCACAACTGGGCAGGGGGGCGGAGACCAGCATGGGGAGCTGGAGGCCCTCTGGCATCCATCCGACTTTCTGAATACCTGTTTCCTTTGCTCATGGGGCCCTCACACATTACTTTCCCCATGCCCTGCGGTTTTTTTGAATGGAGTCCATTGTTGCATAGGATAATCTTCCAGGGAGAAACCTGTGAACTCCATAAAGTCTCCTGTTCCCAGGGCTTAGAACAATAATGCCCACAGCTCTTTTAACCAAGCAACTTAAATTCACAATGTATTTCTTCTTCCGACACCCACCGCAAGGTAGGTAATATGTATGCTGCATTGTTATAATCATTTTCCAGATAAGGAAACTCAGCTAGGTTTGCTCCTGTCTCCCTGCTAGGAGAATACTGAAGCACAGTCTCAGCTGCCAGTCTATTGCTTCTACCATGTCACGCGGCCTCCCATACTCTGCTGGTTTATCAGCTCACTGGCCCTCCTCCCACCCCTTCCCATACTTCCCTACCACCTGTCATCCCTGAATGGGAGCCATCAACTGCTAGAGCCAACAGAAGGGGTGGGGGCGGGGGGCTGAAGCAACGGATGAAAGTTGCACAGAGACACGCTTTGTAAGAAAACACTTTTTAATCCTTAGAACTTTTTAAAAACAGAATGGGTTGCCTGGAGAAGAAGTAAGATCCCTCTCAGGCCTTTGGATAACCACTTAATAGGAAGGATGTAGAAGGGATTTCTATCTAGATAGTAAGCCCACAAGCATTTATTAAGCACTTACTGTATGCCAGATGATGTACTAAGGTAAAGATTGATTTTAATGACATCAGAGCTCACTTCCAAATTCAAGATATCATGATTACATGATAACATTGTACCCATTTTGCCAAAATACAAGATAATTTTGCCCTTAATGTACTGGGGAGAGGATGGGAAGACTGGGGTACAGTGCAGAAAAGAGCTGAATTTAGGGTTGGAAAAGCCAGGTTCAGATCCAAGCCTTGCTAATCACAGAATCATAGACCTCGGCATCTTAGTCAACTCCCTCATTTTACAGGTGACTAAAGTGAAGCAGAGGAAGGATGAATAATTTGCCCAAGATCACCCAATTAGGATGATGAGTCATAGATGTGGAGGTAGAAGGGAGCTCAGAGGGCATCTTAGCCAACCTCCTCATTTTACAGATGAACAAACAGGGAGGCTGAGTAACTTTCCCTTGTTTACACAGGTTTGATATTGTTGAGTCATTCCAATAACGTCAACTCTTCCTGATCCAGCTTTGGGGCCTTCTTGGCAAAGATACTGGAGTGGTTTGCCATTTCCTTCTCCAGATCATTTTACAGATGAGGAAACTGAGGCAAACAGGGTGAAGTGACTTGCCCAGGGTTACACAGCTAGTAAGTGTCTGAGGCCACATTTGAACTCAGGAAGATGAGTCTTATCTATATGATGGGGTTGGAGCCGAGTCTCTCTGTGGTCCCTTCCAGTCTAAATCTATGATCCTTTAATTATTGTCATTGTTAAGATAATGACAATAATAATTGTAGAGCACTTAGCACAGTGCCTGACACACAGTAAGTGCTACATAAATGCCAGTTATTATTATTAGTACTTTTATTGCTCAATTGATTTTCTTTTTTCCTATTTTTCCTCATTTAATTTTCTTCAGGATTCTATCTCTCTGATGGTGAAGCTATAAGGCTAACACCTTGGCATACTGAAATTGGTGGAAGAGAATCAAATTTCCTTTATCCCACATAAAACCTGTTTTGGCAAATATATTTAAATGTTCTGGATGAAGCAGTTCCTTGTTTATAAAGTCTTGCAGCCTACTCACTCTCCATGGTCCTCTGAGAAATACTAATTTTCAATTTTTAGGAAGCAAAGAAAAGGACATAAGCATTTATTATGCACTTACTATGTGCCAGGCACTATGCTAAGCACTTTTTAAATATTATCTCATTTGATCCTCAAAACAGTGTTTGGTGATAGGTGCTGTTATGATCCCCATTTTACAGCTGAGGAAACTGAGGCAGAGTGCAGTTAAGTGATTTGCCCAGAGTCTAGTTACAACCTAGTAAGTGAGCTCAGGTCTTCCTGACTCCAGATCCAGCACTCTAGCCACTGTACCATGTAGCTGTCTCTAATCCTTAGGAGACAGTAGAGTTCAACATCTCATAGCCATGCTCTAATGCCAGTCAGATAGCAGCATTTTAAAAATGAGCCTTTACCAAGAAGAAGCATAGTAAAGGATGTCATCAGGGAGGCTTGTCATGTGTTGGGGAGAAGGGATAATCACTAGCTGTGGGCACCAGTGATATCCACACAATGTCAGGAAGAATCACAAAAGGCTTCCAGCACATTGGACGAATCTCTAGCGGTGAACTACGATAGGACACAGTCAAGAGTCAAGCAGGAATGGGTTGGGGTATGCACTCTTGGAGGGAATACCCACATTCATGAGATCCTGGATACAGGGACCTTGCTGGGTACAACATGAAAATAATTTAATTCTCCAAAAGGAGAAGACTATGGACGATAGATAAGAGTATGAAGTCACGCTACTAACAAGATAAATGGCGGTCAATCTTCCACATTTATTTCTCACACACTGATATTACAGTGGTGTTTGAATATACTCACTATGATATTAAACATGACTACCTTGTTACTGTAGGGTAGAGTTCTGAGGTATAGATGTAGACCGTGTTGAAGGTAGCACTCAAGGCCAGCAGCATGGGATTCCAAAACAAACCTATGGAAAGATTAAAGGAAGGATGATTTTTATCAGGATGGAAATGGGAGGTGCTTGAACTGGAGAGCACAATTGGACTGAAGTGGTTGTTCTCAGGAAAGCCAGCTCCAGTCATTCTGATTACTCAATGTTAACCCCTTGGGCCCATTGGGCCAAGGCTACAATTTGCCCAAGATCACCCAATTAGGATAATAAGTCATAGATGTGGAGGTAGAAGGGCTTGATTTATTGTTTTGTTGATTGTCTAGTCTTAAGAAAGTGTGACCTTGGGCCAGTCACTTAACCTCTGTTTGCTTTAATCCACTAGGAGAAGGAAATGGCACACCACTCCAGTATCTTTGCCAAGAAAACCTCACAGACGGTATAGCCCATAGGTCACAAAGAGTAGGATACAACTGAATAACTGAACAACTTCCCTGACTCCAAATTCCATCCTCTATCCACTGTGCCACCTAGCTGCCCAGAGTTTATTTTGACGGAAGGAGTAAGCAGATCCATGAAGCTGCCAGGTCTTTGTATTACTCACTATATGCCTTCCAGGGCTGGACCACCACTAAAAGCTAACAGTTACTGAGCACTTTAAAGTTTGCAAAGCTCTTTTCAACAGACAACTGATAGCTAATCTCTTGGGAGACACAACCTATCAATGTTTATTGTGATATGATATTACATCATCCCTCTATCTCAATGTCTTTTAATGTGGGTATGGGTCAATAATGTTACCACTCCCTCTGTGGAGATCTAGAGGTTTAGTATTGCTGGGACCCTGAAATCACAACACGCAGGTCCTGTCTGAATGAATTCGACCCAAGACTTCTTTCAGTCAAAGACACTGTTTATTAAGGATCCGCCATACCCATAAAATGGAAGAAGACCTATGGGGAGACTGGCAGCATTTCAGACATCTCCTTGAGGATAAATCTGTGGAAGAGTAGCGGCAAGAGTGGCAAAAGGTGAGATGAGTAGATGGGTCATAATTAAGGAGGCCAGCTTCTTTACCTTGAGCAATATGTGCTGAACCTGGGTGATGCTTCCAGGCAAAGGTTGTCCTGGGGCCCAAGGCCATTGCCAGGGGGACTCATGCCTTAGCTGCAGACTCTTAAGGAATCTGAACATTTGTGAGCTATTGGCTAGGTTCTTAAGGAATCTGAGCAGTAGCTGGATTTTAAAAATCTGAGTACCTTAAAGGAGACAAGATGGACCTTATATACAGAAAGACTGTGGGAGGGATCTAGTAGTGGTCAAGTAGTTTGAGGTGACTAGAGGAGGGGTCTAAGGAAGATCTGCATGGGAGTGGCCAGTAAACTGAGGTAAACAGAACTCCTGGGACCTGGACCACTGGCCAAGGGAGATTGGAGAGGAGATAGGATTAAGGGTGGGAAGTAGCCTGGGGCCATCTGGAGGTAATAGACAATGGAGGGCTAGCTAACAGAATTGGGAGGTTGGGTTTATGTGCAAAGAAAGGCCAGTTCATAGGAATATAGCCTCAGATGAAAGCCAAAGACTTCCTAGATCAAGTGGGAGAATTTAAGGAGAATTCCTTAGACAAATAGGACCCAAATTCTTTTTGGAGTAAGGGGCAAAGGTCTCTGCTTGGGCCCATACCCCATCACCTCCAACAGTACAAATTACGATCCATCTACTCATCTCACCTTTTGCCACTCTTGCCGATACTCTTCCACAGATTTATCCTCAAGGAGATGTCTGAAATGCTGCCAGTCTCCCCATAGGTCTTCTTCCATTTTGTGGGTATAAGTGATGGACACATTTCCTCCTTGATACCTCTTAGTGATGGGGTTGGGATCCAGGCCCCAGAAAGGAAGAACGCTGGACTTTCCCACATGGCCAAATCTCTGGTGTTTGCCTGAGGCTATAATCCCATCAACTGGCCTTTCATTGTGGCTACAGCCAATCTCCTCTCCATTGTCTTACCTCCCTATGGCCCCTGGCCATTTCCTACCTTTAATCCTAGCTAAACTCCATTCTCCCTTGGCTACTAGGTCCACAGCCCAGGAGTTCTGTTCACTCCAGTTTTACGGCCACTCCTAGGTCCTTCCCAAAGTCTTTCTGCATATAAGGTTCACCCTGATTCCATTAAGATGCTTAGATTCTTATAATCTAGCCAATACCTCACAGACTTTCAGACTTCTTAAGAGTCTGCCCAATATGATGGATGTTCTAATAAACCTGGTCTTTGGCTGAGAGAAGGCTTGGGTCAAATTCTTTTGGACAGGATCCGCATGTTGCAATATTGGGGTCCCAGCACCCCTGAACCACATCATTAGGATACTTCTCAATGTAAGCCATCATTGAAAATATGTTGGATCCTGCTTGTGCCACCACACGTCTCTTTATTGTTCTCTCCTTTGGATTCCTTGGAGCCTCAGGTGCTCCAAGATCCTTAATCATACATCTCCTGGAGACCTGCCATTTCTAAAAGACAGCTCTGTATACTGGTGGATAGCTTAGGATCCTTAAAAGTACTGCAGTTTCCCAAATGCAGATAGTGTAATTCAATGACATCATTTAATCTACATTTATTCAGCTCCTGTTATGTGAACAGCCCTGTAATTAGCACTGTGGATGTCATGTTAGAAATATCTAACCCACAACCTACTCTTTATGAGCTTACAATAAAATGGGGGAAGCCAAGAATCAGACCTTCAACAATGCTGTAGGGTTTTAAGACTCACTGATTTAAAGCTGGAAGAGGCATTGACGTCATCCATTCCAACCCCTTCACTTCATTAATAGGGAAGCTGAAGCTCAGAGAGGTAGGATGATTTACCCAAGGTCACACAGATAATGACTGTCAAAGCTTGGATTTGAACCTAGGCTCCAAATCTAGGACTCTTTCCATTCCCTTGGGAGCTTGTAAATTTCATGACATCTAGTACCATTCTTCGTGAAGATGCCAATGGCAATGAGGGGTCTCAAACCCCAAAGCCTAGAGCATCAAACCTAATTCCATGGAGGGAGATCATATCACAACATTTTGATATTTCAAGGATTTATGATTTCATAAGTATGGCTATTTCCCCCACTCATGCAGATTACAACCTGTTCCACAGCTCAGGAGAGGGTTTCAATGAGTTTGACTGGAAAAATGATGCAATTTAGGGGTGCAGGGGTCCTGGTGATGGGGTTGGGATCTAGGCCTCAGCCCACAAGGCCAAATCTCTGCTGTTTGCCTGAGGCTATAATCCCATCAACTGGCCTTTCATTAAGGCTACAGCCAATCTCCTTTCCATTGTCTTACCTCCCTATGGCCCCTGGCCATTTCCCACCCTTAATCCTAGCTAAACTCCATTCTCCTTTGGCCACTAGGTCCAGGTCCCAGGAGTTCTGTCTACCCCAGCTTGCTGGCCACTCCTAGGTCCCTCCCACAGTCTTTCTGTATATAAGGTCCACCTTGTCTCCATTAAGATACTTAGATTCTTATAATCTAGCCACTGCTTACCCATGTTCAGACTCCTTAAGAGTCTGCCCAATATGATGGATGTTCTAATAAACCTTATCTTTGGCTGAAAGAAGGCTTGGGTTGAATTCTTTCTGGCAGGACCCACATGTTGTGATATTGGGGTCCCAGCACCCCCAAAACTCTAAACTGCATCACTGGGACCCCAATATCACAACACGTGGGTCCTGCTGGAAAGAATTCGACCCACGCCTTCTCTCAGACAAAGACAAGGTTTATTAGAACATCCATCATATTGGGCAGACTCTTAAGGAGTCTGAAAGTCTGTGAGGTATTGGCCAGATTATAAGAATCTAAACCATGCCTAGATTTTAAGAATCTAAGCAGTGGCTAGATTATAAGAATCCCAGCATCTTAATGGAGACCAGATGGACCTTATATACAGAAAGCCTATGGGAGCAATCTAGGAGTGGCCAAGTAGTTTGGGGGGAAGGGAGGAGGGGCCTAAGGAGATCTGGATGGGAGGGGAAATGGCAAGGGGCCATAGGAGGTAAGAAAGTGGAGGGGAGATTGGGTATAGCCACAATGAAAGGCCAGTTGATAGGATTTTGGCCTCAGACAAATGCTAGAGATTTGGCCATGTGGGAAAGTCCAGGGTTTTTCCTTTCTGGGGCCCAGATCCCAACCCCATCAGAAATATCCATTCTCTGGTGGACAGTAGCCTTCTGTGTAGAACAAGGATAGGAGACAGGGTCTGGACCGATGGTTTCATTAATATAGGGGACCTTGGGATGAGGAAACTTTCTCTTCCAATGTGGCCATCACTTTCTCTTCAACTTGGAGATTTATGAAGTTCAGTGACTAAGGACCACAGCCAGAATATATCAGAGGCAGATCCGGACTCAGATTTTCCTGGTCCTTAGGTATATGCCATATTTTTTAAGACAGCCTCTACCTCCAATCACCAGCATTTATACTCTAAAATTAGGAGAGTTTGGGAGAAGTATAAGCAGATGAGCTATGCTCTGCCCTTGGATCACAGCAGAAAGGTTTCAATCATTTACTTGGAGCTCTGCTTGTGAAGATTTAGTGTTTCAGTCTTTTTTTTTTTTAAGAGAGAGAGAGGAGGAGGAAAGAAGAGAAAGTGCAAGACTCTTTACGCAAGGTGACATTGCCATGCTGGGTTCCCTTTCCAGTTTCAGTCTTCATCATTTTGGCCCTGGGGTAAGAAGCAAGTAGCTGTGGCAGCCACCAAGGGGATAAGGGTACTTTGTTCCTTGGTCAGACCTGTGGCAGTTACCACAATTTACTGCCAGCCAAAAGCTCTGGGAAACTTCCCAAGGGAGATGAGAGGGAGACAGATAAGAAGGAAGGGTGGAGATCGGCAGCTGGGCAAGAGTAAATGAGTGAGTGGTGATTCATTCTCCTCTCCTTCTGTCTCAGGCCATGGCAAGTAGCCAGTTGCTGCTTGCTACATATTTAATTTAAACTTTTGTCTGCCCTAGCAAATAAATATTGAATGAGTGAAGGACAAACCACATTCTACTTTGTGCAGACCCTGTTTCCTAAGGAAAACCTTTGCCTCTTGCTGTGAAAAGAACCAATGCCCTTAGATCTCCTAGAAGCCCAGTCATGGGTACAAAGGAGAAGCTTGGAGAGGGTGGGAGGAATCCTTCAGGGTGGAGAGGAAGAATTAGGAAAATATTTTTCTTGATTGTTTTTTTTTCTTCCAGGGGCAAGACTGAGATGAGATGTGAGGAGAAAGTATGTGGGTAAATACTCTACAAAAATGAAAATGATTTTAAATGAATGTTCTTTAATAATTAGACACAATTAACCATGGAAGGTGCTTCAAGGATCAACCAGTCACTCAGGGTTGGAAATCTTGGCAGTTGGAGGGCTTAATTCTATGCCACAACACTTATTAAGCCCAGTCTGTGTGTCCTGTACTGCTCTCAAAGAGCTTTCATTCTAGCATATAATTAGCAAAGACACAATAGATACAAATTTATATCATCAGCAAGTGGAGTGGTAGTAACTGAAGGAAGAAAGACATTGGGTACAAGTTGGTGTGGAAGTCATCTCCAAAGGAATACCCAGATGGGCGGGTCACTCCCATTTAACCAATGTCTGCTCTATCACCTATGGGCCCCACGAAAACTTTACACCAAGAGTTGGCCTTCATGAACATTGTTGAAAACCTTGAAAGCCTCCACATAATCATCATCATCATCATCATCACCATCATCATCATCATCACCATCATCATCACCATCATCATCATCATCATCATCATCATAATATACAAAGCTTAGGTAGCTAGATAGCACCATAGTGCCTAGAGCACCAAGTCTAGAGGCAGGAAGACCTGAATTCAAATGTGACATCAGACACTTACTAAGCTGTGTGATCCTGGACAAGTCACTTACCCCTATTTGCCTCACTTTCTTCATCTGTAAAATGAGCTGGAGAAGGAAATGACAATCCATGCCAGTATCTTTGCCAAGAAAACCCCGAAAGAGGTCACAAAGAATTGGACAAGACTGAAAACAACTGAATAACAACAACAACAAATTTACATAGCACTGCATGCAACGAGCACTGTGCTAAGCACATCACTTGATCCTCATAACAACCCTAAGAGGTAGGTATTACCATTGTCCCCATTTTGCAGTTGAGGAAACTGAAGTAAACAAAGGCTAAATGACTTGCCCAAGATTGCAAAACTCTTAAGTGTCTGGGGCTCAATTTGAATTCATGTCTCCCTGACTCCAGGTCCAGTGCTCTATCCACTATGGCATCTGGCCACCTCCTAAATGTTCTCCAAAAAAAGGCAAAAATAAGTAAAAATAAGAAAGACCAGAAGTCTGCCACCTTCTTAGCAATAGAGGACCAGCCCTTCTCATTCAGCTGAGCAGAACCACAAAGTCACTGCTGCCATTGCACCAAAACTTTTCCCCAGTGTACACCAACAGGTGGAGGCAAATCCTAGGGTGACCGCCATGTTAGTATTTTGCCTCTGGGTTGATTTTCAGGTTTCTTCACCCTTAAGCTTTCGTGGTGATAACCTTGGGGCCAAGAGTGGGGAGATCAGGAGGAAACCACTTCAAGATGGTGTGTTACGGATAGAAAAGTGACCAACAACCTCAATTTCTTCATCTGAAAAATGAGAAGAGTCACTGGAAGGCCACTAATGTCCCTTCTGGCTCTAGAAATATGATCTTATATCATCAGCTCCTTTAAGAGCATCCAGTCTCACGCAAGACACAGTAGTCAATGACTATAGTAATCTATTATTTGATAAACCCAAAGACCCCAGTTTCTGGGATAAGAACCCACTCTCTGAAAAAAGACTGCTGGGAAAACTGGAAAAGAACATGGCAGAAACTAGGTATAGACCCAAATCTCACACCATATACCAAAATAAAGTCAAAATGGGTTCAGGACTTAGATTAAAAAGGCTGATACCATAAGTAAACTGGGAGAACAAGGAATAGTTTACCTATCAGATCTATGGAGAACAGAAGAATTCATGACCAAACAGGAGATAGAGAACATTATGAAATGCAAACTGGATCATTTTGATTACATTAAATTGAAAAGTTTTTGCACAAAGCCAATGCAGCTAAGATTAGAAGGAAGGTAGAAAATTGGGAAAGAGTTTTTACAACTAGTCTCTCTGATAAAGGCCTCATTTCTAAAATATATAGAGAATTAAGACAAATTTATAAGAATACAAGCCATTCCCCAATTGATAAATGGTCAAAGGATATGAACAGACAGTTCTCAGATGAAGAAATTAAAGCCATCTATAGTCATATGAAAAAATGCTCTAAATCGTTATTGATTAGAGAAATGCAAATCAAAACAACTCTGAGGTACCACATCACACCTATCAGATTGGCCAACATGAGAAAACATGAAAATGATAAATGTTGGAGAAGATGTGGGAAAATTGGAACACTAATACATTGTTGGTGGAGTTGTGAAATGATCCAACCATTTTGGAGAACAATTTGGAACTATGCCCAAAGGGCTATAAAAATGTGCATACCCTTTGACCCAGCAATAGCACTTCTAGGGCTATATCCCAAAGAGATCAAACAAATGGGAAAAGGACCCAAATGTACAAAAATATTCATAGCAGCTCTTTTTGTGGTGGCAAAGAATTGGAAATTGAGAGGATGCCCATCAATTGGGGAATGGCTGAGCAAGTTGTGGTATATGAATGTAATGGAATACTATTGTGCTATAAGAAATGATGAGCAGGCTGACTTCAGAAAAACCTGGAAAGACTTGTATGGTCTGATGCTGAGTGAAGTGAGCAGAACCAAGAGAACTGTACACAGTAACAGCCATGTTGTGCAATGACTAATATTGATGGACTTAACCCTTCTCAGCAATACAAGGATCTAAGACGTCTCCAAAGGTCTCATGATGGAAAATGCTATCCACATCCAAGGAAAGAACTATGGAAGTCAAATCGCTATCACTTATTTTTACCTTCTGTTGAGTTTTGTTTCCTCTTTCTGATGGTTCCTCCTATTGGCTTTAATTTTTACTTACAACTTCACTCATGTGAAAATATGTTTAATAGGAATGTAAATGTATAGCCTATATCAGATTGTGCACCCTCTTGGGGAGGGTGGGCAGGAGGAAGGGGGAGAAAAATTTTCAACTCAAAAGCATATGGAAGTG
The DNA here is from genome assembly GCF_003287225.1 of Phascolarctos cinereus. NCBI lineage: Eukaryota > Metazoa > Chordata > Mammalia > Diprotodontia > Phascolarctidae > Phascolarctos > Phascolarctos cinereus. The sequence continues at coordinate 25,376,339 of NW_027555736.1, read as the reverse complement.
ATTGGTGATAAATCAAAATGAATTAATAAAATTAAAAAGAGCATCCTGTCTCTGCTCCAGCTAGCTCCTAGGTACTAGCACTAGCCCCGGGATCCTCATTACAGCCTTGCTTTCTTCAGTGTGTTTTATAAGATCAGTCAATCAGCAAGAGTGTATTAACTCTGCTAAACACCAGGCGCCGTGCGGGCACTGAGGATATAGAACAGAAGTGAAACGAGACCACCCCGCACCAGACCTCAAGAGCAGGACAGAACCCTGCAAGTCACCGACTTCAATGCCCTCGTTTTAGAGACTGACATTCAGAGGGCTTCATGGCCTTCCCAAGGTCACCCAGGTCATAAATGGCAGAACCAACATACTCCTACAGGGCCTCTGGCTCCTAGCCCAGCACATTTCATTACATGTGGGCTCCCCAACTCTGGCACACAAACACAGCCATATCACAAGATCAAGAAAATGGAAATTCACTTACGTTTGGCCAGTGAACAATATACTTATCAGGGTGTGGCTGAAAAGGGGGCTTTGCTTTTGTTTTTGAAGTCTTCCACACTGTAAAAACAAAAGTGATTTTCCAACTAAATGCTGTATTTCTGTACTGGAATAGATGGCCCTTGAGAGGAACACCGAATTCTGAATTGTTTACTCTGAACATTGGCTGCCACTTCTGTGGTCATGGGGCTACTTCTTACTAATGGGACATCCTCCAGTGACTTGGATGCTCAGAATGCCCATTTGGTTTTTGTGCCATGCCAGAGCTGGGCTGCTTAGAAATCAGGACTCCTCAGAAATGGGAATGACATTTAAAACTCCATGCCTTTAAAACTTCAGGAGTCCTTTCAGGTCAGTGTGAGTCATTCTTTTCTTTGTTTGAATTATTCTCATCCAATGTTCCTGGGAAGATTTTGGATTATTATTCTACCAAAGTATCTTTTTCTTCTTAGAAAAAGAAAAAAGCCAGCCTTGCAGCACAACAGAACAGCCAGGAGGTCAGCCGTACACGGAGCAAACATTATATCATGGAGGGAAATGAGTCACCAGGCATCGTGCTGAGGACTGAGTCATTTTCAGACTGACTCATATCTCTCTGGGCCAAGGAACAATTCTAGTCCTGGCCTGATGGAAAATGACTCACAGGTTACCTCAGCAAGGTCTCCTCACCATGAAATCAACTTAGAAGCAAAGTGGCTTTCCATATAGCTTGACAACTTTGTCTGAGCTCTTGTTCTCTGCTGGGAACAACTGAAACCTCAGTTTCTCTATGGGGCTTTGATTCAAGTTAACAAGCAATTTCAGGCACAGACTGAGTGCCAGGTAATTGTGTTAGGTATGGGGGCTACCAAGATTGAAAATAAAAAAAGCCAGAACAATCCCTGCCCTCTAAGAGCTTATACTACAAATCTGAGCTATAATGTACCTTAGAGATCATCTACTCTGGACCCATTCTACAAGTGAAGTTCCTGAAGCCCAAAGAGGGGAGATAACTTATCCAAGAACACAAAGGTAGTCAGTAGCAAAGTAGGAAGCAAACCCAGGGCCTTTGACTATAAATTCATCATTCTTCCACCATCATCCTGTTACCCTCATTATTTGGTTATTTTTCAGTCATCTCCAATTCTCTGTGATCCCATTTGGGGTTTACTTGTCAAAGATACTGGAGTGGTTTGCCATTTCCTTCTCCAGCTCATTTTGTAGATGAGGAAACTGAGGCAAACAGAGTTGCCTTGCCCAGGATTATACAGCTAATAAGTGTCTGGAGTCAGATTTGAACTCAGGCCTTCCCGACTCCAGGCCCAGCACTCTATGCACTATGGAGCCACCTAGCTGCTCCATCCTCATCACAGCAGGGCAAATGAACAAAATAGGTCTAGTATTAAATGTACACAATCTTTCATTTAACCTTCCACAGCCTCCATTTTCTCATCTGGAAAATGAAGACACCAACAGTACTCACCTCACAAGGTTACTGTGAGGATCCGATGAGATCGCGTGCTGCATTAATGTCATTTATCAGCTCCTAGTAGGTCTTTGCCTGTGGACAGATACTCAGTTAGCCACTTCTTGGCTGTCTCTGATCTTTGAAAGGCCTTAACAGTGGAAGTCAGTTCCCACAGACTGAGGGGGAATTGAGTGGCTGATCAAAGGGGGATTGCAGGGATCTCTCTGCTGGTGCAGGATTCTCTTGCTTTGCCCCTGCTTGGAACTGGGTCACGGTACTGTGTGGTGGTCTTGGGTGAGGAGAAGCACTGGCATGGTAGAGCTTGTAGTGACAGTGGAGAGAGGAAATCATCACAGTTCCAAGACAGAAAAGAGTGCTTGTGGTCACTCATAGACCAGAGCATAGGCCAGGAAAGGAGTAAACACCTCACCCCTTATCATACCACCTTGGAAGAACTGAGAATTTACAGGTCCCTAGAAGTATCTCTGAAAACAGCTGCACAAAACCCCCAAAGCTTGGGACAGTACATTCTCCACACTGGAAGCAGACTCCTACCTTAACAAAGAGTTTATAACTCAAGTAACTGACTGGGATCATGAGCAAGCAGCGCAAAAAGAGTCAGACCCTAGAATCTTTCTTTGGTAACAAAGAAGAGCAAAACATACAATCAGAAGAAGACAACAAAGTCAAAGCTCCTATATCCAAAGTCTCCAAGAAAATTGGTCCCAGGCCATGGAAGAGCTCAAAAAGAATTCTGAGAAGCAAGTAAGAGGAGTAGAGAAAAAACTGAGAGTGAGGCAAGAAAATCATGAAAAACAAGTCAACAGCTTGCTAAAGGAGACCCAAAAAAATACTGAAGAAAATTAACACCTTAAAAAATAGTCTAACCCAAATGGCAAAGGAGGTCCAGAAACCCAATGAGGAGAAGAATGCCCTAAAAAACAAAATTGGCCAAATGAAAAAGGAAGTCCCAAAGGTTACTGAAGAAAATACTTCCTTAAAAATTAGACTAGAGAAATTGGAAGCTAGTGACTTTATGAGAAATCAAGACACTGTAAAACAAATCCAAAAGAATGAAAAACTAGAAAATGATGTGAAATATCTCATTGGAAAAACAACTGACCTGGAAAATAGATCCAGGAGAGAGAATTTAAAAATTATTGGACTATTTGAAAGCCATGATCAAAAAAAAAAAGCCTAGACATCATCTTTCAAGAAATTATCAAGGAAAACTGCCCTGATATTCTAGAACCAGAGGGCAAAATAGAAATGAAAAGAATCCACAGATCACCTCCTGAAAGAGCTCCCCAAAGGAAAACTCCTAGGAATATTGTAGCCAAAGTCCAGAGTTACCAGGTGAAGGAGAAAATATTGCAAGCAGCCAGAAAGAAACAATTCAAGTATTGTGGAAATACAATCAGGATAATACAAGATTTAGCAGCTTCTACATTAAGGGATCAGAGGGCATGGAATATAATATTCTAGAGGGCAAAGGAGATAGGATTACAACCAAGAATCACCTACCCAGCAAAACTGAGTATAATCCTTCAGGGGAAAAAAATGGTCATTCAGTGAAATAGGGAACTTTCAAACATTCTTGATGAAAAAAACAGAGCTGAATAGAAAATTTGACTTTCAAATACAAGACTCAAGTGAAACATGAGGAGGTAAACAGGAAAGAGAAATCATAAGAGACTTATTAAGGTTGAACTGTTTACATTCCTGCATGGAAAGATGATATTTGTAACTCATGAGTCCTTTGTCACTATTGGGGTATGGGAGGGAAAAGAATTATATGGATAGATAGATAGAAAGATAGATAGATAGATAGATAGATAGATAGATAGATAGATAGATAGATAGATAGATAGACAGATAGATATAGATGGCACAGGGTGAGTTGAAGATGAAGTGGTGATATCTGGAAAATAAAATTAAGGGGTGAAAGAGGATTATACTGGGAGAAGGAGAAAGACAGAGGTGGTATGGGGTAAATTATCTCACATGAAACAGACAAGAAAAGGCTTTTACAGTGGAGGGGAAATGGGGGAAGGTGAGAGGGAATGAGTGAATCTTACTTTCACAGGATTTGGTTCAAGGAGGGAATAACATACATTATTGGGTATGGAAATCTATCTTACCTTACAGGAAAATAAGGGAGAAAGAGGACAAGAGAGCAGGGGGATGATAGAGGGGAGGGAAGATTGGGGGAAGGGATAATCAGAAGCAAACACTTCTGAGGAGGGACAGGGTCAAAAAAGAGAATAGAATAAATGGGGAGTTGGATAGGATGAAGGGAAATGGGATAGGATGAAGGGAAATACAGTTTTTCACAACATGACTACTATGGAAATGTTTTGCATGACAATGTTTTACATATGTGTAACCTGTATCGAGTTGCTTGCCTTTTCAATGAGTGTGGGTGGGGAGGGAGGAAGTGTGAAAATTTGTAACCCAAAATTTTAAAAACATATGTTAAAAAAAATTGTTTTAATTGTTTTCACATCCAGAAAGAGAGAGAGAGAGAGAGAGAGAGAGAGAGAGAGAGAGAGAGAGAGAGAGAGCTTCCTGATGTGACATTAAAGATTTCAAATCAACTTGACAAAAAAAAAGAGAGAAAGCCTCTTTTCCAAGAGCTGAGTACAGCTGGGAAAGAGGGTAGAGCCTGGAATCAGAGGACCTGTTTCTAATTCTCCTTCTGATGCCTGATTCTAAACAAGTCACTCCACTCCTGTGTGCCTGTTTCCTCCTCTGAAAAATGAAGGGGGTTGGTGGAGATTTCGTTTGAGATCCCGCCTTCCAACTCCGTGGTCCTATGATCCTAGCTGGAGGAGATGAGACATACATAAAAATAGCTAGTAGGCCCAGCAACTGATAACGTAGGCCCAGAGCGGACTCTGATTGGATGAGCGCACAACAGCCGTCGCGTCATTAACACTGAGAAAAAACAAGAGAGAAAAAGAGGGAGGTGGCCACAGGAGGAAGCTTTCTCGCTGGAAGCCATAGCTTGCCAACAGTGAGGAGAATTCTGTTTCCCCCCTAGGCAAACAGAGAATTTAAGCTATGTCCCTGCCCAGGCAAGGGTATGACCTGGGGTCTGCTGCGTCCTCCCTGACACCATGCTGCCTTCTTCTATCCCGACAGGGTTTGGCCCCGAGCTGGACACAAGGCAGACACTCAACAAATACTTATTGCTCTAAAATGAATTGAGATGGGGGAGAGAAAAGAGGAGAAAAGGAGGGATTGAGAAAGGGAGGAAGAGAGATGGAGAGAAATTTATTAGGAAAGAGAAGAGGAAGGAATAATTTCAGGCATCCATCTAACAGTTAGTCCTCACACAGAAGAAGGTATAACAAAGAACTAGAATAGCAGTAAGGCAAGGCCAAGATTAAAAAGAAAAATCACTTTATAGATTCTCTCCAGTCAAGCAGTGAGATTCCATAATTTAATAAGAAATGCCATGACTTTCTATTCAAATATCAATGTGGAGATCATTCTATAAACAATCATTTATTAAGTGTCTACTACATACCCAGGCACCATGTTAGCTGGTGCTGGGATAGGAAGACAAAAAACAATCTTTAATCTCAAGAAGTTTAAGTTCTAGGGATGTACTCCACAGTAGCAAATGTTAAATTATTTGGATTATCTCCTGTTTGCTTATTCTTATTAACAATTCTCCTCTGTTAACATGAATAATCAAGAGGTAAGAAACAGCATAGCTTAATGGTCAGAAAGCTGGCATCAGGATATGGAAGACCTGGGTTCAAATGCTACCTCAGCCTCATACTGTCGTGTCACCCTGAGCAACAAGCCCCTTAATTTCTCAGCTCCCCAGTCAGCCTCTAAGACAATCTGTTGTTGAAGGGGTGTTAATCTTCATGAGTTGAGTTTCTTTGCCAGGATTTTGCTACACCAATGAAATCAAAGCTCTGTTTAAGAAAAAAGGATGAAAAGATTGACCTGTGCATGTAGTAAGCACTTAATAAATGCTTGGTGACTGGCTCCACTCTAAAATTAGTCTGTTTCAAAGGACTATAAAAAACTTGTTATGAATTTTGAAATTCTCAAGTCAATGAACACCATTGATGTTTTCCTGCTCCTCTCCCTCCATGTTCCTAGAGGATTTTTTTCAGCGTCCTGAGAATTTATGGGTAGATAATTGGATTCCTCTCATAACCACAGGTTTTGATACATTCAGTAAGTTGTACTTACCTGAACATTCATTTAAGAACATGGTCAAGATGCAGGCAAATCTTGAAAAAATGAGAAAAGCAGAGGTGGTTTTCCGTCTCCCTGCCCTAGGAGAAAAAGCACACAAGGTCAGACGTGGCAGATGGCACACTTCACATGGCGGCTTGCCTTCATTTCCCCGAATAAATAACACCAGTGAATTCTTGGCCGAGCCTGGAGTATTTGGCTGAGCCAAGGAAAGCCATCCATCAAGCTAAGGCTCCTACTGCGTACCACCTGGGCAAGATGCAAATAACTTATAGACTGTCAGAGGATTACAATCTCACCCCAAAAGAATTGGAGTAGATGCCCACAGCAAATTGGCCAGGGCTTCAACCCCTCAAGTCTCTTGATAAAATGTGATATCTGCTTCTCAGGCAAATGAAAGCATCTCCTACCAAGCTTAAAATGTTGTTATCCAGGGTCAAAAAGAAGGTGTGGTGCCTTGGTGAGCTAGATTCAGAGCAGGAGGATCAGAGTGCAAAGTGGCCTCTAGTCCTTATCACCTGTGTGACTTTGGCCAAATCAATTAACTATTCTAAGCCCTCCTTCTCCTCATCTGTAACATCCTTAACTTGTTTCCCATTTCTGGACCTCAGTTTCTTCATCTGTAACAGTCTTGACACTGCCCATTTCTAGATTTCAATTTCCTCTTCATCAAATCATGAAATTGAATTAAATTATCTTTGGGATCCCTTCTAGTTCTTAATCCTATGAGAAGTTTTAAAAGACAATGGGGAGTAGTGGAAAGAGTCTGGAATCTAGAATCTTCTAGGACCTGTAAAGGGCTGGGGGAAAGGCGGGTGCGGTGCACAGCATGTAGAACAGTTTCAGTACAAAGACCCCAAGTTTGGGGGTTGGAGGAACTTGGTTTTACCCTTAGCCTTTCCACTTCTGTCCTGTTTGCCCTTAAATCACATAACTCCTCCTTCCTTTGTTTGTAAAGGAAAGGAGTTGGGCTAGAAGAAGAAAGGGACAGCCCAAATTCATGATAAAGGAGACAATCTTTTCAAAGACCAGAATGCTTTCACCAAATCCCAATCAGATCTCATTGAGACTTTGGTCTGGAAACAATGTTTCTTACCCCTCATTTCACCCTGGACAGCTTAAATGCTGTCAATGGAAGGTGTGGTCAATTTCCAAGAAGCTTAATTTCACTAATTCCCAGAATTAACAAATACTCCATGAGCCTGACACATTCCAGAAGAGTCAGGAAAGGGTATTCTGCCAAGAGTTTCTCTTGTATGAAAGAAAAAATATAGTGTGAAAAGCATTTATACTCTTTTTTCCTATTTGATAATAGAAAGGTAAAACTAACTGATAATGAGCAAAGAACCTGGCAAATGCTTTATCTCTAATGCCCATAATTATTATTAAATCTTACTTTATACAGTGCTCCCCTTCATAAACTCTACAGTTTGGAGGAATTCAACTTTTCATTCTTCCTCACACACTATACTCCATCTCCCACCTCAATGCCTTTGCCCTTTCAGTCCCCATGCCTGGAATGCACCCCCTCCTCACCTCAGAATTCCTGTTCTACCTGATGCCTCTAAGAAGTCCTCCAGCTACCAGTGCTTTCCAGTCCCCTCACCTCCCCATTGTCCTCTATCTATTTGTATGTATTTATCTGTGTATACATTGTTTCCCCACGAAGAATGGGGAAGTCTCAGGGCCCAACTGTGAGGATAGGCTTTCATTTTTTTTTCTTTGTATCCCTAGTTCCTAGCACAGAACCTAGAACACATGTGGAGTTGTGAAATGATCTAACCATTTTGGAGAGCAATTTGGAACTATGCCCAAAGGACTATAAAAATGTACATACCCTTTGACCCAGCAATAGCACTTCTGGGGCTGTATCCCAAAGAGATCATACAAATAGGAAAAGGACTCACATGTACAAAAATATTTATAACAACTCCTTTTGTGGTGACAAAGAATTGGAAATCAATTGGGGAATGGCTGAACAAGTTGTGGTATATGAATGTAATGGAATACTATTGTGCTATAAGAAATGATGAACAGGCAGACTTCAGAAAAAACCTAGAAAGACTTGTATGGTCTGGTGCTGAGTGAAGGGAGCAGAACCAGGAGAACATTGTAACATGTTGTGAGATGACTAATATTGATAGACTTAACCCTTCTCAGCAATACAAGGATCTAAGACATCTCCAAAGGTCTCATGATGGAAAATGCTATCCACATCCAAAGAAAGAGCCATGGAGTTTGAATTCAGATTGAAGCATATACTATTTGCTATATTTTTCTTCTGTTGTGTTTTGTTTCCTCTTTCTGGTGGTTCCTCCTATTAGTTCTAATTCTTCCTTACAACATCACTAATGTGAAAATATGTTTAATAGGAATGTATACGTATAGCCTATAACAGATTGTGCACCATCTTGAGGAGGGAGGTAGGGAAGGAGGGGGAGAAAAATTTTAAACTCAAAAACTTATGGAAGTGATTGTTAATAATTCAAAATTAATTAAAGTATCAAAAAAACCCTTAGAACACAGGAGGTGCTTAATAAACATTTATGGGGGGGGGCAGCTAGGTGGTGCAGTGGATAGAGGACCAGCCCTGGATTCAGCAGGACCTGAGTTCAAATCCGGCCTCAGACCCTGGGCAAGTCACTTACCCCCATTGCCTAGCCAAACAAAAGAAAACAAAAATAAATAAATAAATAAATGCTTATTGACTGACTGATACTTAATAAAGAATTCAAAGATCTACAAAGCCCATCCCATTCAAGCCTCACAACCACACTGTGAGTACTACAATTACTATGATGTTTTACAGATGAGGAAACTGAGCCTGAGAGTCAAAGGTCCCACAGCTAAAAAATGCCTAGATGATGTTAACAGCTATGCAGGAAGTAAGAATTAGAAAGCCTATATTAGATTCTGCGCTCTGACAGCTGGACCTTGGCAAAATCACTTGAAAGAGTACTGAATTTGGAGTGGAGGCCCTGAGTTTAAATCTGTGTTCTTTGTCACTCATTACCTATGAGACCTGGGACAAGTCACTCAATCTGTGTGTCATCTCTAAAATGTAGAGATTAGATTAGATGGTGTCTAAGGTCCCTTCAGCCTCCAAATCTGGGTTCCTGGAGGCTTTACGTAAATCTAGTGAGAGAATATTGCCAATCACATCCCAGCTTCATTTAAGCACTTACTGCCATTAAGAACTTGTCAGTTCTAAGTTTAGCATATAAAAAGGTTTGCAAATGACTCACCTTCTAAGTGGGCTAACTCTTTGAAAGTCTTGCAGTCCCATATATGCACAAACAAGTTCATAATATTCCCTTGTTTGGTCAAAATTAAGATAATTTACTCTCTGTTGACATGTCTTACATGAAGACTTCCCTGATTCCTCTGTTACTGAACTCTCAGCCTTCTCAAAATCCTTGGCTTTCTTACCTGTGGATGTGGCAATTTCCCCCCTCTTAGAATGGGAGCTCCTATAGGGCAGAGTGTCTCACTTTGTCTTGGTATTCCGGTGCCTGGCACACTTCCCTGCACGTAGTAGGTACCTAATCTATGTTTTTTGAGATGAACTGATTTATCATTTCTTGTGAACTGGGAATGGGTTACTTTGGAATAGAAAAATGCTCTGAGTTTAGAGAAGCTCAGATTTCAGACAATCATTTTTATAAAGCTATGAGAGAAAATCAGCCATGCAAAATAATACATACCAGGGCTTCTCAATGAAGTATATGCACAGAGGGCATGCTGGGACTTCCACCAGACCATACAAAGCTATATTCAGGTACAGATTTCCTTTGAGCTCACCAGCATTCAAAGTAAGGCCATAGTATACCAGGCTACACACATACCTGAAAATATCCATTAAGGTTAATATCAATTTAGTATTGATCATATGCTCCCCATATTGAATCTAAACTATATTCTCTTTTTTGTCACTATATTACCCTGCTGCTTCACACTGGGCTCTCCAGTCCACTAAGCCCTCTAGATCTTTTTCAGATCAATGGCTATTTTTAGCCACACCTCCTCTACCTTGCAGTTGTGAAATTGGCTTTTTGTATCCTAGGATAAGACCTTACATCTGTCCTGATTAAATGTTATCTTAGCAAAGTCAGCCCCACATTCTAGCCTGCTGAGGTCTTTTTGAATCCTGACGCCATCATCTAATGTCTTAGCCACCCCTCACAACTTTTAGACATCTGAAAACTTGGTGAGTGTGCTATGAATGCCTTCATAAATGCCTTCATCCCAGTCATGACAAAAACACTAGACAGAGGGGCAGCTAGTTGGCCCAATAGATAGAGCTCTGGCCTTGGAGTCAGGAGGACCTGAGTTCAAATCTGGATTCAGGCACCTGAAACTTACTGGCTGTGTGACCCTGGGAAGTCACTTAACCCCGATTGCCTCATCAAAAAACACCAAAAACCACCAGACCAAAGGTAAGTCACTGCAGCTCCCCTTCCAAGCCAACACTGAGCTACTTTTTGGCCAAAGTCATTCAGCAAATTCCATGTTCATCAAATTATGCCATCTTCTAGTCCACACTGATCCATCTTTTCCTCAAGCCTAGCATGAACCTAGCATGAAAGACTTTGTCAAACACTTTTATTAATTCTACATCTGATCTCCTGAGTTAGTAACACTATCGAAAAAGGAAACAAAGTTGGTCTGGCACGAAGTTTTCTTGATGAAGCCATGCTCATTCTTTGCGATTGCCGCTTCCATTTCTTGATTAATGTTCCCCAACTGTGCCTTTAACAATATACTCTAGAATTTTCCCAGGAAGAGAAGTCAAGCTCCCTGGCCTGTTGTCTGCAGATTCTAATTTCTTCCCTTTGTTGAAAATCAGGGCCATTACTCAAGACCTCTCCTCTTCCCTAAGATCTTCCAAAGACCATTGACATTTTCTCAACAACTACATCTTCCAGTTCTGTTGGTACCCAAGGATGCAGCTCATCCGGGGCAGGTGGCTTGTGTTTGTTACATAGCAGGTATTTAATAAATGTTGCTTAGTTGCTTGACTGATCAAAGGCAGGTAAGTGCTTCCTTGTCATTGCTTTACTTATCTTGGGTAGGAACTCTCACGAGCCATTTTGGTGCTAGTCTTTCCAGGTCAAAGTTCTTTGCACTTGGCAGAGAAGACGGAAGGAAAATTAGAGCTGATCACCTCTCTCCTCAATTACCATCATCCCCTCCATCCTAAGCAACAAGAGTTGTTTTCTCTTGGATCTTCTTCTTTTCCCCAATATAGCTTTTTTTTTTAACCCTTGGTTTTTATCCTTGGATTTTCTTGCCAACCTAAGCTCATTCCAACCATTAGTACTCCTGGCCCTTTTCTTACAGACAGGGCAAGCAAGTGGGACAGTGGAGAGTGTGATGGACTTAGAATTAGGAAGATCTGAATTCAAATCCTGCCTCAGATACTTATTAACCACATGACCCTGGGTAAGTCACTTAACCTCTCTCAGTCTGTTTCCACATCTGTAAAGTGTGACTTCATTAAAGTAGGAACGATGGTAGCACCTGCCTCACATGGTTATTATGAGGATTAAATGAGATAACATTTGTAAAATATTGTACAAACCTTAAAGTACTGTACAAATGCTAGCTATTATCATTACTATGCCATAGCATACTTAACCTCTGGGAAACTCAGGTCCATTTCTGTAAAAGGGGAATAATAAATAATAATAATAATAACAACAACAACATACTATCTACCTCAAAGGGTTTTATTGAAGAAAGTTCTTTGGAAACTCTCAAATGCTGTAAGAATATGAGTTGTCGGGGCAGCTAGGTGGCACGAGAGATAGAGCTCTGGCCTTGGAGTCAGGAGGACCTGAGTTCAAACCCAGCCTTAGACACTTGACATGTACTAGCTGTCTGACCCTGGGCAAGTCACTTAACCCTGATTGCCTCACCAAAAAAGAAAAAAAGTGGTCATCATCTTTCTCCTTCCCTCTAATCTAGCCTGATTTCCCCCAGTATCCAAAAAACTGTGATGCTTGAGCATTCCAGGCGCTGAAAGGAACAGAGAGAAAGAGGAAGGACAGTGATAAGTCCTTAGAATGAATTAAAAGCACAAAGAAATAGAACAGTAATGCCCTACTTATCCAGTGCTCACCTTTCAGCCTCTCAAAGCATGACTGAAAAACATGGGGGAAGCAAAGAAGTCCCTAAGATACCCAAATGCATACTGCAAAATACAAGGAACGCAGTGTATGACAAAAGACTCTGGATTAGGAATAAAATGACTCAGCTTCAAATCCTAATCCTCCCAATTGCTTACCCATGTGACTTTGGGCAATTCCTTTCATCCCTCCCTCCAACCCAAGCCTCAGTTTCCTCATCTGCAAAATAAGAGAGTAGACTAGACGATTTCTAAGGTCTCGTGCAGCTCAAAATTCTATAATAAGTCCATATATTGTACTTTGAGAAAACCTCACTCAGAGCCTCTTCTGACTCTTATTTTAAGTACAAATCTAATAGTTTCTCATTCTATAGGATTTTCAAAGGAGAGTTCAGGAGGGTGCTGCTGGAGGCTGGAACTTTGAAAACTGTGAGAAATGATAGCTAGGAGTAAAGGAAAAAGCATAAAAAAGCAAAAACTAACTCAAAAGGCACAGCCATCTTAGATTATCTAGTTGGAGGGTAAATATTCCTACATAATTCAATAGGTCTTGAGGAAATCATTGAATTACAGGACTGAGGAATGATTGAATGAATAAACATTTATAAAATCCTTACTATGTGCCAAGCACTGTCCTAAACACGGGGAATGTGAATTTTTAACATGAGACAGTCCCTGCTCTGAAGGAGCTCATATTCTAAAGGAAGAAACAACATATATAGAAGAGCGCAGGTATAGTATAGATGGCAAGGCCCAGGACCCCTTAAGAAGAAGGAAGATGGCAAGGCTCAGGGGTCTTTAGGGTAGACCAGCAGGTCAGACAGTAGTGCCTAAGGTTGTGGAGGACATATCACTGGCACAGCAGACAGAAGACCCGAGTTCAAATCTCCCCTCAAACACTAGCTGTGTGGGCCCAGGCAAGTCACTTGACTCTATTTGCCTCAGTTTGCTCAACTGTAAGTTGAAGACAATAGCAACACCCACTTTGCAGGGTTGTTTCAAGGATCAAATTAGATGATATTTGTGAAAAGTGCTTAGCACAGTGCCTAGCATAGAATAGACACTATACAGATACTTATTCCCTTCCTTATGCCCATATCAGTAGGCAAATGGCCTTAGAATGTAATAGCAGGTCAGATGAGAAGCTGAGACTGCAAGAGTAAGTGATTTGCTCCTGGTCACACAGGTAGTAAGGATCTAAGTCAAGACTCAGTACCAGCTCTGCTCTCTTGACTCTTACCCCAAAACTCTTTCTCCTACACCACACTAACAGCTCAGAATCCTCATTATAAACATCAGTCTGCCTCATCAAGGCAGCTGGGTGGGCTGCCTATGGGCATGCCCTTCCCCCTTGTCTTCCCTTCCTTTGTATCCCTACTGCCCTATTTTCTAGATGGAATCCAGGCAATTAGGTGGGAAGAACAACATGGTAACTCACCATTGCGAGGAGCCAGGAGTCCCCAAAAAGAGTTTATACCAGAAAAACAAGGCATCATTGCATTTTCCAGATAGGGATAATCTACTTACACACACACACACACACACACACACACACACACACACACACACACACTGACTCTCACCCCAGACAAATCTTGTCCCTCTAGCCATAGAAATTATTCAGAACTAGTCTGTTTATACTTTCAAAATCACTGAATCACTAAGACAGCATCATTGAAGGGCAGGGAGAGAGAAGATGGGTCTCACCAAAGAGACGCAATGACAACTTGGGGCGAGGAGGAGACGTTGTTCTTAAAAGCTGACTAGTGAAGACCCCAAGTGGGAAGAGTTGTTATTTCTATTAGTAGCTATTTATTCTCAAGATTATCCACAAATCTAAGAATATACATGAACATTACTTTAAATCTTCATAGGCTTAGGCTAAGGAACGGATTTGAAATGAGCTGAAATTGATCCTAAGAAAAGCTGAACAGGATAAATTGTTTCCTTCAACTTTTTGAAACTTTTCATTCATAGAGTCAAATTTTTACAGTCTCCTTTTTATGCCCAATGAAGGGGCAGCTAGGCGGCATCATAGTGCATAGAACACCTGGAGTCAGGAAGACCTGAGTTCAAATCTGGCCTCAGATACTTACTAGTTGTATGACCCTGGGCAAGTCACTTAACCCTATTTGCCTGTTTCCTCATCTGCAAAATGAACTGGAGAAGGAAATAGCAAATCACTCTAGAATCTTTGCCAAGAAAACCCCAAACAGAGTCACAGAGTTGGATACAACTGAAAAATAACAACAACAGATAACAATGCAAATCTAAATAGTTTTAAAATAAAAAGAATCACAGCTGGTAAGGAACTTCCTAAGACTCTCCATCAGGCTAGATATCATGAAGAGGAAATCGTAGCATGGGATGGAGAGGACTTCATGCACCAGATGAGGGACTTAGCCAGGTATCTTGGGGTGTTCTCTCTCTTTCCTTCTCCTCCCTCTCTCTCTTTTCCCCTACCCGTGCCAAAAAGCAGAATAGTTAGTATCATCTCAACTTCCCTTCATTAGGGTTCTGTGTTTACTTCCATAATAACTTTTCCCATCTGCCATATCCATTCATTCATTCAATACCACATGGTTTGTGCAGAGCATTGTGGTAGGCCCTACAGGAATTTACAATGTAATAGAATCCTTATTGATAAAGAACAATGATTTGGAATTTGTATAACTGAGGGCCAGTTAGGACCTGAGTTCAAATCTGGACTCAGATACTTACTAACTGTATGACCCTGGACAAGTCACTTAACCCTGATTGCCTCAAAAAAATAAAATAATAATTTCTACAACTGTGTTGAGTTCCAAGGGATCACAGTCTTCAGAAATAAAATGGAGTTTTTTACATTTTACAGAAAAGGAAACTGAAGTTGATGGAAAAGACATGATTTGCCCAAGATCACATAGATAGTAAATGGTGGAGGTGGGATTTAAAGATAGGTCCTTTGACTCCCAATCCAGGATTCCATTTGCTTCCTCCCCATTGATCCTAATGGGCAGTATTTATATTTCACAAGCTGAATATGAGGGAAACATTCTCAAGAAATTTTTTCAGCATTAGCACTTTTAATCCAGGAACAAAATCTGGCTTAAGCCCACGGGCTATTACTCTGCATAATTCAAGAAACTACTTGTTGAAGGAAGGAAGGAAGGAAGGAAGGAAGGAAGGAAGGAAGGAAGGAAATATTCACTTGGTAGCTACTACGTCAAGGGGACTGTACAACTTCCAACAAGAGAAGCCATCAAAGGCCTGTTTTAATGAACCCACTAATTGTTATTTCCCACTGCCCTGGCTTTAGTTATAACACTGTGCTTTGTACATAGTAGGCACTTCGTGAATTTTTTTAACTTCAATTCAACAAGAATTAATTAACTTCTTAACTATATATAAGAAGACCCTACGTAAGGTGCCTGCGAGACAATGACAAAAATGAAATAGGCCCTGCCTTCAAGGAGCTTACATTCTATAGAGGTGGAAGTAGAGGGGGAAGGTGGGATAAGGGACAATAATATATAGACAGAAAAGCAGGCACAACCTCTAACCAAAGTAATTTCAAGGATATAATGCTAATAATTATGAGGACCTGGGAAAATTTAGCACCTTACATGTACCTCTGAGTTGGGAGGGACCTCAGAGGCTGTGACCCCTTCCACGATAATAATATTAATAATAATAATAAAAACAGCTAGCATTATGTAGCACTTCCTGGTATACAAAGCTCTTTATAAATATTATCTCATTTGATCACCACAATAACCTTGAGAGGTAAGTGATATTATCCCCATTTTGACAAATGAGAAAACTGAGGCAGACCAAAGTTACATGACTTTGTCCAGGCTTATATAACTGTGTGTCTGAGGCTTGATTTGACCTCAAATATTCCTGACTCCAGTTCCAGAACTCTATCTAGAACTCTATCCAGCTGCCTCTAGACATCTAATCTCTGCTTGAAAGATTTACAGTGAGAATCCAGTGGAATTGAGACTAATGTCATCAGTAGATGATTATTTTGTATACAGCAGTACTTTTAATCATGTTCTTCCATCTTGTCCCAAGGGAAGTCATGTGCGCAGTAAATAATTAGTGTTTATGAGTTAGCACTTAGCTCAGTGCCTGACACATAGTAGGCCCTTAGTAAGCCCTTACTGACCGAGTCAAAGGAATAGCATTAAGTTAAGTCGGCCCCAGCATAATTTGGGTTTTCCAGTTCTCAGCTTGGATATCTATTTGCTCTGTGACCTAGGGCAAGTCATTTCACTTGTATGTACCTCAGTGTCTCCACCTGTAAAAAATGGGCCTAATGGTCTTTTTTATTTTTTTACCATGGTGATTTTTCTAAAGCACAAGTCTGACCACATAACTCTTCTGTTTCATGAGCTCCACTGGCTCCCTATTACCTCCAGAATTCAAGAAAAAGTCCTCTTTGGCACTGAAAGCCCTTCACAACCTGGCCCTTGCTATCTTTCCAGTCTCCTTATATTTCACTCCCTCTGCACAAACTATAGGTCCAACTCCAATGGGGTCCTTGCTGTTGTCTATCTCCCTCTCCAATTCCACGCCTTTGCCCTGGCTGTGCCCCAGGTCAGAAACATTCACCCTTATCACCTCTGCCTCCTCATTTCCCTGGATTCTTTCAAGCCTTAGCTCAAAGTCCACCTGCTGCAGGAGGCCTTTCCCAGTTCCCCAGATACTAAGGACTTCTCTTTTCAGATCATCTCCAATCAACTTGGTACTTATTTGTTACGTACCTGGTTATTTAGATGTTCTATATTCCATTAGACTGTGATATAAGCTCACAACGGAGGAGCTGTGGTTTTTTGTTTTGTTTTGTTTTTTTCAGCCAGAGACAAGGTTTATTAGAACATCTGTCATATTGGGTAGACTTAAGGAATCTAAGCATTTGTATCACTAATGCTAGTGGATCAGATCTTAAGAATTTGAACCTTTGGCTAGACTCTTAAAGAATCTGAGCATCTTAATGGAGACGAGATGGACCTTATATACAGAAAGACTGTAGGAGGATCTAGGAAGGATCTTGATGGGAGTGACTGAGAGGTTGAGAATGGGGTCTAGATAGGGTCAAGGGTAGGAAGTGGCCAGGGGCAATTAGGAGGTAACAGAACAGAATTGGGAGATTGGGTTTAGCCACAATGAAAGGCCAATTGATAGGATTATAGCCTCAGGTGAACACCAGAGATTTGGCCAGGTGGAAAAGTCCAGGGCTTTTCCTTTTTGGGGTCCAGATCCCCAAAGACATGATCTTTTCCTTTTAAGGGTTCATATCCCATCCCCATCATTCCCCCCTCAAACAAATGGGACCCAAATTCTTTTGGTGTAAGGGGCGAAGGTCTCGTCTTCTGAAACTGCTTCCTGCTGGCAAGGGGCACAGAGCTATCCTTGCCTCAAGGGGGTCCCAAAGAGGAGGTTGACTGGCACCCAGCACAGGCTGCATCCAGGAGATGATGTGTGGGGACATTGGCTGGTACCCACTGTTTGCTACCAACTGTAGGTGAATGGCCTGTAGTCTGGAAGACACACATCTGACAGAAAAGACTGCAGGGCCCAGATGTGGGGAGAAGTAAAAGTGTAAGAGCCCCATTGAAATCATTTACCTTTGACCTGCAGGATTATCTGATCTTGTTACTTTTTCTAAAGTTTAAGTAACACTTTTGTCCGTAGAAGTTTTCCCATCCCTAGGTTCAATAGTTACATAAATGAATACTGAAGACTAACTGTCACTTCAATTATCACTGAAATTTTCCTCCCTAAACCAAACTCAAAGATGTTTCTGACTTAATTTAGTTATAACACTGTGCTTTGTACATAGTAGGCACTTAACCCTGTTATTAATTTCAGTTATTTGGGGGTATTGAATGACTACATATTCAGGTCAAAACAGCAAGATCTCACACACTTGCATTGATCTTTTACTGACCACTTGCTCTGATTATAGAAATTTGCTCTAAAAAGATAAAGCA
Organism: Phascolarctos cinereus; assembly: GCF_003287225.1. Classification (NCBI taxonomy): domain Eukaryota; kingdom Metazoa; phylum Chordata; class Mammalia; order Diprotodontia; family Phascolarctidae; genus Phascolarctos; species Phascolarctos cinereus. The sequence continues at coordinate 25,358,077 of NW_027555736.1, read as the reverse complement.
GGCACTAGATTTAGGGCCCAAATATGACAGGATAAAACATCCTGAGCTCTGTTTAGATTCAGATAATTCAGTTTTCTGACCATGCAGTATCAAATCCACCTCACAGCCAGACTTGGGAATAGCCAGGTGGGTAACATTCTTTTTCAAAGGAACATAATGGGGAAACTGAGCCAGGAGGATCCCATCTAAGACTGGGGCTAACATTGTCCTCTCAGCTTTTCCTGATGCCTACTTCCTACCAGTATCAGATTCTCTCTGAGTAGCCTATGGCATTTCTCTCAGATGGTGGATTATTGACTACTGAGTATTGATGGATTATTATGATCCACCAGACAACTCAAAATAAAATCCATGAGCTTTTACCTCAAACAGCAAATTTCACTAATCACAGCTTAGGGAAAACTTTTCCAGGATTTACATCTCAAATTTAAATTCGTCTTGGTGTAAAAAGCCAGTCATTAAGAGATTATTTCTATATACCTGCAAATTCTCAGCAAGTCAAAACCCAGACAAGCTTTTTGGCAAGTTTACACATTAAAACAATAACTAACAATAGGTAGATTGTTTTAGCTGTAACCAAATTATGAAAAGTTGCTTGACATAACTGATACAAGAAGTTCACCAGTTTGAAACTTGAAACAAACCCATTAGCAATCAGGTGACTTCAGTTTTGCTAAATGCACTTCCAAATTACTTTACACAGAGAATCAACATCTCATTATTAACAGTTAAAACTAAAACTTTAAAAGAGCGTGCTTACCCCAGTTTGGAGGCTAGCTTCTTCACCTTGAGGAGGATGTGCTGAACCTGGGTAATGCTTCCTAAGCAAAGGTTGCCCCAGGGCCCAAGGCCATTGCCAGTGGGGCCCATGCGGTAGAGGGTGAATTCAGAGTGGAAAGGGGGGAAGGGTGAAACTCTCTTCTCCCATGAGAGGGATTAACAGATACCCTCTTGAATCAAGGGAAGGGAGTAGGAGAAGGGAGTGACCAGGGTTGTAAGGAGGTGTTTCAAAATTCCTTAATAATCACAAAACCTCCAGAATCTGCTAACATGTTTTTAGCTATTCTAACTTTTTCCTGTGACCTCTATGAAAAATTCAGGGGTGTAAAGTGAAGGGAGCAAGTAAGCCTCAGGGAACCAAAAAGCACCTTCAGTTTCCCCAGTTCCCTGACACTGAGAGAATGGACAGAATTGGGCATACACTTCTGGATAGGGCATCCATCCTTGTCCTCTATGCTATGGAAGGTGTACCGAGACCCTGAGAGCGTCAGGCCAAGCGCGAGATGGCCTTGGAACTTGGGGCTAGGCAGCTTCCCCAAACGGGCTACTACAATGCTGAGGCTTAGGGGTTTAGGGGTGCTGGAACCCCAAAATCACAATACATGAGTCCTGTCTGAATGAATTCAACCCAAACCTTCTTTCAGCCAAAGACAAGGTTTATTAGAATATCCATCATATTGGGCAGACTCTTAAGGAATCTAAGTATTTGTATCACTAATGCAAGCGGGTCAGATCTTAAGAATCTGAGCCTTTGGCTAGACTCTTAAATAATCTGAGCTCAGGAAGCATTTTGTAAACTTATGAGAACATGCAGTAAGTTCAAGAATCCCAAATCACTCTGTACTGCCAAAGCCCACCTTTTTAACACTGATATTCTTGGTGATGTTATATGGCTATTGATGAGGTCTAGAAGTTTAGGGGTGCTGGACCCCGAAATCATGACATGTGGGTCTTGCCCAAATGAATTAGACCCAGGACTTCTTTCAGCCAAAGACAAAGTTTATTAAGGATCTGCCATATTGACCAGACTCTTAAGGAATCTGAACACTTGTGAGCTATTGGCTAGGTTCTTAAGGAATCTCAGCACCTTTTTGGAGACAAGATGGACCTTCTATACAGAAAGACTGTGGGAAGGATCTAGGAAGGATCTTGATGGGAGTGACTGGGAGGCAGAGAACAGGGTCTAGATAGGGTCAAGGGTATGAAGTAGCTAGGGGCCCAAGGGAGGTAAGACAATTAAGGGCTAGACTAGGTTAAGGGTAACAGAATTGGGAGATTGGGCATAGGCTATAACAAAAGGCCAGTTGATGGGACTGTATCCTCAGGGGAATGCCAGAGACCTCCTTGATCAAGTGGGAGAACTCAAGGAAAATCCCTTAGACAAATGGAACCCAAATTCTTTTTGGGGTAAGGGGTAAAGGTCTTGGCTTGGGCCTATACCCCATTAGCTATGACTCAGGGAATATCAAAAGCTGAGGATCCTTACAGGCCCCTAGCTCTAAATCTTATAAAACCTGTGAAAGTGAACTATCCTTTAAAATAAGCCCTGTGGTTAATTGTCACACACAGACACACAGACACACACACACTCTAGCTCATCTGTTTTCCAAGCATGGATGGTGTTGGGCTCCAAAAGATATGTATCGGGGCAGCTAGGTGGCTCAGTAGATAGAGTACTGGCCCTGGAGTCAGGAGGACCTGAGTTCACATCCAGCCTCAGACACTTAACAGTTACTAGCTGTGTGACCCTGGGCAAGTCACTTAACCCCAATTGCCTCATGAAAAACAAACAGACAAAAGATATGTATCATTAGCACAGTGCTCATCACATTGTAAGTGCTTAATAAATGCCTGTTAGTTGATTGATGGGATGGTGCCCATGGGGGCTTCTTACAGTGAGGTTTATCCTCACTATCACCCATGATCGAGCTCTGCATCCAAGCTGGATAAGGTAAGCCACTGTGTCATCCACCACACCCTTGGCTTCAAAGTTATTGAGCAAAAACTCCAAGGCCAAGCATTCGTTTACATCTCCATTCAAAATAATCACAGCCTTGAAAGGAGGCCAGAGGTTGTAGGCTTGTTTACGTCCCTAAAGGGACCAGTGAAAAATCTCTGAGCAAAGCAGGTTACTATAAAAAGTAAGAAAAGAAGAGATGGGCCTTCAGTGAGAAACTGGACAAAGCTAGCAGTCTCTTCTCTGTACCTAGCTATCTGACAAAGGAGATGCTCCTAGATGTCAACAGAACGGAAGCTCCCTGAGGGCAAGGCAGCATGGTGTAATAGAGAAAAGGATGGCCTTGGAGTCAAGAAGACTCAGGTTTGAGTCCTGCCTCTGAAGCATGCTAGTTGTGTGCCTTTCGACCAATTACATCATCTCTTAGTGTCTTACCCAACTCTCCAAGAATATCAACTTTAGAGGTGTTCCTAAATTGCATCAATGGAGGAAGTCTCCACACTAGGAATCTCCTATAGTGATGCAATCATAGAATTGAAAAAAAAAATCATTTATTCCAGAAACAATCAACCAATGGGACCACTTTTTATTGAAAACCCTCTTTCTAAATGTGTGTCCAAACAGCAGGCAGTTGGCCCATTCTCCAAGCCTGACCAAGCCAGCCTCTGTCAGTTGGGCCTTCTCCTCCTCACTTACCAAACATACAGGAGGATGACGGTGCACCAGCGCAGGACTGGGTGTGTCACGAGGTTGAGAACCCCAGGTGCTGAGTCCTGGCTTTTCTCTGACCCTCCAAGGGGTTTCAATTTTATCCTCAGTCCCTCTTTTCCATTACCACAAGCTATGTAGTGCATTATGGCCTCAGCTTTTTCCACAGCCCCTTGGGAATGCAGCCACCTTGGTGATTCAGGGAGCAGGCTGCCAAAAAAAAGAAAAGGACAAGACCATGAAAACTCATTGCAGCCAGACACAATATCCTCAGAGCCTCCCTTTTCTCTTTCTTAAATCCATTAGAGGCATAAGCTTATAAGGTCATCATGCCTGCATTTTCAGGCCTGGAGTACAGAGGGAGGGCTCAGCTGGTTTCCAGAGCCAGCAGAATAATCAGCTATTTCCAATTTCAAGGCAGTGCTAAGCAACAGCTATAGCTTGTCTGTCCCACTGTTTCAAAATCAAGTCAATGTTCAAGGACATTTTGGCTTTCTGCTCCATCATGGGAAAATAAACAAGGACCCATGCCATTCAGGGTCACTGCCAGATCTGGAAACCCAGCAACAAGATACAAAGGGGACCCTGCCTTGTAACCTGGGAAGTTTCCATTGCTGAGCTCTGTCCTAAACTATCCCCTCCAGAGCCATCTGTAAACAAGGCTTCTCTATCTCAATCACATAAAAGGGTCTTAGTTGTTAAAGGGTCTGAGCTTCAGATTCTGGGATAAGAGCTGTAAAGTAGGAAGAAACTTCAGTCAACTAGTCATTCAATGAACATTTATGAAGCACCTACTATGTGCCAGGCACTGTGCAAACCCTTTCACTTAACCAAGGAGGAAACTGAAGCAGAAGGTCACACAGGCAGGAAGCAAGAGGCTGCCTTTGAAGCCCAGCTCTCTGATGCTGGATGGAGGGACCTTCCCCCATCCTGTAAGCTCGAGGGCACTGTCTTGTCCTGTCTTATTTTTGTAGTCCTACACTAGCATCTCCATCAATAAAAAGACCTTGGATGTCCTCCAATATGGAAAAGATATCCAAGTAGGAAAGGTATTGTGGCAAATGTATGGATGGCTGGACTTGGAGACTGGAAAACCTGGGTTCAAATCCTCCCTCTGCCACAGGCTATAGAAGTCTAGCAAAGTCACTTAAGCTTTTAGTGCCCAAGGCAACTTTCTACAACCATTAATTGCAAAGAAGATGCTAATAGAAGGAGTTTGCTCACCAGAAGTACTTCACATCAATTTTACTCAAGGTCTAATTGGGGGGGGCGGGGGAATGGAACACAAAGTGGGGGAATCTCCCTCTAACCCATCAGTATACTTAGTATAGTGGAAAGAGGACTGGAGTTCAGATCCATTTCTGTGACTTCCTACCTTGGGTAAGTCACTTAACCTCTGTGCCTCAGTTTCCTCATCTATAAAATGAGAGGGTTGGGCGAGATAACTCAGAAATCACTTCTTAGATCTTTAAGCTCCTTGAGGGCAGGGACTATCTTTTGTCTCTTTATATCCTCAGCACTTAGCACAGTGCCAAGCAAGTAGTAGGCACTTTATATTCATTGACTGACTAATTGTGATCCTGTGACTTTGAAGGAATAGCCATTCACTGAGGGCCTTTTACTGAACGCTTGGATTCAAATCCTGCCTCTAATACATGCATGATCTTGGGCAAATCACTTACCCTTTCTGATCCTTCTGCTCTTCCTCTGTCAGATCAGGGGGTTGGACCAAGGGGTCTCTGAACTCATGATTCTGTAATGCTGAGAAGAGGAACAAGAGAAGGAGATTTACATATGGAACTGGTCCCCTATTTCCATCCTCTCTTTGAGCCCACAGGCTCCTGGGAAAAGGTGAGGAATGAGACCAATGGAGGAAACATTAAAAGTTTCAGAAATTCCCAAGGATCTTTAGAGCAGATATCCCCATTAATTGTCAAAGGCCTCTTCTAGAGTGAATCTAAAAATTATTTATTACAAATTTACAATTGATTTTTATTTGTGTCCCAGCTAGAGCAAGTCTTGGCAATTCTGCCTCGCTATTTGTGCTCCTGGATCTCAAGTGCCCACCTCTGGGGCAGGGGGACACTTTGAGTATTTCAGCAGCCAGGGCAAGGAGGTAGACAGCTGCAGTTGCAAACAGGGAGAATGGTGACTGCCACAGTGTCTTTAACATGTACCTTAGGAGGGTGGCCATGAAGACATATTCCTTCTCAATGAAAAGGAAATTATTTGAAGACCTTCAGCTCTCACTGTGAGGGGATAACAGAACACATACCATCATAAGGAACATCTCTACCCATCCTCTTGCATTTTGCTGTACAAGCCTCTGTCTTGCAACTTCAAGCTGATGGGATTGGGATCTAGACCCCAGAAAGGAAAAACCCTGGACTTTCCCACATGGCCAAATCTCTGTCGTTTGCCTCCCCTCCATTGTCTTGCCTCCCTATGGCCCCAGGCTACTTCCCACCCTTGGTAATTCTATTACCTCATGGACTACTTGGCTGCTCCTAGATCCCTTCCACAGTCTTTCTGTATATAAGGTCCATCTTGTCTCCATTAAGAGGCTTAGATTCTTATAATCTAGCCAATAGCTTACTAATGTTCAGACTCCTTAAGAGTCTGTCCAATATGATGCATGTTCTAATAAACCTTGTCTTTGGCTGAAAGAAGGCTTGGGTCGAATTCTTGCAGGCAGGACCCGTATGTTGTGATATTATTGGGTTCCCAGCACCTCTGAACCTCTAAACTGCATCAAAGACCTTTCTTTATTGTCACTGTGATCACCAATCCCTTCACCCTTCAGTTCCTTCTTAGGCCATTACCCCGGCACTAGCTACACTTCTTTTCCCTTCCCCATCTTGAACCACTGCTGAATCATTTCAACTCTTCATTGTCTTCTTTCAAATCCCTTGTCCTCTTGTCCTATCAAAAATTTTGTCCTGCCCAACCTTAGCTTTGGATAAGTCCTATCATCCCCTGCCTTCATTCCTACTCAAGTGCTGCAGATTGAAGCTGAAAAAAATCCTGAAACTGTGCTGCTCGGGTCCACTACAAATTTATGTTATATCATCTCAACCAGGCCCCTCATTGAAGCAAAGCAATCTTTTTTTATAATCCACTAATTAATTCCCTATCACACTCGTCACAGCACCTTAGCCAAACCCTTCCGATGAGAACTTTGCCACAAAACTGAGGCTGTTTGCCAAGAACTCCCTCTTCATCTCTTTTTCCTTATCACACATCATTTAGGTGCCTTCTAGCTCTGTCTCCTCCTTCACTCTTGTCTCTTGTGAAGAGATGACCCTTCTCCTTGTCAGTGCTAACCCACTGCCCAAGTGATCCCACTCCATCCATCTTCTCTAGCAGACTCCCCTCTATCATCCCTACTCACTAATCTTCAATCTCTTCTTATTGACTGGTTGTTTCCCTTCTTTCCACAAGCATACCCATGTTCCCTAACCTCAAAAAATCCTCACTTGGTCCATCCATTCCTTTTAACTACCATCCTGTATCTCTCCTCCCTTTTGTGACTAAACTCCCCCAGAAGGCTGTGCCTCTATGTCTTTCACTCTCTTTTTAACTCTCTCCATTCTCAACATTCAATTGAAATTGCTCTTCCCAAAGTTGCCAGTGATCTCTTAATTAACAAATCCACTGACCTTTTCTCAGTCTTCATCCTTCTTGACCTTTGACACTGTTGATGACTCTCTTCTCTTTGCTACTCTCTTCTCTTTAGGTTTTCATGACACTGTTCTCCCCAGGTTCTCCTCCCTATCAGACCTTTCCTCAATCTCCTTTGCTAGATCTTCATCCAGGTCTTGCCCACTAACTGTGGGTACACACTGTGCCCAATACTCTGTCCTGGACACTCTTTTCTTCTCTCCCTTTACTATTTCCCTTGGCGATCTTAGATTCCCTTAGATTCCCATTAGACTCCCATAGATTTAATTTAATAGATTGAATTTCATCTTTTTGTCCCTAGTTCCAAGGCACATAGTAGGTACATAATAAATGTTTGCTGAACTAAAATGAACTGTGGCCTTGGATGCTTTGATCTTAAAGGAATCATATCCTGGACACAGCAAGCCTCTCAGGGCAATGTGGCAACTATGTGGAGTTGAGGGAGCCAGCTTTCCCAGAGTGCTCCCCATTCATCATTGCAGCCCTACATTGTCCATATACCTTCCATTTTAAAAATAAACAGAATCAAGAATCAGAGGATGTAGGATTATACTTTGGCTTCTTCCGTGAAAAGCCTTCCAACAACTTACTAGGAAAGGAGAAAGAAGAAAGCCCCGGGAGAATTTGAGACGAAGGCCAAGGTGCGCCAGTCCCTGATGCAGTACCCCAACACAGCATAGAACGTGATGCCAGCCACAAATGTCATGTTGGCCAATGAACCTGAAAACGAAATAAAATGAAAACAGTAGACCCCAAGCTCATCTTAACATACTGGAGGAAAGCTACATGAAGGGGCAATAAGGCCTTTGTGTGAAAACAAAAAACTAGAAACAAAGTGGATGTCCATCTATTGCAGAATGGCTGAACAAATTTTGATGCATGAACATAATGGAATCGAAATGCACCTTGAGAGCAATGTAACATAAAGCACTGAGCCAGATAACCTTTGCTGTCCCTTCAGCTCTAAATCTGTGATCCCCTGAATTCAGAGAAGTGTAGGAAGGCCTGTATGAACTGGTATAGAACAAAGTAAACAGAACCAGGAGAACATACACAGTTAACTACCATCCATGAAAGTAACAGCAGCTAAACTCTGCAAAATTGGACAGATGAGTCTCAGCCTATGGGGACAGACGCCCTTCCTTCCTTCTTCTCCTACATAGTGGCTGTGTGAGCCCGGACAGCCATCCAATTTCTCAGCATCATGGGGAGGACTATAAGACCAAGACTATACACTATAGAACAGTTACTGATTTGTGTCTACAAAGAGAGATTCTTCACCAGGAGTTTGCTAGACTACTGAAATCAAAGGTCTGATTAAAAAGCATCAAGAATTGGCTTCATACTAATGAAATCATAATGAGTTTTTTCTGGCCAGAAGCCAGAGACAGCAGATGCAGAATGTTAGAAAGAGGGAGAGAGAGAAAGAAGGGGGGGGGAGAGGGAGGGAGAGAGAGGAGGGGGAGAAACTGAGAAACAGAGACAGAGAGAAAGAGAGAGAGAGAGCTTATTAAGCATTTATTATGGACCAAGTACTACCAGACACAGTAGCTATGTTGGTTACATCTGCTTAACTACATTTTTGTGTGTTATAAGGAAGGTTCAGTGGTGAGGAGGAGGGTAAAACAGGAAGAGAATACGATATTTACAAAAGGTACCAATAAAACAAATAGAAAAGACAAGGACTAAAATACAATTGGAAATAAGTAGCTCTTTTAAACGAGGCATACTTATTTGGGGAGGAATAGATTCATAGGATCATAGCTGGAAGGGTCCTTAGGGATGATCTAACACAACTCCTTCATTTTGCAGATGGAGAAACTGAGGATAAGGAAAGTTAAGCGGCTGCTTGCTCAAGCTCACAATGGGTTCCTGCCATGGTCACACAGACTATGGCCTTGGAAGAAAGCGCTCAGAGCCTAGCACAGGACTAGCACACAGCAGGGGCTTAATCAGTGTTCACTGAACTGAATTGCTTCAAGGCAGCACCTAAGAAGTCCACGTCCTCCCTAAGATAGGGATTGTTACAACTGCCTGCTCTGACCTCATGGGGATCGTGGGAGAATGCATGTCTGCACCCTTGCTCTGAGGTCATTCATCAGCCTTCAATATGATTTATTCTTTGTATACAAAACCCAGAAATCAGCCATGCCCTACAGCTTTTCTTAGGGGAAGCCATGAGGATTTGATTTTGTGCTTTTATTGTTCTAGATTTTATGAGCTTCATGGGATATTAATTTGCTGCTCTGTGGGAGGTTCAAGCAGAGAGAAGGGCAAAGGACTCAGAGGACTCAGAGCTGGGAGAGTCACATGATCAGAAGAGGCAGAAGAAGAGAAAAGAAAGGACACCTCAATTACCTTGCAAGGTTATTAGCCCAGCCAGAAGCCTTAACTCAACGGAAGGATGCTTTAAATTAACTGCTGAAGACAAGCAATCCACTGAAAAAAATAAAAAAAAAACTCCCTTCCCAAGCCAGAGCAAACCAGGGCTGTGTATGGAGGGATTAAGCAAAAGAAATCAGTCATGTACAGCATTAAAAAAAAATGAAGCCTCTGCTATCCCAAAGAGCAAAATGGTCCTCATGACTGGAAAGGAAGAGGATGTATTATTAGCTCAGCAGGCAAGAGCTCATTGTCAGGGAAGGAAATATGGGCCTCTCTAAGGGACAGGATGGTTCTGAGCAAGGGGTTTTTTTTACCTCCATATTAGTATCTATATAGTGCTTCAGAGTTTCCAAATATCTTATCTCATCGGATCCTTATAATGACCCTGTGAGGTAGGTTCCCAGATGACAGCTCAGAGTGGGTGAGTGAAGTAGGTGGGATTTCAACTAGGTCTTCCTGACTCCAAGTCCTACTGGCTGTTGATGGCACCGCCCATAAAAAGATGCTAGGCTTGGAGTCAAATTCTGGGGTTCAAATCCTGCCTCAGATACTTACTAGCCTTGAGGCCCTGGCCAAGTCATCTGACCCCTCTGAGTTTCCTCTCTCAGTTTATGTGATTGGGATAATGATGCCAGCTATTTCATAGGCTTGTTGTAAGGGTCACACGAGATAATACAGGCAGAGTCCTTGGCAAGCCTTAAAATCTATCAATGTTAGCTATATCATCAGCTGTTCTTCAATATCTACCACCTCTGACATGTTCCTATAATTTGAGCATCTTGGGAGTGTAAATGGATGCCCCACTCAGGTGGTCTCTCATTCCATATCCCCCATATCCTCCATAATGATCTTTTCACAAATCTCCTTATGTCCCGGATTCTGAAGTACTCCCAGGATAATCTTCTTGACTTATAAAGTTGAATAAAAATCCATCTTTAACTTCTCTTTAATTAATGAATAAACAAGTGAATGAATGAATAAATGAAAAATCATTCATTGAGCATTTGCCATGTTCCAAGCACTTTGCTGAGGGGTGGGGATAAAAACAAACAAACAAACAAAATAGTCCCTGATCTCAAGGAACTAACATCCTACTAAGGGAAGACAATACGTAGAGGCGAGAGTTGGCCAAGGAGGCCTGGGAAATCACAGGTTCCATGAGGAGAGTCACAGAACAATTGTTTAATATGCCCTATTGATGAGGATGGGATCTGAACCCCTAAAAGGAAAAGACCATGTCTTTGGGATCTGGACTCCAAAAAAGAAAATCCCTGCACTTTTCCCAAAGTGTAGGGCATCTGCATTTGCCAGAGGCTGTAATCTACTCAGCTGGCCTTTCAACACCCCTACACCCAATCTTCCAATTCCATTCTATTACCTTCCAATTGCCCCTGGCCACTTCCCACCCTTAAATCTATCTAGATTCCATTCTCCCTTAGCCACATGGTCCAGGTCCCTGGCATTCTGTTCATCCCAGCTTACTGGCCGCTCCCATCCAGATCTTCCTTAAACCCCTCCTCCCTGATGGACTTAACCCTTCTCAGCAATACAAGGATCTAAGACGTCTCCAAAGGTCTCATGATGGAAAATGCTATCCACATCCAAGGAAAGAACTATGGAAGTCAAATCGCTATCACTTATTTTTACCTTCTGTTGAGTTTTGTTTCATCTTTCTGATGGTTCCTCCTATTGGTTTTAATTTTTACTTACAACTTCACTAATGTGAAAATATGTTTAATGGGTATGTAAATGTAAAGCCTATATCAGATTGTGCACTGTCTTGAAGAGGGTGGGGGGCAGGAAGGGGGAGAAAAATTTTCAACTCAAAAGCATATGGAAGTGATTGTTGATAAATCAAAATAAATTAATAAAATTAAAAAAAAAAAAAGGAAATTGCCAGTCTCGTCCTCTTAATTCTCTAGGTGACACTGTCTCACAGGTAAAACTTTGGTGTCATGGAATTATAAGATTACTGTCTCACAGGTAAGTTGATAGTGTTAAAATCTCAGATTTAGAATTGAAAGGGGGTTTTAGAGGTCGTTCAATCCAACCCTCTAACTTCACGATGAGGAAACTGAGGCAGAGAGGCAAACTGACTTACCCTAGACTGCACGGACAGGAAGTATCAAAGCTGGGATCTGAACCCGGGACCTCTCGCTCTAGATCTGGTATTCTACCTCTTGTCTCTGAAATTCTTTTTAAGGCCCTTCAGTCTCCCCTTTTATCTCCTGAATCTTGCTCAGTCGGCACAAGAAAATCTCCTTTTACCCCTCTCTATTCCATGGATAGCCCCCCAAACTACTCTAATTGTGGCTGAGAAGCAGAGAAGTTGCACCAGTGATACATGAAAAGGAAAAGCACATGACCAAAGCCAAGGTGGGCATCCAAGATGCTTCAGCATCTCCACAAGTCTCCACCCACCTCCTGATCATCCGCTCATTAAGCCTGCCCATTCTGAAGCACTACCATTCACTCAGCTTAGAAAGCTCATGCTCATCTCCAAGTTCTCTGATAGGCTCTGGGGAGACAAAGAAAAAAAAGGAAAGCAGCCTTCCCTCAAGGAGATTCTGCTCTGTTTATGTACCTACACAAACACATTGTGCAAAAAATGGACCAAACAAGTACAAAGTAATGAGGGGAGAAGGACGTATAGTGCTAACACTTGAGAGACTCGGAAAAGATCTCCTGTGGAGCAGGTGCATTGAAATTAAGCTTTAAATGGAACCCAAGAGTCTAAGAGGCACAGGAGAGGAAGGCGGGCACCCTAACCATGGGGCACGGTCTGTAACCAAACCACAGAGGTGGGAGATAAAATACCATAGACGAGGTTCCACTGTGGCTGGTGCGTAGAGCACATGACAAGGAATAAGAGGAAACTGGGCCAGATTGTTAAGTGTTTTAAATGCCAGACAAAAGAATACGTACATTCTGGTTTTTTGTTTTTGGGGGGTTTTTTGTTTGTTTGTTTGTTTTATGGTTTTTCCAGACGCAATGAGGAGCTCCCATTCTAATGGCGGGGGACCCCATGGTAATTACTAGGGGCACACAAGATATATACAGAATAGGAGAGAGGAAAGCACTGGTAGCTGAGGAGAGGACCACCTCAGGAGATGGGCTTTAAGCTGAATCTGCAAGGAAGCCAGGGAAGCTAAAAGCTAGGAGCAAGAGCATTCCAGGCATGGGGATGGCCGATGCAAAGACACAGAGACCTAGGCTACAGCATTGTTTGCAAGGAACTACACGTAGGCCATTGTAGATAGATGCCAAAGGTGTGGAGGGGAGGAAGAGAAAGAATTTGAAAAAGGAGGAAGGGGCCAGGTTGCAAAGGGCTTTAAATACCAAATAAAGAATTTCATATTTGATCCCAGATGTAACAGTGAGCCAATGGACTTTATTAACTGGAGACAGTGACATGGTCAGACCTACACCTTCAGAAAATCCCTTTAACAGCTAAGTGAAGAATAGATTGGGGTGGGGAGGGAGATACTTAGGAAGAGAAACTAACCAGAAGCTCAAGGAGCAGGGGAATGACAAGGTCAGGACAGGCAGCTGCGTAGAGGATGGATTGGAGGGAAGAGAGGCTGGAGGCAGGGAGACCAAATAGGAGACCATTGCGATAGTCCAGCTCAGAGGTAATGAGGGCCTGAACTAAGTTAGTGACTGGGGGACTGGAGAAAAGAGAATAAGTACATTTAAAAGAACATGAAAACTGTTTTTAAAATTTTATTTTATTTAATTACTAACGCAGGTCTCCATTAAATGAATGAGTTGGCCTAGATAACCTGACAGTCTCTTTCATCTTTGAATCTATGATTTTGTTCCAACAGTTATTTTCTGTCACTTTGAGCACTTGATGTCGCTGACAGATGGAGGACTTCTGACTGGAGAAACTTGTGCCCTGTAATCTCTTACTGGGACTACGCTGTTCCCCACACCCAGGCAGGCCAATTGAACCTCTGGGTGGCCTTGTTGGCACGTTATCCACAGCAGGACAGACCTCTGACCTCCTTTGGGGGGTACTTTAGAATCAGCAGGCCTAATTAGAGTGCCAACTGACATGATTCCACACTAAGGCCTGCTGACTGACCCCCTCGGTGCCCTTTGACCAGCTCACCTGACCTTCTCACTCCTCTGAGAGCCACCTATATCTTACTTTGCCTGGCGTAGAGATCAAAATCTGTACTTCTGCTCACCCAGGAGAACCAGACACATGTGCAACAGCAAAACATTGAAATAAAGGTATTTTATAAAAAGAGAATTGGGGTGGGGTGGGTCAGCAGTGCTGACACAAGCATAAAAGCACATATGTTATGCCGTGTGGCATAGAGGATAGAGCACTGAACTTGAAGTCAAGAAACCTGGGTTCAAATCTTGCCTCAGTCAGTAAGAAAGGGGCCACAAATCCTACCTCAGATACTTATTTGCTCTATGATCATGGGTAAACCTCTTATCCTATTTAAGTCTCAGTTTCCCCATTTGTAAAATGGGAATAATAATATCTATAGTACATGTGGTGAGGCTGAAATAACATAATGTATGCAAATTGTTTTGCAAGCTTTTAAGAAATATAGAAATATCTGTTATAATATTTATGATTATTTTCTCATTTCCCTTCCAACAGAGTATAAGCTGCTTGAGGCCATGCCTGTTTTCAATTTTTCTCTGTATCTCCAACACTAATGGAGTGCCTTTCATGTAATAAGTACTTAATCAATATTTTTGGGACTGATTTGAATTGACTCCTTGTACTTTTCCTTGCTATATGGTAAATAAGCTCCATTGTGGGTTTAATAGTTACATAGGCTAGCCTGGGAACCTAACCATCACTTGTAATTATGCTTCTATAGGAAACGTGTGTTTCCCAGTTCCATGGAACTACCTTTATAAGCCATCTTGGACAACACAAACTATTGGTAACTTGAGGACTCCCTATCCAACTTTGTTCTCTGAATTGCAAAATCATGAGCTACGGTAAGCCACGATAGTATTAAAATGCTCTCCCTTTTTTCACACTGTAAAAAAATATATCATTAAATACCTTTTTCAAGAAAAAGATTAAATGATTTTCATAGGAAATTAAATGATGCTGGGAAATCAGGTTGACGTACCTCTTATATCATGCATTTCAATTCAAGGAAGTAGACTCCCAAGGTTTGGCTTACCATTCAATGATTCCATTATAACTGTCTCTTTGTGTTATACTACATGTAAAGCAGTTACACGGATTGAACCCTAAGTGCCTTAGCCACCCCATGTACTTTATACCTTCGTGGGTTTCATTATTATGGGCACTGTCTTTATTCAATGACAATCATTAATGGAAACATGGCAGCTAGGCATAAGGAGGTGACAGTCCCTCAGTCTGTACTCTTCTCACACAAACCCTGGAATACTGTATTCATTTTAGGAGGGGTGTTGACCGACGAGCAAATGTTCATGGCTGGGTAAACAGAATGGTGAAGGGCCCTAAATTCATACATGAATGTAAAAGCATTGATTAATTTTAATTAGTTAATAATAAAAGCATTTATTACTATGAATGAGAGAGCTCCTGCCCTCAGGGAACTTATGTTTCTGATAAGAGGAGGTAACATGTAAGGTGAAATGGTGGCCAGGGAAAGGAATGTCATGGAAATCACAGGGATGATGAGTTGATCCAGAGAGCAGTCAACAGGTACAGCCTTCCAGGAGCAATTGATATGTTTACTGTGCCTACAGCCAAAGGTCGAAAGGGGTGTGTAGGGGTGAGGATGGAGGAGAGGATTGGTTGAAAGGTCTAGGAAGGTTTGGCCTGTAGTAGAAAAGGCTGGAGGGGGGACAGAATAACTGTCCTCAAGTATTCAAAGGGCTTCCATGTGGAAGCCTCAGTCTCAGAGGGTAAAACCAGAAGCAAATGGTAGACTTTGAACAGTGGCAAATTTGGAGTTGATGGAATAATTAGAGCTATCCAAAAGTGGCATGACAGATAAGAAGCCCTGTGACCTGTCCCTGATCCCATGTAGCAGCCGGTAGCAGCACAGCTGCCGTCAGACCCACCACTCAGCCTACATGCCCTGTGCGCCACCCAGCACCGGAAGTCACTTCGGAGTAAGCCACAGGGCCTCCTTTCTGTCACCCACTTCTTGCTCCAAGCCCTTGTCAGTAAGTACTATTCTTTCCTTCGTTTGAAGCTGGGTGTGGATCATCTGATCAGATCAAGAATTTGACTCTCCCATCTTATTTAGAAAACTCCCTTTCATCCTATTCTCTGTTGTTTCCTAATTACTCAAGCCTCCATGTATAGTAAGAAAAAATAGTTAACTACATTAATAGAAGCATAATGAAACAACAGGGTTGACTAGGATTAACTTTAGCCCACTGAAATATAATCCCAGGATTTAATCTCCCGACCCAAGCCCTCATGGTCTGTCGGATTCCCCAAGCATAGATTGGAAAGCGCCAAGAGGCTCCTAACATTGGAATACTCCCTAGCTTTCCACCCACTCACCACAGAAGACATGGCACCCACACTGTCTGGGAATCCCTTTATTTTAAGCACAGGAGCCCTGCTTTCTATAGCTTCTGACCTAGTTCTGCTCTTGGAAGAACCTGCTTTGCTCACCACTGTGGTTGCTGTTGCTGTCTCCTGAGATGGCTTACTATTTAGGTCAACTCCAAAAGCAGCTCTCTATCCATTATGCTCCACTGCCTTTCTTACTGAAAAAAGAAAATATATTTGGGATGGAAGAAATAGCAGGAAGTATTAAATACCAAACTAAAATGTCAAAAACTCTAATATTTAGAAAATTGGGGAAGTTTAACTACTTTGAGCACTCTTTTATCTTCAGTAATTCACAGAGGCAGATAGATGGTGAAGGGACAGAGCATTGAACCTAACCCTATAGACCTGCGTTCAAATCTAAGTTCAGACATTTATTAGCTATGTGACCCTGGGCAAGTCAATTAACCTCCATTTCTGTTTCCCCATGTGTTAAAATGGGGATATTAGCACTTGTCTCCCAACGGTGTTGTGAGGGTCAATTGAGATCACATTTGTAAAGTGCTTTGCACATCTTAAAACATTGTATAAATGCTAGCTATTGTTCATGCCAACATTTAAGTGTCTGCTCTAATCAAGCACCTATATCCTATGTGCTAGGAAGAAGGCAAAGGAAAATGATAGAGTCCCTGCCCCCTGGGAGTTTACAGTCTAACCATAAGATTTTTCTGAGGTTACAAATGAACCAGAGATTAAGAGAGAAAAAAAGGGAAAACATCAGCCTCTGGGTAAGGAAGAGGGAACGTTTTAAGCAAAAGCTGACAAATGTGCTGAATGCGTGGGGTGGGATGATTTACACATATAATTAAGTTCAAAAATAGGTAAAATGGAAAAAACTTTTCTTTCTTTTTTAGGGAAAGTGATTGGAACTTGGTGAGGAGAGAGCTGTTGAAGTTGAGAACGAGTGAAATATGGAAATGGTTTGGGCCAGATGACACTTGAAGAGGGTACCCCAAAATCAGAATGTTGTTAAAGTCATTCATTTCAAAAGAAGACTCTGGGACCCAATAAACAAAGTTAAGCTGAGCTGGATCAAAGCCCAGGAAGTCAGTTAAACAACAAATGTGCACAACTAACTAAAAATGCTTAAAAGAACCTCTTTCAAATGAGGATAACCATTGGGGTAGGGAAGGGAACATTGAAAACAAAGAAGGAATTATTGGTTCGGGTCTTGCTTTGGGCCATGAGCCAGTCAGTAATCGTTTAGTAGGGTGAAGGATTCACATATTGAATTGTAGAGTTTAGAATGCACACCCAACCATCTTCCCCAAAAGGAAAAAAAAAATTAAGGAATAATTTCTACTGGTCTCCTTGGAACAACTCTGGTTGCAGACAGGAAATAGGCAAAAAAAAAAAAAAGAGGGGGAAAACATGTGAAAAAATATTAAACCACAGAACATTTCAGCCCATGACCCCACATCTAAAAGGCCTAAAAAACAGGCAACTTGGGCATTTTCACATCTAGTATTCAGGCAAGTTCTGTTGCTTTCTGCTCTCTAACAATGGATTGTAAGTTCACTAGGAGTCAACAGTAGGACACAGCAGTCAAAAAGGTTAACATGATCTTGGGTTTCCTCAGGATCAGTTTGATGTCCAGAGCTGAGGAGGCCATCTTTTCTCAACCCTCTGCCTTGGTCTGCCACATCTGAGGCACTGGGTTCAGCTCTGTGGGTCTCAGTCTAGGAAGGCCATTGGCAAGCAGGAGAGCATGTAGAGGAAGGCTACCAACACAGTGAAGGGTCTTCAACCCATGTCATAGAGGGAGTGATTGAAGGAACTTTGGACGTTTAGCCTGAACAGATTACTCAGGGAGATGACAGTGTTTATCCAAGGTTCAGCCATAAGCTCCTGTGGAATCTAATTAATTAAACACACTTTCAGGATCATAGATTTAAATCTGTAAGGGACCCTAAAGGTCATGTAGTAGGTACAAGGATGGGGGCAGCTAGGTGGCGCAGTGGATAGAGCGCCGGCCCTGGATTCAGAAGGACCTGAGTTTAAATCCAGCCTCAGACACATAACACTCATTAGCTTCGTGACCCTGGGCAAGTCACTTAACCCCATTGCCTAGCCAAAAAAAGAAAAAAAAAGAAAAAGCAGGTACAAGGATGGTATTTTATACCCTTTGGGTACAATGACAGGTTAGATGAACCCATTAGGCTCAGAGAATTGATTGAAGATGGAAGGGGCATTAGAAGGCAGCTGGTCCATCTCCATCATTTTACAGATGAAGAAACTGAGACCCAGAGAGATGAAGTGATTTGCCAAACGTTATGACAGTATTAAGGATAGGCTAGGTTTTGACCCTAATTCCTCTGACTCCAGCTACTTTGATGATACCACACTGTTTATGATTTCTCAACGGGCAAAAGTCCTATGGGAGAATAACAGTTCAGTAGATTATTCCAGGAGAAGGGTTTCATCAGCCCTAACACAGCAAAGTAGCTTGGCAAAACCTCGGGAATCACCTTCTATAAGAAAACCTTCTTGATCCCCACCAAACTGCTAGCGCCCTCCCTCTCTATCTTGTATTTATTTGATTACCCCCTAATTTACATGTATATGTGATCTCCCCACCCCCAACCAAACTAAGCCCCTTGAGAATTCGAATTATCCCATTTCTTGTATCTGCATCCCCAAGCACTAAATAAATACTTGTTGATTTATTGATTGAGGAGAGGGGGGTTTTCAATGTGACAAGTTGTACGGATGGCCTTGGAGGTTCCTTCTACCTCTGAGATTCTGCTTCATATAGACAGGCAAAATCAACAATGGCACACAGGAAAAAGAGAGCTGGGTTTGGAATGAGGGGACCTGGATTCGAATTCCAGCTCTACTCTTGACTTACTACCTATATGACCATAGGATGGTCCCTCCACCTCTCTGGGCCCCAGTTTCCTCATCTGTAAAATGAGAAGGTTGAACCCTGAGGTACATTCTAGCTTGAAATGTGTTATCCAGTTGGACTCATTCAATACTCAATTGTATCAAAGGGATATACAGCAGAGTCCTTGCTCCCTAGGACCGTGTAATCTGGTCGCGCATGCAAACCCCTGAGACATTTATATAACTGAAAACAAAAATATGCAGAAGAATCAACTTGACCAATAAGCAATAAGCATTTTTTAATGCCTACCAACATGCCGAGTGCTGGGCAAAGGCAAAATGGAAACAGGCCCTGCTTTCAAGGGAATTACATTCTATCAGGAACTGATGCCTATAGATACGTGGATGACGAATAAATACAAAACAAACACAAGGTTATTAGGGAAGAAGGGCACCTAACAGTTGGAGGGATCAAGAAAAACTTCATGGAGGCAGCTAGGTGGCACAGTGCATAGAGCACTGGCCCTGGACTCAGGAGGACCTGAGTTCAAATCTGGCCTCAGACCAAACACTTGACACTTATTAGCTGTGTGACCCTGGGCAAGTCACTTAACCCCAACTGCCTAAACAAAAAGAAAAAGAAAAAAAAAGCTTCATGTAGAAGGCAGGATTTGAAAAAAAATAAGGAAAAATCCTGTTCCCTTTAAGAAGATCTGTAGGCATGCGTATGTATGTGTGTGGGAGAATGTGTGCAGGTAATGAAGAGACATATGATGGGCTTCCATTGATGACATAGTCAGAAATGAACATAAGAGACAGAACTAAAGGGATATAGGTGGGGCAGCTAGGTGGCTCAGTGGATAGAGCTCCAGCCTTAGAGTCAGGAGGACCTGGGTTCAAATCCAGCCTCAGACACTCAACACTTACTAGCTGTGTGACCCTGGGCAAGTCACTTAACCCTGATTGCCTCACCAAAAAGCAAAAAAGAAAAAAAACAACAACAAAGAGAGATATAGGATTGGGACAAGAGTGAGGGATCTTAAATGGACAGTCCAAGGACTCCATTGTCACCCTTAAAAGACAAAAACCACTAGGGAAGATTTTTAACATGTTGGGTGGCTCTTCTGTGGAGAATGTAGGGGAGAACATAGGCAACAGTTGGTCAGGACCGCTATCAGCACTGGTGAAGGGAATATACACATTGCTGAAACCAAAGAACTACTGAAGACTTGAAGAAGACACTTGTATATATATATATATTAGCATCAGCTGCAGGTTCATATGTCCATTTGATTTTAATTTCCATAGCATCTATTACAACATCCATGGCCATGTGATAAGTAAAGACAGTAAAACTATACCCATTTGGGCACTGTGAAATTTGGGATTTAAACTAACTCAAGCACTTTCACACAAGGAATCCAGCCCCTGATTCATCCCGCTTGGGAACAGAAGCAACTGTACCAGTTGCCATTCCTGACCCAGAAATGGAGACGCCCTGCAATGACATTCTGAGCCTATTGGTGGATGTCACTTACGGTTTGAGTGAATGTAAATCCGCATTTTATTACTTTCCTTTCCGGTGATGAGCTAATGAAAATCCCCACGTCCCAATTCACTTGGTTTATGAAGATGCCAACATTTAACAGTCATTAAAGGTTTGGAAGTGGAGAGGAAGATGGGATGACCAGATTACATCATGGTTTAAATAGACATTTCAAAACAAGCCAAGCTATTAGGATTTCAGGAGGAAGCCCTGAAATTTTTTTGAAGTCACTCTGTACAAATTATTTTCAGACAGCAACATTTTGTCCCCTTTTCTCTCCCTTATCTTCTCATCCCTCAAAAAATCCTTGAGTGCATTGGGAGGAAATCGGTTCTCCTAATATCATGATAGGAAGTCAACGATGATAGTTGCTACTGACTAGAGTGGCTCACTTGTAACACCTAATTAAACATTCAAAGGTCCTATCAATTCCTTCTGACAGAAGTAACATGATTACAGTATTTGAACAAGGGAATGGCCTTCTAATTAGCAAATGATGATGAATTAGGTCTCCTATTCACTGATTAAGGTGATCTAGAGTTAGCCACTGACCAGTGACCTCACTGCAATAGATAATGGTCACATCTAATAGTGGAAGACAATGTCCAAAATAAAAATCTCCACAGGCTAGAATGTTGGGTCCAGCCAAATACAATGAAATTTAGTTAAAAATAAACAGAAGATTCTGTTGCTGTTGTTCAATTGTGTCTAACTCCTCATGACCCCATTTGGAGCTTTCTTAGCAAAGATACTAGAGTGGTTTGCCATTTCCTTCTCCAGCTAAGCTTCTACACTTGGGGTTTTAATTTTATTCCATTTTAAATAGTATGTTTTCCAATAACATGCAAAGATAATTTTTAACACCCATGTTTTAAATAAAATTTTGAGTTCCAAACTTTTCCCCTCCCTCCTCCCTAAGATGGTAAGCAATTAGATTTGGTCATATATGTGCACTCATGCAAACATTTCCATATTAGTCATGTGGTAAAAGAAGAAAGAGAACAAAAGGAAAAAAACCACCCCAAAAATGGCCTGCTTCAATCTGCATTCAGACTCCAGTTTTTTCTGTGGATGTGGACAGTGTTTCCCAACATCTGTCTTTTGGAACACACTAAGATTTTTTTTTTTAACAAAAGCTTCACAAGTACAAGATGGGCAGGCTGTGACTAGATAGTGATTGATCTGAAAAGATCTGGGTGTTTCAGAGGATCACAAATTTAACATGAGTCATGAGCGTTCTCCTTATCTTGCCCAGGCCCAGACCCATCCTCATCCGACCCTGTGCCATATGATATACCTGTGTTCCCTTCTCCCACTTCCAACTCCAGCTCTGACAGCAGTAATGAAATCAACGGGGACCAATCCCGGAAAAGATGTGTCAATCATTTGTCCTGTATCTCGACCCTGTCCAAAAACACTTCACGGTGACCACTCCCTCATACGAGCTTTCTTCCTCTATTAGAATATAAGCTCTTGAGGGCACAGACTACCTGGCTCGTTTGTATTTTTATAGTGACCTTTGGCCTAGCTACTCTGGGGTGCCCTGTGCAGCAGTCCTAACAAGTCCTTCACTACTGGGTTCCTTCCCCCCCCCACCTTGGGCTTGCCTAACTAGCATATCGGGACCAGAGATTCTATACCCCATTATCCTCAACCAAAAGAACTCCTTGACCAGAAACACTTCTCCCTTGGTGAGACCACCGACTAAGGGTTAAGGAAAGAGAAGACCACCTCAACCCTGTTTTCCCCCTATAATAACTTCTGTATGGTCAAATTCCCTGGTACCATTCTCCTCCCGAGGATGAAAGAGCAGGATTTTTTCTCTTGCTGTTATCTGATTCCTGTTTCCATGGTTACTGCTGCACTGGACCTAGAGCATCTCAGCAGGAATTCTGCATGACACGCCCAAACTCTGGCATTGTGTCAGGACGCCCTAAGCTTATAAACCTCAGACAGAGGTCTAAAACCCCCAGCACCCACACCAATCTCTTAAGAAATGTAGAAAGCAAGAACTGAGAACATGAACCCTGTGTCCTGAGGAGGACACCGTGTTTCTCTAATGGAACCTCAGATTGGACCTAGGGGCTTACTGTGAACCTCATGTCCTTTGGTTCCCCTCCCCCCAGATTCATTAGGAGAGCCATTAGTGGCATGGCAGCATGTGTCCCCAGTTCTTAGCATGGTGTCAGGCACATAATAAGCACCTAATAAAAGCCTTTTCACTCACTGATTTATTCATTTACATACTCAGCTCCTATCAAATTGGCCGACTGGTTGTTCTCTGGAAAGGACATTTCAGAAAAAGAGAAACTACTTTGAGTCTCTTACCTGTCAAATACACTGGCTTCCTGCCAAATTTATCTGATAATGGGTCAAAGGTGATGTTTCCAATGAGCAGCCCAGCGAAGTACAAGGATGACGCCATGCTCACTTTATATGCTTCCTTTTTGATTAAGCACCACTGTGGAGAACAGGAAGGTGCGATTTGAGCCTCGCTTTCTTTCATAGATGATGTCATACATTTAATCAGAGAGCAGCCTGGAACATTACAGCCACTGCACCAGCCTGGAGTGGGAAAGGCCTCCCTCCCCAGCCACAGCCCCTCAGAGAGGAGATGGGAGCTCTTAGTCCAAATGAGCAAAGCGGATGGCTATTCTTAAAACCTGTTTTAGCAATTCCAATGTAAATAGTTTCCATGCCAACCCTTTCCCTCTTATGATAAATGAATCATTGAAAAAACAATTCAAATATGGATTTCTTCTCTCCCTCTCTCCTCTCTAGCTATCTGTCTTTCTGTCTGTCTCTCTTTTCTCTCCCTCCCTCCTTTCCCCCTCTCTCTGTCTCTCTCCTCTCTCCCTCCCTCCCTCCTTCCCCCTTCTCTTTCTCTGTCTCTGTCTTTC
Organism: Phascolarctos cinereus; assembly: GCF_003287225.1. NCBI lineage: Eukaryota > Metazoa > Chordata > Mammalia > Diprotodontia > Phascolarctidae > Phascolarctos > Phascolarctos cinereus. The sequence continues at coordinate 25,334,756 of NW_027555736.1, read as the reverse complement.
TCTCTCCCTCCCTCCTTCCTTCCTCTCTCTCTGTCTCTCTGCGTCTTTCTGTCTCTGTCTGTCTCTCTCTCCCCTCTGTCTCCTGCCCCCTCTCTTTGTCTCTCTCCCCCTTTTCTCCTTCTTCCCTCTCCCTCCTTTCCCTCTCTCATCTTCTCTCCATTCCCCCCACCTCATATACACAAACATAAATGCAGCTTTTTTCTTCTATCTATCAATCTATCTCTATGGTAAGCAAGGGAGAGGGAGAGGACAGGACAGGACAGGACAGGACAGGAGGGAGGGAAGAGAGGGAGAGAGATGAAAGAGGAGAAGAGATCAAATACATCATGTCAGAGGGAGAGAGAGAGAGAGAAACACTTCAGTCTCTCTCACATTTGAGTGGCTTCCAGAAATCCATCAGTCCTCGCTGGGCTTGTGAAGTTAAATCATCTTATCCCCATCGATAGGCTCCCCTGGTATCTACTTCACTCCCAAGTTAGGCACACAGGAATGTAGATGTGAGTATTTGCAGATGGGGAATTTGAAAGGTCACAGAGAGACTGCCAAACCTATCATAATTTTGCCAAAGCATCTGGGAACATGCAGGGGCCAGGAGCCTCCCTGACTTTCAGTGAATTCGGCCTGGGAAGTACTGGGTGAAAATGGATCTGGTCTAATGTACCCTTCTCTGCAAACCCTAGGATTGCTCCAGAAACAATGACTATAAACCCTTGTGAACTAATGTGGCTTCTTGGAGACCTTGTGACTGGGGTGGGGTGGGGTGCAGGTAGCTGCAAAGAGTAAGATTTAGGCTTGAGATCAGGAAGCACTTCCTAATAATAATAATCTCTATCCCTAAGGATGACTGCTTCTGAAAGTAGCAGGGATGCCCCTTCTTAGAGGTCTTCAAAAAGGGGCTGATCATATTTATTGGGAAGGCAGCTAAGGGATGCAGTGGATAGAAAAATGGGCCTGGAAGAAATGGTCTCAGGAAGCCCTGAGTTCAAATCTGCCTTCACACACCTACTAGCCTTGTGACCTTGGGTAAGTCACTTGACCTCTGTCTTCCTCAGTTTCCTCAAGCTGTTATGCGAATCAAAAGAGATGATATTTGTAGAATGTTTAGCACAGTGCTCAGCACACAGTATGTGCTATATAAAAGCTAGCTATTCTTATTATGTTGCACTCATTTTTCAGGTCTGGGTAGGAGTAGATGATCACTGAGTTTCTTTCCAACTCTCAAATTCAGTGACTCCCTTGGGGTAGAATACAATCTCCTGGGACCTTTCCTGAAGAGGTCCCTGAAGTCAGGACGATGGTTACTACAGAGGAGTTTTTCTCCAACAAGGACTCAAGATTACCCTAAGAGGAACCACAGGGAAATTCCAAGGAGGTCACAGGAATTGTCGTTGTCAAGCCTCCCAATTAGTTCAAAGCACAATTACCTTGGATACTTGACTACAGGGTAAAGACTTAAACTATTCTATTTAAATGCCTGTATGTTACTATAGAATCTTTTTTTGGGGGGGATGGTATTATTATAATACTTACATGGAAAAAGTTAAGAAATGGAAGAAGGGGAGAAAATGAAGAAACATTTAAATTCTAGCTGTTGTAAATTACAGATCATTGACATCTTATCTTTTTTAAAAATTTAGAGAGGCAAGGTGCATAGTCCTGGCCTCAGAGTCAAGAAAACCTCGGTTCACAGTCTGCACTTGATACTAGCTGTCTGACTACGTATAGATATATAGACAGATAGATAGATAGATAGATAGACAGACAGACAGACAGACAGACAGACAGACAGATAGACAGACAGACAGACAGACAGACAGACAGACAGACAGACAGACAGATAGATAGATAGATAGATAGATAGATAGATAGATAGATAGATAGATAAATAGACAGACAGACAGACAGACTGATGGATGGATAGATAGATAGATGATAGATAGAGCTGTAGACAAGACAAAAATCTCTCTGCCCTCTGCCATCCCCAGTTGCTAATGCCTTTCCCTATCAGATAGCCTTCCACTTGCTCTGTATATATCTTGTATGTTCAGAGTTGTTGGCGTGTTGTCTCTCCCATTAAACTGTAAGCTCCTTGAGGGCAGACAGACTCTCTGGGCTTTAGTTGCCACCTCTGTGGAATGGGGAGGATAATCTCAGTAGTACCCACCTTCCCCAGTTATTTATTCTGAGGCTCCAAGTACATGATCCACTTGAAAGTGCTATGTAAATGTAAGTTACTATAATCCTTACAGTTTTATTCGCTAGGGATACAGAGGCGTAGCCATGAGTTTCCTAACATGGATTAAGATCCAGTCCCGGACACTTAGTGAATAACCTATGGCAAGTGCCCACTCCTATCTCCTAACTGAGCCCATTTATGTGGGCATTTCGTGAATCCAGAACTCCATCAGCGAGGCTATGCCCTCCACAAGCTTATCCTGCTCACATACACCCCTACAGCTTAACAGATCACCTTGGTGAGTTGCTGTGGCTCCCCAAATCCACCACTTCCTGATCAGTCTTCTGGTGATGCTCCTTTCGAGCCAAGGTTGGCCCAAAAGGTTGGCAGACACACATCACTGTGTGACTACTCTGGGTCACCTGAGCAGAGAGGCACCACAGGCCAAGGGTGCTGGATTCAAAGCCAGTGGACCTGAGTTCCAATCTCACACCTACTACTTACTACATGTATGATCCTGGGCAAGTCACATCCTCCACTCTGTCTCCCCTCACCCTCTCACCCCCATATCCAATCTGTGGCCAAGTCCTGTTGATTCTGTCCTCAGAACATTGCTTGTATATGGCTTCTTATCTACTCTGGCACTGCCCCCACCCTGCTGCAGGCCTTTACCACCTCACCGCTGGGCCCTCCGGGGGGGTCTCCTTGCCCCAGCCCCATCCAGGCTAAACTCAGCTCTCAATGTGATCTTCCTCAAGCACAGGTCTCAACACGCCACATCTCTACTCAGTAAACTTTCATGGTTCTCTGAGGACCTAGGCTCAAAAGTATAACCTGCTCGGCTTTTAAGGCCCTTCATAACCTGTCCCCTTCCTTCCTTTCCGATTCATTCTCTCTGAGCTCCAGTGGCACTGCTCCTCCCCCTGGGGCCACAGCATTTTCGCTGACTGTCCTCCTACCTGGACTTTTCTCCCTCCTCGTCTCCATCTCCGGCCTTCCTTGGCTTCCTGCAAGTTCCAGCTGTTAGCTGGGATTTTACTTTGCATGGGGTTTTATCCCACCTTCTACAAGAAGCCTTTCCTACGCCCCTTCGTGCTAAAGTCTTTCCTCTTTGGACCATCTCCAAATTATCCCATCTATAGCTTGTTTGTACACAGTGGTTTTTCATGCTGTCTCCCCCATTAGACAGACTGTGAGCTCCTTGACAGCAGGCACTGTATTTGCCCTGCTCCATATCTTTAGCATTTTGCACAGTGCCTGGCACATAGCAGGTGCTTGACAAATTCTTGTTGACTTGACTTGTTGATTTCACCACTCTGAACCTCAGTTTCTTCATCTGTAAAATGGGGAAAGGGATGAACTAGATGATCTCTGAGAACCCCTTTAGCTCTAAATCTATAATTCTATGACCTCTGCACCACAATGGGACATCAAAGGACTTTTGTGAAAACCCCTGCAACATAGCACTTTGGAAAGTAGAGTCAGAGGACCTGGGTTCAAATTCTTCTGCTGTCACATGACCTATGTGACCTTGAGCAAGTCATTTTCCTTCCCTAAGTCTCAGTTTCCTCATTTGTTTAAAAAAAAAAAAAGAGGGGGAGGTAGACCACGTAGCCTGGAAGTCCTATTCTAGCTCTGAGTCTGAGGTCCTGTGATGTCCCAAATCCAAATGGAAGAAAAGGTCTGCAGCCCTCTCCAACAAAGGGATTGTCTTGGATGACAGCTACAGTCAGATCTGCCTCTAGTGGACCTGTGCTCTTCATCTCTAGCCAGATGACTCCATTTGCTAAATTAGCCATCTTTCTTTCACTGTAAGTATGAGAAATAAGGCAAGGGAGGAGGGGGCCCTCAAATCCTAGCAAAACCATTTCCCACAGGCAGTGGTCTCCCTGTCCAGCAACTCAGGAGCTTGGCTCTACCTCAGGTCCTCTTGGGTGAACACTGGGTGTCCACTGCAGTACCGCCCACATCAGTACCAGCTCCAAGGCAACCATCATTTCCCACGCAGGCTCACTGAGATGAACATGCGGCAGTGGATGACAAAGCAGATTTTCCCAAACAGCTGCAGTGTGAGCTGACTCAGACACGTGGGTGGAAAGTGGGCGGCTTGGAACACCAGCATACTGAAGCACCGGTTTAAACAGCATGGGAGAGGTCAGGGGCATTAGAAGGTGGCTACGCAGTCATTTATTAGACACCTACTATGTGCCATAATTAGGTACATAATTATGCCCCATGCATAATTAGGTGCCAGGTACTGTGTTGAGAGCTAGGGATAAAAGAAAAGCAAAACATGTACAACCTCTATCAGATTACTTACTGTCCCAGGGAAGAGGGAGGAGAAGGAGGGAGGGAAAAAATTTGGAACTCAAAACTTTAAAAAAAAAATGAGTGTTAAAATTGTTTTACATGTAATTGGGGGAAAAATAAAATATTTTTAAAAATTAAAGCAAAATCAGTACATCCCCTCGAGAAGCTCACATTTGAATCAGGAGACAATATATAAATAACTAGGTACATATAAGATCTAGATAGTGTAACTGGAGAGTAATTTTTTTTTTTGCTTTTTGGTGAGGCAATGGGGGTTAAGTGACTTGCCCAGGGTCACACAGCTAGTAAGTGTCAAGTGTCTGAGTCCAGATTTGAACTCAGGTCCTCCTGACTCCAAAGCCAGAGGTCTATCCACCGCGCCACCTAGCTGCCCCTGGAGAGTAATTTTAGAGGGAAAGATGTTAAAGAGACAGGACAAGGAAAGGCCTCTTGCAGGTGTGTTTGAGCTGAATCTTGGAGGAAGCCAGGAAGTAGAGGTGAGGAAGGAAAGCATTCCAGGTATAGGGGTGCATGAGGAAGGGCAAGACTTGGGTCAGTGAATCACAGAATTTATGGAGGGGAACAAAGTCTAAGACCAGAAAGCTAAGAAAGGCCCAGCTGATTAAAGATTTTAAATGTCAAACAGGAGGACTTTATACATGATCCTGGAAGTAACAGGGAGCTACTGGAGCTTACTGAGTAGGGGGAGGGTGACATGGTTAGACCGGCACTTTAGGAAAATCAATTTGATGGCCAAGTGGAAGATGGACAGAGGGTGAAAGGCATCAGTTAGAAGGCCATTGCAATAGTCTGGGTATGAGGTGATGAGGGCCCGGGCCATGGTGGTGTTGGTGTAAGTCAAGAGAAAGGGACACATATGATGGATATTGGGAAGGTAAACTCAACAATCCTTGAAGACAGATTGGCTCCATGGGGCCAATGAGAGTGAGGAGTCAAAAGAAATGCCAAAGTCCTAAGCCTGACTGGCAAGGCCAGGTTGGTTCAGAAGAGGGGAGAGTTTGAGGGGAAAGATAACAAGTTCCATTTTAGACATGTTGAGTTTATAATTCTTCAACCTGGAATGCAGCAAGAATTGGCCCATTTTCAACAAGGCACTTGGCAGTTTGAGATGGAGAGAAAGCTACAAGGAGCAACAGTCTTGCAGATAGGGGAGAGGGAGAGGGGCAGTCCTACATAAGGTCAAGGTTAATCTTTCTGCAAGTGTCATGTAGAAAGGAAGGCTTGGCCACTCATTGGTATTTCTAAACAAATAATCCTTTTTTTAAAATAATCAATCAATAAACATTTACTAAGCTCCTACTATGTGCCAGGCACTGTACTATATGCTGGGGACATAAAAAAAAAAGACAGTCCCTGCCGTCAAGGAGCTTACAGTCTACTGTAGGGAGACAACATGCAAACAAATAGACAAAAAAGCAAGCTATAGACAGGATAAATAGGAAACAACTTAAAAAGGAGGGCACTAGAATTAAGACGGGTTAGGGAAGACTTCCTGCAGAAGGCAGGATTTTAGCTGGGACTTAAAGGAAGCCAAGGAGGTTGGTAGTCAGAGTGGAGAAGAGAGTTCTAGGCATGGAAGACAGCCAGAGAAAATGCTCAGAGCCGAGAGATGGAGCATCTTGGTCATGGAACCACCAGGAAGTCAGTGTCCTTGGATTGAAGAATACGATGCAGAGAGGAAAGTAGGACTGGGCTAGGCTAGGAAGGGCTTTGAATGCCATACAGAGCGTTCTGTATGTATTCCTAGAGGCCCTAGGGAGCCATTGGGGTTTATTGAGCAGATCCATGTTTAGGCACATCACTTTAGGTGTCCTAGTAGAATGTAAGCGTGTTGAGGACAGGCACTGCATTACTTCTACACACAGTGCCTGGCATGAGGTAAGTACTTGTTGCTTTGAACTAAACTCTATAGCAATACCAGCTATGGGAGGTTGGATGCCAAAAACAGGCAGCCCTATCTCTCCAGCTTTAAATGATTTGCTATGTTATTCTGCCTCCCCACATTTAAATTAACCTGAAATGACATTTTTCACAATATGCCAAATTACTCAGATGCCCACAGCACGCCAAGTGCTAATTTTCTCTTTTCCATTACCGAGAATCAATTTAATCACCAATGTTATTAATTTTTGTACAGAGAGCCAGCTTGGCACGAGGACTAGAGGGTCGGCCGCAGAGCCAGGAAGAATTGGGCTCGTGTCCCTCCTCTGACACAGACTAGCTGCCTAACTTTGGGCAAATCACTGAACCATTCAAGGTCCCAGACAATTGCACAAGACTCTAAGTGTGTTGCCACATCTACATTAGTGGAAGGAAGTTTCTATGCCACAAGAGTTCCACACAGATAAAACTACAGCTGTGGGTTTAAAAAAAAAAAAGTTACGCATTGGATTTATCAGGACAACCTGGGTTCAAATACTACCTCTGATACACACTGCTTGTGTGCACTGGGACTAGTCCCTTGATTTCTCAATGTCCTTCAATTTCTCAAACTGAAAAAAAAAATGCTGGACTGCATTAATAAAGGGAGATTTCTTGCCAAGAAAACATTGGTCCAAACTGTCTAGATCAGTCTTTCTTAAAATGTCCTTTCTAAGGTTATAAACCATGTTACTTTTTCCACACCACGATTCTTTTTTCCTATTATATTTGTACTGGAGGCAAAGATTTACCAACCCACATTATAAAACCACTATTCAAAAGAGGTATTTACATATGAGAAAGTTTAATTTTCCAGGGCCTTTTTGCTCTTTCCATCTTCCATCTTCATGATTTCGGCCAACTGGCCTTCATGCCTAGCACACACTCTCCCTCCTCACCTCCATCTCATGGAACTGTTGGCTTCCTTCAGGACTCCATTCAAATTGCCACCTTCTGAAGGATGCCTGTGAGCCAGGCCCAGGGCCAGCGCCTTCTCCTGTACTGATACCTTGTAGCTGTTCTGAATATACCTTACACACACCTACTTATGTGCATGCTGTCTCCCCCATTAGAGTGGAAATTCCTTGAGGAAAGAGACGTTTTTACTTCTTTTTCTTTGTATTGTTTGCACTTAGAGTGCCCAGGACATAGTAAGCATTTAATAAATTTTGCTGATTGGTTAATGGGAACCATTTCTTATTATATTCTTATGCTTAGCACAGTGCCTGGCACATAGCAGGCACTTCATGAATGCTTTTTAACTTGACATTTTATCCTGGACATGAAGTACCCAGGTACTCAGGATTATCAGAAAATTACTCCTTTTCATTTTATTTTATTTTTTTCTTCCTTTTTATTTTATGAAGGAAATGCATCTTCAAGAATGTTAGAAATATTTGTAATTTTTCCCAGACCTTCGTGTAAATTCACTGTCAAACAACATTTATTAAGTACCTACTGTGTACAGCATAGAAACTTATTCTATGATCTTACAAGATCATAGATCACTGCATAGATCATTGCACATAGATCACATAGGCTCACTGATTCCCAAGTTTTTTAATGTGCTGATACTCTACCACAGTTTATTCTATAAAGAAAAACTCCTGACAGAGTTGTCTAATAATGGCATGGGCAGTTTGAGATTGGGTGGGAGAGATAATGTGAGTTGCCTATCCTTACAGATCTTCAAGGAGAAGCTAAACAACTACTCCCTGGGATATTCCTCTATGGGAATTCAAGTTTCAAGTGTGGGTTGGGTGGAATGACCTCTGCAATCGGGAGGCAGCACAGACCCGGGGTCAAGGAATTTGGTTCAAAATCCAATTCTGCTACTTATGACTTGTGTGACTTTGGGCAAATCATTTCACTTTTCTGGACCTCATCTTCCCAGCGAGTAAAATGGTGGGGTCAGATTCAATGGTCTCTAAGGTATCTTCCAAGAGTTAATCTAAGATCCAATGGTCTCATCCAAGTTGAGAGTCTGATTTCTCCTCCCGTGAGTTCATAAATACACTTGAAAGAATCTCTCATTTCATCGTTGAGTATAGCCCTTCAAACAATGCAGAACCCATCACTCCAATGCCTTAGCGGAGTTTTCATGGTTTGCAATGGGACTAATTATGAGATAGCCAAACTCTGATGGTGAGCCTATGAATTTAGCTAGGATAGACAAAACACTCGGTCTTTCTTCCTATCTACCCAGCCTTTATATATGGGACATATTTTACATATCCTATATATGATAATATATCCTATGTGTGTGTGTATGTGTGTGTGTGTGTGTGTGTGTATCCTCAATAACATATCCTGTATATGATAACATTTGATATGCATAGATCATGCCATTCCTCTGCTCAAAAATCTTCACTCAGCAAAGCTCAAATTTTTCAACTTGGGACTCAAGGCCCTCCCTCCACCATCTGGTGCCAGCCTATCTCATGATACTCTCATCTATGTACTCTCCAGCCAAACATGCCCTGACCAGACTCCAAACCTTTGCTTGTGCTGTTTGCTGTGTCTGGAATACCCTCCCCTCCCCTTTCCCACAGGCTGAATTTTTACCCATCCTTTAAAGCCAAATTTAAAGAATTTTCCTGATACCATTCAGCACTGACCTTTCTTCTTGGACTTCACATAGCACTTTGTTTTCTACCTCTCTAAAGTCCAAATCACACATAATCTTCTGTATTATAATCATCTGTGTTTGTGTGTTATACACTTCCATGACCATAAGGTTCATGAGGGGATGGAGCAAGTCTTATGTGTTCGTTGAATTCCCCCTAGAAGGGAAGGGAAGGAAAGAAGAGGGGTGGGGAGGGAGGGGAAGGCAGAGGGCATGGGAAAGAGGATTGTGTGACCTTGAACAAATCAGTCAATTTCTCTGGGTCTCTGTAAAATGAGGGAATTGGATGAGGTAACCTCTCCGCTAGGTACAGTGGAAAGAGCTCTGGATTAAGGTTCAGATCATTCTTCTGTCACTACCTTTGTGACTTCAAGCAGGTTATTTTTTGATTTGATGCTCTATGATCTATGAAATCAGGCTTGGCAAACGCCATCTTAGAATATTTCCTCCTTTCTACTCTCCCAGAAACCCTGCCGCCCTCTGGTATAATCACAGCATGATAAATTGCTCCCACTCCCTCCAAATCTGCAAAGGGTGATTAGCATCATGAAAGGCCTAACTCAGGTCTGGATCCCGGCACAGGGCCCTAGTGGCAGCAGCTCTTGGACTTTGCTTGTAGCAGAAGGTGCATTAGGAAGTAAAAGGCTTTTGACAAAGCATCTCACCGGAAGGACTTCCATCTAGGCCGGGGATAAGCACAGCCAGAGAGACAGACCACAGACAGGGACAAAGATTTTGGGGGGAAGCCTTGAGTCATGCTCTGTCTTAGACAAGTATGCTTTGTGAAATCTGCTTAATAACCCCTCCTGCCTGGCAGCCAGCTGCTCTCAGTGTCAAGGAATTCAGAATTCAGAGAGATCAATTTAAAGGAGCTCTATGAATGATTTACTAAGAATTTCACCTAAATCATGTCACTTTGGGGAGGGAGAAGTTTCATTCCTTGTATACTAAGCAGAACTAATGTGTATTTCATAAGATTATATATTTAGAACTGGAAGGGACCTCCAAAGCAAAATCCTTGTGAAAAATATACATAGTCAAATAAAACAAATCCCCCCATTGGCCATGTCCAAAAACGAGTGTATGTCTATCACCTCTCTGGTGGGAGATGGGAAGTGAGAAACATACTTCATTGCTGGTCCTTTGCATCATGGCTGGTCATTATACTCATCAGAGTCCTTAAGCCTTTCAGAGATGCTTGCCTTTGTTTCCTTTTTGTCTTTGTCAGTGTTACACACACACACACACACACACACACACACACACACACACACACACACACACTCATGTTCCCCATAGGCCCGGAAGGCTGATGTGCTTTGGTCAAGGGCACATAAGGAGTGAGAGATGACATTTGAACCCGGGTCACAGAATCACAGAGCTAGGGCTAGAAGGGATCTTGGAGGTCATCTGGTCCCACCCCTCATTCCACGGATGAGGAAACTGAGGCTCAGAGAGGTTGTGACTTGCCCCAGGTGACACAGGGAGTGTTCAGAGTCAGGATTTGAACCCAGGCCCTCTGACCAGCTCTAACACCCCTTTCTCTCTACTGCTTATGATGATTTCTGCTCACACAGAGTCTTTCTGCATTCATTTACAGGGAGAACACAATACATGTCTGTACATACAATCCCCATCTAGGCAATCCAGACAGGTTTATCATTTTCAAAGTTCTCTAAAAATAGAGCTCCATGGGACAGAGACAAAGAAATGCAGGGCTTACAATGTGCTGCTTTGCCACTTGCCTCTGTCACTATGGCTGTAAAGTTATCTGCAAAGTGCACGTGACTGGCCAGCTCCTCAGGGCTCCTGGGAAGCTCTTCCTGGTCGATATGATGTTCTGGTACAACACCCACCAACTCAGTCAGCATGGACTGGCAGGCCATGCAGACCTGCAATAAGCACATGTAAATGCCGATATCAGGCTAAGAAGCAGGTGTATTTGTTTGCTCCCCTTCCTAAACACGCATCCAGAGAGAACTGCCTTGCCTTTCATCCACTCCATCGGCAAGCATATATTAAGGGCTGTTGCCAAGGTGCCGAGTGCTGGGAAGACAAAGAGAGAAACAAGCTAGGCCCCAGCAAATGACATTCACTCCTGTGTTATTCCTGCTTGACTTGAAGGCCAGTAGGAAGAACGTTTCATTTGGTCCTAAGGATCACAAACCATCTGCAGTCCTAAGGGGATGGGGACAGCATTGGATTTGGAATCAGAGGACAGAACAGTACCCATGGTGGGGTGACCAGGGCTCTGACTATTCCCACTCCCACCCCCCTCTGTCTCACAGAATGATACATCTAGACCTAGAAAGGCCCTTAGAAGTCATTTAATCCAACCCCTTCATTTTACAGATGAGGAAACTGAGGCCGAGAAAGGCTAACGGACTTGCCCAAGTTCACCCAGGTAGTAAGTGTCAAAGTCAAGATTTGGATCATGGTCCTGACTCCGAAGTCAGCACTCTTTCCACTGGACCATCCTATCCAGATTAGCTACAGCAAACCCATAAGTAAAAGAAGAAACTTCTAGCTGCTCAGCCCAGCTTCAAATAGGAGTAGAGACCTTAAAGCACTTGGTCTGCTTCCTTCAGACCCTCTAGGGAAAAAAAAATAGAGAGAACAGGTAAAGTTTATTTGGGACACTGCCCCTCTTGAGATGCCCTGGTTCTGCTGCATGCTGAGGTCTGGCCTCTTGGTGTGACATTCTTTTCCAACTGTTTCCCTTCCTGAGCTCCCCTACCAGCCCAGGTCTTCCTTAGCCCTCCTCACGAGGTCATACCTAGAACTGAAGCCAAGTTATCTTGGTTGCTTAGGGGGAGGGGACGGGGCATTAATAATTCGTTCACCCTAACTCCTCAGCTCCAGCCAGAATAACAGGTGTCAGGAGTCTCAGGAAAGGGGAGCCAAGAGTCACATGGGAGGAATGAGGTGTCATTAAGAGGGTTGGACTTCCTTGATCCAAATCTGGTCTGGCCGTTGATTCTTCCTCAATTCAAAACTGCCTGGTCCCACTGACCAGAATCAGTGAAGCCCAATAGGTTGGACCTCATCTCTGCCACTTAACTACCTATGTAATGCTCTGCAGGTCACTCCACCTCTGAGTCTGAGTTTCTTCATCTGTGAAATAAAGAGACTGGACTGCATGGCCTCTAGCTTTCCTTCTAGTGGGGAATCTACTACCAGCAATTAGGTGGCTATTGGGACTTGAAGTCTGACAGTCGTCTAAACAATGATTTCAAACCCAAACTCTCTCTCTCTACACACACACACACACACACACACACACACACACACATATACACATATGTGTATACACACACATATGTATATGTGCATTTATATGGGTATACATCTACACCCATACATGTATATACATCTATTTCTACAGGTTGTATAGCCTCTTAGAAAAACCACCTATTAACATTATCTATGTTACATTAGATTCTTATTTAATTTGTTAAATGCTCTCCAATTACATTTTAATCTGGTTTGGGCAGGCTCTATAGCGCTGGGCTGCATTCAGCCTGTGGGTCTGATACTTCTGGTCTAGACACTTACTAGCTATGTTATACTAGGTGAGTCATTTAACCTGTTTATATGTTTCGGTTTCCTTATCTATACAATAGAGTTAATAATAACACCTGCCTCGTCTGGCAGTTGCAAATTAATTTACATAAGCACTTTGTAAATATTAAAAATACTAGATATTATTATGCTGACTGTTATCCGATGATCGAAGGACCCTTGATTCAATACTCCTTTGGAGCGGGGAGGGGAAGGAGAAAGCCTTCTCTAGGGATGCTCAGTTCTGGTCTAGAATCAGCAACGAAGAAGGTACAATGTTGCCTGCTTTCAGTCCTCAGAATGAAGAGCTGAGAAGGCTTAGGACTCTAGCATGTGAGAGGCATGAAGACTGGGCATGGAAGAAATGGGGAGATCTGAAGGATTGTCTTCTGAGAGCTCCTCTCTCTCCCTCTTCCTCCTCACAGAGCAGCACTGCTTGACTTTCCTGTTCTCTACTTATTTCATGGGAGGCTCTACCAGACTAGGCCATACCCACTGGCCATTTTATCTTCCTTTCAGGAAGGCTTATGTGTCTTGTATCTTTAAAGTTACACTTCAGGATTATATCATCAAGGTACAGAAGTCATTCTGAAGTCATCAGAAGGCAATGTGCCAGAGTGGACAGAGGGCTGAACTTAGAGCCTGAATTTCTGGCTTCAAATTCTGACTCAAACATTTAGCAGCTGTGTGACCCTGGGCAGGTCCCTTTGAGCCTCAGTTTCCAGAGAGTAATACACCCTTGGAGAAATCCTACTTGTCCTACCTCTCTCCTTTTATAGGGATGTTTTAAGGAAGGTACTTTGCAAACCTTAGAGCACCATACAAATATTAGTTACTATCACTTTAATGGGTTTGCAAGTTTCCTTATCGATCTAGAAATTTCCAAAGAGCTTTTGTGCTGGGGGGTTCTCAAATTGTGTTCTCTGTCTCTCTCTGTCCCTTCTCCTCCTCCTCCTCCTCCTCCTCCTCTTCTTCTTCTTCTTCCTCTCTTCTTCTTCTTCTTCTTCTTCTTCTTCTTCTTCTTCTTCTTCTCTTCTTCTTCTTCTTCTTCTTCTTCTTCTTCTTCTTCTTCTTCTTCTTCTTCTTCTTCTTCTTCTTCTTCTTCTTCTTTTCTCTCTCAACTGCCTGTTTATTTGGTTACCCTGCCAAGTGTCCTGTTGTCCATTGCCTCACAAAAAGGTCCCAAAGGTACAGAATTCACTGACCCATAAGAGTTTCAACATGCTTTCATCAAAAATCTTTCTCTAAATTCAGTCCAACTCACAAGCATCTATTAAATGCCTCTGACAGTCTGATAGGGCTTAAGGTTTTTGTTACATCTCTGGATAAGATATTTGTGCACCTAAGGCAAGGTTTGAATATAGGACTGTATCACTATCCACTAGAAGGTTTCTAGCCCTAATGGTAACATATAGGACTTGTCATCGAAAAATGAATTCCCACATTCCACAGAAAGCAGGACTTTCTGAGATCATAAAAAGATTCACGTATAAAACTACCCCCACACTTTGAGAATATACAATGGTCCCTTCACTGACCAGATTGCAGCTCCCTGCAATTTTAATGAACGGGCTTCCAGAATTTCCCCGGCTGGACAGTTCATCGCCCTGCAAACTGGGCAGATGACCCAGAAGTGCATTTAAAAGGGTCCCTCCTTGTACACTCACAAAGGCTGAGTGAGCCCCAGGTGGCTGTCCTCACCAGGCTTACTTCTATTCCCAGTTCTACTGTGCGGATATTTTCAGTTTGACAGGGGCTTTCTGGGAATGAAGTCTGTGAGGATTGTTTGCACAGGTGTCTACCTGCTGTCAGGTTTTCTGTGTCCTGAATGCTGGCCCAGATGTGACTGGCCTATTGTCAACTTGCTTGGCTGTGCAGAAAAACAAGTGTTCAAGGGAAGGCTGGATAACCAATTGGTGGGTGGGGATGCTATGGGGACACTTCCTCCTTTGGATGGGGGTAGGACTGGATGACTTCAGGGCTCTCTTCCTACTCCTTTCTGCTGTGGTTCTGGTCTGATCCTTGCCATGATCTCATGACAAGACCTATGAAGCCATTCTGCAGCCTGATTATAGCCAGGGGCATTAGCCTCATATTTGAAACAGCTGTGGTCTCTAAAAGTCTGGCACATTTTATTAGATTTAGCCCATTTACATTCATGCTCGAGGCTAGTTGAACATGAGTACCTCCCCTCTGGTCTGATTCAAGGTGAATTCAAAGTACCACTTTTCTAAAAATCTCTCCTACCAGCCTAAAATTTCCATTATCACAATTACCTGCGTTAAGGCAGGATGGTACTTTCCTTTCAGCATAGCATAAGCTTTTTGAAAGCAGGGACTGTTTCATTTTTGTCTGTATCCCTAAGTGCTTAGCAAGTTCCTTACACATAGTAGGTATTTACTAAATTCTTGTTAAATGAATGAATGAATGATGGCTTGGCTTCAAATCACTTTTCTCTCTCTGAGCCTCAGTTTCCTCATCTGTGAAATGAGAATGTTAAACTAGATGATAATAATAATAGTTGTTATTATTATTGTAACAACAATGACAACAACAGTAAAGCATTTTATTATCATCATCTCTGCCTATTGTCTCCCCTGGCTTTCTTCAAGTCCCAACTGAAATCCCTCTTCTACAGGAAACATTTCCCTACCTCTCTTAATTTTAGTACTTTCTCCTCTTAATTATCTTGTACATAGTATGTGCATATTTATTTACTTGTCTCTCCTGTTAGATTGTAAGCTCCTTGAGGGCAGGGACTGTCTTTTGTCTCTTTTCATCCTCAGCACTTAGCATAGTGCCTGGCATATAGTAGGCATTTAACAAATGTTCATTGACTTACATAGCACATTAAGATTTGCAAAATGCTTTGCAAATATGACTTCATTCGATTCTCACAAGAACCCTGGGAGGGAGGCGCCAATCAGCACCATTATACAGAAGAGGACACTGAAGAGGTTGGAGGTCAAGTGACTTGCCTGGGGTCACCAGCTAGTAAGCCTCTGAGGCTGGTTTTGAACTCAAGGCCAGGACTCTATCTATTGTGCTACCTAGCTGCCATGGGACCTCTAAGGTTCCTTCAAACTCTAGGTCTACTGTGTAACCCTGGCCTACTTTATTTCCAGGAAGCCACTGTCAAAATGAAAATAATCACAAGGCAGAGCTGGGAACAGGAGTAAGCCTGTTGATTTAAAACTTAGAGCTGATGTGGGAGGGTGTTCCAGGCATCGGGTACAGGCTGTGCAGAAGCACAGAGGTGAGAGATGGGATTTCATCTAGGACAGGAAAAACCAGAAGGTTAGTTTGGCTGTACAAGACTGGAGAAGTAGGCCGGAAGGAGGCTGGAAAGGCCAGTGATGACAGAGAAGTCTTTATTTGAACCTAGAAGTCATAGGGAGCCATACCGAGCTAAGGCAAGGAGTCAAACAGGGAGTTCATTAAGTGAGTGACATTGTCAGATTTTTGCTTTAGGAAAACACATTGGGAGCTGTGCAGAGGATGGATAAAAATCAAAACACTTCGATTGTTTACAATTTCCTAAAATTGTTTATAATCCAATTGTTTTCATTTCCAAAGCACTTTCCTCAAAATAACCCTGTTACTAGTTTTGTAACCTGGAGCCATTTACTTAAACTCCTTACCTACAAAGTGGAAATAACTTCAGCTGATATCTATTTAGCACTCAGGGGGTTTATGAAGCACTTTCCCGCCCACAAAGAGGCGGAGGAAGTTATCTGTAGGGATTGTTATTGTGCCCGTTTTACAGATCAGGTAACTGAGGTCAGAATATGAAGTGCCCATGAACCAAGATTCAAGAAGACAGGCTGGCAACAAGCATTTATTAAGTACTTACTGAGTACTCAGCACCAAAACAAGCAAAAAGAAAGGCAGTCCCTGCTCTCAAGGAGCTTACATTCTAATGGGCGAAGACAATACAGAAAAATGGTAAGGGCGGAGGTGGGGACGAAGGTACACCGGAAAGGGGTGAGAGACACGGTATGGGACTTCTGACTTTCTGCGGCCCAAAGCGAATGCCTACGGCCAGCCTAGAGCTTTCCCCAAAGCCGATGGCCTGGAGTAAGCCCCAAGGGCAAAGGCGGGGTGGCAAGAGACAGGGATGGTACAGGAGGAGGAGCCCCAGGCCCAGAAAGAGGCCAAGGTGGCTGCAGAAGCACAGGATTGGAGTCTGGAAAACTGCAAGCTGGGCTGGGAGGGCAGAGGATGCCAATCTGGATCTGACTCTGACTCTAGTCCCATTGCTTCTATGATAAAACACAGACCCTTCTGTTCGGGAGGCAAAGCCACTCCTGGTCTGGCCCCAACCCCCTCGCTCCTCCCTCACCTCCTCTAGGCTCATTCAGACCAGCGCATCTGTGGCTCCCGGTACCATACGTTCCACATCCCTTCCTGGGCTTTGGTACAGGCCACTCTCCTAGGCCTGGAGGCCCGCTCTCCTCCAGGCCCTCTAGGGTTCTACTGTCCTTTGGAGGTATTGTCCATTTATTTACTCGTCTGTAGTCATAGCGTTTCCCCCTAGTAGAATGTAATCAAAAGTAGGGCCTCATTCATTTTTGTCTTTGAATATCCTAGACCTGGCATATAGTAAGTGTTTAATTAATACATGTTAATTGGTTTGAATTACATTCAGAGCTATTTCTATTATACGTTACCCCTCAAATTCCTTATATGAAGGGTGGGAGGGCAGAGGTGTGTGGAAGAGAGAGAGGGACAGGAGAGGAGAGGAAAAGAGAGAAGGGAGGAGAGAGGGGAAGAGAAGAAGAGAGGAGAGGAGGGAGGGAAGAGGGAGAGGGAGGGAGGAACAGAAGAGAACAGAGAAGAAAGGAAGGAAGGAAAGAAACAAATGCAGATGGGTAGTGTTTACACTTTCCAAAGCACTTTCACCTGCATTATCCTACTTGTTCAGGTGGGGCCAGGTAAGGCAGGTGTCTCCATTTATTACAGAAGTTAAGCAGCCAGTCCAATGAGGTCAAGTTCATGGGAAAGGTAAGGCTGGCCCAGCACTGGCAGCTTCGGACTTCCTGGCCTTTGGCTCTCCCTTCAATATTCAAGTACCTCTCCCAATAACAAGAACTTTGCCAGGATCCAAAAGGCTCATTTGACTTGCTAACTGTTAATTGTTTCTCCTAATGGGGACACTGGACTTCAATTAAAGAAAGGATTAAGTGCAAGCGTCCCTTGGAGAGCAGATCCTCCTCCTCCTCCTCCTCAGCCTTCTGAGTCATCTCTGACTTCTCCCTCACCCTCCCCTCCCTACAACCAATCAGCTGCACAACACTGCGGACTCTAGCTGGGGCCATCCCCTCTCTCCTGGATGACTTTATATCCTTCTCATTTATCCAACACCCTCCTCAGTCCGTTCTTTACACAGAAATCATCTTTTCTATGAAAATAATCTTAATGCACAAGCCTGATCGTGTTATTTTCATGCTCTAAAATCTTTAGTGACTCCCAATTGCCTGTAGGATGAAACACATCCTCCTTAATCTGGTGTTTAAGGTACTCTACAATATGACTCCAGCCAAACATTTCAGGGTTATTTCATATTATTCCCAGTTAGATACTCCTGAGTTCTGGCCAAATAACCCACTAGATGTTTTTTGACCTCAGAATCCTACCTACCATCTCCTTGCCTCTGACAAGCTTGTCCCCTTGCCTGGAATGCTTTCTGCTTCACTCTTTTTTAGGATCCTTGGTCACCTTCTTTCAAGGTTCAGTTCAGTAGTCACTTCTGTGAAGTCTGCCCTGATTTCCCCCTCCAGCACTCTCTCCATCAAATCTCCTCATATTTCTGCTCACGTATTCTATCCCCTAAATTACATGATAGTAGAGACTTTGTTTTCGTCTTTGTATCTCCAGTTATCTAGGGGCACTTTACAAGTTTAAAGTGGTGGTAGGGGTGGGGGAATTTTGGAAGTACGTGCAGTGTGCTCACATGATATCATCTCCGAATGGAAGGGGCTTTGGAGCCCTTTCTGGAAAGGTAAGATGCTGTGTAATGGAAGGGCCCCACTCCCTGATTTGGAGCCTTTACAAGCATTCTGTAACTGGTTCTAATCTGCTAAGCACGTGATAAAACAACATACTGTGAGTCATCTCTGCAGTGAGAGCTGGGCTGTGTTTGAAAGGCATTAATTGGCCAGAGTGAGGCTGGTGCTCACTCCTACCTGGCTGTATTCCAAGGGCTAAATTTTGGGTGGGGAGAAAGCCTCAGGCCTTTGCATCCACTGGGGCCTTTCTCCAATTCCTCTTAGGTACCGCCATCCTGGAGATGGCTACTTAATAAAGCTTTAACAGGTCAGAATGGATCCACCAGAGGTTCAGGGCCCAGAGTCTATGTCAGGATGTATTAGATGCCTTCCAGCCAGGAGAGAAGTACCCAGAAGCCTGCTTGACACAGTCCAGAGGCAGCCCAGACCCGTGTCATCCAGAAGCTGTGGGTCATTTGAAAAGGAACACCGCTTAAAGCAGAAACTGCTTTCAGTGTAAGGCCAATCTCCCCAGGGACTTAGGTGTTACTTAGGAGAAAGTGCCCCAGGTGTTGAGGGGAAATGTTTATATCGTCATAACTTTATAGTAAATTTCCCATTTGTAAAAACTAATTGATGCTAATTGGTTGAATGGAACTGGGGCTCTAATCACTAGCTGTTTACCATGGGTGGGGGAGAGAAACACAACAGAAAACAGGGGTCAAGCTTCTAGCCTTGGACAAGAGACACTCTGAGCCCCTCAGGGGCTGTAGCCAGACATGTCCAACCAACTGGCCACGATGAGGCCAGGGTACATACACAGTGGCTACTTGACAAAGTGTACCTTCTTGGCTGTTCCTAAGAAAGTAGGGAAGGAGTTAGAAGGTGTTATCAAAGAAGCCAATGAGGATGGCCTCATGACCCAGGTTTATCTCCCACACATTCTTTGATGTCTTTTGAGCCAGCCCCTCATGCACTTACATATGAACTTGGCCAAGTTGCTTAACCTATGAACCACACAAAATCTCCCTAAGAATATACATCACACAAGGGAAGACATATTTATCTAGATATCAGCAAAACACTTAACAAAGCCTCTCATGCCATCCTTGTGGTCAAGAGAAAAGAACTAGGTAAGGTCATAAAATGGTTGGGTGTATGTTGAATCAATCAACAAGCAGTTATTAAGCACTAATTATATACCAGACATCAAACAAAGCACAGGGATACAAAGACAAAAACGAAATCCCATCCTCAAGAAGCTTACGTTCTAATAAGGGTGGAGGGAGGGGAGACAACATGTACACATACAGAATGAACTGTTTGGATGGCTGGGCCCAAGAATGGTAATGAATGGCTTGGTATCTGCTGGGAGGGCAGTTTTGGGTAGAGTTTCCCAGGAATTCATCCTTGGCTTTGTGCTGCCTAACATTTTTATCTACATAAATTCCAGGGGCCTGTCATTAGGAGAGACCTGGGATCAATTCTCACCTCCAATGCTTACTTTGTTATTTGAACCCAGATAAACACTCAAGCTTTCTGAACCTCAGTTTCCACATGTGTAACAGAGAGATAATAATATCTATAGGACCTAGCTCAGAGGTTCATAACCTACCTGTTATGAATGTCAAATAAGATAATATACAGAAAATGCCTTGCAAATAGTAATAGATATTATACAAACACATTTATTATAATTATGAATCATCAGACAACACAATTGCTAAAGAATTAAAAATTATGGATGATCCAAAGGACAACAGGCAAATTTAATAGGCCACAACAGGTTACAAATGATAACTTCCATCCAAGGAGTAAATGCTCTCTTCCAGGACATGACCAGAAAAGGAGGTGTTACTAAGGGCAAGCAACAATAGCTGGTCAGGCTGAGTGCTGCCCTGGCTCCCATGTAATTTAAAAGACCTAGAAAGAGGCCCCCAGAGCACTGGGTAGAGAGATCCTCCATGTGGAACTTATGAACGAAGGTAGACAATGATTACACATACTTCATTCCTCTCCAGGATACATAGCCTCCTGATTCTCCAAAGGACTTTCTTTACTGGGCCATAGAAACCTCTTCACTCTGGAAGCTCAGTCCACCAGAACTATTTCATGCATTACAAGTACCATCTACCAGAACTATTTCATACATTATAAGTACCATCTGTCCTTGTGGCTTCTCCCTCCAGTTGACTTATTCCTCCCAGAATCTCCATTTTAAGAAGGGGACCCAGGCCTTCATTCCTCTCCAGGCTACACTCCTGAGTCTCTGGACTTTCTTCACCATTTCCTAGCACTGGGCATCTTCATCTCTCTCCCTTACATTGCACCTCCTGATTTTCAGCTTCTTTTTATCTGTGGTCTTCTCCCACTAGAATGTAAGCTCCTTGAGGGTAGAGATTGTTATTCTTTCTGCTTGTATTTATTTACCCAGGACTTGGCACCATACCTGGCACATAGTAAATCCTTCCTGAATGCTTGTTGACATGTTGTGAATTATATATGTGTGTGTTCATATGTAAATATCTATATGTTATATGTATTATATATGTACATATATACTATATATATCTATATCCATCTATTTATAAAATAAAATCAGCAACTGGAGCCAGGTGAATATAGAACAATGGCCTTGTATCCTTCCTTTTTTTTTTCCTGGCTCAACTGCATTTGTATTACAAACTACAGAAGAATTTAGGAACTTCTAATCCTAAATCAAAGAGCTCTCTGGGACCTAGGATTGTGATCAGGACCTAGAATTGTGATCCTAACACAAAGAATTGACTTAGGGGCATTCTATCTGGCTTTTGTTAGCTGAGTATGGTGGCTGTGTCCTCTGGATGTAGCTAAAGAGTCACCAATCAACCCTTATGAGAAAGAGGCTCTCTAGTCGCTGCACCCTAGCATTTTGTTGCTGAGACGGTCAGGAGGTAGCCTTAAAGAAAGGAAGCCCCATAACTGGTAAGAGGGAGCAAGGCCCAAGAGTGATGCACCCAGCAAAGAGGAATGGTAGTATGGTGCAGTAGAAATATGAATAGATCTAACATCAACTGACCTAAGATTCAATCCCAGCTCAACTTACTTCCTATGAGACCTGGAGAAAAGCACTTACCATCTCTAGGCCTCTGTTTCTTCATTTGTAAAATGAAGATGTTAGATTAGGTAAACTTTGGTCCCTTCACACTGTAGGTCTATAACTCTCAGTCACCCAAAGAGAAGCCCAAGAAATCAAGACAATCTGGAAGCAATAGAAATGTACCAAAGCACTGAGGAAGCAGCAGAGACGGACCCAGCAGGGTGACTGGATGCTCAGGGGCAGGCCCAGTAGAAATCAGTGCTCACCAGGCAGCATGCTCAGAAAGAATGCTAACATGACTGGGGAAGATGCTGGTAGCCTTGCAAAGTTGCAGGTTTGAATTGTCAGTGCCAAGAGTGTTCCCTATGTGAGTGCCCTCAGTGAGTCAGCTCAATGCATGTCCACTCTTCTCATTGCTGGTATTTATATTTCTAGAAGAGTATGCCCCAGGTTTATGGTGTTAGTGGTGGTGCAGGGGATTTCAATTTCAATTTCTTACTATGCTATTTCATTAAATGGTTTTGTTTTGAACTAATTGTGTCCTTTCAGGAAAAGTAAACGTATTGTGCTAAATAAGCATAATGTTGAGAAACTCGTGAGCTCTCTAGTTTTGAGGTGATGCAGACATACAGATTACTCTAGAAACAGGGTAAATTTTTTCTTTTTATGTGGCTTTTCTTTTTATCTTGGCTTCCTTCACTTGGCAAGAAGGGGGCACCCCAGTTGCTATCCAATCTTTTTTTTTTTTGGTGAGGCAGTTGGGGTTAAGTGACTTGCCCAGGGTCCACACAGCTAGTGCATGTGTTAAGAGAAGCAAAGTTTCCAGAAGACTGGAGATTATAGTCCTATAGTACCCTGTCCAGACCATATCTAGAGTCCTATGTTCCATTCTAGGTGACAGATTTTAGAAAAGACATCAAGAAGCTAGAACGATTTCAGAGGAGGATGAGAATTGTGAAAGCCTTGAACACTAAGTGGGCTATAGGGGGATCATTTGAAGGAACAGGAGAAGAAAAGAATGAAAAGGAATACATAGCTGTCTCAGAGTATTTGTAAGGTACGTCTGGGGAAGAGGAATGCATATTGTTCTCTTTGGCCTCGGGGTAGAACCAGCAACAATAGACGGAAATGACAAAAGTGTGGATTTAAGCTCCCAGTGCAAGAAAGCTTCCTAACAATGGAGCTGTCCACAAGCTTGCTTAGGAAGGTGGTGAGTTCTCCCTCCTGAGAAGTCCGTAAGGGAAGACTTGGGATCACTTGTTGGGAAATTTGCTGAGAGGACTCCTGTAGACTTATAGGTTGGACTAGATGACTTCTTAAACCCCTTTGAATACTGGGACTCTATGTTTTGGAATATAATAATAATGTTGTAATGATGTATTACTATTTGGCATGTAATAAGTGGATAGAGCACTGGACCTGAAATCAGAGAGACTAATCTTTGTGAGTTCAAACCCGGCCTCAGAAACTTACTAGCTGTGTGACCTGGGGCAAGTCACTTAACCCGGTTTGCCTCAGTTTCCTTATCTGTAAAATAGCTGGAGAAAGAAATGGCCAACCACTCCAGTAGCTTTGCCAAACGGGCTCATGAGGAGTCAGACTGAAAAACAACTGAACACCAACAACAATAATAGTATCTAGTGTTTATATAGCACTTTATAAATATTTAGAGGATAACTTTATCCTCACACTAAGGAAGCAGGTGCTATGTTATCCACATTGTACAGATGAAGAAACTGAAGTCCCAAAGGCCAGACATTTTTCCTGGGGTTACACATGTAGTACGTGAAGCCAAATTTGAATTCCAGTCGTCCTGACCAGTCCAGTAATGTATTTTCTGGTCACCTAACCACCTAAACAATGTAAACAGATGCACAAAGCTGAGCAGCAACAGGGCCATGCCTGCCACTCCCTTCAGCCCTCACTGCAGCTGCTCCGCTCCAGAGACAAGAGATCTGACCTGGATTTCTCTCTTTCTTAAGGACAACCAGCCCTGTAATAGCAGTGGAATAAATCAGCTAATGTGCACCAGCAAATAAGCGCCATTTCTCCCAGTTTTTTTTTTTAAGCAAAGTGAAAGGAGACCTAGCATGGGAGAACAGGGTTCTCATTAGAGTTAATGGCAGCAGCTCCTGCCTTCCCATTATCCCGCATAAGTGCCTTATTTTCTTCACCATGGCAACAGAAGATATTCATGATTTGGTTCAGAAAGCACATAGAAGACACATGTTTTAGGGAGCTGGGGGATTGGGGAGGGCAGCCATCACTCTCCATTTTGATTCACTACCTGGTAAGCAGACAACATGGAGGCCTTGGGCCCTGAGGGAGATGTCTCTGATCCTGAGGACCACAGTTTCTTTCAGGACCCCTGAGTTCATGGTTCTTTACTCTCACTAAGCAGATATCAATAAGGTGGCAATTGTCTCTCTCCTTTTTCCATACTACCCAGCTTTCCTATCTAAACCCTTCCTCAGCCACAAAACCAGCACAAGTGGAATGGAGCCTTACTTTACTGTAGGCAGTGAATATAAGTGTGTGTGTGTCTATATATGTATGTATGTGTATATATGTACATACACATACACACACACATACACACACACACACACACACACACACACACATATATGGATCTTAAAGACCATGGACAGTTGTCTATTTTCCATTATTTCTCTGAGTTCACAGTTTGATTCAATGGGGTATGAAGAAGAGAAGTCAGAGGACATAGGTTCAAATCCTAGTTTTTCCACCCCTCTATCTACATGACTTTGGGCAAGTCACTTCAGCTTGTAAGTACCAGCTATCCTGGGTGATTTACTAATTGTTACAAGATTGCTATAGATTGTCTTCTCTGGAATGAGAAGTTTTCATCCATTTATTTGCCATGAAAATCTTCCTGGGTGAGAACCTGTTTTTTCATAGTATATTTTATTCTTTGGAAGGGAAACAGGGATATTTAGGTGGGAGAAGAGTAGATCGAGAGTGACTTTCCTGGAACTAAAGGCTCTCAAGTGGAAAAGAGATTAAACTGGTCCCTGCTTGGCCCTAGCAGGCAAAGCTAGAATCAATAGATCTGTGTTTCATAGACTGAGGATTTGAGATCAGGAAGAATTCCGTAACCATGGCAGCCATCCCCATGGAAGCGGCTAGCTGATCACCTCTTACTGGAAGCCTCCAAGCAAAGGCTGCATGGTGGCTTGTCACGTATATTCTAGAGATGATTCTGGTCTGGATAGGTTTTGGGCTAGATCAATCAACAAGCATTAGATAACTTCAGTTATTCTGTTCCTCAATTTCCATGTCTGTAAAATAAGGTTGGACTACATGATCCCTTCCAGCTTTAAATGCTATTTTCCAATGATCTTTGCCTAATCTGTCCAGCTTCCCCCTTACATTAATTAGGCCAATTCCAAATTCTAAAATTTCCCCTATAAGCATTCCAAAATATCTCATGATTGTCTCCCACTGGAACCTGGGTCACACAGCCATGACCTTTAGATAGAAGCTGAATTAGAAAGTCATAGATTGTTAGAACTATGGTTCATTAGAGTCCAGCCACTTAATTTGATAAATGAAGAAGCTACCTCACAGAGTAGTTCACAAAGAGTCATACAGCTTAGTTCTCTGAATATTCTAGAGCCTACATTTTGTTAAAAACCTCAAGTACCTTTCATCCTTAGCCCACATGGACATTTTTTAAATAATATTTTCTTTCTCCCTCAATTACATGTTACATTTTTTAATGTTTTAAAAAAGGTTTTGAGTTCCAAATTCTATCCCTCTCTCCTCCATCCCCTCCCCCATCTCTGAGACAGTAAGCAATCCTATATAGGTTATACAACCACATGTATGTTTGAAAATACAGATGGTACGAATTAGAGACTGCTTTGGAGTGAAAAGCCTCTTTTTTTACCCTCTTTGCCTTCTTCCGACCAATATTCAGCTCATTGATGTCCTTCCTAAACTCTGGTACCCAGAACTGAGCATATAACTCCAGCTGTGGCCTACTCAGGGGAGATGGTGGGCTCTCACCTCCCAGTTCTTGCCTGCCATGTCTCTCTCTATGCAGCCTGAGATCAAATTACCTTTCTGGGTTACCGTAAAGTATTCCCTCAAATATTCCCCTCCAATATTTTTAGCAGTGGTAATCCTTCTTCCCTGGGTATGGATTTGATTTTTGGAAGTAGCCAAAAATGTGGTGAAAAAGACAGATGATGAAACTGAATCTAATTTTTCATTTTAAAAAATGAGGTCATTTTCTTATGTGGCTCATAAACTGCCTTGGAAATCCACCCTTCTGTTTTACATAGAAGGAAATTTTGGCTCCGAAACTAGGTGAAAAAATAAGGAGAAGAAGAAAATCTGTAGGACTCAGTCATTAGAATTAGAAAGCACCCAGGACCATTTTAAGGGGTAGCATATGTGCATAGCCTCCTACATTTCTGGCTTTAAAAATAACTGGTATTTATAGCACTTTAGAGTTTATAAATGAATATCTACATTCTAATGAATGTAGTCTCATTTAATCTTTACAACGACCCTGTTGCAGGCATTATGTCCATTTTACAGATGGACACAATTTACAGCCTCAGAAACTGAGGCTGAGAGAGGTTGCAGGGTCTCAGATGGGATTTAGACTCAGGTGTTCTTGACTACCAATTCAGTGCCTTATCTACTAGTTGTTTAGCCTTTTTTTTTTCCCCAGTCATGTCCAACTCTTTATGACCCCATTTAGGGTTTTCTTGGCAAAGATACTGGAGTGTTTTGCCATTTCCTTCTCCAGCTTATTTTCCAGATAAGGAAACAGGCCAACAGGGCTCAGTGACTTGCCCTGAGTCACACAGCCATTAAATATCTGAGGCCAGATTTGAATTCAGGAAGAAAAGTCTTTGAAGAGAGTGAATATATCCACAGGAATGTTTGCATCAACCTACCCATGCTTAACACCGCTCCTAACAGAATATTGTGCTGGGATAGCCAAAGGAAATAAGTGTCATTGACCTGAAAGGGTATGGGAACTTTAATGTTTGACCATCCAAAGTCACTGGATCATAGAACATCTGAGCTAGAGGGGACCTTAGACATCAGTTAGTCCAACCCCTTCACTTTACAGATGGGGAAATGGGCTCAGAAAATTTAAATGACTTTTCCAAGGATACAACATCAACTTGCCTGGGTCTAAGTCTCACCATTTATAAGAGGGGGATGGGCCAGATGAACCCCAGGGTCTGTTGTGTGCCTAGATACCACAGTCCTATCTACAAAGAGATAATCTGCAGACTTCCAGTTTCTGGCTAAACATGCTTACTCTTCCACATGACAAGTCTGGCATTCTAATGATGACTAATACATTCTAAAATGCTGCATTTGTGACCTTCTCCGGTACCGCTTATCAGGAAACCACACAGGAATTTAAAAAAGGAAGCCAGGGGTGACAAGCTTCCAACAGTCAAATGTATTCCATGGCAATGGGGAACTGGTTTGGTTTTCTGTACTCTGGGGTGATGCATTGGAAAGAGTTGGAGGATCTGGGGAAGCTGAATCCGAGTGAAAGCCCATTTACCATCTGTGTGACCCTGGACAAGCCACAACCTCTCTGGACCTCAGTTTCCTCATCTGTAATATGAGAAAGTCAGACTAGGAGATCTCTAAGATCCTTCCTTCCCAAGGTTACATCTATGAGTCTAAGATGGCTTTATGAATGCTAACAGCTGGTCTCCTCCAGCTATTCCCTGGTCCCTTTCCCCGGTGCTCCCAGGCTTTGGGATAAAAGATTGGCTATGATTCCCCCCCCCCAATGTCATGGAAATGGTATGTGAGGCCCTGGGGATCAGTCCCTCCAAGTATGCAGATCACATTCCTTCCAAGTCCGTCTCTCTCATCCATGCCCTCCAGTAAACCCTTCAAAGGAAGGGTCTGCCCTGGGCTGGGGCTAGTCTAGGGGTTAGGTAACATAGAGAAAACAAAGAAAAGGCTGAGTTTCCTTTTTTTTTTTTTAACCTGTGCTTTCTGTCAAAATTGAAAACGGGTTTTGGGGGCAAGCGGCATTTGGCATTTTCAAACGAGGAACAGAACAACAAATTGTCATTTAGTCCATCAGCCAGCTTGGACTTTCCTTCCAGATGTTTTTTTCCTCCTTCACCAGCCATGTGCACGGTTCCCTGAGGGTGTCAGGCCGTCCTTGGCAGGTGATGCCAGGGTTTTAAGCTTAAGCGGTGCCTCTCCCTCTAAGTTAGCACCACGGCCTCGGCCTGCGTCCAACCAACTCGAGGGAAACTCTTTATCCAAAGTGTAGCTAGCGCCGAAGAGGCGGGCGAGGCACTTCAGAGCAGAAAGCCCCGTTGCTTTCTGCCAGGTCACGGCCACTAGGGTCAAACCGACGGCCCCCACCCACGAGCATCCCCGGGCTGGGCCGTCGGGTTTTCCACCCAACAATTATTGAAGACCCAGCTCCGGGGCTATACGCTTACCAAGAGGCCAAGGGAAAGCTTGCAACCCATTCCAGGCCGGTGATTGGACCTCCGAACCCCTCCCTCTCCCATCCCCCTCCCTTTGTTCTGAGGGTATGGGTGAACTATAGCAAGTGTAGGAGAAAACTGGGAAGATAAATGCTGGGGTGGGATGTGGAGGCAGGGTCGGGGGCGTCCGAGGCTTAGTCTCTTGGGTTCTAACAGCTTTTATTCCTCGGGGGAGATCAAGGGTCTTCCCCAATCCACATCTATCCAAGAAGATGCTCAAGTCAAGGAATACAGTCATAAGGTAGTGAGGCCCAAGGGGCAGAGGCTGGGCATCGGGCCTTTGATCCACCTCCACCCCCACCCCTCCACCACGTGAGCCACCCTCGGGGAGCATCCCAAGAAAGGAAACACCCCAGCCAGCCAGGCCGCTGGCCAGCCCCACCTCCCTTTGCAACCACTTCCTCCCAGGCCCTGGCAGACAGTTGGAAAACCCCGCGCTTTTCGAGGCTGCCAAGACGCCAGGGGTGGGGGTGGGAGGTCCGGCTATCTGGGAACACTTGCAGAGGCTGGAGAGGAGCAAGAAACCAGCGGTTGGAAATTGGCAGAGAGCCAGGAAGGCAGCACAGCCCCCTCCTACGAAGATGGGGGTGGGTGGGCTGGAAGAAAGGGAGGCGGGGTCGGGGGCGGGGAGAGGGTGGTCCACGTAGCGAGACAGGGATAGGGACGCGGCAGAGCCCTGGGCTCATCCCTCTTGCCCCTCCCGGGCCAGTCCCCTACCTGTAACCCCACCAGCACGGCCACGAAGCGCCTCTGGCAGCTCCCGAACTCCCCCACGGCGCAGAAAGCCCTGTCGAGGCTCCATGGGCCCACCGGGCTAGGACGGCCCGAACAGCTGTGGCGGGCTGGGCTGGGCTGGAGGCAGTGGGGCCGGGAGGGGAGAGGACTGGAGGAGAAGAAAGGGGAGGGGAGGAGGGCGGAGGCGCCCTCCTTTGGTTCTAAGTGGGTGGGAGGAGGAGGTGGAGTCCCACGCCCCCCTCGCCACCACTATCCTCCTCCTTCTTAAGCTTTACGGGCTCCCAGGGGCCTCCGGAGCTCCGCCCAGCCCAGGCACTCCAACTGCTGCTGCGGCCAGATGTGACTGCTCTGGGGCCAGATGTGACTGCTCTGGGGCCAGATGTGTACAACTTCTCCTTTCCTCTCCGCCCTCGGCTCAGTGCAGCCTCGGGAGAGGCGGGGAGGGGGGAGAGGAAAAGAGGGAGGGATAGGGTGTTTTCTCTAGGGAAAAAGGAAAAAAAAAAAGAAAAAGAAAGCCACCACCACCCAAACCCTCGCACCATATTATCCCACGCGCCCAAGTCCCAGTCAGGGAGTTTCCATTCTGGCCTCCCTCAGCGTCTAGTGGCGTGGGAGACTGCTGAGGGCACGGGCTAGAGGATCTTTTGTTTTGGCTATCCAAGAATCATAGAGGAAAGAGCTTTGGATTTGCGGCTGAAGGATCTGGGTCTGAGTCCCCACCCCAGGAGTCGTATAATCAGGCAGTCTCAGAACTCCTCTGGGTCTCATCTAAGAAATAACTGGGGTGATGAATACCGGATAGATGCTTTCTTACCGTCCCTTCCATCTTTTAAATCTGGGACTGTCCAGGGTAACAAGCGACTATCTCTGACCTCCCCCCCCATACACACACACTTTCCACCCCAGTGTCTGGAAAGTGAGCTCGAGGTAGCCAGGAGGATTTCCTGGGCGGTTTGGGTCTGTGAGAGGAAAGCCAAGTATAGCCACAACAACAAAAAACCCCCAGAGGCCGTGATTAGATGCCAGCAGCTCTGTGACCTCATTTCTAAATGGTTGGAGATGGAGCCCGGATGCCCGGCCAGCAGACCCCAGATTAAGTCGGGCGTCTGAGATTTCACTCATGGCTCCTTTCCACCAGTTATCTGTCTTGCGTTTGGAGTTAGAGGTTATTTCCTCCCCTCCTTTCCCCCCTCCAACTCCGCCCAGATACACAGAAGCAGCTCTGTTCTGGGGCAAAGCCAACTGTATGAACCCTGTGACTCAGTGCCCTTGGAATGTGACTGGAGTAATAGCGGCTGTTAGCAAGGCGTTTTTCCTTTTCGTTTTGTTTCATTTGCACTGGAAATGAGAACTCACCTATGTCTCTTCTGGGGAGCTACACAGTCTCAGGTTAACATTTGACATCCTTGAGGGGCACCATTGCCTCTGAAGTTGGAGTTTTGTAAGCTTCAACAGAAACATTTCAGATTGGAAAGCAAATGCTAAGCATCTGGCTTGAATTAACCAAAGAAATTGAGCATCCCTGCCCAATCACCCCTCCTGAACTCCATCCACTCCCTGGCAGTTCTGATGGATCTGACCCACATTTTCACAGTTCTCATGGCTAGTAATAGCATATGTGTGACAGATGGGATCTCTGACTCTCCTCTCTGCGGCTAGTGCCCTACAACAATTACTATTTTATTGACATTGGAACTCAAACTTCCTTTTCTGTAGGGGTGGACATATTTAAGAAGTTACAAGAGTATGTGATAACAGGCTTCTAGAAAATACAGGGGTTGACCTGTCCAACCCCAGTGAAAAGGTAAAGGGCAACCTGTGGATAAGAGCTTATACAGAGTCTCCAAGCCATCCTTTCCCTTAGTTTCTAGTTTCCTGCTCAAAACAGAATTCCAAAGACAAACATCCCTGAAAGGGCTGGCTGGCCAGGTCCCTAGAGGTAATGTGAACCAAGAATTCCAGTCACAGGGTGAGTAACCTTGTTTTCTCCTTTATCAGGGCCTCCATAAAACTCTCCTCTTGGAGGCTGGCCAACAGTCTGTCTGGTGGAGGGTACTGCTAATTAGAGAGAGCCCATAAACCTTGCTTGTCAGGGAGGGCATGTGACCTTTCCTGCAAGTCTAAACAACAAGCCCAGCAAATTGTATGACTGAACTCATCCCTGGCTAGCTCTCAGATTCTTGAAATAGGCACACAAGGAAGGCGAGGTTACCATAGC
Organism: Phascolarctos cinereus; assembly: GCF_003287225.1. NCBI lineage: Eukaryota > Metazoa > Chordata > Mammalia > Diprotodontia > Phascolarctidae > Phascolarctos > Phascolarctos cinereus. The sequence continues at coordinate 25,303,605 of NW_027555736.1, read as the reverse complement.
TCTACTCTCAGACTTTCAGGAATGGTCCACTCCCTTTTCCTCATAACATGTTTCAATTCCTCTGTACAATTCATTTAGAGAGGGAGCTGCTGGGCAAAGAGAGAGTCATTGTTCCATTTAAAGGAAGAAGCAGTGACTGCTGGATTCAGTTTGGCTTTCCTTTAGGCATTTGGGTCAAACGTCAACCTGACCTTGGATGACCCCTCTCTGCATCTTTAATGATGGACCTTTTTTGCTGGAAATTCCAGGCTCAGCCTTTTCCATGATTTGGCTGAGAAGGCTTTTGTATGGGGGTCAAAGACAGGCAAACAGATTTCTGCTTATGTGTGTCCTGTCTGCAGCCTCTAATTTTAGAGTGTAAAATCTTTAAGCATAGGGACCATTACCTTCTCTGCCTATTGCAGACCATTTAATCAACCTGAAATAAGAGTATAATAAAAAAGGGAAATTTCTATTCCCCTTTCATTTATCTGCATCTTCCCTCCTGATGCATATGGGATAGCTAGGTGGTTCGGTGGATGGAGTGCCAAGTCTGGAGTCAGGAAGACTCATCTACCTGAGTTCAACTCTGGCCTGAGACTCTTGCTAACTGTGTGACCCTGGGCAAGTCACTTAACTCTGTTTGCCTCAGTTTCCTCATCTGAAAAATGAGCTGGAGAAGGAAATGGCAAACCACTCCAGGATCTTTGCCAAGAAAACCCCAAATTGAGTTGGACATAAGTGAATAACAACAAAACTCTGATGCATGGATCATAGATTTTAGAGCAGAAAGGGACCATGGAGTCTGCTCCTAAGCCCACATTTGACACATGAGGAAACTGAAGCCCAGAGAGGAAAATTGGCTTGCTCGAGGTCACACAGCTTATAAATGTTTGAGATAGGACTTGAACTCAGTTCTTCCTGACTCCCAAGCCCAGTGTAAATCAAGATTCATCTTCTCAGACTAACTTCAACATCTTGTTCTCAGCTTGCTATTCCTTTTCACACTTCACACTTGAGAAAAGAAGTACTTTCCCATATTTATGAACCTTAACTGCTAATATTATAAATTTACTCTACTTCAAAAACAAATTCATCAGGGGCAGTTAAGTGGTGCAGTGGATAGAGCACTAGCCCTGGATTCAGGAGGTGGATTCAGGAGGACCTGAGTTCAAATTCGGCCTCAGACACACAACACTTACTAGCTGTGTGAGCATGTCACTTAACCCCATTGCCTACCCAAAAAAAGAAAAAGAAAAAAAGGAAACCAAATTCACCCAAGTTAAAAAACCCCTTTGGGATCCTTTTACATTGATTTCTTTATTTAAAATCCCAGTATAAAAAAAAACCCTGAAATTCTTCATGTAAATGGAGACTAAAAAGATTGAAAGATGCTATTTGAACGGAGGAAACAGTCTAACAAAGGCTGGGGAAAGAGAGCAGCAAGGGAGAGCCAAGGCCATTCTGAGCCAGCCTTTCCCCTCCTCAGCTACAGCCTCCCTTTAAATAGCCCATCCTCACCTTCTTGCTTGCCTTAGTTAGTAAGTGAGCCTCTTCTTCCCTGCTCCTGAGGGCAGCCTTTGATGCATACTTCACTAATGAAGCTGCTCCAGCCAGTTCATTTCTTTCACTAATTGGAAACAAGAGAAAACAATCCCTAAACTTTCTTTTTATTTTCAAATTTTGACTTCCTTGACTTGTGGAGGATTGGACAGTATCTGCTCATAGCTATTCAAGTGTTAAAGGATGCTGTGACCTCAGCGATGAAGGGATTTAAGAGCTGTAGAGGATGTTTCTTCCTTTGCCAAAGAAGCTAGAATCTGCCTGGATATGCTCACCTTAACCACAAAATTTATTTGACCTCCTACTTACATGGCTAGGTCTTCTATGTACATAGTCATTTGCATGTTGTCTTCCCCATTAGAATGGGAGCTCCTGGAGGGCAGGAGAGCTCCCTCCCTCTTTCTGCCTCTTTTTGTATCCTTAGCACAATTCTTGGCACGTAGTTATTTTAATGGACTGAGCTAATTAAAAACCAGTTTTATTCCACTTCAAAATGTTAAATTGATGCTTTATAATTCTGAATGAACTAGAATTAAACACAAGTACTAGAAAGTACCTGTGTCAGACTAAAGTGGACAGAGCTGCCTTTAAAGTCAGGAGTGCCATTTTAAATCCTGTCATTGACATATGCTGGCTGGCTGACATTGGCTGTCCTCAGCACCCAGGCAACTCTGTAAGACTAAATTACCGAGGCAATCCATTGCTGTTCTATAATAACAGAAGGAGGCTTCTTTCCAGCCAGCTCTCTACACTGATGAAATCACAGGTCTGGAAAGTAAAAATATAACTGCATTTCTCATGCTTCTATGTTATAAATAAATAAATAAAAATACTCAGTATCATTGCCAAAATTTGGCTTACTAAGTCTGAAGTTCATAGATTTAGAGCTGGAAAAGACCATAGAGCCTGAGTTCAACTTCCACCCTTATTTTACAGATGAAGAAACTGAGAGCTGAAGTGATTTGTCAAAGGTCCCTGCAGGCATTCATTCAGTGACAGAAAAGCTACAAAACATCTCAGACTCTTTTGGACTCTCCCTCCACCCCCTGCAAGCATATTTTTTTCTGCATAAGATACCCACATTGTGGACATCAACTTTAAAGTCAACTTGAGAAATTTTGTAAAGTGGTTTTTAAGGGTTGCCTATGAAGCAAAGCCTGTTTTAAACTTAGAGGCACTTTCTAAGGCAGAGGAGTTTCAAAACAACGTTAACCCAAGTAAAGATTCTTCTCTGAAAGATGATGAGGCTGAAATACATTTTTTTCCAATACATAACAGATAATCTAAATAGGACCCCTCAAAAAATCAGAAGGACAGTTATGGGAGAATTAGTAGGGAAACATGTAAAATCTTCTGTAAGCAACTGTTTGGGATTCTTCTCAGATCCATTAGAATTCTTTCCCATTTGTGGGTACTGTGAGACAACTAAAGGTGCTGTGCATTGACTTGAGTGTCTCAACGAAATATGAAAATATCCATCATTATACTGTATTGTTTTAAGGTCATGGTGGGGTGCAGCTGGGGTGTAAGAGTTAGAAGAGAGCCCCTACTCCTGACTCTACCACTTGACTACCACCTCACTGGAGTCTTGTGTTCAGTTCTGAGCATAAGGAGGACACTGAAGAGAAGTGATGGGGGCAGGGCCCAAGCCAAGATCTTCGCCCTTTGCCCCAAAAGGAATCTGACTTACAGGCCCCAGACCCTCATCTCCCTTTGAAAACCTTAGCCTTACCTTTTAATCTTATTCAGACGCGCCCTAAAAGAATCTGGCTCCCTTTTGTCTATAGGCCCCAGAAAGACCTGCTTTTACCTCCTTTTGAAAGTCCTAGCCCCACCTTGATTTTGTGCAGATGCCTTTCGAACTTCTGCCTTCCTGTTCCTCCATGATCTATTCCCATTGTCTATTCAATCTCTCCGACCTCCCCTATTAGAATTCTTACCTAGACCCTTTTCCTAACCCCCTTCTCTGGCCACCCAAAGTTACTTTAGTATTTAAGATCCACCTTGGCCCTCATTCAGAGGCTGAGAATCTCAGGCCCACAAGGCTGAGAACCTCTCATGCCCACTCGTCCTTACGGGTGTCACCCGGCCTATATGTTTTACCACTAGTAAACTTTTCCTCTGGCTGAAGATTTAAGTTGAATTCTTTCAGACAGGGCCCGGTACCACGATCTTGGGGTCCCAGCACCCCAAAATCCCTAGACCTCTTCAGGAGGAGAGGATCTTGAGGAGGGCAGCCAGGATGGTGAAGAGATTCGAGTCCGTATCCTGACGAGGAAGAGTTGAAGGAACTAGGGAGGCTTTGATTGGAGAAGGCAGACATTAGGGGGCAACGTGGTAGCTACATTCAAATATTTGAAGAGCTTTTATGTGAAGAAGAAATTAGATGCTTCCTTTGGTCCCAAAGGGCAAAACTGGAAACAATAGGTGTAAGCTGGAAAGTGGGGAAATCTAGGCATGATGTCAGAAAACCCCCGTCACCAACTTCATCACAATGAGAGGTGTCTAGCAGTAGAATGAGTTGTCTCAAGAAGTGGTGGGTTCTCCTTGCCCAGAAGTCTTCAAGCACAGGCCAGACTACTTGTGGATTATATTATAGCAGGGAATTCCTGTTATGTATGGGTTGACTTAGGCCACGGAGGTGTCTTCTAAATCTCAGATTCTGTGATTGTGAGTTGTGTCTCCTTGGGCAAGTCACTTAATCTATGACTTTCCTCCTCTGTAAAATGGGGGAACAGTGCCTTAAATTCCTTGTCTGTAAAAGGGGAGGGTGATATCTTCATTATCTATCTCATAGGATTATTGTGAGGATTAAGTGAGGTAATTCAAGAACCTTGTAATCCCTGAAGTCCATACAAATGTCAGTTATATGGTGATTCCTCTCCTCTTGTTTATAGCACAGCTTTTGATAATGTACAATCCTTTGCTTTGTTAAAAAAATTATCTTATAAAGGATGCTTTTAAAATTCTATAACTAGACTCTGGAACCAATTAGCATTTCAAGGCTAAAAGTAAAAGGGAGCAGAATGTTTTCTGGTGAACAATGAACTGAGCTCTGAGGTGGTTGGTGGTCTGGGGTCATTTGTTTACAAGGAAAATGACTTCATGTGGAGTGAAAAAAATGGGGGGGGGGAACCCAACCCTGCTCCAGAATTACAAATCAACTTGGATACAAAGATACACACCACAAAGCAAATAAGAAAATAATTGCCTTTTAAACACTGTCACCAGAAGTAATTTATCATACATTATTTTTCATAATAAAATGGCACTACAGAGATATTTTAAACATAGGGGTTTTCACTGAAGTTTAATCACAAGGCCAATAGCCTCCTAACTTTCAAACAGATGGAGCCACAGAACACTGGCATGAGCTATTGGAAAGAGAACTGACTTCAACATCAGAAGATACCATTAGCTCCTGATCAAATCTTTCCCCTGTTACTGCTTCTGTGACCTTGGGCAACTCACTTAGCCTCTGGGACTCAGTTTCCTCATCTGTAAAGTGAAGGGATTGGACCAGATGGCTTCTGTTTCCTTCCAGCTCTAAATCTATGATTAGATAAATAATTTCATGTTAGGATGGAATCTTCATTTTGTACCTTTGGACAATTAAACAATCCAATTTCTCTTATTCTCCTTTCCAGACATTCAACTTTAATGATGACATCTTCTACATCTTTTTGGAAATGGGCAACTTATTGCTGAGCTATGCTTTATGGGGTGTGGTGCTTGGCACATAGCAGGGCTTAGTAAATGTTCATTAATTGTCAGTGGAAATAGTATATGACCCCCCTAATGAACCGGAATTTTGACACTATGGTGTTTTACATTTTTTTTCAACATTTTAATTGAAAGTTTTGAGTTCCAAATTCTATCCATCACTCCCCTCCCCCCTCCCTTGGACAGTAAGCAAACAGATATAGGTTATACATGTGCAATTATGTAAAACATTTCCCTAGTAGTAATTTTGTACAAGAAGACGCAAATAAAAGAAAAAAATGAAAAAAAAGTAAAAAATAGCATGCTTCAGTCTGTATCACTATAGTATTTTAAAAAAAGTCTTTATAGCACAACTTTTTTTGTTATTGAATTTAAAATCTCCCAAATGACTCAGCATAGACAAAATGCTACAGAAAATTTTCAATGTATGTCATACTCCTTTTCTTCACCTTTCCTTATGATGTGTGCTGAAATATTAAGTGTATGTTGACTGACATTCATCATCGTCATTGTAAAAGCTTTAGAGCTAGAGAAGAAGTTAGAGGTCATTCAGTTAATTCAATCAGATGCCTCAAACATGCACAAAGCATGGTGGTAGGCATAAGAGGACACAGATATGAAACTGCAGCCCTTCCCCTGGGCTGACAGCAATCTAGGCAGGGTAGGATAAGAGGATAGGCCATACATGTAAGTATGTCATAAGGTTAGAATGTGATTAAGAGCAAAGGAGGCGGTCTAGACAAAATAGTGTAAGAATCACCGGGAAGGATAGCTCACTTTCAGCTTAGGTGTGGGTATCAAGGGAGTCTTTATTATAGTGGAACTTGCGGTGGGCTTTGAAGAGCAAGGTTTCAACAGGTGATGGAGAGGAAGTGCCTTCTGGGTTAAGGAGATAGCCTGCATTCAATTAATGTGCAACAGCTGCAGACTCCAAGATTAGATGAGGGAACAGCGTGTCGCTCAGTTTGGTGGTAACATATGCACGAAAGAGAGGAAAGGGAAATAATACTGGAAAAGGCAGGCTAAGGATTTTGCATTTTTGTCCTAGTGATGTGATCAGAGTTGTGCATTAGGAAGGTCATCACAGGGGCTGTGTGAAGGATTGAATGCAGAAGGAAAAGCTGGAGGGAGGGCAATCTTTTGGGTCTACCTCCTTCTGCACACTAGTTCATCACCCGGGATCAGTCCCTCGATGACTCTTCCTAGGACTGAAAAACCAGACTTCTAATTGGACCTGCTGCCTTAAGTCTTTCTCATTTTCAGCTAGCTCCACAGAGCTGCCAGATTGACATTCCCAAGTCAGGACCTGCTCAGCCCTTTAGGACACAAACTCTTCGGTACAGTAGTCATAGATGTTTACAATCTGGCTCCAATTACCTCTCCAGGCTTCTTGAACATTCCTCCCCTTCATACGCTCTGTCACACTGGCTAACTGTACCTGGCATTCTATCCTGTCTCCACGTCAGGAATGCACTCCTATTTTTGCCTCTTAGAATCTTGATTCAGGGGACAGCTCCTACATAAGGCTTTTTCTGTCTCCTTTAGTTACTCTGAATCTGTACAATAACCATAATCTTTACACATAATACCTAAAGTGTGTATACCTACATTATATAGTATTTACTAATATATGCACATCGGTTCCCTTGATAGAATGTGAGCTCCTGAAGGACAGGGGTCATTTTCATTTTTTTCTTTGTATTCAGTGTTTGGCACAGCGCCTGGGCACATAATGAGCACTTGAGGCAAAAGTTTGTTGATTGAAAGATACCCTTGAATCATAAAAAAGGGAAATGAACTCATATGTACAAAAATATTCATAGCAGCTCTTTTTGCGGTGGCAAAGAATTGGAAATTGAGAGGTTGCCCATCAGTTGGGGAATGGCTGAACAAGTTGTGGTATATGGATGTGATAGAATACTATTGTTCTATAAGAAATGATGAACAGGTGGAGTTCAGAAAAACCTAGCCTTGCAAGGGCTGATGCTAAGTGAAGTGAGTAGAATCAGGAAAACATTGTACACAGCAATGGCAACATTGTGTGATGACCAGCCTTGATAGGCTTAGCTCTTCTCAGCAATGCAATGATCTAAGACAATTCCAAAAGGCTCAAGATGGAATGTGCTATCCACAAGAGAAAGAACTATGGAGTCTGAATGAAGGTCAAAGCATACTATTTTCTCTCTTTTTTTCCTTTCTCATGGTTTTCCCCTTTTGCTCTCAATCTTCTTTCACCACATGTCTAATGTGGAAATATGTTCAACATGATTATACATGTATAGCCTATATCAGATTGCATGTTGTCTTGAGGAGGAGGGAGGGAGAAAATAATTTGGAACTCAAAATCTTATAAAAGTAAATGTTGAAAACTATCTTTACATGTAATTAGAAAAAATAAAATACTATTAAAAAAAAAAAGAAAGATACCCTTGAGATTTGGAACTTTTGTGTCTAGGAGGATAGTGGTACATTAACGTGGTACCAAGGGGGGGGGGAATGAGTTTTTTTTTTTTAACATAGATTGTAATACCATCATTACAAGTCAAGTGGAGCTGTCCAGCAGACAGTAAGAAACTTCCTAATGAGTTGTCCAAAAGTGCAACGGGATGATGGGGTATAGTAGGTTGCCTTTCCCCTTCCCCAAACTCTACAGCAGGCCTTCTCAATCAGGGGTCAATAAGAATGTTGTAGAAGGGTTTCTTGGCCGAGGATGGTTTGGTTGAGGTGATCAAAGAGGTCCTGCAAATGGGAGACTGGAAGGAGCAGGAATGAGTAGATTTAGAAGCTGTTTGCATAGATGTGATAATTAAAGGTTGGAGAATGAGTCAGATGGCCAAAGGAGAGTATGCCGACAGTGAGAAGGCTGAGGGAAACACACTTAGGGGATGAAAGAAGGAATCTGTGATGGATGTTGAGAAGTCAGACAGGCAGGAGAACCAGGCACAAACCATGTCAGGCAAAGTGAGGAAGGAGAGAAGAGATTAAATGTTACAGAAAGGTCAAGGACAAGGAAGATTGTGTTAGAGCCATGGGAAAAGAAAAAAATAACATTCTAGAGATTTAGGAAAGAACTGGAGACAGTGAGTGTAGACTTTCTGGAAGTTTAATAGAAAAGATATAGAAAGATAGCTTGAGAAAAAAGCAGGTTAGAGTTAGGGTAAAGTCTTTTTTTGTGGGGGCCAGGCAAACAGGGAAAATGTGCATGTTTGTAGACAGAGGAGACGAAATCAGTAGAGTGCCTGAAGATGAGAAGGGAATAAGCATTTCTACAGAGCCTACTATGTCCTAGGCACTGTGCTAAGCACTTTACAAATATTATCTCTATTCACATGGGCTTTGTAATGACTATCCCAACCTGTCAGAGTTACAACTAGCCAGTCAGAAAGGCTTCTCAAGCCCAAAGCTGCTTGACATACCAGTGATCCTTTGTGAGTGAACTCTAGCTGAATTTGGAGATGCCTGTAGCTGCCAGAACCGAATAGCTCAAGGGTAACCTTAAGCGGCAGCTGCATACTCAAGACCTTGCTTGGGACTTTGTAAACACCCTGGCTTATTGTGTCTACAGATGTCTTCTCTCTTAACCCCGACCCAAAGCTTCTACAAACTATATTCTCTCATCCTTTTTCCATTCCCCTTTGAGCAGCTGAGAACTCTCTCTCCCTCTCTGCTCCCCAGTAGGATCTTCTCTCCTCTGCAATCCTTTTCTCAGCCAATAAAGCTTTGCAATCTGTGGCTGTTCTTGGTTTCATTTCAGGTCCCTTTATGGGCCTGGGGGTCTTTTGTTAACACAACAAAGCTTTGAAGTAGGTACCATTATTATTCCCATTTAATAGTTGAGAAAACGGAGGAGTTTGCCCAGGGACAAAGGCAGTAAGAGGCGGAGGCAGAATCTGACCTTCAGCCTTCCTGAATCCAGGACCAGCCCTCTATACACTGCGCCACAGAGAGTTCAGAGGAATGATTCTTGGTGCATGGTCTTCATATAGACTGGGGCCTGTGCAAAAGAAGGGGCTGGTCCAGGGAGTGGAAATGGGTTCCCCACGCCGAAGGTCTTCGGTTAGGCCATAGAAGGGATTCTTGTTCTGGTCTGTCCTTCTGAGGACCCTGCCGATTCTGAGATTCTGATATACTCGAGAAAGATGAGAGGAATAGGGAATGTAGAGAAATGTTTAGAGGTATGGAGGCAAGGAGATGAGGGAATTCAAAATGGACAGCCTCAATATTTTCAGTGAAGATGGTCAGGTCATCTAATGAAAGAAAGGGGCTGAGAGGCCAAGTCTGCTGGGGCTTGGGAAAGCTTGTAAAAGCTAGTCAGGAGTGTGCTGGAGTCAAGAAAAGACTGGAGGACCAGCATACAGTGCATGCTGGAGGTCACCTAAAGCATATGCTGAACCGCGTCGTCGTAGAGGGGCGATTTGACAAAAGAAATGTTCAGCTTATCACTAATAAATCTAAAGTTTATTAAATTTTTTAAAAATCACACAGAATAAGAAAAATACCCACAACACTGTGTTTAAATATACAATTTACAAAAGTTGACAAAATATGCAATAAGATTTTTCTTCAAGCTATTAAACAGTTTCTTAAAAGTATTAGAGTAGGAAATGTTAAACAGTAAAAATTTAAAAACTCTTACATTAAATCCAGGGGCACTTAGCATAGGAGTTAAATCCTGAAAATATTTTAACTTAAACATTTTTAAATGTGAAAAAAAAGAGAAAGGTTTAGTTTTAAATAACAACAAAGTATTTATTTTAAAATACGCCATGCATGCTACAAAGTAGCATAATTCTCAACAACTGCATCTCTGTTTTATAAATGAATTACTCAGTGTATAGAGAGACACTGGTTATTTTGCTTTCAATATGTGCTTTTTCCTTAGAATTCTCTTGATAAAGATGATCAAAATTAGAATTTGGAAGAAGACATTCTAATTAAAATAGGCATGGGACCTGGTGAGTGATGTTTTGATGGAAATGAATGTTCAACAAAACAAAGTTCATACACTTTTGAGGAGCAAATTGCTTTAGTCAAGAAAGAAAAAAAGGAAAGCACATTTCAGTTAATTTGTGTTTTTCAGCTACTTCTGTTACATAATTCAAAACACTGCAGAAATCTTTGGTGGTGACATACGGATTAAGTTCCCTGAAAATGTTAAAAAATTTGTTACATGTAACCAATAAAATATGGTCAAGTAATCATGGCTGGTAACGATGGCTATATCATTCTCTAACCAAAATCTATTGTATATGGTACATATGAAAGGGCCCCAGGGAGGGTCTGACTGTATTGAACATGTTTGTACATGTGTATACACACACACAAACACATTTTTGTCCATATTAGACATTTCTGGCTCACTTGAAAAGAAAAATATTACAGGTTGCAAGGGTAAGTGATAAATTCCTGCTACTATGAATAAACTCTGGAAATACCTAATTTTTATTAATGACAAACTAATTCCATAACATTAACAAAATATGAACAGATAAACTTATCTGGTTACAGAAGACGTGCTACAAATAGGTAAGGGCACCTGTGGCTGGCCGCTAGGTGCCTCTGGCACAGGCTGGTAGAGCGGCTTCCTGGCAGTGCCACTCAGAGACAAGGCACCCTGACTCAATAAGTGATCACCATCTCCCTTAAGATTTAAGAGCAGAATACAGTGAACAAAAGGGAATTTTCTGGTAATGAAGGAAAAGGAGACGACAGGGATATGTTTAAAAAAAAATTAGAATCTCGTAGAAGACTGGACTACAAAACACAAGTATAATTGGTCGTGGTGGTGGGGGGAACTGATTAAAGAAGAAGCATTAAGAAAAATATTCCAAAAGCAAGTAACAGGGGAAAGGGGGAGAGGAAGTGGAGAGAATAAAGAAGGCCACAGAGCAAATGGTGATGTGATCTGTATCCTCTGAAAATGGGGACCAGAAATCCTTTAAGAGGAAGAGGGATTTTTTTAATTTCTTTATAATTCCAAAAGACTTCTACTTCTAACCTTCACTTTGGATCTATGATTGTAGAAAAAAATTCAGGTTCCCAAGAGGATGACATTCCCTTCAAGTTAGGAAGTGCCTTTGCCTTTTTCCTGCTGAACAAGATTTTATCCTTTGATGGAAGATCAGTAAGATAAAGACTACACTACAGCCTGACGCTGTGGGTTTAGTCATAACACGGCCTACACAAAGCCAATCTGCACACTCTTCTAGGTTTCATGGAATTCAGGAGTGATGACCCGTCATGACCAGTGACAGTTTTGTGCACAAAAAAATGCCATGCTTTTCTCTAACCAGCATGAACTAGGCCAGCACTATAAGCATGTAAACAAAGCTTTCTCCCTGAAGAGCTGGTGATCATAAATCCCAGTGATTCAGGAGAGAAAGTGGTGAATTCTCTTAAATAATCAAGGAGAAGATGCTTATGTAGTCACTCTTATGAGCTAATTCTGGGGGGAAAGAGAGTTACTAATTGTTGCCTTCTGTTAATCAGCAGGAGTAGAAAGGGCATCAACAGGAAATGTACCATGTGTCAATAAAGATGTGATTTCCGAGCAAACCTTCCTCTTCCCACCAATGGAACACCCCTATTCCAGAAGAAATGCAGAGGACAAAAGGACTTTTTTAGGGGAAGAGCAGTGCAAGAGTCGGGGAGAACTAGTAGGATATCAGAATACAACTTCTGAACAAATATAATCCTATCTGCAATTCATGTATGAGATATTCTAAAATCTCCATTTCCTGATTACTAAATGGTCACCAGTTCTTTGAGGTGAAGATCCAATTTCCAAAAAACACATATTGTTTCATAGTCAAAAGACTTTGGCTCTAAAAAAAAATTACACAGAATCACATTCAAAAGACTTTGGTTTTCAATGTGAAGAAAGCAATTCAGGTACGTAATACTAAGAGTCCATTATTCAAGGCTCAATAATTTAAACCCCCAAACCTTTTGCTAAAAGAAGACTCATTAGGATACATTTTCCTCAGATAGAAATGGTTTTTCAGATGAAAAAAAGATAACAATCCTTATATTTCCCATTGCGATGTCCTCATCCTCAGGGGAGATATCTTAGCCAGAAATGAAATGGAGCCAGCCGATGCCAGACTCAAAAATCGATCACTGAGATTCACATAAAACCAATAATTTATGCTTCAAGCTTTGAGACGGTTCATGAAATTAGGGTGCAGTGTTGGACTGCTTACCATACTATATTTAAGCTAGTATTGTCTTTAAAACTAAAAAGCTTAATAAGTATTATTAATAGGAACATATTATATTTAACTGCAAAACAGAACTGCAAATGCAAAAGTAGATATCAGTCACACATTGCTTCTCATTCATGAGAAGGTAGAGTAATTTTAAAAACCTAAAACGGATATTTAATGAAAAGGTCAGCTATGTTTCATTTTTCCAAAATCAAAATACATTTAAAGAACTAAACCCATAGGAAGAAAAATTAAAGAGAATAAAGCATATATATGACGTGGCAAAATGAGACAAAGAATGGTGAAAATAGTTTCAATAAAAGAAAAAAATGTACAGCTGTAAATAAGTAAACAATTTTAAGTGTGCAAAGCTGTATAGGTATGAAAGTGCTGGGTGTAGATACCTGGTTTTCATATCAGAGTTTTAAAACTTGGTGAGGATTAGGAGACCTGAAAATCTTACAAAAATAAAATTTCCAAGGATATATAAAATGTAACTTATTCTCTCTCCTTCTGTGCTCACTGTACCAATGCACAAATTTAGAATAAACTGGTCTCTTTCATGACTCATTATATAATTTACATAGCACAAATGGAGGTAAGCAAATTACAATAACCATAAAGGCTTTGTAAAGTTTCCTGAACCAGAAAAATGTTCTTTTCAAGTACACTAAAGAAATTTTTTGTGTGTGTGCTTTTGCCTTGTACAGCAAAGACTCAATTAGTGTTAACCAACTTAAAAAGGGGTAACATTTTCTATCACTTGTAATTTATCTTCAGAGTTTAAAGAAGTACAGTTTATATAAATAGCTTTTAATAGTTGAGAATATTAAGTAATAATTAGAGAAATAAAAGCTACCCATGTACTTAACAGATAAAAGCTATTGCTATCCATCCTATCATCACTGTTCCTTGAGGAATTATTTTAAATGGACAAACATGTGATGTATTGAAATCAAGTTATTGCATTACAGCAGTTTACTCTGAGATATCTGGTCAACTAAAAATACACCTGTGGTCTCTTCTTCACTTTATATTTTAATGAGCCATATCGTACCTGAGGAAAGAAACACAAGATATTATTATAAATTAGTCACTGGTTATAGCTTATTAAATATAGCTACTTGAAACCCCAACTTTTACTGCTAAGCATTTGACTTTAAATCAGTATAACATTAAGTCATGCACATTGTAAGATATTCATTTCTATTAGGCTCCATCATTTCATCAGATTTTTTTTTTTGGTAAAACATTTATGTCTCAATTATCCCACAGATATGCATACATATAAAACACAGTACAAACTCCTTAAAAACGTAATTTGAATCATGGTGGAACAATGACAAGTATAATCCCAGGGGTAGTGGGATTGTCATAGAAAATTCCAGTCCCTGGTCCTCTAGCCAATGAACGTGCTTCTGCATTTTTCTTTGGCTTGTGGAATGATGATCTTGATATACTAAATGATTCTCCATTGCCCTGTGATGTCACTAATTACTGAGCATGGTGGAAGTGTTCGGCGTACGTTAACACCTCTCATCTTTGAAGGCCTGTTACCAAGTCAGCCATGTTTGCCTTTTGGCAGCTGCCTTCTTGTGTTTTGTGCAGGGTCATTTCTGGCCAGATATGGTAGGTAATTCTGCTCACTAGAATATCTGATTAACTGGAACATCCCATTCCCCATCCAGCATCTTACTGCATAGTGAGGAGTTTGCTCTATTCTGAATTTCTTGAACTCTTCAAAATTCCAATTTCCATAAAATCTGCTCTCCTATTTACTATATCAAATTTTCATTGGTCTTTCTTTGTGGGTAACAGTTCTCTAAGATAACACTGCAAAAAAGTCACATAATCCTAATCAAGGACAATAAATACTGTACTTGACTGGCCTCTTTGCGACTTTTGACAGTCTTCACAGACTTCATGCTTTGCGATCTTCGAAGGCCTCTGTGTGTTACCATTTCATCGTCTGAATACGGCCCATCACCATCTTCGTCTGTTTTCTCATCTCCATCTTTTGAGGGAATTCTGTAACCTGAACATGTTGACAAAGACAGTAAGTCTTGAGAGGGGGATGCTGCCATCGCCGCCTCCTGCTCCCCCACTCTCACAGCATAACTCCCTTACTCCTCTCCAGTGAGAACTGTTCACTGTATCAAGCTCATCTGGAAAGTCTGGCTTGGCTAATGCCTGGCCTCAGGTACCCCTTGCCTGTATTTTCCTGCAGCAGTAATTTAGAGCTTAGACTGGCTCACTTATACATGCTATGTTGGAATCGCTTTGTTCATGTTTTATCTCTCCATAGATTATGTGCTTCTTGAGGGAAGGGTCCAAGAAGTCTTCTGTTTTCCCCAAAGTATCTAAAGCATGATTTTACCCAAAAAGAGTGCTCAATTAATGGTTTATTTGTTTATTTATACCAAATTTATACCAAACATAAAGTTTGAAAAAGCAATAGACTAAGGCATTTTCTGATACAGCTGAATGTAGCAAATAGATGACAGGCCTTAGATTCCCATCAGGGTGATCTGGATTCAAGTCACACCTCTGATACCCACTAGTGGTGGGACCTTCAGCAAGGCACTGGATCCCTTCGGGCCATAAGTGATAATGCTCTCAACTGCTGAGGAGGTGCCAATATGCATTGGTAGAGGGGGGGGGTTTCCTTACTGGGAACTCCCTACCCTGGTGAAATCATAATCCCACAGATCTGATTTAAAAATAAAAAGACAGGAAAACACAATTGGGAAAGTTTTAGTTTTATCTCATAAAACCTTTTAAAAATTGTGAGTTAAAAAGAGTAGAATGAAAATCAATTATATTTTTTTGGGTCTAGAACACAGAAATTGTCTTCAGACAATAGACATGATTAAGTTAGGAAGGAAGTTGATCTTAGGAAATCAGCTAGCTATCACCCACGCCAAATGACCCTGGTACCATTGTGCTATCCATTACCTTATTTGCCGCAGCCCCTTAAAGCTCTTTAGTACCACAGAGCAAATTACCTGATACTAATTTGAAGGAACCAGGCCCCCTATCACGTGCTTTCCCACCTTGAACACTGCGTTGCTGAAAGGCTCAGCTTTTAAGGCAGTAACATGTTAAAGAAACAGAAACCCTACTGAGATGAACCTTCTTCAGTTGACTTTTCCCAAAGGTCCTAACCAGGACCTTTTAGAAAATCATGTTTTCAACTGAAAAAGAAAGAAGGGTACAGAGAATTTAGGATAGTTCATCCAGAGTAGTGCAAAAACTGCCTTTGAAAGAGCCTAAGAGCAAGAAAGAGAGAGGCCAGGCCTCTCCTGGTACACTGGCCATGCAGCTGAGGGATATCAGCCAAGACCAGAAAGAACAGGCCTAGAGCTCAAGGAGAGAAGCGCCTTTCTTTTGCAGAGGCCAAAAGCAGCCTAAGAAGAGAGACTGACTATGGACTAGAGGGTAAAAGAAGGACTGACTGAAAGAATGGGAAGCCCAAAGTTCAGGGCCAGGAGGCTGGATCAGGAAAGGAAAGCTCAGAAGAGAAGAATGAAAGAAATATTCTCTTATTGGTCTGAGCTTTGGGGAAATAGCTTAGGAGAAAAAAGCAAAAATGCTTCATCTTCTCTTCCTCCTGCCTTAGGGGAACTTGAACAAAAATCCATAGGAGAGGAACATTTTTTTTTTTCAGGATTTGGTGACTCTTTGTAAGACGGTTTGGATCATGTATGATTTTTTTCCCTCTCCAAGGAACCGAGAAAGAACCCATTACAAGAATTTGTAAAACATCCTCTGACCAGATTTGAAATCTGAATCTCCTTTCTATCATGACTGCTTTATCCTCTGGCTGTTGTTGCATGGCTTATTCTCTTAAAAGAACGAACTCCACCTTGCCTGGAAAGAAAAAAGGCTGACAGAGGCAGGAGGAGCAATTGTGCTGCTGGAGAACATTCTAGGTCACCTGGACAGAAAGGGATGGAAAGGTTACTGGAGAAGCATGCTGTGTCAGCGATGGAGGAGTGTCTGCTGGGTCATTCTGACCAGAGCACAGAGGCTAGTCATTTCTTGCTTTAATGATAATTTCATTCTTCAAAAGACAGAGAAAGCAACAAAGGGAAATTCCATTCTTGAGCTAATTCCTACCAAGAAAGACGAGCTGGTGGATAGAGCAGAAATGATGAAAACCTTGGGGGAAGTGATCACTCTGTCCTTTCTTGAGTTTGTGACAGAGAAGAAAGCCAAACAGTGTCACATGTACATGAGATTTGGGAAGAGCAGATCTGGGAGGGTTCAGAGGATCCCAGGACCCAAAGTGCCAGAAAAGCCAGCCCTAGAGATGGATACCATGTCATGCCCCACCATCCCCTCTATCTCATCACTGCTAGGGGCTCCTGGTCAGGAGTAATCACCTCTAGGATCAAACAGAAAACTCTCTGCTTGGCTTTTAAGGCCCCTCCCTATGCTTCCAGTCTTCTTACACCTTACTCTCATCCATTCACCTTGACTCAGTGACACTGGCCTCTTGAGGCTCCTTTCCCAAGATGCTCCATCCCCCCATTCCAGACACTTTCACTGGCTATCCCCCAGGTTCGGAACATCCTCCCTCCCTATCACTGCCTCCTCACTTCCTCAAGTCTCAGCTAAAATCCCCCCTTCTTGGTCCCCCTTAACGCAAGTGTCTTTTCTCTGCTGATTTTCTCCAATTTACCCCGCGGGGCGTTGTTTCTAGATTGTGAGCTGCTTGAGAGGAGGGACTTTCTTTTGCCTTTCTTTGTAAACCCAGCGATTGACACAGTGCCTGGCACATACTGAGCACTTAATACTGCTAGCTGACAGACAGTATTCTAAGATGTGAGGAACTTTCTGTTCTTTTAGTTATATGTTTATTTTTATGTGAAACATTTATATGTTAAACAGCACTGGTATCCTAGGCTGAAGTGAAGAAGACAAAATACGGGTAAATGTAAAATTTTACTTGTGGGTTCAAAAAACATTTCACAAGCCCCAAACGGAGGAAGCCTGGTTAGAAAGCAGTTTGGCGGAATGAAATCTGTGAGGTTTAATGAACTGCAGCCTCAATGAATCGACAGTGACATATGGCAGCCAAAAACCTAACGGGATCTTGGGGTGCATTAAGAGTGGCTGAAAGTCCAGAGACTCTTGGACACTGTACACGGCACTGGTGAGATAGTATCTGTTCAGTTGTGGGCCCATTTTAAGAAGGAAGTGGATAAGCTGGAGGCTGTCCAGAGTAGGGCGGTCAAGATGGGGAAGGCCATGTCACACGAGAATTGGTGGAAGAAGCTGGACACATTTTGTCTAGGTCATCCGAGGAGGAGAGCGATCTTTAAGCTTTGAGGACTATAAAGTAGAGGAGAGGGGTTAGCTGCATTCTGCTTAGCCTGAGAGGGTGGAAGTTGGATGTCAGAGAGGCAGATTTAGGCTTGATGCAAGGAAAAACTCCCAACAATTACAATCCTCCAGATGTGGAGTGACTGCCTCAGGAAGGAGTGGGTTCCTCAGCATAAGGGGAATGTTGCAGGAGGAATCTTAGCTCAGGTACAGATGGGACTAGTCCATGGCTATGGAAGTCCCTTCCAACTCTGAGAGACCGTGGATCTAAAATATCACTATATGAAAAATAAAGGCTTGGTTACAAATGATCCCCATGGAATTAAGTACTATTTATTGCAAGTGACTTAATTTCAGAAGTATTTTATCAGTTGTAGGAACTATCTTCATGTGTATGCATGTCTGTGTGTATGTGCACATGTGGTTCTGCCCTGTATCTCCATTGTGAAGGGGCGCCCCATGAAGAACTCCCTCTGCCAACAGATGCAGGGAGGCGAGTGTTCAGCATCTTACCATCTCAGAGCACGGCCTGGAGCCCCGAGAACTTGGGTGACCTGGATGCTTACTTTTTTTTATTACTATTTTGTGTCTCAGCTCCCATGCTATTTATAACAATTAGACCCAATGAGCATTTCATACGGTGATCCCATGTTTAATTAGATTTATCTTCTCCATTACATTACCCAAAAATCCACACATTATTAAATGAACTAATTTGTCATTATTTGTAACTAGCAAAGTATGAAGGTTGCCTAAGCAGAAAATTCCTTAAATGTTGTAAAAAACAGAAGTATAAACAGCGTGATTGGAGACACCATTCCCAAGCTGTTCCAAATGCAAATCTCTCTCTAAGTTGGCAGCCCATCTGTGTCTTCTAGAATGGGGAGGGGAAGGGCAGGAGGAATCCCTTAGGGGATGCTTACTGGCCCATGCTGTCACCGAAGCCAGCCTGCAATGTGGTGACAGGAGGAGAGGCTGCTGCCAGAGGCACAGGCTTTAAGGAGGTGATTCGGACCCTGAGAGTGACTTTGCTTTATCTCCTCTCCAAGTCAAACCAGCTAACAAATCTTACTTGGGGAAAAGGTACAGAAAGAACAAGGAAAAGTTAAAACTTGGAATTTTAAGAGCCCCAGACAAACGTTAAGAATATAAGACACATTTATACAAACAAATCTGGCTGAAGACATTGCATATTTCAGGCTTATGCCCTTAACCCTGATCCCCAACCGCACTGTGTCACTAACAGGCTTGAATGAGAATCCACACTCTCAAATGATGGCAGTGGCTGCTAATTGGCCAAACACATACCTGTGGATTCACCGGAAGTGGTTTTGGTTTTCTTTTTTGTTTCAGGGGCAGGCTGATAGGGCCCCTGTCCCACAGGTTCATCTCCTTGAATGGCTGTTAAATCGTGCATGCTGAAACTTCTTAAACGTTCAGTGATCGCTCCTTGACTCTACAGGGCAAAAAACCATGGCAGGACTCACAAAAGGGGGTATTTGTTAACAGTACTGAATGAGTTCAACATTTAATTTTAGAAGAGGGAAAAAAACCCTTAAAATGCTTTAAGGCACAATCCTAATGGCATGCAACAAAAGAAGCATTCATAGTTTTGCTTTTCCCCTTAAAAGTAGCATTTTTCTTGTGCTTAATGAGTTCGCATCCTGTAAAAAGTTATTTGTTTTTAAAAATATAAACAAAGACACTGGCTGGCTGCTAGACTAGAGATCTCTGAGCAGCCACTCATCATGGACATGGGCTGAAGGGAAAACAACGTGAGGATGTAAGGCAAAATGAGAGTGAACTAAAATAACTAATTTTGTTAAGCAACCAGGCACATCTAGTGCTGTCCGCTTTGGCATTAAGGCATTTCATCTAAGCACTCTGGGAGAGATGGCACTCGTGACCTTTCCAGGGCACACTTCCATTTGTACCCATGCTATAAAGGTCTCTTCACAGAAATCATCTCCAGACGAAGACCTTTTCAAAATTCAGAAAATAAGTGCATGACTCATTCCTCGTAATTGCTGGGTTTAAAATATTTCTAAATATTTTTGCATTAATAATCAACAAGAAATTTGTTGTACGTACTACATTTTGTCTTGAAACACCTAGCAACATAGCAACTCAAAGTGCATAACAGACCCACAGGCTCAGGTGAGCATAAGTGCTCTGTTCCCGAACATGTGTATTATTTTCCTTGCTGTATAATAAGATCCTTTGCAGCTGTTCAGGCTGGAACACCAGGTGGTATATGGCATCAGGAACTAGGAGTCATTACCATGGGAACCATATACTCTAGCTTTGTCTGGCTGCCATATTTTCTGGGCCGTAAAGAGGAACTGTGCTAATAAAACAGGGTGAAATGGAGGACAAGGAGCTCCTTCAACTCCCATCCCTCCCCCTACTACCCCTGCCCGCGCACATTCATGCCTTCATTTTTCAGAAAAAGAATTCTGACTTAGACCAGCTTTTACATATTACCAGAAATTTTTAGACTTTATTTTTGCAGATTCATCTTTATGAGGTACTAGTTAGGGATTAAACACACATGTGTAACTGCCTTAGGCTCCTGGGATGGATACATTTCAAAGAAACCTTGTGCCCTAACAGAAGGCTGCTGACTGACAGACAGCTCAAGCACATGGCTCGGTCTCCTGAAATATCAGGGCTCCCCAATCACACCTGGGCCTGCCTGCGTCATCACCCTGCATGGGCAGAGTTCTCTGATCCCTCCAGTACCACATAGCTTTCCTCTCATGCAGTCATTTACGCTCTTCTTTCTAGATACATCCACAAACAGTATCTATCCAGCTGCCAATAATGAAAAGTAGAAGGTGGGTGACAGGGGGATTCATTTCTTCTAAATTCAGGAATACCTGCACCCTATTGGTTTTAAGCCACTTAAGGGCAGAGCCCACCTAATTTGCCCTGAATAGTAACTAACACATGGACAATATGCCCAGTGAGGGTTTTCCTAAGTGCCCTCTGATTAGATGAGTTTTAAAAAAATTAAATCCTGCCCTTAGGAGTTTGCCTAATCCCTGGCAGGAGGCTGGCCTCCCATTCCTACCTTCTTATTCAATGTAAACTTTGCCCATGTACAAGCCCCAAAAGTCATTCACCAGGCAGTCTACCTGATATGCTAGAGGTCATCCTCTGCTCACTGCTCATCCAGCAAGGATGCCGGCTGACCACTGATTATCCCTTTATTTTGTTATATGACCAGTTGCCAAACCTTTCTACATTAAGGAAGAGACAGCCTACAGAATGCAAGACGCTGAAAAGTTGGCCCATTGGCTAATAATGAGCATTCTAGTTCCAGAAATATTAGAGAAGATCAAGCTGAGAGAGAAAAAGCTGTCTGGGCCTGCCATCCATTGCTGCAACTAAAGGAAACACAGAGCCTATGTGCAGTTTTTACTTTATACCTGTTTTTCTGAGGATTTTTTTTTCTGGTTATGCCCATTTACTTTTGAAGAGTTTCAGGTTTCCCCTTTTATGACTTGTTTCCCCATTCCCACAGGCTTTTACAAATAAATTAATTAGAAAGACTGAAGCTTAGACCTTATTAAATTTTTTTTTGTCCCTTGAGCCTGAGCTCAAACATCACTGGAGGGGCTGGGGCAAGAGGGGACTTGACGAAGAAAATGCATAGATGCCTATCCCAAGACTCCAAATCCGTCACCCTTTAGTTTCTTACTCCTACAAAGCCTTCCTAGACAACTATTTTTACATATGTTAACCTCCTTCTTAACTCCTACAGAGATAAACACATACACATACATATGTAGTATATGTATGTGTATGTAGACATGTATGTGCATGGCACTTAAATGTTATGTTACCTTCTACTGTTATTTTATTTTTCCATCTGCAAATGTCTTGCTGGGCTTAACTTTCCTCTGTATTCAACACAAGCCTGAACTACCCAGGTGACCCCTCAATTGAAACAGATGAGACAGCAACACTGCCCCATGATAACAACACACTAGCCTCAGGCACAGCCGAGGGACGCAGCCCTAATCAGACAGACAAGGCAATTAGACTGAGTTATACAGTCGGCTCCCTAAAGGTTTTTTAAAAAAATTTTTTATGCCTTAAATCCCTCTGGCAACCAGTCTACCGGCTCTTTAGATTGCAGCATTTCTCATACCTTAGTACCAATTTGGTTTGGCTCTTCAACTTATACTCGTTCCTAGCAGTTCAGACCCTGCTTCCTCAGTTCCCAGGGGGAACTGACCTTTCTTCCAGCACAGAATTTGCCTAAGCCTTGACATGTGCCCTGCAGCTCAATGCCATCTTTTTAGCTAATGTGAATCTTATCCATGTCCTCCCATAATTCCTCCACACATGAGTGGGTAAATGGGGGAATGACTTAACGTGCTGGTGGTCATCCGATCTCTTGAGATTGTAAGGATGCCAAAGGAGCACATGGGCTGACTACCAATTATCTCTTGTTCTTGCTCCATGACCAGTCTCACCAAACCTTTTCTCACACATCTCTCTGATGCTTTTTCCTGTGTGATGTTTTGCTGGTAACGTGTGGCCCCTTCCTCATGCTTACAAATGTACCTTTCCACTATCCTCTGGTTGACCTGCAATTTTAGTCTCTGAGAGGCTGTGGGATTCCATAATTTGCAGACATACAACACTATTGGAAGACTACTGATGCTAAGATGAGCCTTTGCTTTAGGAAGAAGTTAGGGGCCATTAAAAATATCATCTTGTGTTCCAAAAGCAGCCCCATCTGCCTTTTTTGCCCTGTCCAATTTCGGTCCAGCTGCAATTATGGTTTAAGATATAGTTCCTAATGGATCCACTCTATGGGCTATTCATCTAAGTACATGTAATAATATATGAAGAACAAACTTCTTTTTTCCTGAGTAAACAGGCCAAACTTTTGAGTGTTTACTGAGTTCATTTGAGAGAATCTGCATTGTTCTGGGGCATAACGGAAGCCACACAATGTCATTCGCAAAAAAGAGCATCTGGAGGGGCAGCTAAGTGGCACAGTGGATAGAACTCTAGCCTTGGAGTCAAAAAAGAGCATCTGGAATACCTTGGCATTTAAAGAACATTCTCCTTCATTTTGGACTCCCACGTTGGCTGTCTTTCATACCCACGGCAGACACTTTTGGTAATAAGCATTAGCCTCCGATGCACAGACTGCAATTAAATGTTGAACAAAAGATCTATTTCTTAAATTACCTTGCATAGTTGATATAAACATGGAATACATCTTATTGGAAGAGAATCTTTAATTAAGACTATAATCAGTCAAGAAGCAAGCATTAAAGCGCCTACTATGTGACTTCACTCTACATGTGAGATACAAATACAAAAGTGAGATGATCCTCAATCCTCGCTACTGAGAAGCCTGCATCTACCAGGGCAGGGGTGGGCAACCTGCAGCCTCAAGGCCACATGTGGCCCTCTAGGTCCTTAAGTGCAGCCCTTTGACTGAATCTAAACTTCACAGGACAAGTCCCCTTAATAAAAGGATTTGTTCTGTAAAACTTGGATTCAGTCAAAAGGTTGCACCCAAGGACCTTCTAGAAGGCCACATGTGGCCTCGAGAGGAAGACAATATGTTCATAGAGAAGGATTTATTCAAAATGAATACCAAGTGGATGGAGGCTGGGGAATCCGAAAAGGACCGATAAAGGAGTAGCCCTTGATCTGAGCCTTGAAAGAAGCGGGAATGAAGCGGAAGGCCTTCCAAAAGGCAGATGTGAGGACCATTAATGCCTGCAATGTTCTTACATCGTGCCTGTAGAAGCAAAGGGGACAAAGGAGGTATGGCCCTTTTGGGGAACAGTAGGCCAGTATGCCTTGCACCTAGAGTGCACAAAGAAGAGATGGGAATATATATGCCTTCTGGAAAGATAGGCTGGAGACAGACTTTAAAGAACTTTAAACACAAAACCTTGAAGTTTGTGTTTTTTCATAGGGGCACAGGAAAGCCAGTGAAGCTTCTTGGGCAAGTGAATGGCAGGATCAAACATGTATTTTATAAAGAACAGTTAGGAACGGTGAAGAAGACGGATTGGAAAGAATGGACTCAGGGGAAACAATTAAGTGATTTTAGTGCAAAACTTTCTCTCTCTCTCTCTTTCTTTCGCAATTGGGGTTAAGTGACTTACCCAGGGTCACACAGCTAGTAAGAATCAAGTGTTTGGTCTGAGGCTGGATTTGAACTCAGGTCCTCCTGACTTCAGAGCCAGTGCTCTATCCATTGTGCCACCTAGCTGTCCCCGCAAAACAACTTCAAACCTAATAAATGATGCCCTGGACTTAGGGAATTTTGATGTGAACAAAGAGAAGGGATGGAGGTAAGAGATGGCAAGTAAGGAGATCATCCTGTGATTAGAGGAGATGGCAGCCAGCTGGACAGGAAAGACTGATGGAGGAGCCAGGCCAGATGGGTTTTCATGTTCAGACAATGACCAGAGCAGGATTTTGCTTTCTCCGTACTTTTTAGTCAACTGTGTGACTGCCAACATGTGATGTGCTACAGAATGCAATTTTTGAAAGGCTGTCACTTCCTTCTGATATCTTCCTCAAGGATGCCCTTGAAGTAGGAATAGATCATTCTGGTAATGATTTTCACATAGATGGGAAAGTAGATATGCTCTGTTCAGTAGTGAGGGATATTTTCTTGGTAGTATTTCTTGGCTAATGAGATCTGAGGCTCTCTTCCCCAAGCATCTGTTATTTCCCTCTAGGTAATGAATCTTTAATTTCACTGGCATGGCGAATCTTTCCTGAGGAAGCTCCCTAAACATGTGGGTAGGCACCTTTTCTGCATCTTAGTCTTAGAGGTTCAGGGACTTGCCAAGGTCACACATACCCAGGGTATGTCAGAACAGGATACCACCCAGGTCTGGCTAGCTGTGAAGCAGGCTGTCTATCCATCACACCACAAGTGTCAAATTTACAGGCAAAACTTCTGAGTGTGGCCCCAACCAGATTAAAATGTAATTGGAGGGGCAGCTAGGTGGCACAGTGGATAGAGCACTGGCCCTGAAGTCAGGAGGACCTGAGTTCAAATCTGGCCTCAGACACTTGACACTTATTAGCTGTGTGACCCTGGGCAAGTCACTTAACCCCACTGCCTAGCCCCCCCCTCAAAAAAAAAGTAATTGGAAATGTTTAAAAAATAAAAATACAACATGATATAATGCTAATTTGTGGTTTTCTAAGTCAATATTCGGCCTGCAGGGTCCTGTTTTTATTTGAGTTTGACTTCACTGCACTACATACATCCTGCTGCCTTCCACTCAAAGATCAATCCTCCTTTTCCCTTACCCATATCATCAAGAATAGTCAGCACTTCAGTTATATATCTTGTGGGCCAGTCAAAAGATGGTATGATAAAGAGGGAATCAGTAGGTTATTAACTGAGGAATTTACAAGAACTGTATAGTAAAACACCTCCAAAGGTGATAAGGACTTGTCTTCCTAAAACAAAAACAAAAACATAAAAACTTGTTTTTAATGCACAAAAGTTTCAGAATTAATAAAAAGAAATATATAGGATGGGGGCTGGGGTGAGGCTTTGTGATAAGAAGAAAGGGATTCTTTCAGTACCAGCAATTCTGATGCAGTATTTTTTGTTTCTAGTTCCTGCAGCTAATCCTTGATCAACATTAAATTAAATCAAATCAAATCAAATCAAACATCTTCCTCTATTCCCAGAAAATAAATAAGGTTATGAGTTTTAGTTTAAATAATACATTACTCCTCCATATTTTTTATTTAGTGGATGTTACATTAATCTGAAAGGGTAAAAAAAATGGAAATAAAAGGACAAAAAAAATGAAGGAAGTGGTTTTTCAGTCTGGATGAGAAATCACCATGGAAACAGCAGTCCTGGCCAATTATCAGAAAGACCAGAGAACATACCCCTATGAAGCAATTCCTAAGTACCACATTCTAGCTTTTTAGCTATTACTCCCTACAGGGCTAGAGCTATATTACCTAAATGGGACTGAATTATAAATGAGGCGAGCAAAAGACAGAATGTACGATCTCGATGATCTTTACTGAAAGAGAACTGAAGAAATCTGGTACAGATATAATGAAGCAAAACTGGCAGTCCGGGCAATGACTAATCGAATTCAACTTCGCCATCTTTGCAAACAATACTTGGAACATTTCAGTGTATGGTCACAATGGGATGGCCAGAGGTGAGATACACGAGAGAATTAATCAGAATTGTCAGGAACACTACCTCTGGTACACCCCCATGAATTTCAGGTGTTGGTACTGTTTTCAGGATAGCAGATTCAAATAGGGATGGGTCCTAGGAGACCATTTTGAATTGCTGCCACCCCAGAGGATGTTTCCTAAGCAGACCACCAAGTCCTAGAGGTCGGGTGGACTTTTGGGTACCCAACAGGGTAGGCAGGTGGGTACAGCAAGTATTCATTTCCTTATCCACATTCAATTCCCTAAGTTTACTCTAGGGGTGGGGAAACCCACAGCCTCAATTCCACACGCAGCCCTCTAGGTCCTCAGGTGCAGCCCTTTGAATCCAAACTTCACACAACAAATCTCCTTAATAAAAGGATTTATTTTGTAAACCTTGGACTCAGTCAAAAGACCACGTGGGAGGACCTAGAAGGCCACAGGTTCCCTACCCCTGGTTTACTCTATGCATTACTGTAAGCTAGGCTAGTGATACAAAGATAATAATTCCTTGCCTTAGAGGAATTTACCTTCTACTGAAGGGGAAGAGAAGAAAGGCAAGAGATAAGAGGCATACCGCTACACAGAGATAAACAAATACAAAGCATAAAGTGATTTGTTAGAAGAAAGTGAGAACTAGCACCCTGGAGGGGAAAGGAGTGGATCTGGGAAAGCCTAGAGTAGGAAGTGACACCTGAAAAAGGCATGTCAAGAGGCAGAGGAGAAGAACATTTGAGGGCTGGGGGGGATAGACTATGTAAAGGCACTGAGGTGGAAGACAGAACCTTGTGGAGGGGTCACAGCTAGGAGGCCTCAGGGCTGAGGAGGAGAAGAAGAAATAAGTCTAGAAAGGAAAGCCAGCCCCAGACCCTGAAGGGCTTTAAGGATGTTTTATTTCATTCTAGAGGTCCTGAGCAGGGGTTTGCTAGAGTTTGACCTGTCACTGAGGAAGATTATTTTGACAGCTGCACAGAATATGGACTACACAGGAGAGGAAGTGGAAACAGGGTAATCAATGAGGTGGCTACTGCCACAAACTAGGCAAGAGGTGATAAAAGCCTAGATTAGGTGGACTGAGTGAAAGAGAAGGCGACAGACGCAAAAGATGCTGTGTAGTGGTATTATTCCTCAAAGGTGCTGGGGCCCATTCTAGCCCCTGGTAATTGCTTGTTGGCCTAGCTCATAAATGCAAGAAACTGCTTTATAAGGTGCTAACCAGAGTTTGAGTAAATATTAACCTGCTAACTGCACCTATAATATGCTCTAGAGTTTAGAGACTGGTTTAGAGGAGGTTGAGTTAATTCCGATAAGAATCAAAATGGGTACCTGATTCAGACATAAAGGGTGAAACCACTAGAAAACTAGGGGAGCATGGAATAATTTACCTGTCAGATTTATGGATAAGGGAAGAATTCAGGATCAAACAAGATATAGAAAGCATTATGAAATGTCAGCTGGATAACTGTGATTATATAAAATTAAGTTTTTTGCACAAATAAAACCAATGCAATCAAAATCAGAAGGAAAGCTGAAAACGGGGGGAAAATTTTTTACAGTAAAAATCTCTGATAAAGGCCTCATTTCTCAAATATATGGAGAACTGAGTTAAATTTATAAGAATACAAGTAATTCCTCAGTTGATAAATGGTCAAAAGATATGAACAGGCAGTTTTCAGAAATAGAAATCAAAGCTCTCTACAGCCATATGAAAAAAAAGTTCTAAATCAGTACTGATTAGAGAAATGCAAATTAAAACAACTTTGAGGTAACACCTCAAACTCATCATACTTATACTACAAAACCATGGGTTTATAAAACCATGCACGCCCTTCGATCCAGCAATACCACTACTAGGTCTGTATCCCAGAGAGATTTTTAAAACAAGACCCTATTTGTACAAAAATATTTTTTGCAGCTCTTTCTGTGGCGGCTAAGAATTGGAATTTGAGGGTATAACTATCAATTGTGGAATGGCCAAATTGTGCTATATGATTGCAACAGAACATTATTGTGCTATGAGAAATGACATGCAGGAAGATTTCAGAAAAACCTAGAAACACTTACGTGAAACTGATACAAAGTGAAACGAGCAGAACCAGGAGAACATCGTACACGGTAACAGCAATATTTATGATGAAGAACTGGGAGTGACTTAGCTATTCTCAGCGATACAATGATCTAAGACAATCCCAAAGGACTCATGATGGAAAATGCCATCCAATGCCAGAGAAAGAACTGATGTCATATGAACACAGATCAAAGCATACCATTTTTCACTTTCTTTTTGTTTATTTCTTTCCTTTCTTCCTTTCTTTTTTGGTGTGGGTTTTCTTGCACAAAATGACTAATATGCAACTATTTTGCACGACTGCACATACATAACCTATATCAGATTACTTACAGTTTCAGGGAAGGGGGAGGGGAGGAAGGGAGGGATAGAATTTGGACTTCAAAAGCCTTAAAAATGTTAAAAATCATTTTTACACGTAATTGGGGAAAAATAAAATATTATTTTTTAAAAATAAAGCAAAAAAAAAAAGAGAGAGAATTCAGAAATTCAGGTCATGAACAAATGGTATATTAGCTCTTTGCTTTGCTTTGAAGCCCCTCTTCAGGTATTGGCCACCTGTATGGAGAAGCAAGTTCTGAGGCTCTGGAAAACTTACAGATTGGTATTTTGCAGACACTAGCCAAGGCTATATAAGCACATTGATGAAGGCAGCCATGGTGTGATC
This sequence comes from Phascolarctos cinereus, assembly GCF_003287225.1. NCBI lineage: Eukaryota > Metazoa > Chordata > Mammalia > Diprotodontia > Phascolarctidae > Phascolarctos > Phascolarctos cinereus. The sequence goes on along the minus strand of NW_027555736.1, from coordinate 25,274,879 downwards.
CTATCTCTTCCCCTTAACCAACTGGGATTCTGAAAGATCTGTTAACAATTATAATAGGCAATATCTCACCTTATCCACAAATCACCACCCTAGGAAACTTGGAAATCAAGGAAAACTGGTAAAACATCGCTGACCCTGGCCAGATATGGGATCTTTCTGGTATAAAAGGGGGAAGTTAGAAATTCAGGAAACCACGTTGTCGTTGCCCCAGTTGACCTAATATTGCAGGTGTTCACCCAACTAGCAAATGGAGGCCCATTTTGTGATACAAAATGGAGCACTCTTGCCCCATCCTTCACCTCTTCTGAGGCCTCATTTGGCTTTAAAGGATACCATTAAATAGAACTCATTTGTTTAAATACATTTTGTAGATGGACTCTCTCCTTTCCTTGCATGGATGCTGATTTACCACACACAACTCATTGATACAGATATTTGCTGTTAAATGTGGGTAGCTAAAGGGGTAGGAACTTAATTACTTCTCCCTTTTAAGAAAAATGCTACAGTCCTAGAGAATAGCATTCATTACTAAAACTGGGCATCAGATTGGATATGGGAGATGAGGAAGAATGAAGAATCAAGGATAATTTCCAGGTTTCAAACCTATGTGACCACAACAAGAGTGGTGCCCTCAACAGAAAGAGGAACAGTAAGAAGGGAAGGCTTTTGATTTTGTTTTGTTTTTTAAAAGATAATGAGTTCTCTTTTGGATAGATTGAACTTGAGATGTATTAACGACCTCAAAGTGAAGATGTCCAGTATACAGTTGGTGATGTAAAATTGGAAGGCAAGAATTAAGTCCCAGTTAGATACGTAGGTTTGAGAAATATAGGCTTAGAGATAACTGAACCAGTCTTGAGTTGATGAGGTCCCCAAGAAAGATTTAATTAGCGAAAACTATACACACACAAAAAAGGAAATAAATGATTTATGATACTTCCGGTGAGGATGGAGGTGGTGGGGAGGGGGAGGAAAGGGCTACTCCATCAGATCTCATTTACAGTTATGAACTCTGAGGCAGACTGTGCCTAGGGAAGTACCTCATTATAGGGCCCACCCTTTGTGAAAGAGAAAGATTCTCTCTCTCTCCATACATGACTAATTCCCTTACATGAAAGATTGTTTTCTTGACTCAAAACCTTTGATGTTTTTGACAGTAGGCCAATTTAGAAGTTACCACCCAAAATACTCTAAAATACTATACGAGAGTAGAACTTTAGTGTACTTGTTGGTTAGAATATGTGGACTCTATATAGAGGTACAATGCAATTTTACAATTTCTCCTCCTCAAATTTTTCATTAAGTGTTTGATGTCTATAGGTATAGGGAGAAGTTGGAAAGGAGAGATAATGTGCTGATCAGGAACCAAAAAGATGTCAGTGGGCAGAAAAAAATGGCCTGAATCCAATAAGATGAAAGTTAAAAGAGACAAACATAACCTATAATGGGGTTCAAAAACCTCAACTGGCCAAGAGACTTCCAGGATGGGAGAAACATGGCTAGCAAACAGTTTATCTGAAAAAGGCCTAAGTTTTTTCAGGGGATTGCATATTCATATGAGTTACTAACGTGTGATGTAGCTCTCCCAAAAGCCAATGGAGTCTTTGATCTGACCACACTGAGGCCTTTGCTGAGCTCTAGGTGCCAAATTTTAGCACTGACGGGCATAAAGGTTTTGACAGCTGGGGTAGCAGAATAGCCAGGGATCCTAGCCAGGCAAGCCAGGTCACTGGAACTGGGGATACTTAGCCTAGAGAAAAACAATGAAACTTGGGGGTGAGGAGGGAACATGATGGCTACATTCAAATATTTTAAAGGATGTCCTATGTAATCCTTTTATGTGGCTGATCTGGAGCAAGTAGAAATAGAAACAAGGATTATGACAAGGAGACATCAATGGGACCTAACGATGACAGTACTCCAAAAGGGGACCTGGACCTCAAGGTGGCAGCTGGCTCCTGTTTCCTGGAGATCTTCAAGCTAAGGCTGGATGACCACTTAGGGATATTGTAGAGGGGACTAATTAATTTCAGACCAGGCCAGATTGCCCATTTATTAAGTTTTTGAGGGAATTGCTTTTCCAAGTGCATACATATATTTTGCTCGTCTCAAGAACAAAATTGAAGATACTAGTATTTAGCAATTTTTTTTTACCACATTTTAACAAATTTTAGAGCTGAAAAAAACTTAGAGATCATCTGGCTCAAGCTCTGTCCATTTTACAGATAAGGGGGAAAAAACTCAGAGAGGCCAGTGCCTTGCCTGAGATCGTGAGTCATTATTAATGGCAGAGCCCAGCTTGCTTTACTCCCTCCTAATCCAGTGCTGTTTCCATGACGACAGGTCACAGCAGTAGATCATCATAGTCAAAACAACACAATGCTAGGATGAAATCTCATTTCTATATTCCTAGGCAAGTACACCCAGTGTATTAGATGACAGGACGCAGATGACTATTCCCCAAGACCCTACACAGGAGGACTGCCACTGAAATAATGGCAGAATGTGAGGATATTTGCATTGCTCACATAACAACTTGAAGACAATCAGGTTATAAATACACTGTCTGTAAACTACATTTTCTGTGATGTTTCACTTCATAATTTTTGGTTAAAATATTCACTTGGCAGGTCAGGCATGGAGAATTCAATGAGCTATCCAGTAGAATTATTGGTGTTTTTATCTCTTGGGAGTGAAATCCAGCAGGACTGCTGTTCATCTGGTGTTAAAGCTACCAGTATTTCTTCTACAAAAAAGGATGGGATGCTGAGCATCCTCAGCAAAATCCTTGAAGGTCCTTCTTCTTTCTGCTTGACTCAGCTAAAATAAACTTGCACACTGACCTTGTGAACAGATGCCTGGTAATGAGCTCATAGAACTGAGCAGCATTTTCAGAAAATTGCTTTACAGTGTAATAAATGTCTTGATTAGAGTCTTATTTTCATTTTTAACATGCTCAGGTGGCACCTATAGAAAAGACTACTCAGGGGTGTCAGTCACTAATCTTTAGAAGACAGACAAAAACCCAACCATTTCGGCCCAAAGCAGGTCAAGTGTATTAGAGTAAAATGTCCACGCTAAAAATTTAAAGTTAATTCCATTTAATTTTTAATTCTAGGCATTGTTTACTAGTGGTTTTCTCCTTGAACTGGACTTGCTTTTCTAACTTAGCTTCATGTTACTCAACTTGCTTCAACCACCTCAATTCCATGAAGCTTCCAAGACAAAGACTTTCTTTTGACATCTATAAAGAGATAAGAAGGCAATCTTGGCAAATCCAAATTAGGCAGAGTACAACTTAAAAGATGTAAATACTGTAAATGTTTCTTCTATGCTACTTACTGGAAAACCCATTGATGGAAAAATAAATCTATTTCAATGCATTCAGTACCTCTAATACTGCCTCAGGCAAAAGAACTAAAGAATGACTCTCCTAAATGTCCATGTTCCTATGCTGAAAATAAATGATACGGACTCTGATGTACCATGCCTCTGATGAATGAATGAAAAAGTATTTATTAAGCACTTAATATGTGCCAAGAATGGTAGAAAGCATGGGAATCTACAGAGAAAAAGGGAGGTAGTCCTTGTTCTTTAGGAGCTCACACTCTAAGTGAGGGAGAGCAGACATCCAAGAAAGTTCAGCAGCAGGGCAGGTGGCAAAGGCCCAAAATGGAGCTGCAGATGCTAAGGGCTGCTGTTCCTCATCTCACCAGAATGAACAAAGGTGGTGACTCTTACCTCACGAAGCACTACAGAATAATTAAGCAGTCCTGACAGATTCTGGGTCACCTGGGGTGGAGGAAAGGGCAAGAGTAAGGCAAAGAGAGAGTGAAAACACCCTGAGGCAGCTGGTCTTCCAGTATCCCATCAGGCCTTGGGAGGCCCACCTAGGCCAACGTTTATGCCAACAAGAGGGCCCTCCAACAAGTATCATCCAGTCTTTGTTGGATGAGCTCTGGTGAAGAGGGGCCCACGACTTGCTGAAGCAGCCCATCTCACACCTGGATAGCTGTGCTGGTCAAGAAATCCCTCCTCACTTTGTGCCTTTTTACGACATCTACTCAGTACCAAGAGCTCCTAGTTCTGCCCTAGGAGCAAAGCACAAGTCTCAACCCCCTTCCAAGCACCAGTCCTTCAGATACTGTAGGCCAGGGACCATGTGTCACCCGTCTCTTTTCTGTGATAAACATCCCCAGGGGCTTCATCCAATCTTTCCAGGACATCATCTTGTGACATCAAGGCCCCCCATTGCTCTCAAGCCTATTAATGCCATTTCTAACGTGTGCTACCCTGAACTAAATACAACTTCTAAAGTAATTTCACCAGTGCCAAGCACAACAGGTGTATCACCTCCCAAGGCCTGGTTATTAACAGGTTCACAGACCTAGATCTGCAAGGGACCTTAGGAGTCATCTAGTGAAACTCTCTCAATTTACAAATGAAGAAACTGAGTCACAGAGAGGTTAAAACATCTTGTCTGAAGTTACTGAATTTAGTAAGTAGTTACTGTGTGCCAGGTACCGTGTCAAGCACTGGGAATACAAATTCAAGCAAAAAGCTAATCCCTGTCTTGAGGAGCTTACACATCATAGGGCAAAAAGAGGCATTATGTGGAGCTGAAGGGTCCAGGTGGACAAGCAGTCTAGAGCTGGAGCTAAGCTGGGTTAGGAAGGCGCACCGCAGGTAGCCAGAAGGAACTCACCAATCACAGGAAGCCATGAGGGCGGCCACAGTGAAGATGCAATTGAGGCAGAGGTGGAAAATTAGTGCGAGTTAGAAATTGAGCTGGCTTGGTAGTGGAAAGTATTTCTCTGACACCTACATAGGTAATGTCAGAGAAATAACTCAGACACAGGTCCTATGGCTCTAGCATTAGTGCTTACACTAGTTTTTTGGGGGCCGTATCATTTGGCTACCTCCTATTACACCTATATGCCATGAAGAATCTCAGTCCTTTTGTCTTGTCCTGACTCCTGCACCTTGTCACGTTGCTATCTGCCCTCAACGGTAGGATGTGCCCTTTACGTTTACCTTGATCCACTCCATCAAAGTAGACACAGTTCAATACGCTTGCTGGCCAGAATGTTTATGAATCCTGACTGTCACCCAATGTCTTGGAATATCTCCTGAAGATCTGACACAAACGCCACTCATGTCTTTAGCCACGTCATTGATCAAAGTGCTGAGCAGCTCAGACACAGGCCAGGCACAGAACACCAACCCATTAACGTCTACTCCCTATGTTTGGGCAACTGGCCATCTCAGCTCTGTTGTCTAGTCCAGAGAGAATCACAAAAACAACATGAAAGATATGATATGAGTTGCTAAAATCTAGGAAAACTAAATTGACAGAATGCAAACATTCCTATGTCATAAACATATGGGGGAATTAATAAAATCTATTATAAATTAGAAATATATGGACTGTACTTCTATATAGGGTTCACTGATGGTATTTGTTATCTATGATATACCCACTATGATCTATGGGTATTTTACAAAATAAAACAAAAAAAGGTGATGAAGGAGAAATCCAGAAGTTAAGACATACTTTTACTTTTTTTTCTGTTAGTCAATATATACATATACATATATGTATATGTGTGTGTGTATTTTTTTTGGGGGGGGTCAGGAGAAACAGCATGATATAATGGTAAGAATGCTGGTTTGGGATTCAAGAGGTCTGGGTTCAAATCCTCATTCTATGTGACCCTGGGAAAGTAATTTTACATCTGAATTCCAGTGTCCTCATTCATAAAAGAAGGATAATGCAGTACCTAAATTTTAGTAGTTACTTTTAAGCCTTGACATCTTATTATTATAATTTAAAATCATGACAGGCAGCACTGTGTGCAGGATATGAGATCAACCCTGGTGTGACAAAGAGCCAGGCCCCAAGTCCTGTCTTTGACACATGAATCTTTCCCAGTCTATTGTATGAGGAATGCTGGTAGGAGCTTTGCTTTTATTTTATACAAGACCATATTTATTTTATACAAAGTCCACAGTGTTTGGTCATAGAATATAAAGTATAGGAAATGCACTTTAATATAAATTTTCCAAATGCCTTCACCATACCACATGTTTGTGCTATAGGCATTATCCTCTCAAGGTCGGTTAAGTGGCCATGGGCAGGCAGATCCCTGGAACTTTCTATGCCCCAGCTAACTCTTTAAGACTCTTAAGTCACAGACCAGTTGATGGAGGGAGTTTCTGGAACATTTCTCTGCATCTGTGATTTCATCCCGTTAAGGAAAAAAATTACTTCTGATTGAAAACAAGCTTCTCCCTGTTTCATGTTGTTCCATTAATGTACATGTCAGTACATTAAGGATCTGTGGATTTTGTCAGTGTGGGTACTTCCTCTGCCTAGGCAGACAGTAACCCAGCTGTCATTTGGCCAAGTGTTCAAAGTTGTTGGGGCCTCAGACAGCAACTGGCAGTGGGATTTGAACTCAGGTCTCTGTGACTCCAAAGTCCAGCAACCTGCCCACTTTGGCATACTGCCTTGAAGATATGCTTGATGATTCAAGGACAGAAAAATGAAGCTAGGAGGTTAAAGTAAGCTTTCAGTTTCCTGAGCTCAATGATTTTTTTTCCAGCTACTTATAATGGCAAAGTGGAAAGCAGGTGTCAGCCATTTATCCTATCCTCTTTTGGCTCCTATTTATAGGACACTCTAATTGGTGACGCACGTGACAAAGCACACACTGGGAGATCAAGAATTAGGCCTTCAAAAAGTCCTCACCGGCCAGTGTGACTCCCCAGGCTCCAATGAGCTGGTTGTATATGGACTGACTGATACCGCCTCACTGGCTCCCTATGGAAGAGCTGTACAGGTGTGGGGTAGGGGAGGGCAAGGGAAGGAGGGGGTCCAGCTAATCACAAGCAGCACTGAAGCTGGGTTCCCCCCACCCACCCCCGCCTTTCTTGTTGTTCTATCAGAGCTGCAACATTTTGTAGAAACCAGGGCAGCAGGTTATGAGATAACACAACGAAAGACACACAGAGAGACGGAGGTCTCATAGACTAACGGGTTAAAGATTCTGTTTAAAAGTGAAAGAGAGGAGGGGAGCATCTCTGTCTGTTCTAAAACACAACTGTGATGGCTGAATTTTAGTCTTCTTCAATCTTTCCTTCTCGAATCATCTAGAATTAATATTTTGAAATTGAAATAAAGCGCCTAAAAGCTTTTGAACGTGTAAAATTAACGTATGGGTAGCTGCCCTACAGTATTGTTTCTTTTTACAAAAACCCTGAACAACTATAAAGCCCATCATGCTAATGTTCTGTGTTTTGTGTGGCAAGAGAACCAAGTGCAACACCAGAGCTGCTCAAAACGGTGGCACAGGAGGAAAAAGGGGTGAGCTGAGGAGGCTGGGGGCAGGCAAGGCAAGGGAAAAGGCTCTAAGCTTCAATAGTGGGTGCATGGATTCAGAGCCCTGTCTAGTGTGGAGAAGTGCTTTGGTATGCATTCCAAAATCTGAGAGAGACTACTTAAAATAAGGCTTAAATGATTACATGATCCCCAGTGACTTAAAATAGAAAAGTTTATTTATAACAATAACAGTAATACAAAAACACGGCTAGGAAAGTGGAAAGAGAAAGTCAGAAAAGTGAAAATCATCTGCATCCTCAAGCAGTAGAGTATGCACACCTTCAGAGCTGGAAGAGGCCTTAGAAACTGGTATGCTCAACCTCTTTATTTTACAGAAAAGGAAACTGAGCTTCCCAGAGGGAGGTTACTTGGCAAAGCTTGCCCAGGCAATGAGCGAGTGGCAGAGCAAAATATTTCTAAAATGAAGGTAATACGGGGGAAGGCTCTATCAGCTGGAGGGGGGAGGAAAGGCTTTAAGCAGAACTGGGCTTTGAAGGAAAATGAGAAATCTGAGGAATGTATTCCAGTCCCAAAGGACAGCCAGACAAGTGTGGACCCAGAAGAGTGTCACATGTGAGGAATGGCCGAAGGCCCCAACATGGGTGGTCCAGTGAGTGGGTGGAAGGGAGCTGGAAAGGTGTGGTGGAGCTGACCTGAGAAGTGTGATAGAGAGTTAACAGTGAGTAGAGGGGTGATATGGTCAGGCCCAGGTTCCAGAAAAACCACTTTGGTTACTTACTGAATGGAAACTGGCCTGGAAGAGGGAGAGGGGATGAGGCCTGAGCTGAGCTGGTAAGGACAGGTCCAAGTGACGAGGCTTGGCCACTGACTGGCTATATGTAGTGAGGAGCGAAAAGTGACCAGAGCTATGGGAGGATGGGGATGCCCTGGCCAAAAAACAGGGAAGCTTGGGGAGAAGAATGATGAATTCTGTTTGGGGCATGAAAAATGATTCTGAATGATGTGATAAAAGCCTACCTAGGGCTTAATGGAATGATCAAGCAACCACCCAGGGCTTCTGAGTCGGAGTCTGCAGAGGCAGACTGAAGACCTGGGGTGGAAAAGATGAGTACCATTAACAAAGGCTCACCTTAATAATTAATGTTAGACAATAAATGAAAAACTAAATCAGAGCACTCACCTGAAAGGTAGCCCTACCAATTATGGCCTGATGACCATTTTATATGGATATATCTTGCTGGGAAGACAGCTGAGGACTGCCACCGAACCCCCAAGTTATGTAATGATAAACTGGGGTACAATAACTTTGACCATCTGAGAAGAACATGGAGTCATTAATGTAATAACATGACGAAGGCACTTTCACAGAAGAAGTGAACTCACATCATGGCTTACTTTGCTTAGAAGAGGCTCTCCTGAATAGCCAGCAGGAGCTCGCTTGTTTCTGCTCAGTCACTCCTGAAAGACTCCGCCTTCTGAGCTCGAAAGGGGTTGCAATCTGCTCAGGGTAGGGTCTGCACAGTTCCTACACTGATGTTTTGATGCATCTGATGAACTGAGCTATTTCCTCCGTGACGGGATTGTCATTAAAGCCAACGTATCCTTTTTAGGTAACAGCTGACTCAAGTTGCCAGAGAGCAGGAATGGGAACAACAGATTTCTGTTTGTGGCTGGCCCTCACCAGTGATCTCATCAGTGTAGGACCGCTGGGTGTGGGAACTCCTCCCCTGAGGCAAACCGACAACCACCAGAATTTCAAGAAGCGCCCAGGACCCTGAGATGTTAAAGGGCTGGCCCACAATCAAATATCTAGATGTGTTAGAGGCAAGACTTGAACCCAGGTTTTCCTAATTCTGAAGGGCAGCTCTTTATCCAGTACTTCATGCTGCCTCTCATTCTTTTCTAGACCATTAAGAAATGGTGCAAAAAGGCAAAAGGGATCATGGTTGGAAATAATAACGAATTAAAGTAGCACCAGTTGTTTGTCTGTTCTTAGAAGGACCTAGGACCTCATTGTTGCGTGTATCCTCAACATAGAGGTTGACATAACCCTACCAGTAGGACTGATGTATGATTAAAAGTGGGATTTGGGCTAATACAGCTCTAAACAGACAGATGAGAACAGTTAGAATATCATTAGAAGAGACAGAGGGATGCTTCACTAAAAATTAAATGATTTAAACATTTAATTTAATGCTAAGTTGCTGCCCATCACAAAAATTCTTTTATTTTCATAAGTCATTTTTGGCTTAATATACTTAAGCAAAGTATATAATGAAGTAAGAAAAAAAATTAAAATCTGCCTATACAGATTCTTGATATTGATGGTTTTGTCTACTTAAAGAATTTTTGTAAAAAGCAATTTTTTAAAGAGTAGGAAGTTTAACATTTTCCACAAAATTGGAAATGAACTCACCACAGAAATCGATGCCAACAGATATGCTGTTGTTTTCCCATTAACAAGAGTCTCTAAGAGTGAAAGTTCTCAGGAAGCTCTCTGGAACAACTGTTCAATTGGGCAAGTCAAAGGAAGGGAAGAAAGATCAAGGAAGCCATTTTGTCTGTGGGAGAACTAGGGCTGGTGGTCCTCCAGACTCTCACATCTCTGCCAAGCTAATGAGAGCAAATTTCTTTGATGTTGAAGGGATGCTCCGCCCCATGACCGTGACAGCTATGGGGGTTCCCAGACTCCTCAGATGCCAAGGAATTCTGATCCCAGGGAACATCTTTTCCCTCCCTACAGAATTGGCAGTAGGCTTCACTCAGGCTTTGAAAGACAGGCCTCCTGCATTTTGTGCATTAGGAGAGCATGCTGGCAGAGGGCACCATTACTGATCTACCCTTCAACAACGACTGTGGGGAAAAACATCAAACCATGGAAGAACTCACCCTCGTTTTGCATTTTATCACAGTGATCAGTGATGAAACAGCAGGTCTTTAGATTCAACTTATGTAAGCATGAAATGTCTGATACAGGGGAAGTTGATATGAGGGCAACACCCTCGGCTCCTAGAAGGAGGTTGGAGCCAGGGTGATCAGATCTTACCAGCTGGAAAGAATTCTATAACTTCCTTTTAAGAAAAAAAGCTCAATTTACCTCTTTTGGTGGTAGATATAAACTGGTATCCTAGGGACCTGAAAATATTACTATACCTCCAAAAAAATGAGAAAATACCATCCACCCTTTTCAAGAGCACAGTCATACAACAAAGCATGTGAAGTGGTTCTCAAATACTAAAGCATCTTACCCACATGTACAAAAATATTGATAGCAGTTCTTTTTGTGGAGGCAAAGATTTGGAAATTGAGAGGATGTCCATCAATTGGGGGACGGCTGAACAAGTTGTGGTATATGAATGTAATGGAATACTATTGTGCTATAAGAACGGATGAACAGGCTGACTTCAGAAAAACCTGGAAAGACTATATGGTCTGATACTGAGTGAAGTGAGCAGAGCCAGGAGAATGCTGTACACAATAACAGCCATGTTGTGTGATTGACTAATATTGATAAACTTAACCCTTCTCAGCAATATAAGGATGTAAGACATCTCCAAAGGCCTCGTGACAGAAAATGTTATCCATAAAGAAGAAAGAACTATAGAGTTTGAATGTAGATCAAAGTATACTATTTGCTATTTTTTTCTTCTGTTGTGTTCTGCTTCCTCTTTCTGGTGGTTCCTCCTATTGGTCCTAATTCTTACCTACAACATCACTAATGTGAAAATATATGTATATCAGATTGCGCACCGTCTTGGGAAGGGAGGGGGAGAAAAATTTAAAACTCAAAAGCTTATGGAAGTGATTGTTGATAATTCAAAATAAATTAATTAAAAAAAAGAAATAAAAAAACTAAAGCATTTTAATAACATTTTCCATTCAGTTTTTGAGAAACTTCATTAGTGTGGGGAGAGCTCAGTTGGTAATCACTCTACAATGTCTTATCTTAGAGTACCGACTGAGACACTGAAAAATTAAGTAACTTGCTCAGGGTCACAGAGCCATTATGGGTCAGAGGTAGGATTTGAACCCAAGTTGTACTGACTCTAAAGTTGGCCCTCTAACCACCACACCATGATGTAATTTAGTTGTTATCAAAGAAAAAAAAAGCTCTTTCATGATTTGTTTTTGAGGAAAGATTAATGCTCTCAGGGGAAAAATATTTAAAAAACCTTCCCAGAACTTAGCACACTGCTTGCTTGAGCACTTTCCTTCCTGCTTGGCCTTGATGGCTTTCCCCAGGCTGGCCTTTAAATGTTCATTTTCCCTTCTTCTACTCTTTACTTACCTTCCAACCAAGTAGAGCCTACTAGTATTTGCTACTTCTTAATTACTGCTGCCTTTTTCTTACATGAATTTTCCTCCATCAATCATACTTACGACGCTGATCTGAACCCTAAATTCACAGGAATCTGCTCATGTTGCTGTCATCAAACTACTGCCAACTGTCTGTAAATGGGGGCCTGGTGGGGCAGCTAAGTGGCGCAGTGGATAGAGCACCAGCCCTGGAGTCAGGAGGACCTGAATTCAAATCCGGCCTCAGACATATAACACTTACTAGCTGTGTGACCCTGGGCAAGTCACTTAACCCCATTGCCTAACCAAAAAAAAAAAAAATTAAATGGGAGCCTGGTGTAATTCCCAATAAAAGAAAGGTAGTAGTAAGCTTACCTCTGTGCTAACTATTGTGGAATAAAGAAAACATTCTTGTACAGTCAGAAATTACCAGACAGGTACTCTTTTTCTGATAGGGAAAATCTTGAAATACCTTTCTAACAAAATTTAGTTATTTTCATCCTTTCATTTATAAATTTATCCTATCAATTTCAAAGGAAAAATTGCCTCCCAAGTGAAATGATTAACTTTCACTGTTGGGTTATAAACTGAAGGCAGAGGCTGTGCCATACTTATCTTGGAGCTGTGCAATGCCTTGTACATGGCCAGCGCTCATTCAGTGCTCACTGAATGAGTGAATACTAGTTCATTCAGCAGGATAACCAGGAATCTGCTTTACATTGTATTCACTCTACTAGGCATACTTAGAAGTAGGGAACACTGAGGAAGAAAAACTGGGTCACTGAGGGTAGTCTTAAAAAGTGAAAATGGCATCATTTATTGGCTCAGTTTATCCTGAGCATTATATAAAATCGCCCCTTAACAATAAAAAAATTCCTACAATTTTTGTTATTGTTTTAGTCACAAGACAATTGATCTAGTTACATAATGGGTACTGAAAAGGCCTAAAATTGTTGGCTAAGGTACCACTTGGCCCAATTCAGTTTAGTAATCACAAACTAAATGTAATGATTTAATAAGCACTGAAATGACTGTGCTTTGACATTGAAAAAAAATCCCATTAACACTTATGACATGCAAACAAGCCTATGATGCAAATTTTACTAATCGCATTAATGTGACTTGCAAAAGCACAACAAATGTATAGCATTAGTAAATCATTAAAATGTCCATTTGTCATTACTACTGCACAATGTTCAAGCACAAAATAGTAGGAGAAGTTACCTCAAATCGATTGGAGGACAGCAGCAGAAGTAAGCCAGAAATCCTACCAAGATATTAACACCCAGAGAGAGCCACGCCAAAGACAGAGAAAGAAAGAATGGTCATCTTTACAAAAGGGGACAGGGGCTAACTACTTACGAGTTAAGGAATTTGGAAAAGTTATGAGGAAAATCCCATTTTAAAGTATTTTTAAATTCAATAAACTAGCACCCATTATGGGGTAAGTTAAGAACTAAGGCAAAAAAATTAAAGTTTTACAACTGTTCCTTCAAATATCCCATAAGCAGATATCAAGTTTATAATTTAGTTTAAAATCTTTATAACTAAAGAAAAATTGTTAAATCATTCTACCTATTGCCTCAAGGTATTATTATATAACATCTCATGGAAACTATCAATTACCTTTACGGCAGCAGTCACAGCAGCAGTGGCTGCTAGGTTTAAACCTTGGCGACCGAAGTTAACCATGGTCTCGTAGCCTCGTTCTTTGGCTTGCACAATATAATCATCGATCTCCTTTAAAAAAAAAAAAGGGATTCAAAAGGTATCAAAATTGTATCCATGACCACTTTAGTTTCTTAAATTTTTAGAATATTATTGTAAAGTATACATAAGCAATTTTTGTTCTCCTAACACATTCAAAAGTTTTGCCATATTTAAACATTTCAAAAACATAAAACTGATGGAAAAACCTGGAAAGACTTATATGAACTGATGCTGAGTGAAGTGAGCAGAACTAGGACAACATTGTACACAGTAACAGCCACGTTTTGCAATGACTAACTTTGATAGACTTAGCCCTTCTGAGCAATGCAAAGATCTAAGACATCTCCAGAGGCCTTGTGATGGAAAACGCTATCCACATCCAAAGAAAGAACTATGGACTTTGAATGCAAATAGAAGCACACTATTTGCTATTTTTTTCCTTCTGTTTTGTATTGTTTCCTCTTTCTTGTGGTTCCTCCTATTGGTTCTAATTTTTCCTAACAATATCACTAATGTGAAAATATGTTTAATAGGAATGTATATGTAGAGCCTATATCAGATAGCGCACCTTCTTGGGGAGGGAGGTAAGGACGGAAGGGGAGAAAAATATAAAAGTCAAAAGCTTATGGAAGTGATTACTGATAAATAAAAATACATTAATAAAAAAATTTTTTAAAAAGATAAAACTGACATTTGCAAATTTGTCTCATCTCTTACCTTTTCCTTTGAAGAAAGTAGTGGGTGAAGGAACTTCCTGTAGATTAAACTTGCCCCTCGGGTGTATGGAGAGAGCAGCCAAATGACAAAAGCAATCTTCATCTCATAGTACAAGGGAAACCTGTCCAGGAAATGTTAGAAAACCATCAGATATTTAGGTTAGATCTTCATGTGTCAAAAAGGGAACTTTTTAAAGAAAAGCTCCAAAGGAAATATCTAATTCCATTCATAGAAAATGTCTATTTACAACATTTCCTTAGTTTCTGTATACTGAATAGTCTTCTTCCTTAACAGTTAAAAAGTGTCCCAACAGTGTTTGTGGTAGAGGCCAAATCTGGATTTTACCCCAGAAGATTTTATAATTCTATTCACCACATGGAGAGGGTTGGGGGTCCCTTTTAAAAGAATTAATTTAATATCCAAAGTGGATTAACAAAATGGCTTCTTGTAACCAGAATTCTCCTTTGCAAAAAACAAGCCAACAAAACTCAACGGAAATATTCAACTAAGAAAGGCTTCAGTTTCCATGAATGATAATACCACTATCTTATATGTAGCTTTATCCTGATTCAAAAGCACTGTCACTCATTACCTCACTTGACATTCTGTTTTACCAACAAGAAAGCAGGCACAGAGAAGTCAGGGAACCTGCCTCTCGTCAGTAAGTTAACAGAGACACGACCAAATTCATCATTGGCCCCTGAAGGGAAAATGCTTTTTCAGTCTTGGAACTTACCAAGCAACGGTTAGGTCTGCCAATGTTTCAATCACAGTATAAAGGGCAAAAACAATCCAATACATCATCCACCGAACCTAAGAACAGCAAAGGTAACAGAGATCATGGAAGGTTCTCAAGACAACTGGTCTCCAACTAAAAATCCTATGTCATTTACAGTCTGTACAATGAGTACCAAGAACTGGTAAGGATGAGCCTTGGCCCAGTCTCTATTGTTGTTCTCACATTACTGACACAATCCTAGAATCGGGGAGGAGAACCATGTGCGGCTCTGATGTCCAACATAGTGTGATACTGACTGGACGTCAGATGCACAAGGAATCATCTCTTTAGAATGAAAGATATCTCTAGAATTGTGGGGCAGGTCAATCCTACTCCGTTACCACCACTGGTTACTTAATAACGATATTTGCTCCTTTTTCCTTCAATGTTTTGTTGATGCTCTTTCGGACACCATCCTCCTTCTCCAAGGATTCCTTTCTCCCTATCCTCCCACCCACAACAGTATAAGAGACAGAGGAAGATCACCTAGTTCCTCTGTCTCTGACCCCGAGGAGCTACATTTGGTCCTTCTGGGGCACTGTTTGTGATCTCCGAAAGACCCTGGAGAACCAGAGAGTCACCTGGTGGCTAAATTTCTTTTGACTGGTTATGAGGCAACATACATACCATCTACCCTAGGGTCCACAATGTTGGCATTTCTAGCTTCAAAGATGTGGCCCTGTTGCTTCCACTGGTCTATTTCTCTCCCTCTGTTCACATGGCCACCATGTTACTGCAGGTTCCCCACACCTTTCATCTGGCCTACTGGCCTTCAGAATGAATCTGAGAATGCTAGTCTTCTGCTCTTGGCACCCTACCGCCTCTAAAATAGAACACAAACTCCTTAGTTTGCCATATAAGCCCTTTTCTCGTTTGATTCCCACCTCCCCTTCACACACGTGATGTCCAGCTAAACTGGCCAACTTACTGTTCCCTGTCAGTATCCCAACTCCTACATGTGAGCTTCTGCATAGTTTGGAGACCCATCTAACTAAGCACATTGCTCAATGATGGAAAAACTCCCCCTTGCCTGACCCTCCCCATCCCAATGATTCTGAATTCCCACACAACCCTCTGAACCCCACCGCCCAATCCCTTATCCCTGTTCCCTTCAATTTAACCCTGGCAGTGTCGTACTCTAAAAGCACCGCCCCCTTCCATTGTGCTCTCTTGAACGCCTCCTCCATCAGCAATAAATCTGCTTCCATCTTGCTGTTTTTCCTTACCCATTCCTTCCACCTTCTCCCTGAGACCTGGCTTCTCTTTCTAGCACTGGCCGCACTCTCACTCACTCGCCCGGTCTCAGCTGTTGAGAGGCGTGTTGGGGGAGAAGGAGCTGGAACCCTCCTTGCTTCCCACTGCCAGTTCTGGGGTCTGCCTCTACCAGCACTGAGTAACCTCTCCTCCTCAGAGGTGCGCTCAGTCCATATGCGCCAGCCAATCAGAATTCTGGTAGCTGTTGTCAACCGCCCTCCAGGACCTCCCCAGCCCGCTATTTCCTCAGTGAGTTCAGTACCTGGCTCCCAGCCTCTCTATCCTCCTCAACTCCTGCTCTCATTCTGGGGGACTTAAAACACACACACACACACACACACATACACACACACACACACACACACACACACACACACACACACATCTCAATACTCCTTCAAACACCTAAAGCTCACCCTACCTTCAGCTTATTCATGATCTAATCCTCCAGTCCACCTTAGCCACACACACAAAAATGTTTCATCCTTGATCTTGCCACCACTCACAAACACACCACTTCCATGTTCACATAGATTTCCCTTATCTGATCTCAATCTATCATCGCTTCACCTCTCCAAATCCTATTCTTGGTCTACAGTGTGACCTTCAGTTTCTTCCTAGGCCATCACCTCTGAACTGGCCACATTCTCCTTTCCTCCCCATCTTGACCCCTCTGCGGACCAGATCAACTCTATACTGTCCTTTTCTTTCCTTTATCGTACCCCTGAACTGGCCCTGCAAAGCTTCAGCCTGGGATTGCTTCCACCATCCCCAGCCTTTGCTCTTACACATGTGCTGCTAACAAAACCGGAGAAAATCTCAAAACTGTGCTAACTGGGTCCATTATAAATTTATGGTATGAAACCTCAACGGGGCTCTTCCTATTACAAGATACACCTTTTAACCCCCCCTTAGCAACTCTCCCACTCTCAACAGTGGCTCTTCTAAACCTCCCACGGCTCCACTTCTCTTTCCCCTCTTGGCTCAGACCCTCTTCTCATATTTTACAAAAAAACCTGAGCCCATTCACTGAGAGCCCCTTCTCCCATCCCCCAGATGCCTTCTGCCATGATCTCTCCCTTCATACCTGCATCACGCAATGAAGTGGCCCTTCTTCTTGCTACCTTAACCCCCTCCATGTGTTGTCGATCGCCCCCTCCTTCATCCTCACTCTCCCTTTTCTTCAGTTTTTACTTGCCTACTTGATCCCATCTCTCTCCGTCCCTTTTGTGGCTAAACTCCTTGACAAGACCACCAGTAGGTGCTTCCACTTTCTTTTCCCTCCCTCTCTTCTTTAGTCTCTGCAGTCTGGCTTCCAACTTCATTATTAAATTTAAACTGTTCTTCCCACATTTACTAACAATTTCTATATTCTATATTTCTAATGGCCTTCCCCCGGCCCTCCCCTCAGCCCTTGCCCTTTTTGACTTCTCTGTAGAAAGCCTTGGACGTTGCTGATTACGCTCTTCTCCTTAGACGCTCTTCTCTCTAGGTTATCAGGACACCACTCTCTTCTGGTTCTTCTACCTATTTGCCTGTTCCTTCTCAAAAGTGTGCTTTGCTGGCTCTTCAGCCAAGTCACGCCCACTAACTGTGAGTGTCTCTTACTTTGTTCAGGGCCCTCTTCTCTTATCCTTCCATATAAGAGGTCAGTAAACTGTTTCTGTAAAGGGTCAGATAGTAACTATCTTATTTAGGTATATATATATACCTAAATAAGATAGTTACTATCTGACCCTTATATATGTGTGTGTGTGTGTGTGTGTGTGTGTGTGTGTGTGTGGTGTGTGTGTGTGTGTAACAAGACAGAAAACATTTCCACAACTTTTTTTTACTAATGAAACCCAAAATATAACTGATTACTGTAACACTGGTATACTAATGATAAGCATATAATTTTTCTTTGAGGAATAACATTTTGCTTAATTGGGGAATTCAAAATTCCCCTATCATCAAAACTGATCATAAACATTCATCTGTTAATGCTGATCTGCAATGGGATTTTATGTATTTCATCCTTGAAAATACCTTTTCACAGAAATAGGTACTGCCAAATGCTGATATCAGTCCACAAGCATGTGATTTTAATTGAACATATTCAAAGCCTGGAAGACATTTTTAGAATTCTATTAGATTTTTCTCTTGATATTTTCTTTTTAGCCACTCATTATGTTGCAGATTAAATACTTCCCCACTGAAAGGGAGGAAGAATCTCCTCAACTGAACAGTTAAGTGGATTTTGAGATCTGGAAGCTTCTTTTGCACTTGCATCAAGGTCCAAAAGATGCCATCGGGATCATCCTCTGAGCTTTAATATTATCAGCTGCAAATCTGGGTCAGAATAGAGATCTCACTTCTTGTTTCAACCTCGACACCACAAGAGGTGTATAAACCAGCTTGCCATTGCTTGGGACTTAAACAACATTTGCTGTCTTTGAATTAATGCTACCACACTATAAATTTCACATAAGTGCTGCTCAGCCTTTTAATTTTTGGTTGAATCAATTAAGAAACATTATCAAGTCTACAGCCAAAGCTAATTTCCAAAAGCTCTTTGGTGTTTGGTGGTGGTGGCTGAGGGTGATTCATCTTATTTGGAAAAACTCCAATCTTGGCCCTGAGCTCAAAAAAGCATCATGTACCTCTTCCTCTTCTTGTTTTGACATGATGGATATGAATTGATAATAAAATGAAATGCCATGTTATGGTGATACACGGGACACCTCAAATGTTCTTGGGTTATCATCAGATCACCTCAGTTTGGAGTGCAACAAGCGGCCGTGCAAAGGGATAAGAGAACCATATATACAGTCTTCTTTTTTAACTGCTTGTCTGCCTTGAGGTATAAGAGCAGCCACAGACTATCATATGGAAATGGATGAGGACTAATGAGCATGGCTATGCTCCCATACAACTTTATTTAATGACATTGAAATGTGAATTTCGTATAATTTTCATGGGTCACAAAATATCATTCTTCTTTCAATTTTTTCCAACCATTTAAAAATGTTAAAAAGCATGCATAGTTCTTGCTGGCTGTACAAAAACAGTGAGCAGGGCAAATTTGGCCTGTGGGGCATAGTTCACTGGCTCTTCTGCTCTACAGTATTTCATCTGATGATCTCATCAGCTCCCATGAATTTAATTATTATGGATGACTTTTTTTCTTTATTTTGAACATTTAAAAAAATTTTTGAGTTCCAAATTCTCTCCTTCCTTCGAGCTCCTCCCCCACCCATTGAGAAGGGAAATAACATATCAATTATACATGTGAGATCCTTTGAGGTTCAGTTTGGGTTCTGTAAAATGCATAGCTGTTTCTACAAATGAAACTTGAATAGTATCTCTAGAATGTAAAAATATATAATAGAATCACATCAAGGAAAACATCCTTTTTGTAAGAAAAAGATACTGAGTCATCTTGAGCACTAACTTCAATCTTTGATTTAAACTTTCCTAAACTTTCCTTTGATTTAAACTTTCCTAAAGTTAGATGCTACAATTTTATATACATTTTCTTTGCTGAATTATTCTTTGCTAATATTTTCTTGGAAGTTCAGAAGTACTTCTTGGTCCTTTTTGTCAAGGTGATGAAATGCGTGACGGCATTCATAATTTGATTCAAATAGGGAGGAGGCTGGTGCAGAATTACAAGTGACCTGAATAAGAGCTTCTATGTCACCCGCAGCAGGAACCACAGACTTTAACCTTAGGAACATATGACTTTGCTCAGTCCATTAGTGGACTTGGTAGTGATGTGACAGTAAAGGCTTAAGTTCGCAAAGCTTTTATTAAAAATTGACTTCAAAGCCACTTACTGTCTTCTCTAAAGGATACAGGAGAAACAAAAGTCAATGTTTAAAAAAAGATGGATATCTCAAAATCTAGACAATCTAGAAACATGAGATTCTGAATTGGAATATTTCTTAAATGTCTTATAAAATCAGAACATGTTTTAATTCTACAGCAGAGGTTGTTGGCAAACTCTGGCCCAAGGGCCAAATCCGGCCTGTTGCTTGTTTTTATACAGTTCAGGCTAAGAAAAGTTTTTATGTTTTTAAATATAATAAACCTTTTTTAAAAATGTAAAACCCTTGGCTCACTGGTGGTACAAAAGCAGCCAGAATTTGGGCCAAGTTTGCCAAGCCATGCTCTAGAGCAAACATGAAAAGCGATACCCTATGTAAATACATAAAGCTAAACCAGAGGAAGAAAAGAAAGAACTGCAATGAAAGTCTGGCTTTTAAAGTGCTGTAGAAACCTACAATTGACGAGGAAACAGCTGTGGCCCTCCACAAAGATGAGATTAGAACCCAACTCTTCTAACTCTAAACTCTGTCCTCTTTACCCGTCACTATTGCTGCTTTTTTTTTTTAAAGCAATGGGTCCCTTCTCATTCTTTATCTACAGTAGCTCAAGGTGCACCTACACTTGTATAACGAACAAGGCCCAAAACTGAACAGGAGAATAAGGTTGCATGGAGAAAACTGGGCAAAGTTCTCAAGGATCCCTCACAGGCTGTTGCCAAAAAACAAGGTCTCTTTAATCCCAATGCTAAATGGTTACAAATAATGGAATGTTATGCATGACTTTATTGGAATCAAGACTTACCATGTATGTGGGGCCCTGTGGTGGACACTGCAGATACAAACGGACCTAGCAGTCCCTGTCCCAAAGGAGCTTCTATTTTATTGTTAAATTAGCATGTAAGCTCCTTGAAGGCAAGGGCCTTTTTTTTTCTTCTTTTTTTTTGGTGTTGTTTTTGGAGAAGACATGTAAATAATTAAGCATATGTAAGAACAGGAAAGCTTCTGCTTTGCTGAAATGTAGATGATCTCCATAATGTTTCCGTTCCTCAGTCAACAAAGGAAATGAGATTCATCTGGCACAAATCAGCTCCTTCTCCTTCACAAACCATCCCTCTGGGGCTCTACCTGCATTATTCCTAGTGTCCTTGGGTCTATTTTCTCCATCCCCTCATCTGGGTTACTAATGATGCATTAATTAAGTGGCCTGGTTTATGCAGTTCATCTGTCAGGCAGCAAGTTTCACATAATGCATAGGCATCCAAGGTGAAATGTGTTTGATGGTCACTGTGAGCTGGGTGCAAGGTACTGAGCACTCAGTTGAAAGCCTGAGCCAGCAAATGGTGCGAAAAGGCAGAGAGCCAGGGATTTGTCTCCAGGTACAGAAGAGGCCAAGGAGGGTGTCCAGTGGATGGATAGGGGGTCAGGTATCTGTCAGCAAGTGGACAGGAGGCCAGCAAGTTTGAGAGGGCCAGGAATCTGTGTCTATAAGGGGGACAGGAGGCCAGCAAAGCCATCAGGAAATATCAGAAGGGCTGACTGAGGGGTGGGCAGCAGTGCGATCCCACTCTAAATTTAAAAAGCAGATTTGAGTCAGGGAATACAGCATCTGCTACTGATACTGAACAGAGTCCAAGAGAACAGACTTTGTGACATCTGCCTTGGCTGCATACGGTTTTTTAAAAACGTCAATTCATAGTTCTCAGTTGTGTACCAAATCATTGAGGAGCGCTCTCTGGACAAGTATAATTGTATATAATTTTTATAGTTAAAATAACTTTAATCACTATTTTATACTTATAATTGAAGCTGGTCATACTAGAATGACACATTTCCCCCCAACCCAGCTTCAAAGTTTGAAAAGGTGAACAAACATTTATTAAGTGCCTGCTATGCGCCAGGCACTGAGTTATACTTTTTACAAATATTATCACAACAATCTGTGAGATAGGTGCTACTATGATGCCAATTTTACAGCTGGGGAAACTGGTTAAGTGACTTGCTCAGGGTCACACAGCTAGCAAGTGTCTGAGGCTCGATTTGAACTTAGGTCTTTCTGACTCCAGGCCCAGCGCTCTATCCAAAAAACATTACGTTTTTCAAGGATTTTCTAACTTACACTTTTCATCTCATTTTAAAGCATGCAAAAAACCAAGGCAATGTAATTTAGAACAAATACTTAGAAAGTTATTCAAAGAATACTTCTGATGTCTGAAATCACTGAAATAACAAAACTAATCTATTTAAAAAATTTAGTTCTTTAAATGAAAAGCACTTTTCATAATGATTCATCTTAAAATTCAAAAGCCATCCAATCCTTTGGAAGTGCACTAGGCACCCGAGGGTTATTTATATGGGTCACAGCCATGTCCAGGCAACTGAACACGTCTCTACTTGCCTTAATTCTTACTTGGACCCCAGAAGGCTTACAAAATCTTCTTGCCATTTCAGTCTGGACAAAACCCAGACAGTCATGTGACGGTATCCTGTGCTTCCTTCTCTCGGGGGATTAGAGGCTATTTTTAGGCCTGAGTGAATACTGGAAAGTGAATATACACAAGTGCTGAATGTCCTACAACAAGCTGTGCTCCGTGTCACTGGTGTACATCCCATGCCTTTAACACACGCTGGGACTGGCCACAAACGAAGAGGCCGATGCAAGGCCAGGTCTCTAGTTGACATTCTCTTACTTTTTCTGAAAAGATTTAAGATTTAATCATTCTACTTATTTTCTTAGTTTAACATAAATTAACTCTTTTTGACTCAAAGAGAACATCTAAAACAATGGGCAGTGAAAAATAATCCTAAATGACCATTATTTCTTGAGAACTAGACAAAAGGGTTGATTAATAGCATATTAAGGAGAAGTTAATTTTTCTTAAAAAGCATACCTATACATCTATCATTCAGTATTTAGTATCATCATGAGGTTATGAAAGTGACAACATCAATAACAACTTTCAGAGGGTTTATTACTACTAAATGCAAGTCAATAAAAATGACGAAAATTAAACAGTAACACACAGAACATTAGTGAGAAAGTAGTGACTACTGGGTATGAAAGGTCAACGAAGATGATTAGAAAAGTACATGCAGGACCTGGCAAACATTAGACGTGCCACCTCAATGCATTATTACTCAGCCTAGCTGCCAGACTACGGCATTCCTGCACTCAAAGACTCCTCAGTGCGTCCCTGCTGCTTTTGGCATTATACACCCTCCTCAGCTTGGCATTTTTAAAGCCTTTTACAATACTCCTCTCGTCGACCTTTCCAGACTTATTATGCACTTGCCTTTACTGACTCGGTGTTCCCTCATCTCAGGATTTCAGGCCTCTGATTCTGTTCACAAACTGACATCGGTGAATGGTTAGAATGTATCCCCTCCTCACCAGGAAGAGGAAGGACCTTTTGACCCCTCTCCTCTCTCCCACTGTTTCAATTCTCATTGTCTTCCCTCCTTTTACCAGGTTCCCTCCTTCTTGCCCCTTCTGCCTACCCAGATCCTACCAACATAGACACTCCCAGCAGCTATAACATCAGGCCCTTTGAAGTCCCTGAATGTGGGATCCATGTGGCAGCTGATACCCTTTTGATGAAAATTGAGCCTTCCTGGCAGGCTGAACAACCACTAGGCCCTATTTCTGACGCAGCGCCCTAGGGCCACTCTTTCGCCCTACTGCTGAACTCAGTCAGTCAATAAACATTTGTTAAATACTATGTGCCAGATATTGTGTTAAATCTGGGGATACAAAGAAAAGCACAAGATAGTCCCCGCCTTCAAGGAGCTCACACTCTAATGGGAGTGACAATAAGCAAATATATACCAACTACATACAGGATAAATAGGAAACAACAGAAGGAAGGCACTAGAATCAAGATGATGCCGGGATGCACTTCCTGTACAAGATGAGACTTTAGCTGGGACTTGAAGGAAACGAAGGAATCAGGAGGCAGAAATGAAGGCGTGCATTCCAAGCATGGGGGGTGGACATATGGAGCCTGGAGATGGAGGGCCAGGGCCGTGGGATCAAAGAATGCATGGTGAGAAGTGAAGCGATGTTGGTGTTTGTCCTTCATTTTCAAAGGCCCATGACATCACAGGGCGAGGTCGTGACTTCTGTGTAAATGGAATTTAAGTGTGGCGGTGCTGCACAAAGTCAACCTTGCTCTCTCTTCCACAGTCATTGAAGTCCAGTGGCAGGACAAAAGTCAGGATGGCTGGTGATGACCCAGCATGCAGTAAATAACCTTGGTGTCTCTGATGGCTGACCAAGCTCTAAGCACTCCACAGTTTCTGCTTCAGCTGCCTTCATGGCTGGTGGAAGGGGGGAAGTTTTTACATACTTGGGGAAGACACCCTCTGACCCTTTGGTTACTCTCAACCTCGTTTAGCCTGTCTGCCAAGATGGTTTGCCGGGGTGTTGTCACTGCATGTGTTACAGCTTCCTGGAGCCCCAGGGGAGAGCTGGGCGAAAGGTGGACACCAAAGGTGGATGAGCAGCCCTGTAAAGGGCTTGGCAAGCCCTCATACCAGAGGTGCTAGTCCTCCTGAACACCTAGATACCTGGAGTAAGGTGTAAGAAACCTGGAAAGGTAGGAGAGGGCTAGGTGATGAAAGGCTTTGTATTTCAGGAAAATCACTTTAGTGGCTGAATGGAGAATGGACTGGAGTGGGGAGAGACTTGAGGCAGGCAGACCCAGCAGTAGCTGGAGCAACAGTCCAAGCGGGAGGTGATGAGGATCTTCACCAGAGAGGGAGCTGTGCCAGAGGAGAGAAGGGGCATACTGGAGAGATGGTGTAGAAGGCAAGACAGGCCTTAGTGACATCTTGGCTATGGGGATAAGCAGGGTGTGAGAGAGTGAGGAATCCAGGATGACTCCTAGGTTGCCAAGTCTAAGGCACTGGGAGGATGGTATTGGCCTTGACAGTAACAGGGAAAGTAGGAAGGGGGAGGATTTATGGGGAAAGAGAATGAGCTCTGTTTTGGACATGTTGAGTTTAAGATGTCTACAGGACATCTAGTTTGAGATATCTGGAAGGCGGCTGGAGATGTGAGACTGGAGGTCCATACGGAGGTTAGGGCTGGACAAGTACATCTGAAAATCATTAGAACAGAGAAGATAATCAAATTCATGGGAGCTGTTGATCTCATCAAGTGAAGTGGTATAGTAAGAGAAGAGAAGAGAGCCCAGGACAGAGGGCTGGATGGGACTGCCAAGGATAGTAGGCATGATCTGGAAGAGGATCCAGCAAAGGAGACCGAGGAGAAGCTGACTAGGGAGGAGGAGAAGCAGGAGAGAGAAGGGTCCCCAAAACCTAGAGACAAGAGAGTCCTCAGGTGGAGAGGGTGATCAACAGTGGCAAGGTGAACTCACTTATGTGTGATGGCCCTCCATTAAGCACATGAGTTTGTATTCCCAGGCCTTAGCACAGTCTGCAGGACACTGTAAGCACTTAAAATGCTCTGCCCTTCCTTTACTCCCAAGTTATTTCTTATTTACTTATCTACTTAAACTGTGACATTTGCCAGGGCTAAGGCTACCTTCCATCTGCTCTAAACTCATCTGGCTTGTCTCTATTTTCTTATGTGTCTTCCACACTGGAATACAAGGCAGTTTCAGCCTGCCTTTGCACTCTCAGCACTTAGCACTCCATGTCAAGCACACACCAATTGTGTTTAATAAATGCTTGTGGGTTGTCTGAAAATCCTGGGGAGAAGGAATAGTTCTGGTTGTGTCCCCAGGGCCTAAAACCTGCTTTACATGTAACAGGCACTTCAGAAACATCTAAAACAAACAAACAAATAAACACCCAGGGCATATGGATCAAATGTAACTACTAGCACTGGGGATGGGAAGACCAAGGTAAAAAATACATTCACCAAGTCTCACACAGTCAGTCTGACCTTTTCTAGCCTGAACCTGAAGGTACTGGGGTGTAATTACAGCACATAATAGAGCAAACCTCCACTGAAAGTTCAGTCTACTTTGCTGAGGAAGGAGAAGGGTAATTAACAACTAATTCTGCAGTCTCCCTCCTACACCTGAAGGCTGAGGGCCCCAGCAAGCCTGAGGCTGGGTTACCCAAACCTCTCCTGGGGCTTTCTCAGGCCACCCAGAATCAAGCTGAGGTTTCCTCCCACTGCTTCAGTGCACATTCTAATCGGCCAATAAAGCAAATCTTTCCTAACCCTTCCCAAATCACATGCACACCAGTCCTGCATAGCTAAGGCCAGCATGCAGACAACCTCCTGGCTCACTATTCTTTGGCCTAGTGTCTCAGGCTCCTGGAGAGAAACTCCAGAGTGAGATTTCACATTAGGATCCAAATAGGTGCAGAAAGAGGTGGGGGGGGGGTTGCTTCAAAGTCTTCTTTAGCCTCATCAGGACCCTGCACATTGAAGGCACTAAAGAAAGAGTGGCAGATTGTGGCCCTTTCAAAGGATTTGGCTAATCCATTCCAAGGTTTCATTCCCAAAGCTGAAGGGACTTTCCCCATCCTTGGGATTGTTGTACCCTTGATTTTCTAGAAATAAAGGAAAATTTCTTCACATGTATCAGTGGTCCTCAGCCTTGAGGTAGGGTTCTCAGCACCTTTATACTTGAGGGGAAGGAAATGATTGAAGAGGGGACAAGGGAATTCTAGGAGGAGGGCCTTCTACACCTTTGAATCCCAGGCTCTGTTGGGATAATTGGGCACCTCGACTATATCAGGTGGTGGTAGTTGTGTCCAACAGCAAATAGTAGGAGAAGGCTTCAGAAAGACTTCAAGTCTTTTTGTGGTGCGAGGGGAGGGGCAGATTACTTTATGCGTAGGCCTGAATCCCAAGTGGGAACTACAATGAGCCAAGAAGAGGGCCCCAATCTAAGATGGGGAAAGGTGACTCCAGCTAAAGTCCAAGAAGAGAAGTCTGAGTCAGCAAGGTAAAAACACACATAAAGGAGACAAAGCAGACACAATTAGCTAACTGACCTATTGTGCTAGCTGGCATGCATGTGCACACTGAGGGGGTAGAACAAAACAACCCCAAATTTGTATGATATAATCCATAAGTTAATAATGTCTTACGCAGAAATGGATGGCATTGGACATACTTTATTATCAAACACAAATTTATTGTTAAACATTGAACTATAGTGAAATTTATCTAAACCTATGAAGTTCTGAAAAGAGGAACCTTTCATTTTGTCATTAGTTTATTTACTTCTATGTTATGAGAAGGTGTATTAATGAGAGACAGCATACTGTCTATCAGTGCTGAGCGCCTCCTGAACTCTGCGGCCCTCGGCAACTCACGTTGCCTCAATCTGGGATCCAGCTTCCTCTTATCAAATGGGGACGATTATACTCGCATTCTTGACCTAGGAGCTGTTGTTTGGCAAAGCATGCTACATAACTGGGAACTAATTAAGAATTATTTC
The DNA here is from genome assembly GCF_003287225.1 of Phascolarctos cinereus. Lineage (NCBI taxonomy): Eukaryota > Metazoa > Chordata > Mammalia > Diprotodontia > Phascolarctidae > Phascolarctos > Phascolarctos cinereus. Next base: position 25,247,552 of record NW_027555736.1, on the reverse strand, counting down.
AAATGTCTGTCCCTAAGTTCATTATATCTGTAAACTGTCAATATTAGACAGGACCTTTTTATAAACCAAAGTAGTGAATAAAGCTTTGAACTTGGGAGCTGGGAAAGCTTGAATTCAAATCTTGCCTCAGAAACTTACTAGGTGTGTGACCCTGGATAAGTTACTTAACCTTTCTCAGCTTGCATTTCCTCATCTGTAAAATGGGGTTCATGATAGTACCTTCCTTCCAGAGTTGTTATAAGGCTCAAATGAGATTTTGTAAAGTGCCTTGCAAATCCCAAAGCACTACATAAATGTTAGCTCTTATTAAGTGTATATTTTTTCCCATAAAACATTTTAAAATTAGAAATCTGGAAAACTTTAGTTAACTCTTCATTTCTGCTTTTAACTATAAAATGTCAATCTTCAAATTAGTGGAAGGTTAGGCGGGATGAGTGATTCATACTTCTCACATGGTAAGTGAGCTAAGAACCAACTTGGAGGGAACTCCTCATCAATGAGGATGAGATTGCTACATGCCTTCTTGTTCTGGGTGATTCCTGGGTCTAGTCTCCTATTAAATCTTCAGAGGGTCTACCCCACATGCTAGAGGTATGCAACCTGTAGGGATTTTAATAGCTTTTGGTGACATCACTCAGGCTATTTATTCTAGCCCATAATCATACACTCAAGTCATCAATACCCTGAATATTACTCCTCTGTCTCTCAATTGGTTTTTAAGTGCCCTGAAGTTTTGACTTTTCAATAATTTTGGTGTCCCATGATTCCCAGGCACCACCAAGAAAATATTAATGTCTGGGATTGTGAAAATCACTGAGGAATTTCACAAATGTAATCTAGCCTGTTCCTAGTTCACTTCTGAGCCCAAATCATCTGCATTCACTATCCAGTACACAGATACCATCCATCCATCCATCCATCCATCCATCCATCCATCCAAAATGTTGTATTGTTTTGGTCACCCATTTAGATTACTAGGTTGATCTCATTTGAGTGGCTGTAGATTTCACTAAGAAGACCCTGTAGCCTTCTGGGGGCTTGCTGAAATCAGTAATAATAACAACTACAAATAGGAATGTTCGAGGGCCTCACCATCTATAGGGAACATTCATTTCCATTTGGATGCTGAGCAGACATTCTCCATAAGAGAGAACATTTCTGGCAAGTATGTAATCTCCTTTGCTTGACACTGGTAATCAGAAGATTGTCAACAAAATTATAGCTGTGGCTGTATTTATCAAGAAATCTTGTGGGATATTAAGATATGCAAGGAAGACTTGCTTAACCAGTCTGAGCTGTCTTCTCATTTTCGTCAAGGATGCTCTTAATATGTATGTAAATTATTCTCACAAATCTTTTGAAGAGATAAGAAAGTAAATGGTCAAAAAGTGACATGGCAGCCAAAAAGTTGAACACTGTCCTAGGCTACATTAGAAAAGTGTATGATCCTAAATGTGGGAAGTGATAAACCACCTCTATTCTGTTTTACAAATTTTCAAGTTCTACATACGTGTTACTATTTTGATTTATTCTGCTTGGCCCCAGAAGGCAGAACCATAAGGCCCAATTAAAGGTGCAGAAAGGCAGATTTTGGCTCAATGTAAAAAAATCCTTTCTAATAACTGGAGTTATCCCAAAGTGGAACTGAAGGCCTAGGGAGGGAGTGGCAGGGGTGGGTGGGGAGGCCCTCATCATTAGAGGGCTTCAAGCAAAGGCTGCAGGCTGACCATTTACTGACCAGTTAGGTAACGAGTACACTGTAAAAGGAACGCTTGGTCTGGGACAGATGAGTGGTCCTCTCCAACACTGAGATTCTGTGTTTTCCTAGCCCTACTTAGAACCACCAAATGTTAAGTCTTGGAGGGTATGTGACAGGCCATCAGGTTCCTCATTTTTTAAGCTTCAACGGACCGGATCCTAGATAAGCCTACAAATTAGAATTTCGTGTGTTCTAGATAGGTGAGCTATTACAATCTAGCAATTATTCTCTATTAGGTAACAAGTGATCATCTCCAAGAGACTCTGCCTAAAACTGATCTCAACACACAAAAAATGGTCTGCAAATGTAACTGTCTTCCTGAAGAACCAAAGTCTGTTCCTGACCGTCTACCCCGTACTGCACCTCACCCTGGACCCTCTCTCTATGGAACCCCACCGTATGTAGTTAGATGCCTTGCTCAGGGCCAGGGTACGTCAAGAGGCAGCTCCCTACCTACTATGGCACGCTGCCTTTTCATAACACAAACCTTAAAATTCAGTTAGAAATTGTTTCTGCATCAACCTCTGCTGGTGTCATTCCATCGCTGTGGGATTTGGGAGGTCTACCTGAGCTGGAATGTCCTCACCCTGATTCTTTTGTCGACCAGATGCTATGCAATCTTTAAAAACTAGCTCAAATTTGAATTCTTCCAGGAAACTTCTGGTTTCAGCAAGGTTAACCTCTCCCTTGCCTATCCTAAAACTCTGAATGCACTTATGGTTTAGATCAGATAACTTAGTAACAAAAGTTTCCTTCAAGGTGTAGGTTTTGTGTTTCCATTAGTACCTGGTATATGTAAAAATCCTTAGACCTTCTCGAGAGAAAAAGGTGAAAAGAGATGAGGTACTATGAGACACAAATAGAAAAATCACAAAAATGATTAAATTGAAAAGAAGACTAATTCTAGATTGTTACTCATGAAAAAGGGACTTCATTCTGAATAAAACAAATTATGGAAAGACCTCATATGGAAAAAGGTTTGGCATATTGTATCAAATTACTTAGTGTGTACCACAAAGAAAAGAAAGCCATTAAAATCTCCACCCTTACTAAACCCATGTTAAGGGGGATTCTGGGAATACCTGCAAATGGATTACATAGGCAAATTACTCTGAACAAAAAAATGCCAATAACTGCTTGTTGTTGTAGATTAATTTTCCTCTCGAGTCAAGGTCTTTCCCCCCTCACAACAACCAATGCAAAATGCCTTGAAGGTTTTGTTGAAAGAAATTATATGGCTTTTTTGTTTGTTTGTTTGTTTACACACACAGATACGGGCTGCGATAAGAGTGGCAGTTGCTGGCCAGGCTAGGCTGACCTATATCCGACCATCCCTAATTTCTGCATGTGGTGAAACGTAAGCTCCAAACTATTAAGATTGCTTGGGAGAAAGTAGTTCATTGGTTTCATCCAGTGGGCAAACAGGACAACTATCATTCTATTGACCCTCATGAGTCTCAACAGATAGCAGCAGACTGGCATTTGGCTCTGGGAGATTTTATTTAGAGGAAGACTACTCTATTTTAGACTCACAAATTCATGGTAATTTTGTCCTGACCAAGAATGTCTGCAGGATAAATGAGTATCTTGTTGCTCAACAATAACTGCTTATCTGACCCTCTTCCACACTCAGTGAAACGGATCTGTCCCGATGCCCCAACTTGTCTCACACCACTCAGTCTAGTACCTTTCCAACTCAGATTCAGTGGTCTGCCGTCTCTTCAGGTCCTCACTAACACCTCAGATGTTAATGCCTGTTATGAAATCCTAGAATGTTAGTGCTAGAAGAGGGCCTTCAGGATTATCCAGTCCAGGGGTTCTTAACCTGGGGCCTGAGAACTTTTAAAAATAATATATTTTGGGGGGCAGCTAGGTGGCGCAGTGGATAGAGCACTGGCCCTGAAGTCAGGAGGACCTGAGTTCAAATCCGGCCTCAGACCAAACACTAGACACTTAACTAGCTGGGTGGCCCTGGGCAAGTCACTTAACCCCAACTGCCTAAAACAAAAAACAAAATAATAATAATATATTTTGATAACTGTATTTCAATAAAATTGGTTGCCTCTGTCATCTAGCATAGTTTATTTTATGTCCTAAAAACATGATTCTGAGAAAGGGTTCATCAGCTTCACCAGTGACAGCCAAAGGGGCCCAAGACACCAAAAAGGTCGAGAAACCATGATAACATGAAGTCCACATTGAGCCTGGAGGAGGCCTTTGGAGGACCGCTAGAATTGCAGTCCAGAATTTGGAAGGCAGTTAGATTTTGAAGGGGATTCAATTCGATCTGCTTAGCTTCAGAGGCAGAGGAAGCACTGGGTGGAAGGAAGCTGCAGAGGCACCCTGGTGCTCAATGGTAAAACAAACCACGCACAGATGAAGAACAAAAACGCCTGTGTTTTGCCGTCATCTGGCTAGTTAGTGGTACAGCCAAGGCAAGAAGCCATGTCTTCTGGACCACAGCGTTCTTTCCATACCTGTTACAAAGCACCGCGCTACTCACAGGCTTCTTTTTTCTCCCTGTATTAACAGGAATCTCTCTGGCAATAAAACAATTGTCTCAGCCCGCCTCCTCATTCAGGATAACTTCATTTTGAACTTTACAGACATTCACCCATCCACCCTTCTCTTGTTGATTCAGAACTTCCACTCTCACACCTACCTTGGCTAATCCACGCCTACGGACTCCCTGAGCTTCCAAGCTCCATCATCAGGCACATGGCATCATGGCACAGACTCTCCTCTCCAGCTGACTATTTTACTGAGGGGATCAAGGACAGCACGAGAACTTCAGGCTCCTTCCTCTCTACCTCTGGAGACTGTTTTTCTCTAGTCATTCCATTCTTCTTCAGAGGAACAGGCAGCCCCTGCAGCATCTTGAAAGTGAATGCCATAAGCCTGACTGGGACTCAGCTTCCTTTGCCCTCTCTCAGCACCTTCACCATTTCCAGGCTTCTTCCTTATGTTTATAGAATGGGAGTGGGATGAAGGTGGGAGGGCAGGTAAAGGTAAAGGGGGGAGGACAGGGATAGAATAGCCCTCCCCCCAAAAAAGGGAGTAACTGGAGCATCTTTTTAAAAAAAAAATGTAGAGAATAGAAGAAAAAAACAGGCCAGAAGAGAAACAGACAAGTAGGAAAGTTTTGAAAGCTACAGGTTGAATTTCTTAACAGAACACCATTTATATAATGAATGCTTCAAGGTTTGAAAAACACTTTATGTATGTTATCTCATTAGTTCTCACAAGAACCCTGAGAGGTCAGTGCTACAATTTCCCCTATTTTGCAGACGAAGAAACTGAATCTCATCGAGATTAAGGGATTTGCCTTTGGTCATATAGTTAAAAAACAAGGTTTAAGTGACTTGCCCAGGGTCACACAGCTAGCAAATGTCTGAGGCTGGACTTGAACCTAGGTATTCCTGACTCCAAGTTCATCATTTCATTCATTACACCACCTAAGCAGAGCAGAGGATAGCGTGCTGGGCTGGAGGCAGGAAAACCTGAATTCAAGTCAAGTCTTAGACACCTGCTAGCTGTGTGACTTCGGGCAAGTCACTTAAACCTGTCTGCCTCAGTTCCTCGTCTGTAAAAGGAGGCAGAGAAAGAAATGGCAAACCACTCTGGTATCTTTGCCAAGAAAATTCCAAATGGGGTCATGAAGATTTGGATATGACTGAAACAGGTGAACTACCTAACTGCTTGCTAAAAAGAAAGCCTCTCAAATTTAATCTTTACATGTCCCAAATGACTGAAATTCCTGAATGAATATTCTCAAGATTTTGGTTTTACTTTTCGGCTTAAAACTATTAATCCCCTCAAAGGTACCTGCAGTGTGAGCCGCCATATAAATGAAAATTTGTTCCTGCCTCTCCCCTTCCTAGGCTTAGATAAAGACTTCAAATCTTTATCAGACAACAAAGGATTTTTTTTTGGGTGGGGAGCATCCAGGGCTGGCATACTGGACATATCTACAAATTTTCATATCAGGCAAGCTCTCAGTCTAGAATAACATGACAATCAAAACCAGGAGGTCAATGAGCTTGGCTCAGTTCCTTAATGAATAATCCCTACTCTTTAAAATATTTTTCCCTTTTCATCACTAGGAAAAATTCTGAGGCATTGGTCAATGTTTTAATGTAAGTGCTTCTCATAAGAACTCTGGCTCCCTAGCAAAATAGCAGGAAATTATACATACTTATTTGGAAGTAAACCCTCTATCTATTGTCTGAGCCAGAAAAAATCACAGGCTGAAAAGATATCCCCAAACTCTACGAATACTCATGTCGGTTTCTGTTTGAGATCTGTAACCTTTAAGACCTCCTGCAGGCTACATCTGCCATCCTGCACAGGAAATGACTCCCCAGGAAGGCTCCGTTTTCAAGAGTCATGGAAAGAGACTGGAAAGCAGCCAGAGTGGACATACTTCCAGCCTTTCTATTTCATCCCTACAGCTATTTTCTCAGGTGCCTGCAGCCCCTTGAAGCCTTCAAGGGCAAAGTGGCAATATGAGTGGGGGCGAGGAAATGAACTGAAAAAAGTATTCTGGAAAAAAACAGTTTTCTAAAAGACCAGTCACTGTTCACTTGCAATTCAGTGTCAAAAAGTTCAAAGCCTTCTAATGCAAAGAGGCCGAGCTCTGGGATGAGAGCATGTGTGTGATCTGCTGGATGCTGGCCAGGCGTGCCTCTGGTTTCCCTTCTCCTCTCTACTGTTCTTTCATGTTCAGTCTCTTTCTCTCCCCCACTCCTCCTTCTAGTCCATTCTTCCACAAACATGCTCATTACTCCACCCTAACACAGAGCTCTCCTCTGACTCCCATCACCTTTCTCTTCCTTGGTGGATGTTTCAAAAGAACATCCTGTCACCAGCCTTAAAGCTGAAAGGGCCCTTAGAGATCTCGTTTCCTAACTCCAAGAAGGTGAGTCAGCTGTTCAGCTTCATCGAGATAAAGGGGCAGAGCTAGGATTGGAAAGCAGGTCTGCCCCACCTCCTCTTCTCTTCATCTCCTCTGAAATGACTACGTCCCTAGGGATTCACCTCCCACAATTGGTCAGCCTTTGGCATGTAACTTCACTTGTTATCCTCATTGTCTTTCCACTGAGTTTGCCATGGGTGGCTATCTCTTCTGATGTTCTCTCCTTCCTCGGTTTCTGCCTTTCTGGTGCCCACCACTTTTTCTCATTGTTTGTCCCCCCCCCCCCCACCACACACGCCTTCTAAGTGGTTCTCCCAGCCTCCAGCCTCTCTGTCTTCTCCCATATTCTGCCTTGGTGGTCTCATCCACACTTCTTATATTTCTCTTTGATCTTGACCCTACTATGTTCTAGGCGGGCAGCTAGGTGCCACAGTGGATAGGGCACTAGTCACAAAGGCCTGCGTCAACTCTGGCCTCAGACACTTACTGGTTGTGTGACCCTGGGCAAATCACTGAACCTCTGTCTGCCTCAGTTTCCTCAACTATAAAATGGGAATAATAACAGCACCCACATCCTAGGCTTGTTGTGAGGTTCAGATATCTATAAAGAACTCTGCAAACCTTAAAGCCCTCTATAAATGCTAGTGATGGTGGTGATGACGATGACAATGACAACATGAGATGCTGGGGGATGCAAAGACAAAAACAGTTCATGTCCTCAAGCACCTTATGTTTGATCAGGTGCAACAATGTTCAGATATTTAAGTGAAGAGAAGATAAATACAAAGCGACTGTTTGTTTGGGGTGTGGAGGGGAGGCTGGGTAATACTTCCTATGGGAGGCAGCAGCTGAGCTCAGGATGCTAAGAGGTGGAAGTGAGGAGGGAAGGAGCTCCTAGTATAGGGGACAAACTGTGAAAAGGTGCAAGGATGGGTGATGGAATGCTGCGTGTGCATCAGGTACAGCAAGGGGGTCAGTTGAGCTGGAATTTGAGAATGTATGGAGGGGTAGCACCCTCTAGGATGCCTAGAAAAATAGGGCTTTAAATACCAAAGTGAGGAGTTGTACTGGACCGTAAAAATACCAAGAGCAGGGAATGATCTGGCCAGATTTACTCCTTGGGCCTCTCACCTCAGCAGCTGTGTGTATGGTGAACTGGACAGGGGAGAGATGTGAGGTGGGAAGAGGCCCCCAAAGAGCAACGTGCCAAAGCTGGCCATCTCTTTGAAGCCACAGCTGGGAGGCTTTTCTTTCTATCACGTCCATATCAGGACCAATCCTCTCCATGGTGTAATTTTTAAGCACGATTTCAAATGACTAGAAGGACCAACTCTAACACAGTCACTGAGATGACCTTCCCAGGGACAGGGTCCAAGAATCAGACGTAACTGAGAGACAAGCATGCTCACTGCGTCAACAGCCACCTTCTTAAGCAAGGCCTGAAGAAGCCCAGCTCCCAAGTCTGACAAGGCAGTTAACATACAACAAACACACAGAAAACCAGAGCCCAGACAAAGTACCCCCACCCAATAAAGAAGACCTGAATGAGGGGACTTGAGTTCACTCAGGTTTAATCCCTGTGTGCTCCCTAGCAGAATTCATACTAAGATTCCTCTGGAGACTACTCACATACCACCAAGAGAACATTTTTCCTCTCAGAGCCATCACACACATGGTCAGTTGCTTTGCTTACCTAGTTTTTACTGCTCCAAAGAAGGACTCTAAACTCCCCATTCTAGCAATACGTTTTTTTTTAAGGTGGCATTATTATTCTCATTTTATAGAATAAAGTTCAGAAAGACTTTAAAAAACAAATACACAAGAAGTTACTGATCCAGGATCACAGTGTCTGAGGAATTATTTGTAAAGATTTAGCTTTATTTTTTTTCCAATTAAGCATTTATTCTCTCCCCTATTCCCCATTAAAAGACAAACAATTCTTGTAACAAATATATGTGGTCAAGCAAAATCAAATTCCCACATTGGCCATATCCAAAAATGTGTCTTATTCTGTATCAGGAGCCATTACCTCATCGTCAGAGAGGGGGCTGGCACCACGTTCTATCTTCACACCTTGGCCATTGCAATTTGTTGTTGCACTGAACAGAGTTCAGAAGACTTTCAATGTTGTTTTTCTCTTTAACGTTGTTACTTTTGTATAAATTGTTTGCTGGTTTTGCTCACTTCACTTTGCATCAGTTCATATATGTCTTCCCAGTCTTCATAATCTGGCCCCTTGTTACCTACCTATGTTGCCGGTCTCCCGGCATTTTCTCCCTCTTCATGTCTGCCTCCTGGGCACCTTGGCTTCTCTTCCAGTCTCGGCTAGAATCCCACCTTCTAGAAGAGGACCTCCCAGATCCCCCTTACCACTAGTACTTCTCTGATTTCGTTTCTAGAACTTATTTGTAGAGTTAGTTGTTTGAGTGCTGTGTCTCCTCTGTTAGACTGTGTGTGTACTCCTAGTGGGCTGGAGCTGTTCTTCACCTTTTATTATATTCCCAATTCTTACCCTGGTGCTTAAAACAGAAGGCACTTACTAAAGACTTCTTGACTTGACTTCTCTGAGCCTTTCATGCCATTATTTCCTTCAAAATCAGGCAATAACATTCTACTACTTTCATGTGTTATGATTTGCTTAGCTATTCCCCAACAGATGGGTAACTCCTTAGTTTCAAGGTTTTTGCTACCAGAACTGTTTTTGTACATATGGGCTGTTTTCTGAGCTAAAATTCTAAAACAGCTCTCCCTGAATCCTCTAATTAATCAAATAAAGCTCCCTCTCTTTTCCTGACACCTAATCAACTATCAATTAGTTGTCTTGCCTATAATTTTGTTTGTACCTCCCTTACTACATTTATTTTTTGCCCTGAATTATTATTATTTATGTATTTGTCTTACCCCAATCACTAGCCTGTAAGCACTTGAGGGAAAGGATTCTCTCATTAATTTCTGTATCTCGCACATTGTTTCCTATGTTGCCTTGCACATAGTAGGTACTTAATTACATATTTGTTCAATTGATTGATGTTTCATATTCAATCAAAGAATGTAGCTCTTAGCAATAATTACATAAGGACATTTTAAACTAGAAACTTGTTATTCAGCTTGATCAGTCACTAGACTGGCTCCATTAATTACTGACCAGACCTGCCCCACATGGCTACTAGCTAAATCAAATCCACTTCAAACGACTGCCTTCATCACCTCTCAATTAGCAAAATAGATGGTCCCCATTTTTTTTAGTCCCCATTCTTCTTGTCCTCTTTGCAGCTGGTGACACTCTTGGCACTTACCGCTCCCTGGATATTCTCTCCTTTCTGGGTTTTCCTGAAACAACTCTTCATTTTTCTGGACCTGTCTGGCTACTCCTCATTTTTCTTTGCTGGATCATTACTCATACCCTGTTTGCAACTGCCAGTGAACCCCAAGGCTCTGAGATCCAAGGTACCTGCCTTCTTCCTCTTTCAGAGATTGCATCATTTCCTATGGATTCAATCACAACAATTCAGATGACTCCCAGATCTCTATATCCCTCCCCAGGCTCTCTCCTGAGCTGTAGTCCCATATTACCAAGTGCCTGTTGGGCATTCCCATGAGAAGTCCCTTATTCATCTCAAACCCAACATATTCCAAATGTAACTCACTATATTCTTCCTGTTTACCACAAGTGGTTCTTAATTTTTTTCTACTGGATTTGTAACTTTTTAAAATCAAGAGTTAGTATCTAAAGAGAGCTTAGAGTCTATATTAAATACAAGAGACAAATGTTTGGGGGTCTGACCTGACCTGTCATATCTAGATTTTCCCCAAGATCTATCCCCCATTTTCATAAGATGGAGAATATTTTCAAAAAAATATGAGTTATATCTACTTGAAATATTCAACCAATAACTTTTCCTCTTTAATTTGAAAAAAATGTTCCTTATAAGACAAACAGAATTGTTACAACCGAAAAAAAAAATTGGTTTTTGACTGATGTATGTCTGTGTATGAAATGACAGAAAACTACTTCTCTTAAGTGACACCCTGTCATGTTAGTTATTAGTCAGGATACTGCATGGGAAACATGACTCCAGGACCTCCTCACAAAAAGCAGGCAGCCGTGGCTGCCTCCAGGCTGGGCCAGACTCTCGAGGCTCAAGGACAGGCTGACGGGGCACCTCAGCCTCCTCAGCACAGAACTGGCCACAACAGGCAGCGGGCGTGCACCTCACATCAAGGACCCCAGCATCTGGGAGGCTTTAAGAAGAGTCATTACAGAACCGCAGCCAAGTTGTAACATACAAAATGAAGAAATCGGACTTACGTATTCCTTGACGTTTTTTGTTTTCACAGCTTTGTATGAATAATAAGCAGGATACAATATTCCAAAAATCAACCTGGTAAAAAGCAAAAGGTATGAAAAACTAGTTACATTGTTTCAATGACAGAACACTTTAATATATTAATAAATTTAATATAAAAGACATGAAAAGATTTCATTTTGATATGAAAAATATGCAATAGATTGCATCTGTCGTTGCAGATCTGCTTGTATCTTCTAAAAGTCGAGGCAAATTTGTTACTTATGACCTTGTTAAGTATCAGTCTCACTGGACTCCCTTGTGTCTTGTCAAAAACTAGACCTGTCAGAATTAACATCTCAACACTTCAGGGACTGGTTTTAACTGTATTCTTGACCGAGAGCTAATTAGACAATGTGGGTTATAGTGTAGGGGTCGGACTCCAGAACAAAAGCATGCTTTTGTTTTGCTTTATTTTGGAGGTAATGGGGGTTAAGTGACTTGCTCAGGGTCACACAGCTAGCTAGCGTCTGAGGCTGGATTTGAACTCAGGTCCTCCTAACTCCAGGGCCAGTGCTCTATCCACTGTGCCACCTCGCTGCTCCCCAACAAAAGTATGTTTTAAAATCTGTAGTGGAAACCCACAGTTCCCCTCTGTACCAAGGCCAGCCCTTCCTGACCCCTCTACGTGGTGTTCTGTCCACTCTCTGGTCACCCTTTCTAAGTTCCTCCAAAATCTCCCTTTGTCAGAATAGCTTGGCTTTTTTTTTTTTAAATCATGATATATAAAACTTTGAATCCACTGATTATCAAAACATTATCTTCTTATATACAGCCTTTAACCAGGTTCTAATGGGCTGCTACATGGCACAATGGATAGAGCACTGCGCCTAGCATCAGGAAGAACTGAGTTTAAATCTGGTCCCAGACACTTACTAGCTGTGTAACCCTGGGCAAGTCACTTAATTACTGTTTGCTTCAGTGTCTTCAATTAGAAAATGAGGCTAGGCTCAGATTCTTAAAATCTAGCCCACAGCTCACTAAAGTTCAGACTCCTGAAGAATCTGCCCAATATGGCAGATGTTCCAATAAATCTTGTCTTTGGCTGAAAGAAGGCTTGAGTTGAATTCTTTCAGGCAGGATCCGTGTGTTGTGATTTTGGAGTCCCAGTCCCCCTAAATCTCAACATTTTGGTGGCCCGTATGGGGAAAATCCTAACCCTAAGTTCTTCTCCAGCCAAGACCGAAAGGTATGTAAGCCTTGCCCCTCTTCTTTCTTGCCCTGCAGTTGGGGTCACTCTCCTAGCACCTAGGAAGGCGTGGAGATGCTTTCCAGGCAGACAGTTACAAGGCTGTCTTGCAGTTGGCCTGATGCTTTCAGGCTCTCAGTACACTGGCTCAGTTCAAGGCCACGGACCTGCGTAACATCTATGCCTCCTGCAGCATATAGAACAAGGACAGATATCCTATTTGGAAATGTATGCCCAATTCTGTCAATTCTCTCCACACGCTAGAGAATTGGGAAAACTGAAGGTGCTTTTTGGTTCCCTGAGGCTTACTTACTCCCTTCCCTCTACACCCCTGAATCCTCCTTCATTGAGGTTACAGGGAAAAGTCAGAACAGCTAAAAAACATCTTAGCAGATTCTGGAAGTTTTGTGATTATCATCAAGGAGTTTTGAAACACCTCCTTACAACCCTGGTCACTTCCTTCTCCCACTCCCTTCCCTTGAGTCAAGAAGGTATCTGTTAATCCCTCTCACAGGAGAAGACAGTTTCACCCCCCCTATTCACCCTCTACCGCAAGGGCCCCACTGGCAATGGCCTTGGGCCCTGGGGCAACCTTTGCCTGGAAGCATTACTCAGGTTCAGCACATCTTGCTCAAGGTAAAGAAGCTAGCCTTTGAACTTGGGTAAGCATGCTCTTTTAAAGTTGTGGTTTCAACTTAATGAGATGTTGATTCTCTATGTAAGTTACTTGGAAATGCATTTAGCAAAACTGAAGTCACCTGATTGGTAATCGGTTTGTTTCAAGTTTCAAACTGGTGAACTCCCGGTATCGTCAAGCAACTTTTCATAACTTGGTTATTGCTAAAATAATTTGGCTATTGTTGGTTATTGTTTTAATGTGTAAACTTGCCAAAAAGCTTGTTGGGTTTTGACTTGCTGAGAATTTGCAAATATATAGAAATAATCTCTTAATGACTGGCTTTTTACACCAGGACAAATGATCATAACAATCCATTGATAATCAATAATTTACCATCTGAGAGAAATGCCACAAGCTAGTCAGAGAGAATGTGATACTGGTAGGAAGTCAGTATCAGAAAAAGCTGAGAGGACAATTTTAGCCTCAGTCTAAGAAGGGATCCTCCTGGCTCAGTTTCCCTGTTATGTTCCTTTGAAAAGGAATGTTACCCACCTAGCTATTCCCAAGTCTGGCTATGAGGTAGATTTGATACTGCATGGTTGGAAAACTGATATTTTATCCTGTCATATCTGGGCCATGCAGTCTTTTCTGTCAGATCTGTGTCTTCTTGACTACAGGCCATTCACCAACAGTTGATAGCAAACAGGGGGTATAGCCAATGTCTCCCCATCATTCCCTGGATGCAGCCTGTGCTGGGTTCCAGTCAACCTTCTCTTTGGGACCCCCCTCGAGGCAGGGACAGCTCTACGTCCCTTGCCAGCAGGAAGCAGTTTCAGAAGCCAAGGCCTTCACCGCTTACCCCAAAAGAATTTGAGTCCCATTTGTTTGAAGAGGGAATTATGGGGTTGGGATCTGGACCCCAGAAAAGAAAAACCCTGGACTTTCCCACATGGCCAAATCTCTGGAATTCCCCTGAGGCTATAATCCTAACAGCTGGCCTATCATTATCACCTATGCCCAATCTCCCAATTCTGTTACCTAGCCCTCCTTTGTCTATTACTTCCGGATGGCCCCTGGCTACTTCCCACCTTAATCCCAGTTAGGCTCCATTCTCCCTTGGCCAAGTGGTCCAGGTCCCCGGCATTCTATTACTTCACAGTCCCTGAAGACTACTTGACCACTCCTAGACCTCTCCCACAGTCTTCCTCTATATAAGGTTCATCTTGTCTCCATTAAGGTGCTCAGATTCTTAAAATCTAGCCACTGCTCAGTTCTTAAAATCTAGCCAATAGCTCACTAATGTTCAGACTCCTTAAGAGTCTGCCCGATATGATGGATGTTCCAATATACCTTGTCTTTGGCTGAAAGAAAAAAAAAAGAAAGAAAATAAGGCTAATAATAGCAACTCCCTCCCAGGATTATTTAAGGATCAAATGAGATAATAATTGTAAAGTGCTCAGCACAATGCCTGACACATAGTAGGCATTATATAAATGTTAGTTATAATTATTAACATAAAACGATATATAGATCACTACAAGGATTTGTTAATGGAGGCCAGTAGTATATAGATGACACAAAACACATTTTCATTTGGATTAAAATTTATTATTTTTTTTTTTAGCAGAATTGCCGTCCTCAATACATTTTGCTTAAAATATCAAAATCACCTTGTATCCCTTGAGCACCTACTAAAGGAGGACTGGTCTAAAAGAACAGATAAAATAATAGGAGTGATCCAGAAACATCCTAGGAGACACAGTGAAGATAGTCTCAGATGACAAATTTGTTGAAGGTTACACACAAAATAAAAACCCAAATGGCTGAGCTGGCAGCATGACCAAATGTGCTGGGGAACAAAGTTCTACTTAAGTATATGTCATGACCAAAGATTGAAGGTCCGGTAACGTCCGTACCAGGGAAGAACAAGTTGTGGCCTGTGGTTTTTCAGCTGACCCTGTTTGTACTTCTTTTTCTCAAGACTGTTCAAACACAGGAAGGTCTGGCATTAGTCATCCTATTTCCATTTCTTGGGGCTCACGTGAATCCTTTAGAATGTACAGGAAGCTGTTCGTGAGAGTTTGGACTTGAAGGAGACGGCCCATCTCCTTTACATCTCCAACTAGCACGTTGTCACCGAACTCAAACTGGCGGCATTCAGAGTGAAGCGCAGCCCTCTTCTGCAGAAGCCAGTTCTCCCCCCAGATTTCTCCAGCTGGCCACGGTGGTTTTGGACTCATTTTTCCCTTCCTCGCCCCATCCAAGTCAACCAGCAAGTAAAAACATCTACTCTGTAGCAGGCATTGTGCTGGATGCTGGGGGTAAAGAGAGAAAAACAAAACAGTCCCTGCCCTCAAGGAGAACACATTCTGTTGGCAGTAAACAATGTGTATACAGATAGTACAAAACAGATAAAAATAACTGGAATAGAGAGAAAGAGAACCAACCGAAAGAGGAGAAAAGCAAGCCCAGCCTTCTCCTTCTGTGGGAGATGCATGGGAGCTGAACTTGGAAGGGAACGAGGGGTTCCAAGAGACAGAACATTCCCGAGAGCACAGCCTATATATACTAAGGCCCAGAGATCAAAGAAGAGGAGAGATGTGCTCCTTTATCCTAGCTGGGATCGAGGATATCTTCTCCCAAAGAGCAGTGCTGAGGGCAGCTAGGTGGAGCAGTGGATAGAGCACTGGTCCTGGAGTCAGGAGGACCTGAGTTCAAGTCTAGCCTCAGACACGTAATACTCACTAGCTGTGGGACTCTGGGCGAGTCACTTAACCCCAATTGCCTCACTAAAAAAAAACAAAAACAAAACAACCAAAAAAGCCAAAGAGCAGTGTTGTAGAAGGTGGTTAAAGGATGCTGAGCTGCCAGTACTACAGAGGCTCAGCTCCATAATGAGTTAAATGGGTTTTTGTGGCCTGGAATGAGAACCAAAACACTTCACAACATTCTCTGTATGGAAAAATGTACAGGACAATTGGCTTAGAAACTCACTTTTGAGAATATCTGTTTTGTGCTAGATAATGGAGCTCAATAATCTACACAGCGACCTTTGCAGTCCTATTGATTCTGCTGAAGTTCCCCCATACCAATGCAGGTCTGGTGCAGCTGCTTCTCATCATTCCGGCTGTCAGCACCCCAACTCAGGACTCTTACTAGAGTCTCCAACGCACCTCCTTCCTTCCGGCCTACACGCCGCTTCTAAATCAATCTTCTAAGACGCCTCTTTGCCTAAAGTGGAACCCTCAGCTCCCATTAGATCCACTCCTGCCTCCTCTGCCAAGACCCTCCACAATGTAGCTCCTATCTCTCTGTTGTTCTTTGTCCTTTGTTGTCAAAGCGGACGTGACATCAGGAAGGTGATGCCCTGACTTGCAAATGGACTGGATTTAAGTGAGGGAGGGCTGTGCAAAGTCACTAGCCTCACTTTTTCTGCTGGAGCCATCTGAGTTCAGTGGCCAGATAGAGATCAGGACGACTGGACATGGCCACCTCGCTCCAAAAGAAATTCCTCTCTGCAAGCTAAATGGCTCCGTTCACCTTTCCTTTAACCCTCCTGGGACGCCTTCTTCACTTAGTTCAGTTCTAAGCACTTTGTCTCAAAGCCTTGTTCAGAATCCACCTCTTTCATGAGAGCTTTCCCGACGACTACCGCACCCCCTCCTACCCAAACTGTTTCCTCCACTGAAATTCCTGTTCCATTGAGCCATTTATTTATTTATTTTTGAGCCATGTATTCGTACTTGGTATAGCATATGACATTTTCAGTTGTTATCTTTATCTTTATATCTTTTTCCTCCAACTTATACATACCTAAGCGTCAAGAAAGGAGAACACCTTGCCCCTCCTTTCACTGCCGGTACCCTGCCCACAAAGGACCTTCAATGGACACTCAAATGTTCTTGCAGCTCTATTCCACAAGCCTCATTCACGCCTGTGGGCAGAGCATTGGGGAAAGCACTGGAGATGTACACAAAGCTGAGACAAAAGATGCTCTCAACCCCCTTGGAACTGACAATAAAAGGAGCTAATGTTTATTTTAATACTTTAGAGAGCTGCAGTTTCACTGATGTGGGTACTTTCTTACTTAAGATTATAACCCCTTGGAGGGTGGAGCCAAGATGGCGGAGTGAAAGCAGTGACTTGCTTGAGCTCTCCCCCAAACCCCTCCAAATACTCATAAAAAATGGCTCTAAACAAATTCTGAAGCAGCAGAATCCACAAAAAGACAGAGTGAAACAAATTTCCAGCCCAAGACAACCTGGATGATTGATCAGAAAGGTGTATCGCACTGGGCTGGGAGCGCAGCGCAGCACAGCGTGGGTGCGCAGGCCGCAGCGAACCTGAAGCAGGCCTCAGAGGACTGAATCATGGGCAGCTGGGAGGTTTCCAGACTCCTCAATCCACCAATGCCAAAGACAACTTAGCAGGTCAGTGGGAAAAGTCTGTGTCTGTCGGTGGTCAGAGAGGAAGGCGGGGTCTCAGCTCCATTCCCCAAGAGCCTGGTGGGGGGGGGGCAGCTGCTTCCCGAGCTTCCGGCCCACAGACTGAGGGGGAATCCAGTGGCTGATCAGAGAGGGACTGCAGGGATCTCTGTGCCAGTGCTGAAGCAAGAATCTCTTGCTTTGCCCGTGTGTGGATCTGGGTCACAGTTCTGGGCGGCGGTGCTGGGGTGAGGAGGACAGCGTGGTGGAGCTTGTAGTGGCTGTGGAGAGGAACCCCTCCTCACAGTTACAGGACAGAAAGGAATACTGTGTCACAGGCCAGGAAAGGAGTAAACACCTCACCCTTATCATACCACCTTGGAAGAACTGAAAATTTACAGGTCCCTACAAGTATCTCTGAAAACAGCTGTACAAACCCCCGAAGCTTGGGACAGTACACTCTCCACATTGGAAGCAGACTCGTACCTTAACAAAGAGTTTAAAACTCAAGTAATTGGCTGGGATCATGAGCAAGCAGCGCAAAAAGAGTCAGACTATATTATCTTACTTTGGTGAAAAAGAAGATCAAAATATACAACCAGAAGAAGACAACAAAGTCAAAGCTCCTACATCCAAAGCCTCCAAGAAAAATATGAATCAGTCCCAGGCCTTGGAAGAGCTCAAAAGGGAAGTAGAGGAAAAACTGGGAAGAGAAATGAGAGTGATGCAAGAAAATCATGAAAAACAAGTCAACAGCTTGCTAAAGGAGACCCAAAAAATACTGAAGAAAATTAACACCTTAAAAAATAGCCTAACCCAAATGGCAAAAGAGGTCCAAAAAGCCAATGAGGAGAAAAATGCCCTAAAAAGAAAAATTGGCCAAATGGAAAAGGAAGTCCAAAAGATTACTGAAGAAAATACTTCCTTAAAAATTAGACTAGAGCAATTGGAAGATAGTGACTTTATGAGAAATCAAGACACTGTAAAACAAATCCAAAAGAATGAAAAATTAGAAAACAATGTGAAATATCTCATTGGAAAAACAACTGACCTGGAAAATAGATCCAGGAGAGAGAATTTAAAAATTATTGGACTATCTGAAAGCCATGATCAAAAAAAGAGCCTAGACATCATCTTTCAAGAAATTATCAAGGAAAACTGCCCTGATATAGTAGAACCAGAGGGCAAAATAGAAATTGAAAGAATCCACAGATCTCCTCCTGAAAGAGATCCCCAAAGGAAAACTCCTAGGAATATTATAGCCAAATTCCAGAGTTCCCAGGTCAAGGAGAAAATATTACAAGCTGCCAAAGAAACAATTTAAGTACTGTGGAAACACAATCAGGATAATACAAGACTTAGCAGCTTCTACATTAAAGGACCGCAGGGCATGGAATATAATATTCTGGAGGGCAAAGGAGATAGGATTACAACCAAGAATCACCTACCCAGCAAAACTGAGTATAATCCTTCAGGGGAAAAAATGGTCATTCAGTGAAATAGAGGACTTTCAAGCATTCTGATGAAAAGACCAGAGCTGAATAGAAAATTTGACTTTCAAATACAGGACTCAAGTGGAACATGAAGAGGTAAACAGGAAAGAGAAATCATAAGAGACTTATTAAGTTGAACTGTTTACATTCCTGCATGGAAAGATGATATTTAAACTCATGAGACCTTTGTCAGTATTAGCGTAGTTGGAGGAAAAAATATGTATGTATGGATGATAGAAGATAGATAGTATAGATGATAGATAGATAGATAGATAGATAGAGGGCACAGGGTGAGTTGAAGATTAAGGGGTCATATGGAGAATAAAATTAAGGGATGAGAAAGGATTATACTTGGAGAAGAAGAAAGGGAGAGGTAGAATGGGGTAAGTTACCTCACAAAAAAAACCCAGAAAAGTCTCTTACAGTGGAGGGAAAGCGGGGGAAAGTGAGAGGGAATGAATGAATCTTATTCTCATAGGATTTGGCGTATGGAGGGAATAACATACACATTCATTGGTTATGGAAATCTGTCTTACCCTACAGGAAAATAGGGGAAGGGACAAGAGAGCAGGGGATGATAGAGAGGAGGGCAGATTGGGAAAGGGGGTAATCAGAAGCAAATACTTCTGAGGAGGGACAGGGTCAAAAGAAAGAATAGAATAAATGGGAGGGCAGGATAGGATTAAAGGAAACAGAGTTAGTTTTTCACAACACGTCTACTATGGACGTGTTTTGCATAACTGCACATGTATAACCTATGTTGAGTTGCTTGCCTTTTCAATGAGGGTGGGTGGGGAGGGAGGAAGAGAGAAAGTTTGAAACCTAAAGTTTTAAAAACATATGTTAAAAAAAATGTTTTCACATGCTACTGGGAAATAAGAAATACAGGAAATGGGGTACAGAAGTCTATCCCGCCCTACAGGAAAATAGAAGAGGAAGGGGATAAGAGAAGGGGGGGAGAGATAGAAGAGAGGACAGACTAGGGGAAGGGATATTCAGAATGCATGCCATCTTGGGGTGGGGGAGGGGTGAGATGGGGTGAAAATTTGGAACTCAAAATCTTGTGGAAGTAAATATTGAAAACTAAAAATAAATAAATTTATATTAAAAAAAAGAAAAAAAAGCAGAAGAAAAAAAGATTATAACCCCTTTGTTCCTTAGTGGGCCCTTTTTGAGAGTTAGCAAAGGATATCATTAAGTTATTAAAATATTTGTTATAGCATTATTTTGATCAAAATGTAGAAAATTCATTTTTGTTTCCTTAGGTTTTGGCTCCACGCCATTTGCTTGTATTTACTGATAACATTACTCATTTTATGATAAAACTACTTAACATATCACATATTGAGTCTGCAGGTTATGACAACTGACAGAAGTCAATATCATGCCCAGAAATATGATTTTTTTTCTTTAAACATCAGGAAAACACAATGGTCAGGAACATCACTATGCTCTATCAAAACCGATTAAAGCTCCCTAGGGCTTCACTTAAAGCTTTCTTTCCTCTTTTCTTTTTTAAACTGACACTTCTCCTATTTCAAAGTTTCTCTGAGCTTGCTATTCAGGACCCTGAATGAGGGCTGTTGTGGAGACCTGAAGCTTGGGAGGTCTGGCATAAAGCCAAAGCTTGAGCAAGTAAATGAATTCAAATAAAGTCTATTTTAAAAAGCCACCCTGACGACAAACTAATAGCTTATGAAAGGGGAACTTTCTACACACATAGAGTAAGCCTGTCCATAAAAGAGAACACTGTTTCCACCACTGAGACAGGAAGAAATAATTATTTCTTTCTCCTTGGGTGAAACTAAGATGATAGTAAAATGTAAGCATTTTTGGACAAGATTTTCTTGATTTAATCGTCACCGACTAAGCGAAAACATTTATGCATTGGTTTGTTCAAACCTGCATTGAGGATACTGAAGAATTTTTGCCACTGCTTTTTGAAAAATGGCATGGGAACCTTCTCATGGAGAGCAGAAAATTCAGGGTATATAATGAACACGTATATTTTTAGATGTGGCCAATGTGGGAATGTGTTTTGCTTGACTATCCAATTGTTACAGGGGTTTTGTTGTTTTCTTGTCCCCACTCTCCATCCCAGAAAGAGTGGGAGGCATGAGGGAGAGAAAATAACTTTTGTTAATTGAACAAAATCACCAAATTCTAAAAAGTGATATGAGCACTCCAGTTCTGTTAAAAACCTTTTATAGTTGAGGAGAATGAAGCACAGAGATGTTGAAGTGACTTTCCCAAGGTTGCATGGTAGGAAGTGGCCAAGCTAAGAACTGAACCAAGGTGATCCTCTGAGTCCAACGCCAGTCATCTTTCCAACGCCCCCTCTGAAGGTGAAGGGGGCTCAAGATCCTGGAGAGTGTCCCCTTTAATCTTTTCACCCAGCCTAGTGAACACCCTTCACTGACCACGACCCAGTAGCGTCTTTGTCCCTCAGGTACCAGAGACCAGGACAGTTCCTTTGTGCCCAGAATACCTTGTTCCTCATAGCTCTGGTGCACTGACTTAGCTCTCAAGGCCTTCCTTGGCCTATTATGAAGGACTATTGCTTTTTGCATCTTCTATGAAAGCCTCCACACCCCCCAACTTTGCCAGCACAGTGGAACCACTCCACAGTGGAAAGACCAATGGAGGCGGCCTTTGTGGAGAAAAATGAAGGATGGAGGACTGAAGTTCCTGTGACTTTACTCTAGGCAACATTCCTCAGATCCAGTTCTCTGTTCAAATCTTTCTTGGAAATAATCCCTTATGCCTGTAAATTTATCTCCTCTTCTTAAAATCCAACCATTTCTTCATTTAGGCTTCAACACAGGCCTTTGGCTTTGGGAGCAGATCTCTACACCTAGGATGATGCCACTCTGCCAGTCAGCTCCTCTCAGCCCAGACACACAGCTCTCCTTGGAAGCCCTCCTCTGGATCCAGCATGCTAACTCCCAGCTCCAAAGCTTCCTCTGTGAAAGTCTCTTCCTCCTAGGCACCCTGAGAGTTTATTGTCTTTCTTTAATGAGCTGTGGTCTGTCTTCCTATCTCATACAACAAATCTCTGCCCAGAAACGGAAAGAGATGAAAGCAAAGGTGGCCAGCAGGTTACACGAATATTTCAAAACAATCAATCTCTTTTCTTCAAATTGTCAGCTTGAGCAAAAGCATAGCTGAATCTGCTTGTAAAGACAAAAGTGGGGTTACTTAATTATGTAACTGTGCCTCATAGACTGGCAGAGGAGGGGGACTGGACAAATCAATCATGAGCAAGGCCAGGAAAAGAGGAAGCTTAATGTAGTGATCAATGGCAGGCAACTAAACATGGCTTTTGGGCTGGTCACTGTCAGCAGCCATTTCAGAGATTCAGTTTATAGTCACCACATCACAATCCTCCACCCTTTCCCCAGCACAGTAGAAAAAAGGGGTCACCAAAATGATATCACACTTAAAAAAGACATTTAGACTTATTCTTTTTTTTTGAGGTAATGAGGGATACATGAAAGGCTAAACAATTTAAGATTGAGGTTTCAAAAATTAAATATTTTAAAATCTAAAAATTAAAAGAAAAAAGCAGCAAAACCTGCGTTCATTAAATATACCATCAATATTTTGGGCAGACTTTAACTGGATATGCTAGCAGATTCAGGAACAGCTCACTGAATAAAGGGGAGAGAAAAGAGGAAAGGAGGAAGAGGGAGAGGAGAAAGAGAGAAGAACCTTTCCTCAAAACAATCTTGTAGTTAAATATAGATTTTCATCTCTCAAATACATATTTAGTCACATTTTGGATTAAATGTAAACCTCTTGAGCTCTCTCAAGCTCCATGAGATTTCCTAGGGCAACTGAAAACCCTGACCCCCCTCCCCATCCAAAGGAGAGCAAAATGGTTCAATCCTATCATGCTCGCCACCCACACTGCAGACAGCAGCTCCCTCACAGCCCCAGCAAAAGGTGACAAAGCAGATACCTTTGTATCACAATGGCCACCTTTTCTTTTTCCCCATAAAATAATTAAACTGGAAGAGAGTGCTACCTTCTGAGGATCTTTGCTTAAGACCAATCAGTAACCCACCCACGCCCACTCAGACTTTAGGTTACATCCCAGAATAAAGAAGAGCAGAATAGCTAACCCCAGTTAATAATCTCTGAAGGTTGCCCCACTGACATTGCTCTTTTCCCACAACCCTATAGTCTTAGGACCAGGAGGGACTAGGATCTGAGCAATGAGAGCTGGCATTCTTACGGCACTTTCTGTTTAGGTTTCCTCCAGAGGCCTCCTGGCATAGAGGGAGAATTCCGCCTCAGACACTGACCCCGGGCACTCCATTTAACAGGTTGCAAGCTCAATTTCCCAATGTGTAAAATGGAGAGAACGGGAGCCCCTACCTTACAAGGTTGTTGTGAGGATTAAATGAGAACAACGTATGTAAAGGTTCTATAGCCTCCTGGCCTACAGGAAGGCGAGCTGCTGTTACTGCTGCTGTTACAGCCCCTGGGAAGCATCACATGATCCTTTCCCTTTGCAGATGAAGAGAATGAGGCCTAGGTTTCCAAGCCTGAGTGAGATGCACGCAGCCTCCTCTTCTCCCTCTCCTCAGAACCCTGGGCCTTGGCTGAGGTCTGGGAGCGTGGTCCTTAGCATGCCCCAGCCCAGGCCTCTCCCTCTGGGTGCTGCTGTCTCCCTCCATTAACACATAAGCTCCTGGACAGCAGGACTGGCTTGCTGCTTGTATAGGGAGCCCCAGTACTTTGTACAGTGCCAACATGTTGCTGTCCAGTTGTTTCATTGTGTGTGACCCTATGGACTTGTCAAGTGGGTTTCTTGGCAAAGATACCGGAGGGGTTTGCCATTTTCTTCTCCAGTGTGTCTCCATTTTACAGATGAGGAACTGAGGCAAATAGAGATTAAGTGACTTGCCCCAGGTCACATAGCTAGTAAGTGTCTGAGGCTGGATTTGAACTCAGTCTTCCTGACTTCTGGCCCAGCACTCTATGTACTGCACCACTCAGCTGCCCCATAGCAGGCACAAGGTAGGCACTTAAATATTTATTGGATTGGACTTAACCTCTGTCTGCCTCAGTTTCCTCATGTGTAAAATGGGGATACTAATAGCCCCTACCTCCCAGGGTTATTGTGAGGATCAAATGAGATATAATATTTGCAAAGAGCTTAGCACGGCGCTCGACAATCTGTTGTCGTTGAGCTCTTTTCAGTTGTGTCTAACTCTTGGTGACATTGTTTGGGGTTTTCTTGGCAAAGACACTAGAATGGTTTGCCATTTCCTTTTCCAGCTCATTTTAGCTATTATTTATTAATTACTGTTATTATGAGGATCCAATGAGATAATTGGGAAGCATTTAAGCACATTACCTGGCACATAGTAGGGGCTATAGAAATGTCAGCTATTATTATCGTTGTTGTTGGGATAAAATGAAATAATAATTGGAAAGCATTTAGCACAGTGCCAGCCCACAGTTGTTCAGTCATGCCTGACTAAATGACCCCATGTCTTCTTGGCGAAGATACAGGAGTGATTTGCCATTTCCTTCTCTAAATGAGGAACTGAGACAAACAATGGCTAAGGGAATTGCCCAGGATCACACAGCTAGTACAGTCTGAAGCCGCATTTGAACTCAGACTGTCTTCCTGCCTCCAAGCCTGATGCTCTACCCACTGTACTGCTTAGCTGCCCCAGCTGTCACACACAATAGGTGCTATATAAATGTTGGCCATGATTATTATGAGGATCAAATGAGACAATTAGAAAGCATGGTGTGGGGTACATAGTGAGCGCTTACATACATGGTCATTGTTGCTGCCACCGCCACCACCACCACTACCACTCCTCCTCTTCCTCCTCCTCCTCTACCTCCTCCTCCTCCCATTACTATCAGTCACTATCACTAACACGTGCCCAGCCTTGTGTGAAGTGCTGGGGTAAAAAGCAGACCCTGCCCTCAAGAAGCTCACATTCTAAGAAGCCTGATTTCAACTATGAGACTCTGGTACAAGGGCCCCTGACCACCCGCTCACAACAACAGACTGTGAGAGGGGTGCCTGACCTAGGATTTCAGCAGGAATGGGACACTCCAGGAAAGGAAATCCCCCCTTTCAACACAAATCAGTAATCTGATGAGCTTTCATGAAGGGATTCACTGGGAGATTAAGTGACTTGCCCAGGGCCCTACACCTGGAGGGGAGACTTGGCTCCTCCCACACCAAGCCGAGACCCTTTAGAAGAGTGAGCCATTTCCTCCCTGGGCCTCCACAGGGCCTCTTCTTCACCACCTAGGTGCCTGGCACATAGTAAGCCCTTAGTAAATGTTCCCTCCCTACCTGTGTCTGAATCACAAATTTCTGGAGAGCGCAAAGGACGCTTTGCACCTAAGATCCCACCTCTCATATGTCTGGATCCATCCCCACCATAACATACTTGAAAAGTGGTTGCCATTCTAGGCTTGACAACCATCCAACGATGGGGAACTTTCCAGTATCCAAGGAGTCTGCTGCCTCTCTAGAATGGCCAGGAAGCCTTGGGAAGCTCTAACAAAGTTACAAAGTTTTTCTTGACATCAGGCTTAAATTGGATTCTTTGCAATATTCCCCCTCTCAATCCTAGTTCCACTCTCTGGGGGCCAAACAGAACAAATCCAGTTACTCTTCTATTTCCTTCTAGTTTTCTTTTCTCCCAGCTCAATCTGCCCACTTTCTCCAGCTGTTCCCTCGCTGCCTTCCTCTGAGCACAGGACTCCAGAGGAAGCGGACCGAGGACAGAGCACCACAGGACTGTCACTTTGTCCTTCTGGGAAGCTGGGGCCTCTCTTACTGTAGCCCAGGATCACAGTGGATTTTCTGGCCGCCACATCCCTTGCAGGACTCACACTGAGCCTGCAGCCCTCAGAAAACCTTTTCACACCACCTCCTGCTGATTATGGGAGCACAGCTGTCCAGCTGGGTCTGGCTCCATGAGGCTGTCTCATCAGATTCTGAACTTTCCAGCTTGTCCACAAGAGCAGTAGGAGGGACTCTGCTAAAGCCCAGGTGACCTAGACCTCCCCTACCAGGTGAGCTTAGTAGGGCAATGCTTGTTCTTAATGAAGCATTTTTGGAATCCCTGATTTCCTTTCAGTGACAATCATTTCATTAACTGCTTATTCAATAATCTGTTCAGGAAACAAGTCAAGTTCCAGGATTATAATCTGCAAACCGTGTTCTCTTTATCCCCCTCCCCAATTACAGACACTTAGTAACCAATAAATATAATTTACTCAAATATATATACACACACACACACACACACACACACACACACACACACACGTTACTAAGGAAATAATGATTTCCTCAATGTGGAAGCTGTAGTGACACAGCTGGTGGCCCAGTGGGTAGAGTCCTGGATTTGGAGTCAGAAAGACCTGAATCCAAATCCTGGCTCTGACACTTACAAGCTGTAGGACCTTAGACAAGAAACCTAATGGTTCTCAGCCTCCATTTCCTCATCTGTAAAATGGGGATAACAATATCAGTCACCTTACAGGATAGTTGTAAAGACGGAGAAAGATAATATGAGGAAAGCAATCTGCAAACCTTAAAGCACCATATAAATCTTAACTATTATGATTCTACTGTTGACAACCATGTAATAAGTGGCAATATGCCGGGCATGGTGCTGGGGATGGGCGTGCAAAAAGGACACCAGCCTTCTGCTCCTGGAGCTGGGTGGGGGGGCAGGCTAAGGTGAGGCGGAGCAGGAGGAGGGTGCTGGCAGATAGATGGCTTCTTGCACAAAGGAGAGAAAGTCTCTGAGGCAGAGGGGAGGGTGGGGTACATTCCAGGCAGGGGGGATGAGTGTCCAGTGCACAGGGTGAGTATTTAGGTGAGGAACAGAGAGAAGGCAAGTATAGCTGGGTTCCTGACTGCAGGGAGTAACGTGGGCATCAGCTGGGAAGACAGGATGGGGCCAGATTGTGAAGGGCTTCAGAAGCTACAAGAGGGTGAGGTCTCTTTGGATATGTGAGGTCCAGATGTCTCTAGGATGTCTAGTTTAAAATGTCCAATTGACAGTTGGTGATGGGGGACTGAAGTTGAGGGGACAGAAGAGCTGGATACCTGGATCTGTGAGTCATCTGCGGAGAGAGGCTAACTATACTCACTAAAAGATTTCTCAACCACAGGAGATCAAAACAAGGTCTGTAACTAGTCAATTGGTCTTGTTTGGTGCCTGGCATATAGTAGGTGGAGGCAGCTAGGTGGTACAGTGGATAGAGTGCTGGGTTTGGAATCAGGAAGACTCATTTTCATGAGGTTAAATATGTCCCTGGACACTTACTAGCTGTATGACCCTGGGCAAGTCACTTAACCCTGTTTGTCTCAGTTTCCTCATCTCCCACAATGAGCTGGAGAAGGAAATGGCCAACCATGGCAGTATCTCCACCAAGTCCAAACGGGTCAGGAAGAGTTGGACACAACTGAAATGACTCAACACACAGTAGGTATTTAATAAATGTGTGCTAATTAACCAGAGGCTCAAAGGGCTTAAGTGGCTTGCCCATTGCTATAAAATTTATGTCAGAGGCAAAATGTGAACCCAGTTCTTCCTGGTTCCAAGTCTAGTCATAGATCTACTCTATTCCATTGCCTCCAAGTCCAATGATACTTTTCCTTAAATTTATTCTCACTGCTGTTTGATCTCTTTTCCAGACATGAGATGAGTTAATTTGTTGGGTAGTTTCTCAGTAATTTTTTGAAAGTCAACAGGAAAGAAATAGCCATATCTTAGCGACAAAAGCTAATATAATTTAAGAATTCTCTAGGCAGAGATAAAAGGTGCCATGATCAGAAAGCTCTTATCTTCAATTCCCTCATGTGCTTCAACTATCAAATGACAGACTACCCTTCCCAGCACTAAATACCTTCAAATCTCTAAACCCCAGCTCTGCTTTGACTGGACAAGAGCCCGAACTCTATTTATATGCTGACACCAAATTAACGAACTTGGCTTTCTCTCCTTCTGAACACTCTGTGGTCTCTGACACAGATGCTAGGTTTGGAAAAAGGGGAACATGAAAAGTAAGCAATGACAGAAAGCTTCCCAATCATATACTTAAACTCCCTTGGTTTTCCAGTTAATATTTATGAAAAATACAATTATACAAACATACTCTTCAAAATATTAATATTTTCTTCTAAAATAGATTAATGTTACACGAACTAATATTTACCTTTCTTTTTCTCTTTCTTTTTTTTTTTTAGGCAATTGGAGTTAAGTGACTTGCCCAGGGTCACACTGCTAGTAAGTGTCAAGTGTTTGGTCTGAGGTCAGATTTGAACTCAGGTCCTCCTGACTTCAGGGCCGGTGCTCTATCCACTGCACCACCCAGCTGACCCTACAGGAACTGATATCACTGGGATCAGTTAGATCCAGAGTGAGAACTACCTATATTGGTAGCTTAAGTTATTAGTGACATGACTTTATAGTTAAGATTATAGTGGACTTGGACTATAATAAATTAAAGGTATTACCACAAAACCATATTGATTGGGGGCAGTGTTAAGGAAGGGTATGCCTTCAGAACAAACCCTATTTATTAAGATTATCTGAACACAACCCAAATCCTGGTCTCCCTGCCTGAAGTACCTTGCCTTTTGGATCATTTTTCACTCAATTACCAAAATCATATGTCTAAATAAAGCACAGGTCTGACTCTGTCTCTCCTCAGTTCAATGAACTTGAATGGCTCACAATTAACTTTAAGACCAAACACAAGCTCCGCCTCTTGGCACTTAGCCCACTCTGCAGTTTCTGGTTCTGGCCAAACAAGGCTTTTAGCGCTGTTTTTCCCATGTGACATTCCATCTACCACCTCTGTTGCTTTGTACAGGTGATTGGTTGCCTATGCCTCGAGCACATGCTAAACTTTCCCCTCTACCTCACGGAACCTCGATTTTCCTTCAAAACTCAGTTCAAATTCCATCTCCTATGAGGCTTTATTGATTCTCCCAGCTGCTGCCTTCTCTACCAAATTACATTATATTAATTTTGAGAAACAGCATGATGTAATGGATAGAGAGCCAGCTTTGAGGACAAGAAGAGCTGAGTTCAAAATCTGCCTCTGACACATACTGGCTATGCAGCCCAAGGCAAAGCCAGTTGGGATTCCAGGCAACTCTTTCTAACACTATCAGTTTTTTTAAAAATTAATTTATTTTGATTTATCCACAATCACTTCCACATGCTTTTGAGTTGGAAATTTTTCTCCCCCTTCCTCCCCCCCACCCTCCCCAAGACGGTGCACAATCTGATATAGGCTTTACATTTACATACCCATTAAACATATTTTCACATAAGTGAAGTTGTAAGTAAAAATTAAAACCAATAGGAGGAACCATCAGAAAGAGGAAACAAGACTCAACAGAAGGTAAAAATAAGTGAGAGCGATTCGACTTCCATAGTTCTGTCTTTGGATGTGGACAGCATTTTCCATCCCGAGGCCTCTGGAGATGTAAGACTATCAGTTTTAAAGAGGGTGTTAAACCAACCCACACGGGTAGAGGAAACTTCCTCATCTAGACCTCCCCTATATGAATGATCACCCATCTCTACTTAAACATAAACAGCATGTGTTCACTTTAAGGCACCCTCCAAACCTTGCTTTCCCTATTTAACCGGCACCTTTACATCCTCCCCGCTGGTAAACCGGACTACTCCGTATACTCACCACATCCCCATCCTGGGGCTGTGATAGGTAAGCTTCTGAGGAGCTCCTATTTCTGCCCCACCTTCCCAGCTCTACTTTATGTCTTCCTTCATTGGAATGTAAAGGTCTTGAGAGCAAGGACTGTCTTGCCTATCTGTATCCCCAGTGCCTGGCCCAGTGTGACAGCCAGTGCTTAACACATGCCTGCTCTATTACCCACCCACCTATCTTTTTATCCATACACACATCTATCCATATGTTGTCTCCCCAAAATAAGGGAAGTTGCTCTATCCCAGGTGCTTAGCATGGAGTCTGGCCCACAGTTAAGACCCACAAAAACCCTGCCTCCTATCATCAGACTTCCTGTATGTCTGAACTAGGTAACAGGCTCTAAGGTATAGGATTTTTTTCTCTATGTTCATTTGACACCCTTAGAATTATCAGATAACACCATAAATCTTGTGGAATATATAAGAAAGATCACAGATGATTTGGTCATCGAGAATTCCTTCAGCTAGATGCGATTCCCTATTTGCTAAACTTCTCTCTCTCTGAACCCTCACGTGTACTTCACATACTCTGACTTTTACTGCAGGTACATATGGACGTGCCTTCTGTTTACAGCACCATGAGCTCCTTGAGACCAAAGGCTGTCTTTACTTCCCTTGCACAGTGCTCAGCACACAGTGAATGACTAATATGTAGAGTTGTTTAATTCATCCTCAGAACACAGGCTTTTCTACCTCGTTTTCTCATTTCTTTGAGGTATGAAGTAATTTAAATGCATATATATATATATATATATATATGTATTTCCTGAGTGCTTACTATGTTCCAGGTGCTGCACTAAGCGCTGAGGACAGAAGGACAATGAAGGAAACAATGCTCAGCCACAAGGCACTCACATGGGGGTGAGTGGGGGACAGAAGAAGCCCGTGTACAAAACGCACCCACCACAAACACAATGTTAACACGTGTATATGCTTATACTTCCACTCCTACCCTCCCTTGGTTAAATAAAAGGCACTAGCAGTTGGGGGGGAGGTCGAATCGGGAAAGGTTTCCTGAGCTGAGTCTTAAAAGGAGAGCGGCTTGGAGACAAAAGTGAAGGAGGGAGTGAATTTCAGGCTTGAGGGATGATGAATGTGGAGACACAGAAACTGCAGGTGGAGAAAAGGCCAGTTTGGCCTGATTAAGGAATGCAGTAGGGGAAGTAATGTCTGGAAAGGCAAGTCAGGTTCAGCTTCTGTCGGGCTTTAACAGCTAAATGGAGGAGTTTAGGCAACAGGAAGTCTCTGGAGTTGACTGAGCAGATGGGTCCCAAGTTCAGAGCAGTGCACAAGTAAAATGACTTTGGCAACTGATTTGGTGTGAGAGAATGAGAAGTGCCCCTGTTATTCCCGCAGCAAGGACTTTAAGTTATATTAAGGTTTCAAAGGAAAGTTCTAAAACTGTTATATGGTATATACTTAACACTCCAGTATTCAAAAGGTTTTAAAATTGCATATATACAGCTGGAATGATCCTCTATCTCCGGCAGCAGACACTAGGCCTTTTTCTCTACAAAACGGAAAAAAAAAAAACCAAAACCCAAACCAGATATCTTTTCTTCCACCACTACAAAGTACCATATGCATCAATTATATGTGAATGAAATAAACACAAAGTATTTTTAGCTTAATTCTCTTTTAAGAATTTCCTCTTCCAAAGTACTATGAGATGTTTTACCACACGGGAGAGCAGTTAGGAAAGCCAACAGTTTATCCAAGTGACTAAATAAATTCACAGTTCTACCACTGAAAAAAACTTAAAAACAGACTCTTTAAGAGAAAAATCTTTTCAAAACAAAATGTTTAGTTCTTAACAAAAGTTGAGCATAGGAAATAGTGACCTTTAACAATGGCCAGGCAAGCAAAGCCCAGGCATGACTAACCTCAGTGAGCTAGCTGAAAAATTTCCCTGGCTGACAAATGAGAGAACCTGAGGAAGCCAGGAAAAGGTGGCCCTCAGATAAGATTTACTAGTGGTCAGGACTTCAAGAGGGCAGCTGAAACCTTTCCTGTCAGGCCCTGATCCTAAAGAATTCTAACTAGCCCCCACACTTTTTTTTTTTGCATAAACATTGGATGTAGTTAAGTTTCTCTTAATGTGCAAAAGAACCTCTGTACCCAGTGATGAAATTGGGGAATGGTTTGAATTGAAGAACTATCCATTCAACTCCTGTCATGGGAGGTGCTCACAATTTTAAATAATGGCAAAGGCTCAAACTTCAAGAGTGCCTCCATGATAAACAAATCTCCACAGGGCCCTAAGGCTTGAAGTCTCCTTCCCCAGACCTGCCAGTCTTTGGCCTGCTTCTTCCAATCCTTCTGACAATATCACTGGTACCCCAAACAGTCATCAGAAAGGTGTAGTACTCCTCCATTAGGTCACTCTGGGAAGATGGTACTGGGAAGAGTGTAAACATGCCCACTGTCAAACACGTGCTTCTATGCCCCCTCGGCCTCTTACCTGGTGGGCAATCTCTCCCCTGACAGCAGCTGGGGTCTGATGTCCTCATCGCTGTAGGCTAAGGGCTTCTGGCCTCTTCAAAGCAAGAAGTGGCTCAAGTTGACTTCTTAGCTCCAAACATTTCATGGTCCGTCTTCTCTTTTTCCTCTGGAGGACTGACATTCTCTCTGACAAATATTGGTCTTCCCCTTCACCCAAAGATGGGGAAACTTCAGCCTCGAGGCCACGTGTGGCTGTCTAGGCCCTCAAGTGTGGCCCTTTGACTGAATCCAAACTTTACTACCTTAACTTCTTCCAAGCCTTTTCTTCTCTTTTTTAAAAAAGGTGACTCCTTTCCTCCATTTCACTGTCCCGGTGAACTAAGAAGGAAGAGATGTCTTCTGTGAGGTCCTATAGTTTCTTTTGAGAATAGGGGCCAGGCTGCTGGTCACGCCCAAACTACAAAAATGATGTGATGCCCTCCATGACAAAGGTCTCCCTGCTCTTCCAACTTCCTGGGAGGGAGAGGCTGAGACTTTGCTCTTTTTTTTGCTGTTTCAGCTCTGTTCTCTTACTGTGCTGGAGATGTGCTCTGTGTGTCCATGAAGGATTTGACTGCCAAGGTTTTCATTCTTTTCACCTTTTTAAATAGTTTAATCTCATAAGAGCCATAACCAACTGCTTCTCCCTTCTCTTACTCCTTCCCCTTCTACATTTCAAGTGCTTCACATGGTCTAGTTCTTCCATCTTGTCCTCAGACCCTTCAGCTTCTCTTCAGATTTTCCCAAATTCCCTTTTCCCCCAAATATAAACTTATTCATAATTCCAAAGCCTTCCAAATTACTTTCACAATTCCTCTTCTTTCAGAATCAGAAAACAAAATGTACAATGGCAGCCTTCTAATTCTTACAAAAGGTGAAATTCTTAGTAACAGAAATGAGATCAGTCTAAGTACTCATTCACATCAAAAAACAAAGAAGCTGAAAGTATCTACTCTCTGGTGTCGTGACATGTGACCAAACAAAAAGCCTGATTACTAGGCTCTTTAAAATGGATGGACAACTGGCTGGGCCCAGAACTGAGTAGGAAGAGGAGAGCAAGTTGTATCACACCTGACCCACAGATCACAAAATCCTATCTCGACAACAGTACTCTACCTACCAGCGATGCTTTCTGGTTGCAGATCATGAGCCTCCACAATCTCAGGAAAATCAAAATCGCCAAAAACTCAAAAGAGAAATTGAAGGTGGCATGGCAGATATAAGCAGGCTGCAAAGGAAAACAGCAATGACTTGTCAGGGAAGAGCAAGAAAATGTAGTACTGGGGGATAAAAAAGGGAGTAGACTGTTGGCCATGGGAGTCAGGAAGACTGGAATTCAAATCCTAGCCCAAACAGATAACAGGAAAATATGAATTTGCAATGTGCCCAGGTAGCACAAGTGTGAAATCTTCTCCAGTTGCACTGAACTGCTTGTGAGTAGACATGGAGAAAGCAGAAAGTGGGAGCAATCCAGGGCTAAGGCTTGTCAAGATGAGCAGTGACAGGTAACAAGGTAAAGGAGTCAAGAGCTGGAGGTGGCATAGAAATGAAAAGGCAAATTGCTGGGTTGGGGTGGAGAAAGAGGAGAGTAAACTCAGAGCAGGACTAATGGCCTCAGAAAACAGAGGGGTGGAGGAGATGAAGAGGGTGAAAAGCAGATTGGGGGGGAGGGGAGACATAATGGAGGTAGAATTTTAGGTGATGGTCAGACAGAAAAATGGCAGGGTTTCCAATTCAGGAAGTGAAGGCTTGTGGGTAATGGCATGGTCTGCTGTGTCATCATCCCTACAAGTGGCTGAGAAGAAGGTCACCAGAGCTAAGGAGGCTGAGGAAACAGGAAGGCAGGGTGAGATTGAAGGGAGATGCTGCATGAGACTAAAGTCCCCTAGGAAAACGGCAGGAGTAGGTGAGAAGAGGGAGCTGCTGGACCAGGTGGTAAACTCACGGAGAATGACTTGAGAGTTGGTATTCGTCACACATTATAATTTTGATGGGATGGAAACTTTTAACTGAACAGTTTTCGAAAAAGGAAAGGTTTACTTAAAGAGGCAAAAGGGAGTCTGAATGGCCCTGTGGAACCAGGAGCGTCCAGACTCCTCTTGCAGGCCTAGAGTGACAGGGATGGGAGGGAAGCTCTAGCCAGTGCTAGCGAGGTCAGCTAGTGATGACGGATCTTCAGAAAGGCACCAGATCTCAGGGAGAGCAACGGGATGGGCATCACTGGAGGGATCACAGATCCACATGGGTACTGACATTTATGGTTTAGGAGATAAGTGTCAGCTCCTCCAAGCAATTAACCTAGGAATCCAGGAAGGAATCTTGGTTCCAAGGTGGCTTTTGTGAGTAACTATACCAAATGCTTTAATGACATCTACAGTATTACTTTACTCTGTGACTTTTGTAATGCATGCCAGATGACCAACCAACTTAACATGGGGAGTCTTGTCCTTTACAGAGGGGTAAGAGGGCTGATATGTTCCAGGCATTTACAAATTTTTAAACTTATTCAGTCTATTAAGTTTCTAGGGAAGACCAGAGTTGTTATTTATATGCTTACAATAGGGCTATCATATTATCTACAACAGTTATCATTTATATACTGCTTTGAAGTTTAAAGTCCTTTACATGTTATCTCACTTGAGCCAAATACTCTGAAAACTTTGACATTTTATTAAAAATCAAATCACTATCAAAGTCTCTTATTTCCAAGAATAAAGCAGTCCATCCGAATCTGAAGCTTTAAATTCATAATGTTCCCTGAATCCAAAGCCAGCTGATTGCACAGGGCTGTTATAATTGATTAAACCAAAGCATCATTATAAAAATTGTGGTTTCTTAGTGGAACAGAGAAATAAGACATTTTTTTTAGCTTTTTAAATTAATTTTTAGTTTTCAACATTCATTTCCATAAGATTTTGAATTCCAAATTTTCTCCCCATCTTGCCCCTCCCCCCACCCCAAGACAGCACGCATTCTGAATACCCCTTCCCCCAATCTACTCTCCCTTCTACCACCCCTCTTTTCCCTTATCCCCTTCCCTTTCTATTTCCCCATAGGGAAGAATAGATTTCTACACCCCATTGCCTATATATATATATTATTTCCCAGTTGCTTGTAAAACCAATTTTTAACATTTGTTTTTAAAGCTTTGGGTTCCAAATTATCTCCCTCCCTCCCCACTCACCCTCTTTGAGATGGCAAGCAACTTGATACAGGTTATACACGTGCAGGCACGCAGAACACTTCCATAGTAGTCCAGTTGTGAAAAACTAACCATATTTCCCTTCATCCTATCCCATCCTCTGTTTATTCTATTCTCTCTTTTGAACCTGTCCGTCCTCAGAAGGGTTTGCTTCTGATTACCGCCTCCCCCAATCTGCCCTCTCTTCTATCATCCCCTACTCTCTTATCCCCTTCCCCTCTATTTTCCTGTAGGGTAAGATAGATTTCCATACCCAATTGAGTGTGTATGTTATTCTCTCCTTAAGCCAAATCCAATGAGAATAAGATTCACTCATTCCCTCTCACCTTCCCCCACTTCCCCTCCACTGTAAAAACTTTTTCTTGTCTGTGTTATGTGAGATAATTTACCCCATTCTACCTCTCCCCTTTTCCTTCTCCTAGTATAATCCTCTCACCCTTTAATTTTATTTTTTGATATTACCCCTGCATCTTCACCTCACCTGTGTCCTTTATCTATCTATACATATTTTTCACCTCCAACTACTCTAATACTGACAAAGGTTTGGTTACAAATATCATCTTTTCGTGTAGGAATGTAAACAGTTGAACTTTAATAAGTCCCTTATGATTTCTCTTTCCTATTTAACTTTTCATGCTTCTCTTGAGTCTTGTATTTGAAAATCAAATTTTCTATTCAGCTCTGGTCTTTTCATCAGGAATGCTTGAAAGTCCTCTATTTCACTGAATGACCATTTTCCCCCCTGAAGGATTATACTCAGTTTTGCTGGGTAGATGATTCTTGGTCGTAATCCTATATCTTTTGCCCTCCAGAATATCATATTCCAAGCCTCCCGGTCCCTTAATGTAGAAGCTGCTAAATCTTGTGTCATCCTGATTGTGTTTCCACAATACTTTAATTGTTTCTTTCTGGCTGCATGCAATATTTTCTCCTTGACCTGGGAACTCTGGAATTTGGCTACAATATTCCTAGGAGTTTTCCTTTGGGGATCTCTTTCAGGAGGTGATCTGTGGATTCCTTCTATTTCTATTTTACCCTCTGGTTCTAGAATATCAGGGCAGTTTTCCTTGATAATTTCTTGAAAGATGATGTCTAGGCTCTTTTTTTGATCATGGCTTTCAGACAGTCCAATAATTTTTAAATTCTCTCTCCTGGATCTATTTTCCAGGTCAGTTGTTTTTCCAATGAGATATTTCACATGGTTTTCTATTTTTTCATTATTTTGATTTTGTTTTATCATATCTTGATTTCCTTAAAGTCACTAGCTTCCATTTGCTCCATTCTACTTTTTAAGGAAGTATTTTCTTCAGTGAGCTTTTAGACTTCCCTTTCCATTTGGCCAATTCTGCTTTTTAAGGCATTCTCCTCATTGGCTTTTTGGACCTCTTTTTGCCATTTGGGTTAGGCTATTTTTTAAGGTGTTAATTTTCTTCAGTATTTTTTTGGGTCTCCTTTAGCAAGCTGTTGATTTGTTTTTCATGATTTTCTTGCATCACTCTCATTTCTCTTCCCAATTTTTCCTCTACTTCTCTTACTTGCTTCTCAAAATCCTTCTGGAGTTCTTCCATGGCCTGTGACTGATTCACATTTTTTTTTTTACAGGCTTTGGATGTAAGGAGCTTTGACTTTGTTGTCTTCTTCTGGTTGTATGTTTTGATCTTCTTTGTCACCAAAGAAAGATTCTATGGTTTGACTTTTTTTGTGCTGTTTGCTCATGATCCCAGCCAGTTACTTGAGTTTTAAACTCTTTGTTAAGGTAAGAGTCTGCTTCCAGTGTGGAGAATGTACTGTCCCAAGCTTTGGAGGTTTTTATGCAGCTGTTTTCAGAGTTACTTCTAGGGACCTGTAAGTTTTCAGTTTTTCTAGGCGGTATGATCAAAGGTGAAGTGTTTATTCGTTTCCTGTCCTGTGCTCTGGTGTATGAGTGACCATAAGCACTCTTTTCTGCCTTGGAACTGTGAGGAGAATTCCCTCTCCATGCCTACCACAACTTTCGCCAGGCCTGAGCTCCTTCTCACCCCAGAATCACTACCCAGGCCTGCAACCCAGATCTAAGCACAGGAAAAGGAAAAGAATCTTGCCTCAGTACCAGCAAAGAGATTCCTGCAGTCCCCCTCTGATCAGCAGCTCAATCCCCCTTCCATCTGTGGGTAGAGAGCTCCAGAAGCAGCTTTTGCCCCAGGGTTGGGTGGACAGACACACACACACACACACACACACACACACACACCCCCCCCTTCCTTTCCTACTGACCTCCTAAATTGTCTTTGGTGTTTGTGGATTGAGAAGGCTGGAAACCACCACAGCTCCCCTTAATTAAATCCCCTGAGCACTGTTCCAGGTTAGCTAAGGCTGGCTCTTTGCCTGCTCAGCCTGCATAGGATAAGCTGAACTACATTTGTTCATCTCCCAGACTAGCGCAACAGACTTTTCTTGCCTGGGCTGGAAATTTGTTTCAGTCTTTTTTTGGGTCCTGCTGCTCTAGAATTTCTTTAGAGCCATTTTTTACACATACTTGGAGGGGTTTGGGGGAGAGCTCAAGAAAGTCACTGCTTTTATTATGCCATCTTGGCTCCACCCCAAGAATTTTCAATTCAGCATTCCAAAGATACAGTTGCAATTAATTATCACCAGTAAGGTTCCTAAATTACAATAAAGATACCAATATTCTACTTCTGTAAAGTTACGGAATTCTGTTTTCCCAGATCAAAAATCTAATAGGAAACATTCCTTCCTTCTACAAGGCACAAAAATAAAACAAAAAAGGTAAGGAAGGGAATTTAATTAGAAACACTTGTTAGACTTTTAGAAATTTTTAGGGATACGCCAAGGTTCAGGTCAACAAAACATTAGATTCTAAAAATCTGATACCCTGTGGAGGCAACACTAGAGTGACCCCCCAGAGGATACTGTCCCCATTGCCCTTTTTAGGCCAACACTGTTCATGATTTTCACTTTGAGGAAAAAAAAAAGGTCAGATGAGAACACTTAGAAATTTTGGTCAAATTCCACCTTGAAATACTGTTTGAATTTGTAACTGAGTGTCATGATTTTGTGAGAACCTGTATTACAAACTTTTATACTCAAATCTCAACAGTTACCTCTTTCTCTCATCTCTATTAAGGTTTTTGCCAATCTACACTACAAGAACTGGTTTTCAAAGTGACATGTACATAATGATCAGGAAATGGAATACTTCCACTCTGAATAATCCTTGCTCAGCCTGGCTTAGTACAACCCTGTCCCCTGCCACTGCTACCTCTCCAGATTCTTATCTTAGTCTTTGTCCAAGGTTCCCAATAGATTTTCCACAAGGTTCTGCCCGTGTTCTAGTGGCCTGTTTATCCTTTTAGTGTTTGGGACCTACATCAATTGTGGGAGGCTAGTGGGCACCACAGCCCATGTAGGGCAGACACGAGTTAGGAAGATAAATTCAAATCTGGTCTCGGACACTGACTTGCAGTGTGATCCTGGGAAAGTCTCTTCATCCCAGTCTACCTCAGTTACCTCAACTGCAAAATGGGGATAACAGAAGCATCTGCTTTGCAGGGTTGTGAGGCTCAGGTGAGATAATATTTACAAAGTGCCAGGCACTTAGAAGAAGCTGGGTATTCTA
Organism: Phascolarctos cinereus; assembly: GCF_003287225.1. Lineage (NCBI taxonomy): Eukaryota > Metazoa > Chordata > Mammalia > Diprotodontia > Phascolarctidae > Phascolarctos > Phascolarctos cinereus. The sequence goes on along the minus strand of NW_027555736.1, from coordinate 25,208,766 downwards.
TGTCCAAATGGCTATTTGCTATTGCTATGATCCTCAGGGCAAATATCTCCAATGACACCACTACCATCTTTTCCCTCTGTTACTCCACCAAAATTTTCCTTTTATCAACAGTAAAGAATGCCAACTGATGGTGTCTTCCTATTAGTTCCTCTCCAAGGCTAGTTAAGATGTTCATAGGAACACTTTTTAAATCAATCAATCAATCAATCAATCAATCAGCGAGCATTTATTAAGTATCTATGAGGAGCCAGGCATTGCTCAAGGCTTTGGGGATACAAATACAAAGAATGAAACAATAACTATTCATAATGAACCTACATTCTGATGGGTGAAATAACAAGTACATAAAAAATACTTAACACAAATATAAAGTGAATAAATACAAATATGTGCAAACTCTTTAAATCCAACATAGTTTGAGAGGGAGGACACCAGTAGTTGGTGGGATCAGGAAAGGCTACATGCAGAAGACGGAGGCTAAGCAACATTGTAAAGGATGAGAAGCGTTCCACAAGGCAGAGATAAGGAGATAACACCTGCAGGTGATCAAGGTTTGAGATGAACTATATGATCATATCTACCTCACACTTACACAATTCTGCTATAGTTAACATATACATTCAAAAACACTAAGTGGCCCTCCCTATAAATGAGCAAAACTCAATTTACAAGTTCAATACGAATTTTATCATCTGAGATTTTCTCCCCATGCAACCCATCCTGCCAAAGCCTCCAGCCTCCTTTAGGAAGCAGATAAGCCATGTGGCAGGCATAACCAATCATGGAACATTAGGGTTAAATGGGACCACAGAAGTCCCCTTGGTGCACTCAGCGGTCCTGCTTCCAGTGCAGCCCAACCCACCCTCACAGCCATCAACCAGAGAAGCAAGTCTTGTGAAGCAGGGGACGGCCACCCCTACCAAATGTCACCACTGCTGCTTCCAGAGCAGGCAGGCCAGCCAAGCTGAAGGAGAGACAGGAGGCAGCTCAAACCACCACCACCACCTCCCCATAGACCCTGATGAGAGCAGTCCAGGCCCCTGAACCCACGAACCTTGGGAACAGCCAGAATTTTAGTCCAGTGCCCTCAGCCATCCTCCTGGCCCTCTCCAATAGTTCAAATGGTTCTGCATCAGAAATGGATATGATTTTATTGGTGGACTTGACATTAAAGAGGAGGCATTTCCATCAGCTTTGCTGCAGTACCCAAAGGACCCTGGCACCTTTCCGTATGACTTGTAGCTGAAACCTTCCCTAGGCAGGGTCTCCCTCCACTGAATAGGAGCTCTTGGAGAACTGGAACAGTCTTCCTCTTCTCTTTCTATCTCCCTACAGTGCTTTGCACGTAGGAAGCATGTAACAAATGCTTTGTTCATCTATGGACTCATTCATTAATTTGTATCCAAGAGATTGCAGTCCTAGCATCCCTGACAGATTATCACCAGCCTCAGCTTGAATTCCTCCAATGATAGGGAGCTCACTGCTTTAAGAGAAGTACTGTTCATGGTTGGAGAGCTGTAACTGTTAGAAAAATATTCCTTATACTTAGGCAAAACATATCAGCTGGTTCTGGTTCTGCCCTTTGGGATGACATGGAGCCAATCTATCTCCCTTCTGCATGGAAGTCATTAAAACGCTGGAAAACAGTCATCATGTCTACTAACCATTAATCTCTTCCCTTATCCAAATATCTGTAATCTCTTCAAAAGCATAAATCATCTCTTTTGGCATAACACATATTCTAAAGGTCTCAATTAATGATTATGTTAATGGAAATTATGAATTATGGAGGGTAAAGTAAATGTCCCACAGTCACTGAATGTGTCAGTGAGTCCCACAGACTCACCAAACCCTATCTGCAAGTGATTTATATTTGGTGGGGGAGAGGGAAAAAGGGATTTATATGTGCTCTCTCCTCTAATAAGATGTAAGCATTTGGAGAGAAGTGATTTTTCCTATTCACTCTATTTGTGTCTCTGTGCCAAGCACCATGCCTGCCTTGAAAGGGGTGCGTGAAAAATGCTTTTCCATCAATAACTTTCATGGCACTAGAGAAGGGCCCCAGGGCTATTTAGGGGTCCCTCAGACACCATCTCCTCCAGTCCCCTGACAATCTCCAAGTTCTGAAGGAGATGGGAGGGGGGGTCCGCGGCTTTTTGTGTATGTGCTCTCCAGGGCCTCTTAGGGCGTGTAATAGCAAGCTTGTCCATATCAGGACTACAACACGGAAACAGCAGGGCTTTGCACTGGTGGGGCCAATTCTTTCCCCAGGTAGTTTCATATCATTGCCGAGAGGCCATACTTTAAAAAAAGGAACAATGTGGCAATAAAATACTTTAGGTTCCTTCCTCTTGGCAGAGCCAGCTGCCATCCTGCTGGGACTGGAGAGATTAAATCAGCCTGTCTGTGGACTTGAAAATGGAATTAGGTGGTACAAGCCACACTTACTCTCGTGTGTGTGTGTGTGTGTGTGTGTGTGTGTGTGTGTGTGTGTGTGTGTGTAAAGTCAGCTTATTCAGATAACACCAGAATTACACATTCTACCCATGCTTCAAGGCCTGGCTCAAGGCCTGCTTCATGCATTTGACAGGTGTCCATTAAGCTCCTATTATGTGCTAGGAAACTGGAACAAAAGCCAAAAGAACAAGTCACTATTCTTGGGGAGCTTACAGTCTCTTCAAATACTTTCTCCATGTCCATGAGGACTTATAGGACCCCTCTATGGCTCAAACATCCTTCTGAACAGATCATGAACCCATCTGATCATGGATCAGACGTACTGCTTTGAAAGATATGGAAACTCATTAGAAATAGCACATTACACTATTCTTATAGTGCCAGATACTTACATGTTCCTTTCTAAATTTAGAGGACAAAGGCTTTTATGCAATTGCTACCACTGAACACTCTGGCCTTGGTTTTGGAATGGAAGAAGAAACCCTAGGTCCTACATAAACTTAAGTAGCTAAAAAAATCCAGCATAATAAACTTTCTTTTTTATTCTACCTGTCACCTAAGTACAGTTAGGGCCAGAATAGGATAGTGAGTTAGACATTTTCTGGCTGCAGATGGGCTTAGAACTTGTGGAAATTTTCAAGAAAGCGAAATATTAACCGGTTATGTCAAACTGTCTACAAGGTGACACAGAAGTCCCCTGAATGCTACGCCTTCATTCATCTCTAGGGATTATGAAGTCCTGGACAGGAAAATGGTGTCTGAGAATGGGATTTGGCTTTTAGGATTCCAGCTTAAGATACAGGAATGAAGAGTTTTTGCAAAAGGGCACTATTAAGTCTAACGAGGACTGGGAAAAATACATTTTGTCTTAAAGATACTGATCTTAGGGGATGGTTGGTGGTGTTTTGTTTTTAAACAGAAACTTTAGTGATGCCTTCTGTTGTGCCATGTTTATTTCCCTCTCACCCTCCATTCTGTAACAAGGAAGAATTTTTAGGCTGTGATATCTAACCAATATCTGACTGTGGAGAGTGTGTGTGTATAATGTGGCTATTGAGTGTGTGTGTGTGTGTGTGTGTGTGTGGTGTGTGTGTGTGTGTGTGTGTGTGTGTGTGTGTGTATAATGTGGGCTATTGAGAACCTGGATTTCTTTCTTAAGAAAACTGCCTTTTTATATCCTTGGCCCATTTGTGAATTAAAAAATGGCTCTTCTTATAAAATGTATTCATATCGTTGTGCAACTTAGAAATCAGATATTTAGCAAGGAAACTTGCTCCAAAGATTTCTCCCCCAGTTATTGCTCCTCTAATTTTGAGTGAATTTTTAAAAATGCAAAGGCTTTAAAAAATTCATTACAACTGTTCATTTTATCTTCTGTGGTTTTCTGCATTCCTTGTGCTTGGTAGGAATGGGTCTGATGTCAGAACCCTGTTGATTCAGGTTTAACTTTTTTTTTTTGGCTAGGCAATAGGGTTAAGTGACTTGCCCAGGGTCACACAGCTAGTATTATGTGTCTGAGGCTGGATTTGAACTCAGGTCCTCCTGAATCCAGGGCTGGTGCTCTATCCACTGTACTACCTAGCTACCCCTAATTCAGGTTTAATTTCAAGATAAAAGAAGGCACTTGTAAATTATAGAGTAGTTAACAAAAGAAGATTTATTTTGCCCTAACAGAGCAAAGATATGCAACAAGGATATAGGCATTTGCCTTCTACAGACCTAGACCAGCTTCCATATGGAAACATGCCTAGTAGGCCAGGGAGGGTGTGATAACTCCATAGTCTTTGGACATTCACCAAGTTAGAAATTCCACCCTGTTTCCATGTGAGACTTTTTAGGCTCTACAGTGACCAGCAAGCTGGGTCAAAAGAAGCAAGGGCCAGTTAGTTCCCAAGCACAGCTTTGTTACCTTTGACCGAAGAGCAAATTCCTTATTGTGGGGTGAGGGAGAAGCTGGGGGGGGGGGAAGAGGCGGGCATTCAGAAATCAGCAGAAAATGTTGGTCCTATCACACTTTGATTGTGAATTGTTCAATTATCCATAGTTCTAAAAGTAAATTAATTCCTTGGTCCTCTAATTTGTTTATGTGACATTTTATATCTAAGTCAAGCATCTGTTTCCGTGCTTAATTAAGTGCTTAATTTACACGCAAAAGAGGTAAGAAGATAGCTCCTTTAATACTAGGGATGGGTGAGTTTAATGCTGATTCCTGTTAGAATTGTAGAATTCACAGAACAGTCTGTGAATATTTGGAAAGGGAAACCGTGAATACTGAGACGGTATGGCTTCACTGAGCACACATCATGCCAAACTAACCTTATTTCCTTTACTGACAAGGTTCTCAGAAGAGCAGATCAGGGAAACGTCATCCACATTTTTTTTTTTTGGCTAGGCAATGGGGTTAAGTGACTTGCCCAGGGTCACACAACTAGTAAGTGTCATGTGTCTGAGGCGGCATTTGAACTTAGGTCCTCCTGAATCCAGGACCGGTGCTCTATCTACTGCACCACCTAGCTGCCCGGTCATCCACATCTTTTTCCTGGCTTTCACCAAGACATCTGACATGTGTTTTTATTTTTTCCTTCCTGATGTCAGAGCTCTGACCTCCTCCTGACCCCTGATCCCCTTGGTACTGTCCCCAGATTCAATTTATAACCTAGAGACAGAACAAGATGCAGAAAAAAATGTCAAGAGGACCCAAACCTCTTCTCTAGTGAACTCCACACTTCTTAACTTTGGGGATTTGAGGCAGTTTTCAACTGTCACTTCAAAATGCAGTTCTGATAACTAAATGATTTTAGGTAGAAGAAAATAAGCCTGTGCACTATTTTTTACAAGATGTGGAGATGTGGACTATATAATACTGTAGCTGGTTGGATGCAGAATGGCTGAACTCTCGGAAACAGACTATGGTCATGGGACCTATGTCTACTTGAAGAGAGGCCACTACCGAGGGCTGCAGGCTGGCTGTTGTCTTTCAAGTTTTGGTCAACAACTAAATGACTGACGACAAAGTCCCCAGTGGAACACATATTAAATTTTGGATGACACAAAAGTGCAAAAGATAGAAGACTTACTGGATAATAGAAGGGGTGTGTGTGTGTGTGTGTGTGTGTGTGTGTGTGTGTGTCAAAGCCTCTGAAACTCTTGCCTATAATAATCACATAGGAAGACACTTGATAGGACACATTTTAAGTCCTAGACTTTGGTTCCAAGGCAAGCATAGAACAGGGAGGACATAAGCAAAGAACACTTCATGTGAGAACACCTAAGGCTATCACCCTCCCTCATTACCTCTTGCCAGATTTGTTGCTGCAGTCTTCCAACTGCTCTGCCTCAAGCTTTTCCTCAATCCACCACTTAGACAGCAGCCAAAAAGATTTTCCTAAAGTGCAAGTATGATCACGGCTAAAGTCCTGCCCTCTGTTAGAAGCCCCCTTTATTTCTAGGGACTTCCCTCTCTTGATTATTTCCAGTTTGTCCAGCCTGTAGTTTGTCTGTAGGGTTGTTTGCTCAAGTCTCTTCCTCTAAACCATCAGATCCTTTTCATCGGGGCCTGTATTCTGCCTTTCTTTTCACTCCCAGTGCTGAGCACAATGCCTGTCACATAATAGGTGTTAATAAATATTTTAATAACTGCTTCAGTTTTCTACGTATTCTCTAAAAATGTTATCAAAAGGTCTTAGAGTTAAAACAAAGACTATCTCAAATAGGACGGTTCCCAGATGTACACAAGACTTGCAGAAACAATCTACTGGATAAAGAGGGTATCTCTCATAGAATCAACACAGACATATACAAATGTCCATAGAAACAACCTGAAGAAGTGGTTTCTGTTATTATTATTAGGATGTGACCTAGGAGAGTGAAAAACAAAAACAAAAACACCCGCTCTGGAGCCAGAGAGCCTGGCTTCCAACCTCACCTCGGGATGATACTGCCGACAGGCCCTAGGCCGGTCCTATCTCCAGGAGCCTGAGTTTCCCTATCTGTAAAATCAAAGGTTTGGACTAGAAGGCCTCCAAGTCTCTTCCAGATCTAGAAAAGGATCTTTTGATAACTTGCTACCACTTCAGAACTAAGTCTCAGTCTGTGACCCTGATTTTTGCAGGTTTCAATGGGGAATCCATGACTTAAAAAGGCAGAACTTCATTTACTGATGGCAAACTTCATCAAGGTCATCTAGCTTTTATGAAAATATAATTATACCTGTCACACTCTGCTTGCAAATTGATTTTGAAAAACCCAGACAATACAAAATGTTCTCCTGGAGAAAAAAGAATGAATTAAATCAGGTCTAAGATTTCCCCCCCCCAAGTATCTGGATCAAGTGCGAAGTCATTACGAATGCCACCTCGATCGCTTCCTTATCTTTGCAGCCTCCCTTCTCTGCATTCTCGGATCCGGTCCCCCGACCCCAGCCTTCCAGAACCCAGATGCACTCCCTCGTTCCTTCGTGGACGCCCCTTTGTACCCCGCCCCCACCTCGGCCTGGTGCCTGCACACAGCACTCACTCAGCAACTGCTTTCTTTTCCCGCGCCTCTAGCCCTGACCCTGTTTGGCCTGGATGGCCTTCGCCTTGTGACCCTTCCTGCCCTCCCTCTCCACGTTCCGGTGCTGGACGTCGCTTGGGCCGCTCTCCGTGTCCTCCCCCGCCTGGCTCCCCCCACCTAACGCCCCGAGGGCTCCCTCGGAGGTCGCCGGCCTCACCCCCCCGCCTGTGTCGGGGGCGGGGCACATGGGGGGAGGGGAGGAGGGATCCCGGGCGTTGGCGCTGGCTTCGGGGGTCCCGCACACACTAAGAGCTCGGACGAGGTCCGTGACGCTCCTGGTACACAGCGGGCGTCTAATAAACACTCGGCGGATGCCCGGCGGGACAGGCCCAGTCCAGACGCGCTCCACACCCCCGACTCCGCGCTCCGCTTGGCCCCGCCCCGCCAGCCACGTGACCCGGCCTCCCTCCGCCCCCCTCACGCAGCGCCCAGGGGCTCGCTCCCGCCGGTCCCTCCCCCAGCACGCCCCCTCGCTGCCGCGTCTGCGCAGGTTGTGGTGGGAGCCACGCGGCCGCCGAAGCCGCGTTCCAACTCCTGCTCCTCCCTCTCCAACAACTCCCGCTCCTCCCTCTCCTCCTTCTTCTACTCCTCCTCCTCAGCCGCCGCTGCCCCGGCCCCGCAGGGCGGTGCCCCGCTGCCGAGAGGACCGCGCGCCCAGCCCCGCCGACCCGCGGGACGCGACGCGACGCGACAGGGCTCGACGGGACGCCACGGACCGCCCGACGGCCGGCCGGACGACCGCACGGAAAGAGGCACGGCCGGCGCGAGGCCGCAGGTAAGCCCTCCCCTCCGACCCCGCCGCGGGCCCCGAACTCACACCACGGCTCGGGAGATCATCCAGGACACCATGTTGGCCCCCGGCGCGGGGGGCGGCGCTCGGAGGCCCGGCCCGGCTCGCCTCGGCACCGCTGCTCTCCTCTGCTCGGCCGCCCTAAGTTTCTTTTTCCGCGAGCCGAGGAGGAGGAGGAGGAGGAGGAGGAGGCGCCCCCTCCCTCCCTTTTTTCCTCCCCCCTCCCCGTCGCTCCTCCGGGCCCCCGCCCTCTCTCCCGGCGGGCCCCGCCTCCGCACGGCGCTGATTGGCTGCCGCCGTCGCCGGGGCGTCGGCGCCGGGCCCCCGCTCCCGGGCACGCGCGGCGCGCGGCCTGGGCAGCCGGGCCGCCGGGCTCGCGTTCCTCGCCGACCCTCCTCCCTTCCCTGTCCCGGCCGTTAGCCCCGCCGCTTCCTCCCTTGGCGTCAGCCTCGGGCCGGCGCCAGGTTGGGCCGGGAAGGAGTGGTGCTGGCGGGGGAGAGTCTTCCCCTCCTCGGGCCGCCCCTGGAGCCTGCGGTGGCCGGGGTCCGAGGCGCCCTTTCTCCGGCCCCCCTGCACCCGCTGCTGCTCGCCAGGTCACGGATGGACGTCGCTCTGGTGAAGCCCGGGGACCTTTTCTCGGAAGTGTTGGAAAACGCACTTAACAAAGTCCGCCCCCCCCACCCCTTGTAATTAAAAAAAGTTCACAAGTCCTGGGTTGAGCATCTCTGGTAGAGTCTTCATTTACCGGCGCAGCCGCCGGGCCCAGTACAACCCCCGCTTCGGTGAACCCTACCCCTCCTCTGAGCGGCGAGGGAACCCAGGTTCGGAAGATGAGTAGCCCGCGGGGTGACGGTCAGGGCCAGGATGTGACCCGAGGCTAGCGGCCTGGTCACTTTAGCTCCCTTTCCTTGTACCACCCTGACACCGGACAAGAGGAGACCTGACGGGATTTAACTGCCCTTCTCTTCCCTCGGGTTTAGGTCCTTTGGGATATTTGTAAAGTATTTGGTGTTTTAATACCAAAACTGCACGTCACCGGTAGTAATGATCGACGAGTAAACTAGCTTTATTTTTGCCTGTTATAGGCACCATTATCAACTATACTAATACCTAATTTTTCCCCGTTTGGGAAAGGAGATATTTCATATTTAACCTCCTAAACTTAAAAAAAAAATTAGGGATGTTGTACTGTGAAATACGGTGGACGGGATCAAATCCTACCCCAAATACTTAACTTGCTGCCTGAGAAGAGACAACCTTTCATAACCTCAGTACCTGCTCTAAAATAATATACACGGCAGTAGTTATCAGTAATGTTTTTAAGCTTCAGTGTACAACAGCTGTACTCCAGCTCTACTCATTGTGGCTTTGAAGTGACCCTGCTGGAGTAGATGTCAGGGCGAGCCCAGGATCTAGTGTGTGATTGTCCTCTGAGGACTGGCCTGGCCAAGTTTCCTTTACTTCTAGGATCTTCCCCTCCTTTCTGATTTTTTTTTTAATTAAAAGGGCCGCCACTTCTTACTTCTTAAACATCTCTAATCATTGAATGGGCGTTGCCTCAGTTAGAGTGAAAACTTGGAAAGACCTCAGCTTAAAAAGGTCAAGGTGTCCCGCTGCATCCTGGGCCGTCTCCAGTTGTCCCGATCTGTATCTGGCCACTGGACCTGGATGGCTCCAGAGGAGAGAGTGAGGCTGGGACTTTGCACAGTCCTCCCTCATTTAAATCCAGTTCACTTGCATGTTATGGCACCATCTCCCTGATGTCATGGTCCTTTTCAAGAGCAAAAGACAGACCACGCAAGGTGATCCACTTCTGTGCCGGAACAAATGGTCACACTATCTGCTGCATCTGGGACTCTACGATCTTAGAGAGTGAGCTAGAGTAGGGCTGGAGGTGGGAGCCTTGAAGATAGGTAGTGTCTTGCATTTGGATAGCTTGTAGTTTAATAATAAACACTTTTGCATTGTTTTTTAAGTTTTGCACAGCATTTTATGCGTTTTCTTATTTGGCCCATTAGCATAGGAACCATTTGGTTCTTTCCAAGCTGCCATGAGCCAGTTTGGGCTGGTATCCTGATCTCCATTTTTATGATTTGAAAACTGAGGACAAATTACTAAGTGGCAGGAGTGAGGAAACAAGCCCAGGTTTTCTGAATTTAAATAAATTGTTCCTCTAAAGCAGAGATGTCAAATGCAGCTGCTTCAACCACATTAAAATGTAATTGGGAAATATTTAACAAAATAAAGAAACAATAGAAGATAGATAATATTACTATGTGATTTTCTAAGTCAATATGCTTGAGGTAAAGATGATCAGTTTGTCACCAGTGATGTAGAGCAACTGTCTCTTGAGTTTCCTGGAAATAATTGATCTTTTTTTTGATGCTGACCAAGACATCATCATAAATCTTAGCTATTTCACTGTGCTTTTGGTTGGAGAGGATGGTAATTTAACCAAACGGCAGATCCTATGGTCATCTTGACCTGCTCACTCTCCTCTGCTCCCCACGCCTCAATCTGTTACTAAATTAGACTGCTTTCATTTAAAATATGATAAATTGTAGCTTCCATTTTCATACTATCTACTAAGCCTACTGTTAGGCTTTAGCTGGGACTGGGTTTCTTTTCTTCTTAGGCTCTTTTTCCCTCCAATAAGCCCTGCCTGTCTGCCCTTCCCTCCCCTATTAAATATTGTATAAATACTTCAGCAATTGAGTTATCCGTCACATGACTGGTAAAGGAATCTCCTTAATGCACAGATCTCATTGAGCTGCCTTCCGTTTTGAAAACCTGTATTTGCTTCCTATTGCCTACTAAGTAAATCCTCAATTATTTAGCCTGTCATTTATGGCCCTCCAGTTGGCATTTCCAGCCTTAGTTCATATGACTTCCCTTTGTGTATTTTTTATTCTCACGAACTGGACTGTACTGTTCAGTCATTCAGTTAGCAAACATTGAGAGCTTGCTGTGTCCCAGGCATTGTGCTGTTACATACAAGAAAGAAGCTAAAACCATCCCCATTCCTCTAGGAGCTTACGTTCCAAGGGAAGGAGATAAGTATACAGAAGATATATGCCACATAAATAGAAAGTGAATGAATCACACACATATCCAAAGTAGTTAAATACAAGGCGGCTTAGGAGGGGGAGCATGAGCAGCAGGGGGATCAAGAATGACCTCATCCGTAACGCTGCACGTGAAATGGGGGTCAGTTGTTTCAGTTGGGTCTGACTCTTGATGCCCCCACTTGGGGTTTTTTGGCAGAGATACTGGAGTGGTTTGCCATTTCCTTCTCCAACTCATTTTATAGAAGAGGAACTGAGGCAAACAGGTCCAAGTGACTGGAGTAAGAGTACCAGGCCAAGTTTGAACTCAGGAAGTTGGGTCTTCCTCACTCCAGGCCTGGTGCTGTGAGCACTATGGTGCCCTCTAGCAGTTAAATGAAGAGAGGATGTCTATGAAGCTGGAATAAGGAGGGAGGTCATTAGAGACTTACAGAATAGCTGGTGCAAAGGCTTATGGAGATGGAGTGCTGTGAAGGTGAGTTTGGTAGAACACGGAGTGTGCCAGGAGGAGTAATGTCCATTGAGGCTGGAAAATTAGGTTGGGGCCAGGTTCTGTGGGGCTTAAAAAGTCAAATGGAGGAGTTTATGTTTGATCCTAGAGCTAGTTGTACCTACTATGTGCCACTGCCTACTGTGCTGAGCACTGGAAATACAAAGGAAGGAAAAGGACAGTCTCTGCTCCCAATATGTGTGGAAGGAAAAAACCATTTTGGCAGCGGTATATAGAATATACTGGGTCGGGGAGAGAGACCAGTTGGGAGGCTGTCCTAATAACAGGCAAACAGTGAAGATTGCCTGAACTAAGGTGGGATCTGTGGAGAAAAGGCAAGGTTTCCTGACTGATTGTGACCTTTTGTGTACCAGGATCTCCCTTCCCCTCTTCCATGAGGAGGTGTTTCCTCAGAGACAGGTTTCCCTGACATTGGCACTTGCTTCTATAGAGGCAAGATTGTATGATTTATATTAATAACAGCTAAAATTTCAGGAGTGTTTGAAGATTTACAAAGCATTTTTGTAATAATATGAGTAGTGCCACCATAATAAAGTTCAGTGATTTGTTCCTAGTCACACAACTCAAAAGTCCAGGAATCTGAGCTGGGAATGCCCTCAAAAGCCTTCTAGTCCAGACATAGTAACGTGAGAATCTTTTCTATGATATTGCCCACATTTGGTCATCTACCTTTCTTTTGAAGACCTCTGGTAAGTGGGAACTCTTTACCTTTCCTAAGGTACTCTATCCCATTTGTTGACATTTCTAGTTGTTAGGAAGTGGTTTCCTTGCCTAAAGCCAAAATCTGCCCCTCTGCATCTTCTATCCCATTGCTCTTAATGCTGCTCTTTGGGACCAAGTAAAATAAACCCTTCTTGGACTTGACATCCTCTCAAATTCTTGAAGTTATAATTGACCTTTAAGTCTTCTCTTCTCCAGATTAAACACATCTGCTTCTTCACCAGAGCTCATATGTGATGATCTTGACATCTTTCCCCACCCTGACCATGTTTTTTGGATTCCCATACTGTATCAGTGACTTTCTAAAACCGGTGTCCAGGATGGGATGCCCTCGTCTGACTTTGTTCTGGCGAAGGCTAAGTTCCCAGGCTCTGGAATGCTCCCCATGTGACAGATACTCTGCCTACGATGGCATTCATTGTTTGCACTGCTCTGCTGCACTGCCTCAGATTGAGCTTGTATTCCACTTTGTAAAGCCCAGTATTGGACCTGCAGAACCCAAGGCTCCTGCCTCTTTGCAGATCGGGGTTCTCTTCTCGTGAAGCAGGCTGCCTTTCTAGTAGGATTGCATCATCCATTTTTGGTTAAAACTTGGTCATTCTACCCATGAGAGCTCACTTCTCTCTTTTAAGCTGAGTCCAAGTAAACAGAGAAAGTTCTGAAGATGGAATAATGAGCAGAGGGAGGAATTGGGACAGAAGGATTGATTGCTGTCATAGTGGTTGGTGCTGCTACCAAAGAAGGGGAAGGTTGGAAAGTCTAGAACTTTTCTCTGTTGTCATCTCTGGCCCCTGTATTTGAGGCTATAATTTACGTAGGTTGACAGTGACTTCATGGATTAGGTGGCTATCTGTCGTGTTGGGGCCGAATTGCTTTCCCAGACCTCCTGAAAATCAGCCCAGCCCAGTTTGTCAATTCCTACAAAAGAGCACAAGGTACTTGTCTGATTTTCTTTCTTGTTGTAGAGGTCACCATCAAAAGCCAAGTTTCACTTGGAATAGAATAAAAATCTCTACAAATAAAAAGGTTTCATAGTATAAACAAGTGAAAGGACAGTGAAGTAGTTTGCAGGTAATTTATGTACATTGATGTAAGGCCCACATAAAAACGCTCACTATCGACATCTGTGCTTGCACATGTGATAAATACGTATTTTTCTTGTGTTGAATTGTTTTCATTTAAGGTAAATATCTAGAGGTCATGTGGTGTGGCTAGATGGCAGGCCTTGGAGTCAGAGAATGATCTGGGCTAGAGTTCTTTCTCTAATACAGACTGGCTTTGTCTAATATCAGAATATAGACAGTTGCTGATTTCTTCCTTTGGAAGTGGAATTGCAGGTCTGGTATGGAAAGAAATTATACTACAAGTAATAAAATACAGAAATCTTTTATGGAAATGTTTTTTTTTAAATAATGTGGATAGTAAAGTGGTAGATAAATAGGGGTAATAAATAGGAAAAACCTCTTAAAATTAGTGGTGGTGTGACAGCATTTATAAAGACTCCTACTCTTCCCTTGATGATAGGTTGTCGGAATTGTAGAGTCCAAGCTCCTAGTGGAATGTCAGGAGCTTAGCTATTTTGAACTTAACTCCAACAGGCATTTCACTTTGCACTGTTGATAGTTGGTTCAGGAGGAGCAGAATAGCTTTTAGAAATCTTTGAGGAGAGCAGTACTGACCATTCAGAGCAGCTGAGGGCTCTGCTGCAGGGTCCTCGTGTTTACCAGGTGCCATGAGAAAACAGCACGTGGAAGTTTGCCTCATCGAGCGTGTGCCTGGGCTCTCCTAGAGCACTAGGAACATTCGGACTTTATCTCTTATGATTTGGACCTTTTGCTGACCTTTACAGGTTTGTGGGGCTTGGAGTCGTTAAAACCTGCATTCAGATCCTGCCTCAGACACTTGATTAGCTGGGTGATTCTCTGAACCTCTCTCAATTGCACTTTTCTCATGTGTACAATGGGAGTAATAAAAGCTCTTATATCACAAGATCATTGGGAGAGTAAAGTGATATTTTTTAAGTGCCGTGGAGCATTCAGATCATTCGCAGGTTATCCTCCCTTTTGCTGCTTGGCCAGTGCCACCTTCTCCTGTGACCCTGGGTGTGCTGGATTATTTATGTCTTTGGCTCCATCTCTGGCATGCCAAGTCATTGTTAGTAGTCAAGTGTAGCTTTCCTATACCTTACGTTGGGGTCCCCATTGCCTTTTGGTTCCTCTGTAGTCTGGGTCTTTGGAGACCGTTGGATTCTATGATTGTAGTTGGGCAGCATCATCAGCGCATGTATCTGAGGCTGCCCATGAACAATGAACTAGTCAGAAAATTATATATAGCACAAGAAAATCAGGTGGTATTGTCCTTGGGAAACTGCATGGTACTTACTTTTATGATCTCAAGCCTTTCTCTGGCATAAAATCCCATCTTTCTAATGCCCGTTTTCCCAGTATGTGTTTGTAGTGACTACTCTAAATGAACCACATAGCCATGGAAGGCCTCATTCATCTGAGATGCTGCCAAAGAGATGTTGTCGTTTTGTCTTCTCCTTTGTGGTTAAGGAATTACCATCAGTCAGTTAACAGACATTGATTAAATGCCTACTCTGTGCCAGGCACGGGGAATACAAAGTGAGAAATGAAGTAGCCCCTGCCTTAAAAGGGGCTTATGTTCTTTAAGCATATACAAAATAAGGAAAAGATCATTTGGGGGTAGGAGGTATTAGCCCATGGGGAGGGGGGAAGAACTAGGAAAGGCCTTATAAAAGAAGGGGATTTGAAGAGGCAGAAGTTAAGTAGTGCATTCCAGCCCTTGGAGACAGCCCGTGCAAAGGGACATGGAGAGGAAGAAGGCATGTTGTATGTCCGTCACTTTATTAAGTGGTCCATTATGTGCCAGGCTCTGTGCTGAGCACAGAGGATACAAAGAGGCAAAAGACCTCAAGCAGAAAAGCCTATTTATCTGGACCAAAGGGTCCAGGGAGGCAGAGGAATGTCTGTAATGACTGGAAAGATTTTTAAATACAAAAGGAGTTTGTATTTGACACTAGAGATACTAGGGAGCCATTGGAGTTTCTTGAAGGGGAAAGGGGAAGTGATGAGATAGAAGAATCACTTTGCTGCTATGTAGATGTAGTTGTCCTGTTATGTCTACTTTTTGTGACAGCATGCCAGTACTGTCCATGGGGTTTTCTTGGCAAAGCTACTGGAGTGGTTTGCCATTTTCATCTCCAGTGGATTAAGGCAAACAAGGTTAAGTGATTTGCCCAGGGTCACATAGCTAGTGTCCAAGGCTGAATTTGAATTCAGGTCTTTTTGATTCCAGGCCCAGCGCTCTTATTGTCTGTGCCACCTAGCTGCCTCCTTGCAAAGATGATGATGCAAATGAATGAAAAGTCAGAGTTAATGATAACACTAGTAATAATAACAGCTAGCATTTTTGGTGGGCTTTAAGGTGTGCAAAGCATTTTATGTAAATTACAGCGTTTGAGCCTCGCAACAACCCTGTGAGCTAGGTGCTGTCATTATCCCTTTTTTATAGACAAGCAGGATTAGAACTCGGGTCTTCCTTACTCCAGATTCAGCACCCTTTTTGCTGTGGGATATGTGTGACTTATGTGGTTGCACATGGCAAAGTTTATGTTGGTCAAGACTAGGCAGCAAGATACTATCTACCAGTGAGGATTTATACAGAAGCAGTATGGTGAAGGAGACAAAACCAGAGAAGTGGGTGATGGAGAAAAGAGGTGGGGAGAGCAAGGAGTAACATGGGCAAGCTGCCCATTTCCCTGGTCTCCATCCGATGTCAAGATACTCGTGAAGGAGTCCAGCCCACACACGAGAGGCCTGTGCAGGGTACAGAGGATGATGTGAGCCTGAGCTCCAAGTGCAGGGGACACTAGTCTGTCTGCTGTCAGACATGCGCCTTGGGTGCAGAGGGTCATCAGAGCTTTGTCTGGCCTTCACCCAAGCGCCCTGCAGGGGTGGCCAGCACACCATCTGTCTGGGCTGCTCACGCCCCTGCTAAAGCCGTTTCTCCAACCACGCCTCGTACGCTCTTGATTTGCTCATGCAGTTTTCCCTTTTTTTAGACCCAGCTCACTTTTCTCCTCCTTTCATTCTCCACTTCTCAAAGCACGTCAGGTAGTGCTTTCTACCATTGGGGGCGGGGTCCTTGTATTTTCTTATTTAATTCTCGCATTCAAATTATTTGTGTTATTGTTAACTTTTTTGCACTGACTGTTTATGTCCCCAACCAAACAGTGACTCCTGTGAAGGCATGAGCAATGTCTTTTACTTTGTATTGTCTAAAGATGCTGTCACAGCACTTTGCAGATAATAAGAGCTCAATAATATGCCCCAGAGAGTTATAGATTTTCAGAGTTGTGAGGGACCTGGTAGCCATCTAATCCAACCCATAACTGAGCAAAAAAAAATCCTCCTCTTATTAACACAAATGGGCGTCCAGCCCAGTCTCGAGGCTCCCAGAAAAGGTATGGCTTACTGCCTCCTTCCTGAGACAGTTCTTCTACTTTTGAATAGCCTCTAATTGTTAGGAGGTAGTGGTGGTGGTGTTTTGTTTTGTTTTGTTTTTTTCTCTTCTCCTAGGCATTGAGACTTGATCTGTCCCTTTGCAGCTTCCATACATTGCTCTTATTCTGGCCTCCTTCTCTCCTCCTTCCTCCCCTCCCCTAACATGGCGGCTCTTCCCCCTGCTCCCCATTCTAATCTTATCAGAGCTAAGCGTGGTGAAGCATGCTAATATAACTCCAACCAGTCCTCACAAGACATGAAATTGAGGCTCTTCACCCTCCTGGCTATCTTGTTCTGGATATTATCCATCTTATCAGTGTTCTTCCAGGAAATGTGATATCCGGAATACAATAAACACAATATTCCAGAGGTAGCTAGCAGCGTAGCAGACTTCCCTAGTTCTAGACACTCTGTTTTTCAATGCAGCCTGAGATTACATCAGCTTTCTTTCCTGCCATATAACAGTGCTGAATCATGTCTAGCTTTCAGCTTACTGAAATCTCCAAATCTTTTCCAGATGAACTCTTATATGGCCATCCCTCCTCAGTTCCCCTTGTAAATTAGGTTTTATCAGATACGACCAAATCTCTGGCCCAAGGATTCTTAACTTGAACTAGTAACTAAGCTAGTAAGTCTGTGAACTTGTTACTAGAAATATATATATATGTGAATATATATGTGTGTACATGTATGTGTGTATGTATATGTATATATACATATACACATATACAGCTATATATAGAGAGATAACTATTTCAATATAATTGCTTTCCTTTGTAATTCTATATATTTTATATTGTGCATTTAAAAAGATGATTCTGAAGAGTACTGAGGCTTCAGCAGGCTGACTGCCCAGGAGGCCTCTGACATAGGCAAGGGGAAGAACTCCTGCTGAAGCCTGTCAGGGTCTTTTTTGAATACTGGCTCTGGCATCTGTGTATTAGCTCTTCCTCTCAGTTCTGTGCTTCTGAAAATTTGGTAAGCATGCCATCCATCTGTATTTAGCCAAGCTATTGATTGTTATTGTTATTCAGTTGTGTCTGACTCTTTGTTACCCTGTAGACCAAAGTACGCCAATACCATCCAGGGGATTTTCTTGGCAAAGTTGCTGGACTGGTTGGCCATTTCCTCTTCCAGTGGATTAAGGCACAGAAATGAGGTGACTTGCCCAGGGTCGCACAAATAAGTGTCTGAGGCTGGATTTGAGCTCAGGTCTTCCTGACTCCAGTCCTAGTGCTCTGTGCATTGAGGCACCTAGCTGCCTCACAAAACTGTTGATAAACACAGTGTGAAGCACAAATGCCAGTGACATTCCATTGTCAAGTTGGCCAGTCTGCAAGCATTTATGAACATTTTAATATGTCCCAGGTACTGTTTTAAGTGCTAGGGAGGCAAAGAGAAGCAAGTTTACTGTCCCAGCTCCCAGAGAGCTTATGTTCTAATGGGGGAGACAACATGCAAACAACTGTGCTCCTTCTGTAGAAGAGTAGATAGAGAGTGATTTCCGAGGGAAGGCACTAGCCTTGAGCTCCTTTCAGTTGAAAGTCTTCACAGCTCATGCTCATTCTGCTTCATTCCACTATCATTTAACCTACTTCTCTCCTTTCCCACGGCTGGTATGAACAATTCAGCCAGATGTTGTCTAAAGTCTGTGGGAAGTCTCCATGGGATGTTGCCAAATAAGTTGTTACCCTGTTAAACAAGAGGGGGTGAGCTTAGGTGTGGACGATGTGTTACCGAGGGAGGGAGCCAGCCACCCACTAGCTCTTGAGATGCCTTCCTCACCTGCTATCCCTCTCCCAGGGCTAGAGCTTCTCTAAAAAACACAGTAGTCACAGGGCTCTAATGGCTTCTTCTTTTTCCTTTTCAGCTCCCGTGGGCAGGCTGGTAATTTCTGTGGCCTTGCAACTTGGAGATTCTACAATTCTTCTATTCTTCTCTTTCCGGCTTCCTTAGCAATAATTATGCTATATGAATATTAATTAATAATTCCATAGCAGTTGCAATGTATGAGTGAAATTCCTGAGTTTCCAGGGGAAAATTATTACTAAGCAGTGAGATCAGTGAAAACTTCATAATGGAAGTAGACATAATAATTTAAGGTAATAGTAAATGACTGTGTTGTTTCTTACTCAGAAACCTTCATTTATTCTTTGTTTTCTCAGCAAAATTTAAACTCCCTGCTCTCTGGTGCCAGCTGTAGCTCCTGCATCATGGACCGATAACTATAAGGAACTCAGAAATCATCTACTTCCAACCCCCTCGTTTTACAGATAAAGGAACTGAGGCCAAGAGGCCTGACTTGAGGCCCACCTTGGGCAAGGCAAGACAGGTGGAAGATCCAGGATCTGACTGCTGCCTCCAAATGTAGAACTCTTTCTATGGTCCCGCCTTGGGATCCTTTAACCTGCCTGGCCCACTCTTTGCACGCCAGAAAGTGCGTTGAGGTGTTTAAAATCTACTTTGCGCCTTGTATTCCCTATGCTTGAGGTATTTTTTCCTGTTGATTTCCTGTGTGCCCCTTTAAAGCCCTTCTCAGAGGCTATGTCTTTCAGTAAACCTTTTTTAATCTTCTCTGGTTGTTAAAGATTCTGCTGTTCCTACAGCTTTGGATTTAACTTTGCCTTTAATTTTGCAATTCTGTGACACATGTAACTATGATGTATTAATGTTAAATTATTAAAATGTTAAATGACACTTGCATTTGTGTCTTATCCGCTTCCTAAAATGTAAGTTTCTTGTGCACTGTGCTTTTTATCTACCTCAGTATCTATCACAATGCTTATCAAACAATTAAGTTGATCCCCCTAGCCGCTAGCATCCTCTGTTGAAAAACTAAATTATTCTCTGTGTGTGTGTGTGTGTGTGTGTGTGTGTGTGTGTGTGTGTGTGTGTGAGAGAGAGAGAGAGAGAGAGAGAGAGAGAGAGAGAGAGAGAGAGAGAGAGAGAGAGAGAGAGAGAGAGAGGTTGGGGGGAGAAAGAGAGGCATAAATTTATACAGTCCCTTGTTAGAATGTTAGCCCCTTGAGGGCTGGGAATGTTTCACTTCTGTTTTTGTATCCCTGGTGCTTAGCACAGGACCTAGGCCACCCATAGTAGGTGCTTAATAAATGCTTATTGGTTGAATAAACTTTTATTGAACAAATGAATGTATTTCTTTTCTGGAGTGAATCCTAAGACTTGGCTTATTCTCTGTCGTTGTCCCTGAGGAGTCTCAGAGGGTGTTGGGTGGAGTTTTGTTACTCCTGTCTTCTCTTAGCAAGAAGAAAATGGATGATTGGGTGCCCCCAGGCCCTTCAGGGTACCCAGCTGGCTCAAAGGAATTTAGGTATGCAGGTTGGCTGAGCTATAGCACACATGGCTTGGACTGCCCCTGAGGGTGGGCTTCAGACTCAGTTACATTTGGAGGATATTCAGGAACTTTCACTTGCCTGGACCTGCTGCTTCTCAGCACAGGCCATCCTTTTAATGCTGGTACCCTGGAGAGTCCTGTGACATTCTCATGGCCAGAGAATTGAAATAGCAGACACAGGAGAGTGCTGCAGCAAGGGTGTAATGTAGAGTGAAGTGGGACAGAACGCAAAAGACATTCTGTTTTGGGGGGGCTGATGAGCCTTCAGCTTGTCCAGTTGTAAGAATGAGGGAGGGATACCAGAGGACCGCTCTTCCTGCCTGCAAGGAAGGCCTGCAAGCCTGTTGGGAAGATGTATGGAGAAGTCAGGAAAAGATGAGGTGGAGAGGCAGAGAGAGCTCTGTGTGAACTCTGCCGATGGAGGAAGCAGCCACATGGTCAGGCCACAGCGAACAGAATCAGGGATTTAGAGATCATCGGGTTCCCCCGCTTTTTACAGGCAGCTTGTCTAGGGGCACTTGGCTAGAGTCTCGGGGTGCAGTCGACTCCAAGTCCAGCACTCCAAGCGTAGATGTATGTGCCTTTGTTCCCATCTCCCCTTCTTTCATTTCTGGATTTCTGCCCCAGAGAGTGCAGGTGTCTTTACTTTGATCTTACAAGTGAATTTTGCCAAGTCACTGTCAGTATCTCCGCTGACAGTCTGAACTACAGTGTACATAAAGTGTACAGTCAAATTGGCTCAGTGCTGCCTCTCTGTCTTCCAAGGCATGTCAGGATGATAGGTGACTGAACAGAGAAAAGGGGATAAAGTGGTGGCAGCTGACTGTGCAAAGCTCCCAGGTTTCCCAGAGCGGCTCCTCTTCACAGTTACAGTCTCTAATTGTAGCTGCCAAAAGGGCAATGTTTGGATTATTGGTTAAAGACATCTCCACATCAGCTAGGACTTCAGTGACAGCTTATTCATTAAAGGTGTAAACTGCATTGAGAGGAGCCAGGGCCCGCAAGTAGCCACTGGGTCGTACTACTCCTGAATTGGAAACTCACACATGATCACTTTCTTTTCTGTCCCAGAACCAATTGGTCCGTAAACATTTATCGAGCACCTACTATGTGCCAGGCCTTGTTATGGTCAGTGGGGAAATGAGGAAAAAAGTGAATCAGTCCTTGCTCTCTTTCAAAGAACTTGCATTCTAGGAATGAGGCACCACATACCTAGCAAAGGACTTGCAAGATAGAGGTGAAATAAATGTAAGGTAATTATTTTGGAGAAAGGCCCTCAGGTATTAGGGTAGGCTTTATTTTAGAAGATGGTGCTTGGACTGAGCTTGGAGGAAAGGTCAGGATTCCAAAGAAGCCGAGGTGAGCAGGGAGTAGTGAGTACCAGTAGAGGGGACAGCCTGTGCAAAGACACAGAGATGGGAGAAAAAAAGTAACGTTACTGGTTTTGTTTTTTATTGTCACTAAGTACCATTAACTAGGAATGTGGAGGTGACTTTTCAAGAGTTCAGGGAATTTTATTAATTGACAGGCTAGTATATCACATAGGATAGTAGCCTCCCAGTGCAGACATGACCCACAAATGAACAGTTTTTTTAATGGTGAAGGAGATAGATTCCAATTTTATGTACTAGGAACCAACTTGTTTTAAAGCTGAGATAATCATGAATCTAAGACCAATAAATTAATTTAAAAATATATTTTATTAAAACGTGTTGCCTGCTTATCAACCCCACAAGCTGCAAAAAGCTAAAATATAAATCTCAATATTTAAAGTCTATATCATCACAAATAAAGACTAAAGGGAGTCTAATATTGTTTCTCTAGGATAAAAATTTCATTGGGAAATATTTCATGAACTAGTAATGACCATCCCCCTCTCCCACAAGAAGTTAACATGGGGGGGTTAAATATGAAAGTATTTTAATTATGCTTTTTGTGGAAAGTGTAAACTTTTGTCAGTCTCTTTTCATCTTTAGTATGTTTTCTTTGGTAATTTTCAGTGTTCTGAGAAGACACCTGTTGTTGTGGGGTTTGAACTATGGAATCAGAAAGACCTGAGTTCAAGTCTTCCCATCCTCATCCTGTGACCCTGGATATTACTTAAGTGGCCCAGAAAAGGCACTGAACTCAAAGGTCCTATTGATTGATCTGAAACTGAAAGGAATTTCCACACTAGAAGTCCAGATTCTTGTGTACATCGATTTGAAGCTGTTTTTATTAATCGGTTAATAAATATTCAGATGTAGGTCTTCACAGATAACTTTCTGGCTGGCTAAAATGGAGGTTCACATGTAAAAATATGTTGAAGGTAGAAATATTAGAATTTTTTTCTTATTTAATTTCTGACCTGGTGTGTGTATGTATATGTTTCTGTCTCTTTTCTCTTTCATGAAGCAAGATATATGGCATATCCTTTGTAGATTGTATATATGCATACATTCCTTTTCCAGAACAAATAAGTTGGAGTTTAAATTCAGTGAATCTAATGCTTTGATGAGGATACATTCAGTGCTTTTATAGGTTGTGTATTGTACCTTGCTTTATAAAATCGATGCGTTTTAAAAGACAGAACTATTATTTATACAAAAGGTTACCCTTTATGGAGAAATTGATTTACTTTTTTGCCTCTGTTACTATGGAAACGCTATTAGCCTGTCCCTAGTGGAAACCAAAATTTACATTTAAATAGAGACATTTTTAAGGGTAAAGACAGAGTAGGAAAATGTAATTTTTCTTAGAAAAATCTTAGGCTATATTATAGACTGTTTTTAATACCAGTATGGGCATAGGAGACAATAGAATGCTTAATAATAAGTGACCTCTAATTTTATTCAATAACAGGAGTGTGAAGGTACAGACATTCTCTATGCCGTTTATAGTAGAGTAAAAACTAATCTCAGACTTGCTGTGCTGGACCAGTGATAATAAGAGTCTCATTAACTTTAATGGAAATTTTTCCTATGCATTTGTATTATATGGGAGGGATGCATTAAACATTTTAAACTATCCTGCTCAATATACCTCTTATTGGAGATTATGGGATTTATGGTAACTTTTGTGAGGGATAATTAGTGATTAGGTTTTGACATTTGCTTTCTGAATGTCTTTGTTTCTTCCCTTAGTTGTTATATTTTTTACATTCCCATATTATGGTTATTTTTCTACTTCTGCCTCATGTGTGCTAGAGGAGGGTGTGGCAGTGGGGGCAAAGGGAGAGAGTTGTGAGGCTTTGAAGAGCTTGGACCCTGTAGCTGCTACCCTCAGAACTGAGGGTATGTGAACCATGGGTGGGGGGAGGGGGGGGAAGAGGGGAAAAAGAAGGAAGAGGAGAAGGGGAATGAGAAGGAGAAGGGAGAGAAAGGGAAAGAGAGAAGAGAAGGGGGAGGGGGAAGTAAAGGGGAGAGAGAGGAGGGGAAGACCTCAGAGAGAGTGTGGGGAGGGGAAGGAGACTGGGAAACTAGATTGAGTTTTTGAAGAAAACAAAAAGATCCTATCATTTTTTCAAATGGTGAATCCCTGTTTCAGGACTGACAGACAAAACACTGACATTCCTTTCTCCACCCCTAATTAAACACTGTCCTGTCAATCAAAGCCTCATGCTGGGGTGTCCTGAAGGACCTTGATTGAAGGGATGAATCATTTATTAAGCCCTTACTATGTGCCAGGCATTGGGTGGGAATACAAAGAAGAAGATGGTTCCTGCTCTTCGGGAGCTTCCATTTTTGTGGAGGAGACAATGCCTGGGAAAAAGCTACCAGTCAGATAGAAAAGTCCCTGAGGGTAGAACAGCAAAGCAGATGGAAATGCCTCT
Organism: Phascolarctos cinereus; assembly: GCF_003287225.1. Classification (NCBI taxonomy): domain Eukaryota; kingdom Metazoa; phylum Chordata; class Mammalia; order Diprotodontia; family Phascolarctidae; genus Phascolarctos; species Phascolarctos cinereus. The sequence goes on along the minus strand of NW_027555736.1, from coordinate 25,184,980 downwards.
TCTTTGATGTCAAGTCCACCAATAAAAATCATATCCATTTCTGATGCAGAACCGTGTGAACTATTGGATGGGGCTGGGAGGATGGCTGAGGGCACTGGACTGGAAGTCTGGCTGTTCCCAAGGTTTGGGTTTAGGGGCCTGGGCTGCTCTCATCAGGGTCTATGGGGAGGTGTCCAAGGTGGAAGTGGTTAAGGGTGGGCGAGGCTGAACTGGAAGCAAGACCACTGAATGCGCCAAAGGGACTTCTGTGGTCTCTTTTAAGGTGGTGATGAGGAAGGTGGGCCCCTTTTACACAGTGACTTATCCCCTCAATGATGGCTGCGGCCTCTGGGCTGAAAGCAGTTCTGGTTATTGGAAGGACACCGCTATTTCTAAAGCTTTTGGGTTTAGCATTCAGGGATGTCCCCCTCAGGATCTGAGGGGAAATGGTGGCCTTGTCTCTGTCTTTTGGGTAACACTGACAAATTTCAGGTCTGGTCTCAGGCTTGAAAGAATTAAGTTGGTTTGACTTAGCTGACATGTGCTCTTTTTCTGTTTCCCCTTCAGGGTACCCTGCTGCTTCATGAAGCTTGGCTGGCTTGCCTGTCTTTTGAGAGGCATAGAGCTTACATTCTATCTCTGTCAGGTGGCACCACGTACCTACATAGGTCCATACAGAGTAAATACAAGGTAGTTTGGGGAGGGGGAAATGGATCAGGAAAGGCTTTGAGTTGAAGGGGGAGCTTGGGCTAAGTCTTGTAAGAGGAAGTAAGGGGTTTTTTCAACTGGAGATGAGGAGAGAATGTGCTCTTGGCATGGAGGATGGCAGATGCAAGGAAGGCTAAGGTGGATGGAGTTTGTGTGAAGAACATCAAAGAAATTAGTTTGATTTTAGACCTCAGAATGTGGGAAGGGGCTCATGTCTACCAAAGCTGGAATGGTAAGGTGAAGCCAGCTTGTGCAGGTCTCTAAAAGCTAAAATGTAATCTGAAAATGAAATATTTTCTTGAACTCTCAGCATTAAATAGTTTAGCGATGTCATGGTATGATTCATGCAGAGAGCATATGGGATACATTTTGGATCTATTAGAAAAGGGCAAATTCCATAAATATTATATGAGCTACTTTTTGAAATTGAGAGTGTTCTTAAATACTTCAGTAATTCAGAAACTGATATTTAAAAAGTGTTTTAATTATCAGCTTTGTATTAAATACTTTGTCACTTTTGAAAAGTATTTAAAAGTGAGGACAAATAGATCATCCAGCAGGAAGAAAAAGCTTCCTTTGATTTCCTCTCCAATTTTTTTTTCTTTCCAATGGAAATGTTCTTGGAGTGAATTAGTTTGGGGCCTTTTTAATCTTATCTTTTGCCTTTTATTATTTTATTACTTCTATTTGCACTGAGCCACCTGTCAGGTATATGAGAGTGCCAAACCTATAGGCAGATTTGTTTGTGAAAGGAAGAAGTTGAGTTGCCTCTTTCTAATCTTGATTTACGTTAAGAGTTTGTTCCACATAAAATAATGGAAAGGCTATTGGGAGGTATTACTTGGGTCTCATTAAGACAACTATACCAATAAATTTGTGGATTTCCCAAGTATATGTTTTTTAATACTTATGCTCATTTTTATAAATGCAGATTTCAGTCACTAAGCCGAATCTCCACAGCCGGGAAACTCTCCTAAATTACATAGATAATGCATCTAAAACCAGTTCCGTAACTCTGAAAATCAAAACAGATTTAGTCTGAAAAGGGAAGATAAAGGAAGCAGTAATGCAAAGTAGGAAAGAGAAATTCAAAGAAAGAAAGAGGGTAGCCTAGAAAATGAGTTATTTCCTAAGTAATGACTACAGTCTGGCCTTTGTCGAATTTTGCCTAGTAGTTCATTGTTAAGACAGGTAGAGAATTTAGGTTACTGCCTGGATATTTAGACTAGAGACTTACTTATATCATAAATTCAAGGTTAGGATTACCCAAGTGATTCAGGCCTAAGTGTATTGAGTTTATTGTTGTGTATTGTCTTCTTAAGCGCTCTAATTCTCCACTCAACTTGGACTGCAATATGCCCGTCATTGTTTGAATTGGGCACAATTCAGCAAAGTATCTTAGCATTGCTTTTTCTTTGTCTTTTGTCATATTGGTTTTAAGACATTGGGTTAGTAATTAGAGAATTAATAATTTTGTTTATAAATTTTTCAGTAAAGCAAACATTTATTTATTAAGTACCTGCTATGTCCTGGGCATTGTGCTAGGCACTAGAGACACAAATATAGTGAATTTAAAAATCCCTCCTTTTAAGGAGCTTTACATTATAACAGAGTTTTATGACCTTTATTCTTTTTATGTTCATTATCTTCCTAACAGTAGAACTGCCATATCCTGAGTTATTTAAAAGTCTCTCTTAGTCACATTAAGAAGGAAAAATCTGCTTTGGAAGTCCAAATTATCTCTCAGAAAAGAAAAGAGACATCTTTGATGTGTTGTTAAAAAGAGCCAGGTCTTTATAAAAAAAAATTTGTTAGGTTGGATTTTCCCGTTTATGATTGAAGAGAAAGCACTGTCTGAAATGTGTCTGCCATGCTGATAAACAGGTGTGTTTTGAGTGGAAATGAAAATTTCTTCTTGGGATGTACCCAAGTGACCTATGGCAGCTACCTGCCACAGTGGCTTAGAAGGGTACGTAGGATTTCTCCTCTTTGCCTGGAAAGAATTAGGCAGGCAAAACTTCTCTCTTCTCTCAGAGAAGTCAGTTTTATCAGAAAATTGGTAATCTAATTATCAGACAATTGCATCTATTTAAATTTTGAGTGTTCAGACATTTTTAGAAAGAATTAAGAAGGATCCTTGCAATGAAGAAATTGGACAGTATTTTTACCTTTATGGCCACCCCTGATAATGGGAGACAAATGGGAAAAGAAGAAAGAAAAGATGGGGAGGTTTCCCTCTCTTGTTCTTACCCATTCCTTATTTGGCTTATCAGAGCTAAGCTGACTCTTAATGCTAGTTAATTGCAAGAGAAGGAAAAAAAAAGAATGAGTACTTTCAGAGCCATTTTGTATCTTTGGTTTTGTTGGCAACACACTGTTAGACAAGAATCCTCTCCCTGTGCATTATTTAATTTATTCTTCCAGAGCAGATTCAGAAGACAGTAGATATGGTGAGCACCAAATTGCATATATAATGAAAAATTAGGTTGATTCTAGCTTACTGGCTACTGGCATGACAAGCCTTTCTTGATCAGCGGCTACCTGTGTGCAGTCAGAATATTGATAAATCAAAGGAGCCAATCAGTACCGGACACCTAAAGGATGATGATTGGAGGAAGAGACTGAAGGCAATTACACTGCATTCGACTGACCTGTATTCAAACAAGCTGAAAAGAGACAAAAGAAAAGAGGCCAGAAGCTGCTGCCGTCAGCAAACACTTCATGTCCTTGCCAAGTAGAGAGAAATGGCAGCCAAACACAACACTCATTTAGAACATAAACTCGCTGGCAAAACGTTATGGAAAAGACAGTAGAATATTATAAGCAGTGCCACTTTGTAAAATAGTAAAGCAGTAAAGAGGGAAAACACATCTACAAAAAGCTTTGTGGGAAACTCAGTGTAGCCAGATCATCCCAAGATTGTTTATCAATGAAAAGGGGAACAAAGCTGCCAGTAATCTAGTAGCATCTAATTTTCATTTATGTCCATGAAACCACTGCATTTAACTCTTAACAACTCAGTCCATGATGTGCTTGCCGTGTTAAGAGATGGAGATAGTACTGGACGAGATGGAACAAGGAGAAAGTCGGGGTAGACTTATGTTTGCAGAAGAATTGACTTTCTCCCATGCCTCAGAGTCCCTCTCTTATTTAACAGTGCAGCTCACATACCATATTCTCCATGAAGCCTTTTCTGATGCTCCCAAGGCCTAGTAGTACCCTCCCATGCCAAAGCTACCTGAAATTGAACTGCTCTGCATTAATTTCTGTTTATTCTTTTGCTATTGATTCTGTGTGTGCAGCCAACATGAAAGGGGAAAAGGATGTGTTGTCACCACAGAGCCGGTCTTGCCACCTAGCCGTCCCTGCCGAGGGGCTGGTGTCAGCTTTGCCTCTAGTGGGATGATGCGTGTAGAAGGACTCAAACTGATTAGGGTCTCAGAGAGCTTTACCCTTTATTACTTTACTTGCTTTTAGTTCACTCCTCTGATATAGCCAATGCTCATTGTGTCCCAGCTCTAGAAATGAGAAAACTGAAGGCCAGAAAAGACACTGACTTTTTTGAAGTAAAATGATTAGTAAATGGTAGAGCCAGCATTATGAAAACTGATCTTTTGAGGACTTTGGTATTATGGGAAGAGTGTTGGGTTGGATGTTGGAAGACCTGGTTCAGATTTTGGATCTGCTGCTTCTTACGTATGTGACTTTGGACAGTTTAACCTGTCTTGGCCTCTGTGAAGTGAGGATCAGAATAGGTGAATGAATGAAAAAGCATTTATTAAGAACTTAACATGTACACTGTGCTAAATAGTTGTAATATAAATATGAGACAATCTATGCTCTCAAGGAGTCTACCTTCTAAAAGGAGGCAAGGTATACTGGGGAAGGGTGAAGTCACAAAGATAGTGGTAGAGCCATAGATGACAGTCCATTGGCAGGAGCAGTGGAAGTACTGATCTGTTTGGTTCCCCAGACAAGAATAGGAGCATATATGTAGGGGAGGGGAGGTGGTGTTGGGAAGACAGTGTTGTATTTGGGCTGCTGGATGGTGGTGAAACCAAACTGGATGGCTGGGGCAGGCCACATCGAGTGAGATCTTGCCAATTTAGTCTGATCCTAGGGAGAGAAGTGGAGATCCAGTTGTGTGGCGTGGCAAGAATGTTAGTGGAGTAAGATCAAGTGGCAGGGATGGCTAGATGATCTGTGAGGTCATTTAAAACTCTAAATCCTGTGATGAATTTACCACTCCAACTCCAGGGCTTTCCCCCCATACCACCGTGGCCTCTTAGACATTTCTTAGTGCATGGAATGATGTCTTTCATACAACTGCTCAAGTGCCACCTTCAGAAATTGCGTGAGGTATATTCTCCTTTATCCCTGTTCCCTGTGAGTAACCAAAATATTTGCTGTGAATTGGTATGTGTGGTACTTTCTTTTTTGGTCCTGTTCTCTTAGCTTTGTTCATGTGAATTTGTGCTGAGTAAAAACATCTCTTTTTGTGTTTTTTTTTTAAACTGGAAAACATGGAGCTAAAACATAAGTTAAAATTCTATATAGTCAATATTTGTTGATTGTAAATCTAAAAGATCTTGTAATTATTCATAAGTATCTATAATTAAAGGGAATTCCCATGTGGTTCCTGAAAAAAACTCCCACACAGTTCCTTTCTTAAGGATTGTAGATTGGGTTTAATCAAATGTTCTTTAGAAATCAGAGTAGTACAATTCTTTTAATTCTGTTTAATGTTTCATTGTTCTATGAATATGAGTATGAAATGTACAGACATAAGAACATTAATTACTCTAAAGTGAGTTCAAAACATGATTGTATTTAAAACAATTTCTCTTGCATACAAAATACGAATTATATGCTCTACAGTGTAAATGCTCACTAGATATTTTTCATGAAAATTAAATTAATATTCTGTGACTGTAGAATGAAGGGAAGAAAAGAACTCTTGTTGGAAGGCAGTCAAGGAAACCTTGTTCTGTAGTTCCTGTAGAAACCATTTGGAGTGGGCAGACTGAGCACGCGTGTGCGCGCGCGCACACGCACACACACACACACACACTCTCTCTCTCTCTCTCTCTCTCTCTCTCTCTCTCTCCCTCTCTCTTTTTCTCTCTTTCTCTTTCTCTCTTCTTTTGCCACCCCCTCAGTGTTTTGCTGAATTCTTTCTCCAGCTTTATCCAAAGACAGAAGAGCTGGTTTATCAGTTGTGTCAGTACGGAAGCCCTGAAAGGCTTTCACATCTAGCCCAGAGAAATGTGCAAGTATGACCAAACTTCCCTGCACTAATCGCTCTACTCATGAGTAAATTATAAGCTAGAGGGATGCCTTGTAGCCATTGTGTTCCCCTTTACAATGCTGGCAGGCCATGGGATAGCCCAAAACTGTCAAAATGGTGGAGTTTCTTGTTGCTGACCCATTGGTTGTAGATCTAGGGAACGTACTTAAATTTAAAACTGCTGTGAAGGGTCTGCTCTGTACTTGCCTTGGTTCTACGTACCTAAAAAATTAAAGCTAACTCGTAAACTCTTTGTAGGGAATTAAACCCTTTGGTGGTGGCCTTGGAACCATTCTGACTTCCTAGGGATCCTCTTGTGATGACAGTTATTTCAGAGTTAGAGTACACCTTTCAGGAAAGATCAGCTTTGGAATATCACTGGCCTCGTTCCAGTCCAGTCCAATACTGTATTAACATGGTAGTATTGGGGGCACTTTGTGGCTGGGAGAGCAACTCAGAGGCACCCTGTATTCTGAGAACTTCACTTATTTTGGATAATGGAGTCATCTCCAAGGTAGAAAATGATTTTGTATCTCATATTAGATTCCTTCCTTAGAGTCTTCTAAACCAGTTTGTTTCTTATGGCTCTGTGATAGTGATAAGATGGGAAAAAAATACTTTAAAATAATGCATGGGACTCTTTTGCATCATTTTAAGGACAAAGAATCCTTACTTTTCTTGTATTCCTTATTGATAACTTTCCTTTGTTGCATACCATTAATTTTTCCAATTTGCCAGTTCCTGCTGGGCTCTTTCTTGTAACAATAGCAACAAGGCAAGAATTGAGCAAAACCAACTAATAAAGCAGCCTGTTTGATAGCCCATGCAACATTCTGTACTTGTAATTCCCCTCCTTTTATCCAAGAGGAGGGAATTACGTTTGATTAATAAATCTAAGTTGAATTAATGCCTTTTACTAGTATTACCATTGAAATTATTGTAGTCATTCATGTGCTGTTCCCCTAGTCCTACATTCTTTGCTGTGTATCAGTTCATTCAGGTCTTCCCATGTTCTCTGAATCACTTATTTCATAGTAATAGTCATTATATTCATGTGCCACAAATGTTCAGCCTTTCCAAAATCAGTACAAGGATGTGCGTATCTGTGCTTGTTAATGGACTAAAACATTTGAGTATAAAGAGGAGGAAGGGGTTCAAAATATCAGTAAAGTGTAAGGATAAATATATTTTTAACAGTTCTATAAAAAAAAAATTTCAAGCATTGTTTACTAAGCAACACCTGCTATGTTTAAGGCACTCTGCTAAGTACTAGGATTACAAAGAAAAGCAAAAACCAAAACGGCCTCTGTTTTTAAGACCCTCTCAGTCTAATGGGAGAAATACATGCACAAGAAAGCTGTATCTAGGATAAATTTGAGATAATGAACAGATGGAAGGCAGGAAGGAGATCTTGAAAGGCTTTTAAAAAGTAGCGTTTTAGCTGGAAGTTGAAGAAAATCGGGAGAAGATAAGTAGTGGGGAGAGCATTTTATTAGTCTAGGAGGGGATGGACAGGCAGGGAAAATCCTCCCAGTCTGGAGAAGTATCTTATTCAAGGAAGGCAGTGCCACTGGATTGCCCAGAGTATATAAGGTGAGTGAGGGCTTAGAATATTCAGAAGGTAGGAGGAGGCTAGGTTATGAAGGGACTTAAAAACCAAACACAGCACTTTGTATTTGATCCTGAAGGTGATAGAGAGCCACTGGAGTTTATCAGACAGGGAAGTGACATGGTCAGGCCTGTGTTTAGGAAAGTACATTTGACCTCTCTGAGCTGGAGGATGGATGGACTGGAGTGGAGAAGGATTTACTGCAGGCTTGAGATGATGAGGGCCTGGACCAGAGTTGGGGCCAAGGTTCTATGGAATGTCTAGTTTGAGCTGTCCAATAGTCAGTTGGTAATGCAGTGCTGGGAGATTTGAGAGAAGTTAGGGCTAGAGAAATAGATGGGGAATCATGTTCATAGAGATGATGATTGAATCCTTGGGAAATAATGAGATCATTGAGTGAAATAGTATTGAGGAAAAAGAGAAGGCCCAAAGCAGAGCCATGGGGGCCACCCCATGGTCATTGGGCTCAGCGTGGACAAAATGCAGCAAAGAAAGCTGAGGAGAATTGGTCAGAGGTAGGAGGAGAGCCAAATGAGATCAGGATCCTTTGTGAATGTAGAATGATTTTGTGTGTGTTTGTTTGGCTTTTTTTTTTTGCCTTGGTCAGTGAGAAACTCTGCCTTTTTATGCAGGACATGTGAAGCAGGAGATAAGGCAGGAGGTATCTGAGTGATGGGGAAAATGAGGGGATAAGAAGGAGCTCTCGGCAAGTGGGGGTGGGAGCAATGGGAGGCTTTGGAGGAGGTGTTAAAAGATTTGGAGAAGCTGCTGTGGTGAGTGGGACAGTGAATGGATTGTGAAGGTGCCACAGTGAGGGCCTAGTTGAGATTATGTAGCATAATTTGTAGTGGCCTCATTGTGCACAGCGCTTTGTTGAATGACACATGAGTAGGAGTGAAGGCAGCAGCACATGGTGGGAGTAATCTAAGGCTGAGGCTTTGCAGGGCAAAATAGTTGATGGGATAAGGAACCAAGAAACTAGAGAGAAGATACTGTAGATAGGAACTAGTTCACCAAAGGGTCAAAATGAGGAAGGGAAGAGAGTGTGGTAAGTGTGGGTGATGACCTGGGAAATAACTTGAGGAGTGGAGGGATTGGAGGTCATAGTGAGGCTGAAGTCCAGGGTTTGAGGTTGCAAGGCAGAGGGGGAGGTGGAATGAAAACAGATTGTGATCAGATAAAGGGATTTCAAAGTTCACGAATGTGTAAGTAGAGCATTTGTGGGTGATGTATGTGGCTGAGAGTTCATCTGTATGCAAAATGAGACTACTAGAACTCAAGTCCAGCCTTTGACGCTTTACCATTCTGAGTAAACTAATCTAGAACTTGGTTTAGGAGCATAGTCATCATCATATAACCCTTCATTGGGTTTCTGCTGTAATCATTATCACCTGATTTGATGCTAATGCATTCAGTGGGACTTTGTCAGCTTGGGATAGATGCCAGGTAAGGGCTTTTTCTAGACTTTGCCTCCAGGTGCCACTGTGGACAAACTTCTTATTGCCAATCTGATCTTCCCTGGATTGGGATTTATAGTTGTTTTATATTCCTCACTCACTAATAAACCAGGACATTTGGCCTGGAAGAAATTCTAAACTGCAAGTGGTACCCTTTTTCAGGGCTTTTAAGGAGGACCTTTAATTTTTAAAATGTATTTTTTATTAAATCACATTTCATTTTTTTCAGTTAAAAATTTTCTCTGCCGCCATAGAACAAAACAAAACAAAACCTTTGTAACAAATATGTACGGTTAAGTGAAAAAAATAGAATATATATGTCTCTATTTTCAGTCTTTTGACTTCATTTTAATATTTCTTGTTGCCTCATAGAGTCATTGGCTCTTACTTGGTCCATTCTAATTTTCAGGGAGTTTGTTGTTTGGACAGAGTTTGGTATATCTTGTGCCAACTTGTTAATATCTTTCTAATTATTTCTTCCATACCGCTCATTTCTTTTCCTATATTTTCCTCTAGCACTCACATTTTGTTTATAAAAACATGCTTTAGCCCTCTCTCTTTTTTTATTTTTGCTTCATCTCTTCTAAGAATTCTAGTTGAATTTTCTTTTTTTGGTCATTCTGTTTTTCTGAGTCTTTGCTTGTACATGTTTTGCAGTCATTCATTCGCTTCTGGGTTTTGTCCTGAGGTTCTCTGACATCACACTTTATGGTGGAATTCTTTTTTTTTTTTGTCTGTTAATTCTTCCACCCTACTTCCTGACTTTGGACTCCATGTCAGGCCTGGGTTCTGCCATGTTTTTGGAGGGAACCTTTGGCTGGTCCTGTTGCTTCTTTCTTGGGGTTTTGAGTGTTGTGTTATTCCCAGATCTGGCAGACACAGGCTAAGGACCTGCAAGCTTTCCAGGCTGTCAGAGTAATTGGGCAAAGTCTAATTGCTGCCCCTGTGATCTGGGCTGTATAAGTTCCTGAGCTGGTTTTGGGTCTGCGCAAGAGTGAATGCTGCTGGACTCCTTCTCTATCAGTCAGCTGAAAAGCTGTGTTGGTTCAGAATGGCAGAATTGTAGGCTCTCCTTTGGTCTGGGATTTCTACCCTGGTTATTCTTCTGCAGTCTGGGCTAGGTGCTGGAAACGAGACTCTGTTCTAAGGTCTGAGCTCTGAGCCCCACCGCTGCTCCTGGATTCTGAAATTAGTATACTGCCCAGTACTTTCCTACTGGGAATCCCACCCTGTGCACAGGCACAGGTCCCCTTTTCAATCCACCCTGGATCTATGACTTGAAACTGGGTATTGGGTGACATAGCTACAGTTAGCACCCCTCCTGGTCACAGCCAGTGCCTCAGTATGGGCCTGGTGGTGCTCCAGTACAGGTCTGGGACCCCTCTTGCCCTAGTGCATGGTCTTCTCCCTGGGTGCTGGAATGCTCCTGGCTTGACCCTATTCCCTAGTGTCTGAAGACCTCACTGTCTGTCTCTCTCTGTTGAGATGGGCTGGACAAATGACTGTGACTTTTGCTGGATTTTTCCATCAGGATTCAATCTGGATCTTGGGTTTCTGGATTTTTTTTGTGGGGGGGGGTGGGTGAGGCAAGGGACTTGCCCAGGGTCACACAGCTAGTGTAAAGTGTCTGAGGTGAGATTTGAACTCAGGTCTTCCTGACCCTGAGTCTGAAGCTCTCCCCATTGTGCCACCTAGCTGGCCCCTGATTTCTGGATTTTTTAGGAAGAGTTTGGTGGAGGGGAGCTTGCCATACAGCTTCCTAACATTCTGCCATCTTAGTTCTGTTTCCAAAGATATATAGATATGGATATAGATATAGATATAGATGTGTGTATGTATATATGCGTATATGCATATATCTTTTAATAATCCATCACTTGTCTGGCAGGAGGTGGATAGCATACTTCATGACTAGGTCCTTAAGAATCATGGTTAGTCACAGCATGGATGTGAACTTTTAAGTGTTTCAAAGTTGTTTGTCATTACAATGTTATTGTATGAATTGTTTCTACTCACTTCACACTGCATCAGTTCATACAAATCTTCCCAGGTTTCTTTGAAATTTATCTCTTTCATCATGAACAGTAATGTTACATTCATGCGTCATAATTTGGCCATTCCCCCGTTGATGGGCACTTGGTTAGTGGCATCATAAAAAGAGCCACTATCAACATTTTTGTCTATAAGGCTCATTTTTTTTTTGTTTGATCTCTTTGGGGTGTAGACCTAGCATTGGTATGGCTTGGTATATGGTTTGATAACCTTGGGCCTATTTCCAAATGGCTTTCTAAAGTTAGGTTGGACCAATTTGTAACAATGTATACATGTGCCTGTTAGGAGAAGATCTTTGTAACACTCTCCTCCCCGGTGCCACCCCTACCTTTGAGTTTAAGGATCACAGAAGGTGGTGTGAGTATATGGCTTTTCAAACTAAGCCCTGAAGTCCTTTGTCATTTCAATAATTGCTAATAAGCATTATAAATATTAATTATTGATAACATTAATAGTGTTACCAGTGAACCAAATGTAATGTTATTGAGGACAGAAAAATAATTGTGTTGTAATTTAAAGAATGTTTTCTCAAAACTCATGATGTGTAAGCTCAGTTATATAGTCATAAAAGAAATTAACTTTTAAGAAAAGTCTAATGTTTCTGGCCCCAATAATTCACAAAGTGCTTTTAGTAATGATTTAATTATTTTTGTACTTATTCAAGACTGGAAAATAACTCTTTGTGAGTAGCTAATGCGTGCCATGACATTTTAAAAAACAAACATACAGAGATTAGTTGAAATAAAAAATATCTCCTCTGTTGTGTATTTACTCTTGCTAAATTGTATATGAGATGGGGTATTTTCATTCCTTGGAAAAATAAAGGAAAAGATGAATAAGATTTTCGAATCTGGAATACTGTGCACATGTCTCTTGCTGGTGATCTACTGTTCTTGGTTTATGGTGCCACCCTTCCCCCATTTACTTTTTTTTGCTCTTGTGGAAAGATAACTTCCATGGAGATCTTATAAAATGAGGTAGTGTAAAGAATAGAGTGCTAGATGAGGGCAATTGGTATTTCTCTCCTGGCTTCTGAATCGGTGTTTGTGTGAATTTTCTTTGTGCAGATGAGAATAGGAATGTTTGCCCTGAAACTCCTTGGGATATTTTAAGGATAAGTTTGTATGGTGAGAAGAAAAATGCTACTAGAGAAGAAAAAGGCTTTTTGGTACTCTTGAAACTACATGTGAATGAGAATGTTCCTTATGTGCGAGGTCAAGGAAAATAGAATGCCAATTCACCTTTCCCCCTTTTTGACCTATTTTTCTTGGGCATTTATGGAGTTGTCAAGAATCTTTAGTTACTTTGGTAGTTACTTTAAAATTTCTTGGGGAAGTGGAATGAAAATGAGCCTATAGGGTGAATCACTCCTCGTCCCCCTCCCCCCCATATGGGGTGAGACATTCTCAGCTTAATACCAAATAATCTAAGAATATGGTTGTTACAATTATAAGATGAAGTTAGTTTTTCCAATGTTTCCTAAATGTAAATGAGTAAAATTCTAAGCAGAATTAAATATAGTATAAAAATTAAGTGAAATACACTTGATTTAAGGTTTTCTAGTTAAGATGAAGAGAGAAAAGGATATTCTAGTAAATGAACACAGATCTAAGAAAGACAACTTTTGAGTTATTAGAGATTTGAAACTCGGAATCTCATAGAAATTCCTCCACTTACTTGGTGGTAGTTTGGAACAAACAATTTGTTTTATTAGGAGAAACAAGGTAAAAGTGCTGTTATTTTTCTATTTAATGATGATATAGTTTCTTTGTTATGTAGAAAGGTATCTTTCGTCCCACTGAGAATGAATAAATATTAACATTTCCTGATAGAATACTTTTACTGTCACTCTAACTTGGGCTTTTGGCCATCTATTTCCTGGCTCTTTAAAAATGTGAAACAGTCTCTTGGGGGGTGGGAAAGCGGGGGGAGAGAGAGATAGAAGCAAGAGAGAATGAGAATATGACTATCCTATGCAGGCACTGATAGACTGCGGTACCATTTGCAGGAAGGGACCTTGGAAATTTCCTCATTTATTCTTTTTGTTTTACAGTGGACCTGAGGGGTCCAGTGATTAGCCAGAGAGCCCATCGCTCTCCTGGGTCAGAGCTAGGAGTTAGAACATAGCTCTTCTTTCTCAGAGGCCTGTCAGGGTTGCTGCTTCTACACCCTGGACACTTCAAAAGCTTTTAGTCATTGCAATTTGACCTTTAGTCTCTAGCTTGCTACCCTGGGTAACAGTCCTAGAAAATAATGATCTCCAAATGACTGTATGGAATGAGGCCTAACTGTTTTCAGGGCATTTCTGGATCTTGTGAAGAGTAACAGTATTCACCATTCTGGGCATTTGAAGTTGTCCCCTTTATCACAAGAAGGACCGTAATGACTTCATGTCCAGTTCACGATATTCTGAAGATGACCTAAACACTTGGCTAGCAATGTAGCACTCAGAATATTGTTTTCTAGCTTGCTTTTGAGGCATGACTTGGTTTTTAGTTGGAAGTAGAAGACTTTTTTTGGACTTTTATCACATGTGTGAACTACAGCTTTAGAAATAAAGATCAAGAAGCTTCCCACTGTTGAACCTATGTGAATAGATGCCTTTGATCAGGAGCACTATTTATTTTATTTTTTAAAATTTTTATTTGTCAACCATCACTTCCATAAGCTTTTGAGTTTTAAGTTTTTCTCCTCCTCCCTCCCCAAGACTGCACAATCTAGGTTACACATACACATTCCTATTAAACGTTTTCACATTAGTGATGTTGTAAGTAAGAATTAGAACTAATAGGAGGAACCACTAGAAAGAGGAAACAAAACGCAGCAGAAGAAGAAAAATAGCCAATAGTCTGCTTCGATCTGCATTCAGACTCTATAGCTCTTTCTTTGGATGGGGATAGCATTTTCCAACATGAGGCCTTTGGAGATGTCTTAGATCCTTGTGTTGTTGAGAAGGGTTGAGTCTATCAAAGTTGATTATCACCCAATGTGGCTGTTTAGGAGCGCTGTTTTATAAAAGGTCCCTTTTTAGTTGAATAATCTTAAAGAAGCACCTGGCATGCTTGTAAAGAACTCTTTCCTTTGTACATAGATAGGTCAGCCAGTTTTTATTGCGTATTTGTGGTTGTACTGTATTCTAAATTTCATTATACTTGCTTATGTGTCCCTTCCTACAATCAAAGAAAGTCCCTACATTTCGTTATTGGTTTTTGTGTTCATGATATTGAGGACCATCACTTTGGGAAATACTCTTTTAGGACTATGAGGTCTTAATGATGAAGCCTCTTCTTCATTATGGCATTTAGCCATACTGTGGAGAAAAGGAAATACCACTAGAGTACAATTAATGGAGAGGGGTTGGGAGGGTGTAGCCTATAGTTTAAGAATGAATTGGACTCAGTTCACTTAGAGCTTTGGTTCCTGTGTATAGGAAGTGCACATAGAATATTTGGCACCTCTTTCCACAGGGGTTGGGGAGGCAGTGGGTACTCTGCTAGATGTGAAGCTTCTATTTGACAGTCTCTATATAGGAAAAGAAGGGAGAGCATGTGGAGTATTTATTTTCGCCTGTATCAATGGCTACTTTCCCCATCCCCACCCCCAACTTTTGTATCAATTGGGATTTTTAGTATAGCCCCTCGGTCAGGGAATTGGGTGTAATAAAGAATTGTGAGCTTCTTGTAACTCTTGACCACCAGGATGGGGGTGGGGGGTTGGAATGTTTCACCATGTTAGGTCTGGAGCAAGGACTAGAAATGGGAAAGGTAGGCAGCTGCTACTAAAACACCTCTACCTACTGGCAATGTATTGAAGCCTCAGGAAAGAAAATCGTTCAGTGGGACGTTTTACATTTGCATTGGCCTTTTCATGCAGGCCATTTCCAGTCACTTCTTGTGGCATGTTGGTTTTGCCATATAAAGTTGAATGTGTCGCAGTCAAGTAAACAGGCATTTGCCAAGTGCATACTGTGTGCCAGGCACTATGCTGAGTTTTGGGGCTGCAAAGAAAGGCAAAACCAAAATAGTCCTTTTTCTCAAGGACGTCACAGGCTAATGGGAGAAGCAGCATGCAAACATCTATGTACAAACAAGACACACACAGGGTAAATCAGAGAGAATATCAGAATGAAGGCACTGAGATTAAGAACGACTGGGAAAGGCTTCTTGCAGGAAGAGGAGCTGTAGTCATGACTTGAAAGAAGCTGGGGAAGCCAGGAGGCAGACTTGAGCAGAGAGAAATAGCCAGGCGCGGAGGACAGCCAATGAAAACTTCCAGAGGTGGGAGATGGAGTTTCTTGTCGGCCAATGTCACTGGATCGTAGAGTACATTTGGAAGAGTGAGATATAAGAACACTGGAAAAGTGGGAAGGAGCCAAATTATGGAGGACATTAAAAGCCAGACAGAAGATTTTATATTTGATCCTGGAGGTAAGAGGAAGCCACTGGAATTAACTGAATGGACTCATACTTGTCCTTTAGAAGGATCACTTTGATAGCTAAGTAGAGGATAGGTTTGAGTGGGGAGAAACTTATAGTCCAGGCATGAGGTGAAGAGGGCCTGGACCAGGGTGGTTGTAGCATCAGAAGAGAGAAGGGGGCATACTTGAGAGATGTTGCAAAGAACAAAATGACAGAACTTGGCAGCAGATTGGAGATCATGAAAGAGAGTGAGGAGTTGAGCATGAAGGTTGCAAGCCTGGGTGACTGGGAGGATGAGGGTGCCTTTGACAGGAAGAGAGAAGTTAGGAAGGATGGGAGCATTTTGAAGGAAGATACGATGAGTTCAGTGTTGGACATGCTGAGTTTAAGATGTATACAGAACATCCAGTTCACACTTAAGTGAAATAATATAGAGGAAGAAGAGAAGACGATAGAGCCATGGGGCATGCCCATGGTTATCGGGCTCAAGATGGATGAAGATCTAGCAAAAGAGGCTTTGTGGTAGGACAGGTAGGAAGAAACTCATGAGAGAGCAGTGCCACAGAAACCTATAGAGAAGAGTGACGAACAAGGTCAAAAGCTGTAGAAATGTCAAAGAGTGAGGATTAAGAAGAGGCTATAAGATTTGGCAATTGAGAGACCATTGGTAACTAGAGAAAGCGCTTTCATTTGAATGATGAGTATAGCATTAATAAGAGAGATAGAGGCATTGATTGAAGGAGTCTTCTCAAGGAGTTAGCCAAAACTAGCATGGAGATCTAGGCTGATGGTGGGGATGGCTGGATCAAGTAAGGGTCTTTTGAAGATTGGGGTGACAGTGAGAATGTTTATAGACAGTAGGGAAACAACCAGAAGACAGGGAGAGATTGAAGTTAAGTGAGACAGTGAGGACGCTAGAGGAGCCAATCTGCTGGAGAAGATGGGATGAAATGGGAGCACTTGTGCATGTAGAGGGCTTTGCCTCGGCAAAGGGAAGGGCTACTTTTTCAGGGGAGACAGGAGTGAAGAAAGGGGTAATGGCAGAAGGCATCTGAATGATGAGATGAGCAAGGGGAAAAGAGGAAGGTCATCTTTTTCTGGATGCTTGCAGCTTGTACTATTTTTGCTTTGTTGTGGGAATTCCGAATTTTTGCTGTCGTATCCCTGGGACCTGGAGTTCCTTTCAGAATATGAGCAATGGACTCTTTCTATCTTTTTTAGACTCTGGTTCTAACTGTGTAAATTTTTATGATTTCTCAAAATATCATGTCTAAATTTTTTTTAAGTCATTGTTTAAGGGAGTATGGCAATTCCTAAATTATTTCTCCATGACTCATTTTTCAGGTCATTTGCTTCTGATATCTTATAATTTCTTATATTTTCCTAATCTTTTGTGGTTTTTTTAAAATAATAGTTATTTCTGTTCTATTTCAGTTTACTTGGCTCATATTTACTGCCTTCACTAATGGGTTATTTATTTTCCTTCCGTTCATTTCTCCAGAGCCTTCATTTCATTTTTATCTCTTGCTTCGTTTCTTCTAGGTATTCATTTAGTCATTGTGGAAAATGTGTTTTTTTCTCTTGGAGTTTCTGCTTGCAGTTGTTACTGAAATTATTCTTTCCTTATGGGAGTATCTCTAGATTAGTATTAATTTTTCATATTGGTCGCTGTCTTCAGATTTAGTTTTTGAATTGGGACTTGAGAGGGGCTGTTTGACCCCGTTTCATCTCTCCTTGGGTCACCTGGATTCCTGTACTGAACCACTTTACAATGTTACCCCCATGGACTTTTGAATTTTAGTTCACTGGACCTGCAGGGCCTCTGTGGTGGTTCAGTATAGAATGCTAAGTCTCTTGGTGTCCTTGGGTGTCGCGGATCAGTCCGTTCTTGCATTGACCCCTGCCTCAGCCACCTCTGATCTCTGATGCTCCTGGGGCCTTCTGGGTGCATCTTTGTGAGTTTTGAGCCACTCTAGGGCTCTCTGGGTCTGCTGTCTCTGGACTGAATGTCCTGCAGCTTGTACATCTGTCTACCTCTGGGTTCTTTCTAGTCTTGCTGAAATGATATCTCTGCCTGTTTGCTTGCTTGTTGTTGGCTTTGTTGGTGTGCCCCCCTTCTCTGGCCCTTTGGTTGCTGGCAGACTTTGTGTTGAGGAGATTGGGAGCGTAATGGTGCCATTAACATAATTAGGGAATGTGGATGGTGATTAATTTAATTTTGGAAATGTTGAGTTTGCAGTGATTGTGGGTCATTCCCAAGTGAGTCAGAGGATCGTAAGTGTCGAGCTGGGAGGGGTCTTAGAGACCATTGATGTCAACCCCTCATTTTGGAGATTAAGTGACTTGCCCAGGGTCACCCAGCTAGTAAATGTCAGAATCAGGATTTGAATTCCTTCTTCCTGATTTGTTCAGCATTCTATCCACTGGCCCCTTGATTTCCGGTGTTCGGTTACGAGAAATGGGATCAGAGCTTTGGCAAAAATTGATTTAGATATACAGGTTTGGGAGTCATCTGCACATATGTGATCATATGTACACATATAATTAAGACCAAAGAAACTGTGGGAAGAGAAGACTGAGCAGAGAGCCTTTGGAGATAATACCCCATCCTGAATAAAGGCTGGGAGTTCTTATCTGTACAGAGATTTGTAATGTCTTTTAAAGCACTATCAGCAGCAACTATTTATCGAGTACCTGCTATGTGCCAGACACT
Source organism: Phascolarctos cinereus (assembly GCF_003287225.1). NCBI lineage: Eukaryota > Metazoa > Chordata > Mammalia > Diprotodontia > Phascolarctidae > Phascolarctos > Phascolarctos cinereus. Next base: position 25,166,757 of record NW_027555736.1, on the reverse strand, counting down.
GTGCACTGAGGATGCAAAGGAGGGTAAAAAAGAGGCCCTGCTCTCAGGGAGCTCACAGTCTAGTGGGAGAAACAGTATATGACCATCTATGTACGAATAGGATGTGTCCAAGATAAATTAGGTAATCTTAGAGTGATGGCATTGGGAAAGTCTCCTTGCCAGATGGTGGCATTGGCTGAGACTTGAGGGAAGCCAGGGAGAGCACGAGGGAGAGAACTCCAGGCATTGGGGACAGCCAGGGAAGCTGGCTAGAATCAGAGATGGAGGGGGATGGGTGAGGAAGAGTGGGGAGGCCAGAGTTTGAGGAGGGGAGTAATAGGAATACTGGAAAGCTTGGAAGGGGCCAGGTTATCCTTAAAGTAATCAGGAGCCGCTAGGGTTTATGGAAAAGGAGAGTTGCATGATTAGACTGGTTCTGGTAGTTATCATTAGCTCTCCTGTTCTAATTAATGTAATAATTAGGCTCGTCAACTAAGTCCACAATCCATCTTACTCAGGAAAGATAACTTTGAGACCAGGGTATTCCCAAGTTAGTCTTTGTTCTAGTGTGTTATGGCCTTGACCCCATCCAAAGCATTTATAGTCAAGCACCAGTATGATAGTAGTGCCTTCAGTTTTCAGAATGTCTTCTTTAGGAGGACTCACAATACTTGAGTATGTTGTATTATCTGCCCTGACAACATTCTAGTAAATTAGGGCACAAGCAATCTCCATTTTTAGGAAAATCATCAGGTTACATGTCCTGGTCAAGGTCATAAAGCTGATCTTTGACAAGCAGGTCTTAATCCAGGTCTCCTGGACCTGTTCTTTTTTCCCTTCCCTTTCATAAAGTTTTCCACTGTTTCAATACATTGGCTCTAAAAGCTCAGCTAAGATTTTGGAAATTGCAGCCTGTGATTTTCAACATGGTTAGTTAGCAAAGGCATAGTTTATATATTAGTGTAGGTAGAGAACTGATGTCTTAAATGAAATTTGATCTGTTGACATTATGTTGTGACCTCAGAGATGGGGCTTATCCAGAGCTTATGGACCTGTGCTTCTTTATTTTTCTCTAGAAATTCAGTTGATTGTCTTGTCCATTTGATTGGCACAATGAAATATACTATTTCAAAGAACCCTCTGTAAAATTGTCCTCTACCCATTCTTATTTCTTCAGCACAACCAGTATGGCCCTGTTCTATCTCAAGGATATGCCTTTGATCCAAGGAGTTTGTGTGTGTGTCCCCCAAAGGAAACGATTAAAAACCTGGCTTTTATTTTACGTATTCCCATAAAAACCAAAGACAGTATAAAAAATTATTATTAGAGTAGAGTGTGTCTTTATCCTCATCCAAGAAGCTGAATTGGATTATGGGGCAAAAGGATTTTAAGTTATGCGGGGCCCACCTCCTTGGTTATCACAGGACTGATTCCAGGGGTCTTTAGCTCAGTGGTATTTGATGAAAATATTCTTAAAGCATTTTTTGCAGAGGAGGCTGTGAAGGTGGACTGACTCCCCTGTTTGGAGGTTGAGGAGGCCCGGAACGGAGAACCGCCTCCATCAAGGTGTGGTCTTTGTGCCATGGGAGGGAGAAAGAGCGGGCTAGCTCATGGTGATTGGACCGGTAGGAAAAACGAATCTCTTGTTCTGTCTTGTGATTTGCTGAACTTTTAATTGTAATTTCTATAGTGAGGGTGGAGTTTTCTCCTGTTTCTACCCCCACCCCCCACCCCGGGTATCGGGATTAAAATTGCGTTTGAAAAACAAACAAAAAACCCCAGAATTTTGCAGCAACCTAAATATGGGTGCCACTGCCTAGAACCTTGATGCCAAAGCAGAGGGCATCCTGGCATCCAGGGAGAAGGAGATCTGAGGGCGTGCCTCGACGCCTCTGCACCCCAAGTCCGCAGCCCTCCCCGCTCTGCCTCGTTGCCGTTTTGGCGCAGTGACTCCTCCGCCGCCGGGCGGGGCACTCTTTTCTGTCTCTCGGTTCTCCGCAGGCGGAGGGAGACGAAATGTAGTACCGCAGTGCATATGCCGTAACCATGGCAGCATAGGGGAGCGGCGGCAGCGGCAGTGGAGGCGAAGGGGAGGGAGCGCAGGCTCCATCCCACGGCTCCGCCCCCGCCCCCACCCCTGTCGCCCCAGGGTGCCCCTCGTGGGGGGCCACACGGCTGCCTCGGCAGGGGGAGACGAGCCCTGAGCTGGGGGGCAGCTGATTCCTGGGCGTAGTTGGCGGCGACGACGACATACCGAGGGGCGCGGCGAACCAACTGGAAGGCGGGGGTCATCCGGGCTGCAGATCAGACCGCAGAGCCCAGCGCGGGCGGTGAGAGCAAGAGCCCAGCGCGGGCAGTGAGAGGAACAGTCCGGCCCGGATTGCGGGCAGGCGGGCGGAGGTCCGAGTGTCCTTCCTGCGGCATCGATGAACGACCACCACCGGGAGGCCGGAGATGCTGGTCTGAGCTGGGCTCGCATGGGTGGGGGCTGGGGCTCTGCCACCCGAGGCGGCTCCCGCCGGGGCGGGGGCCCATCGGATGGAGCCGGGTGGACCCGGGGGTCCGCACGGCACGAAGACCCCTGGCCGCAGCCCTAGAGAGGGGGACGGGGCGGTCTACCCCGGGCTCGGGATCCTGAAAAGGGTCCGAATGGGCTTGGCGGAGCCCGGGGTGGGGGGGATGGGATATGCGACATAGGGAGACGGACAGAGACGGAGACCGAGAGACAAACGCACTCCCCCCGGGGTTTTTCTGGGTGGAGGGGGATGGGATATGCGGCACAGGGACAGACAGACACGGAGACAGACAGACACACCCCAGGGTTTTTCTGGGTGGAGGGGGATGGGATGTGCGACATAGGGAGACAGAGACAGACAGACAGACACACTAGGATTTTTTCTGGGTGGAGGGGGATGGGATGTGCGACATAGGGAGACAGACATAGAGACAGACACTAGGATTTTTTCTGGGTGGAGGGGGATGGGATGTGCGACATAGGGAGACGGAGACAGACAGACAGACATACTAGGATTTTTTCTGGGTGGAGGGGGATGGGATGTGCGACATAGGGAGACAGAGACAGACACAGTAGGATTTTTTCTGGGTAGGGGGGAGGGGATATGCGACATAGGGAGACGGACACAGAGACCGACAGAGACACACTAGGATTTTTTCTGGGTGGAGGGGGATGGGATGTGCGACATAGGGAGACAGAGACAGAGACACTCTAGGATTTTTCTGGGTGGAGGGGGATGGGATGTGCGACATAGGGAGATGGACACAGAGAGAGAGAGAGACCCTCCAGGGTTTTTCTGGATGGAGGGGTTTGGGATGTGCGACATAGGGAGATGGACACAGAGACAGAGAGAGAGACACCCCCCAGGGTTTTTCTGGTTGGAGGGGTTTGGGATGTGCGACATAGGGAGATGGAGACAGAGAGAGAGACCCCCCAGGGTTTTTCTGGTTGGAGGGGTTTGGGATGTGCGACATAGGGAGATGGACACAGAGACAGAGAGAGAGACCCCCCCAGGGTTTTTCTGGATGCAGGGGTTTGGGATGTGCGACATAGGGAGATGGACACAGAGACAGAGAGAGAGACCCCCCCAGGGTTTTTCTGGATGGAGGGAGATTGGATGTGCGACATAGGGAGACAGAGACCCCCCAGGGTTTTTCTGGATGGAGGGGGATGGGATGTGCGACATAGGGAGACAGAGACACACCAGGGTTTTTCTGGATGGAGGGGGATGGAATATGCGACATAGGGAGATGGACACAGAAACAGAGAGAGA